>NC_133565.1:3436456-4061456 GCF_048773025.1 Camelus bactrianus
AAAACCGTTCCATTTGTGCTAGATGAACGAACGTCTCTCCACATGCTCAGTTCTGAGAGATAAGTGTGTGTGAAAGCCGTCCTTCACCTAGCTTGCTGGGAACACAAAGTTTCTCTTCAGTTGCAAACTCCACTCCATACATATATATGGGGAGGTACTAGCTCCAACTCGGTTTTACAGTGAAAACTGCAGGAATTTCAAACCGGCACTAGGAAACAGACCGAGAAACAAGAGTAAAAGATTCTCCTGCAACCCGTTCCTATTGTGCTAGATGAACGAACGTCTCTATACATGCTCAGTTCTGAGAGATAAGTGTGTGTGAAAGCCGTCCTTCACCTAGCTTGTTGGGAACACAAAGATTCTCTTCAGTTGCAATCTCCAATCCATACATATATATGGGAAGGTACTAGCTCCAACTCGGTTTTACAGTGAAAACTGCAGGAACTTCAAAGCGGCAATAGGAAACAGACTGAGAAACCAGAGTAAATATTTCTCCTGCAACCCGTTCCCTTTGTGCTAGATGAACGAACGTCTCTCCACATGCTCAGTTCTGAGCGATATGTGTGTGTGAAAGCCGACTTTCACCTAGCTTGTTGGGAACACAAAGATTCTCTTCAGTTGCAAACTCCACTCCATACATATATATGGGGAGGAACTAGCTCCAACTCGGTTTTACAGTGAAATCTGCAGGAACTTCAAACGGGCACTAGGAAACAGACAGAGAAACAAGAGTAAAATTTCCTCCAGCAACCCGTTCCATTTGTTCTAGATGAACGAACGTCTCTCCACATGCTCAGTTCTGAGAGATAAGTGTGTGTGAAAGCCGTGCTTCAACTAGCTTGTTGGGAACACAAAGTTTCTCTTCAGTTGCAAACTCCACTCCATACATATAAATGGGGAGGTACTAGCTCCAACTCGGTTTTACAGTGAAAACTGCAGGAACATCAAAATGGCACTAGGAAACAGACTGAGAAACCAGAGTAAATGTTTCTCCTGCAAACCGTTCCCTTTGTTCTAGATGAACGAACGTCTCTCCACATGCTCAGTTCTGAGAGATATGTGTGTGTGAAAGCCGTCCTTCACCTAGCTTGTTGGGAACACAAAGTTTCTCTTCAGTTGCAAACTCCACTCCATACATATATATGGGGAGGTACTAGCTCCAAATCGGTTTTCAGTGAAAACTGCAGGAACATCAAACGGGCACTAGGAAACAGACAGAGAAACAAGAGTAAAATTTCCTCCAGCAACCCGTTTCCTTTGTTCTAGATGAACGAACGTCTCTCCACATGCTCAGTTCTGAGAGATAAGTGTGTATGAAAGCCATGCTTCACCTAGCTTGTTGGGAACACAAAGTTTCTCTTCAGTTGCAAACTCCACTCCATACATATAAATGGGGAGGTACTAGCTCCAACTCGGTTTTACAGTGAAAACTGCAGGAACATCAAAATGGCACTAGGAAACAGACTGAGAAACCAGAGTAAATGTTTCTCCTGCAAACCGTTCCTTTGTTCTAGATGAACGAACGTCTCTCCACATGCTCAGTTCTGAGAGTTAAGTGTGTGTGAAAGCCGTCCTTCACCTAGCTTGTTGGGAACACAAAGTTTCTCTTCAGTTGCAAACTCCACTCCATACATATATATGGGGAGGTACTAGCTCCAACTCGGTTTTACAGTGAAAACTGCAGGAACTTCAAACAGGCAATAGGAAACAGAATGAGAAACCAGAGTAAAAGTTTCTCCTGCAACCCGTTCCCTTTGTGCTAGAGGAACGAACGTCTCTACACATGCTCAGTTCTGAGAGATATGTGTGTGTGAAAGACGTCTTTCACCTAGCTTGTTGGGAACACAAAGTTTCTCTTCAGTTGCAAACTCCACTCCATACATATATATGGGGAGGTACTAGCTCCAAATCGGTTTTACAGTGAAAACTGCAGGATCTTCAAAGCGGCACTCGGAAAAAGACTGAGAAACCAGAGTAAAAGTTTCTCCTGCAAACCGTTCCCTTTGGCTAGATGAACGAACGTCTCTCCACATGCTCAGTTCTGAGAGATAAGTGTGTGTGAAAGCCGTGCTTCAACTAGCTTGTTGGGAACACAAAGTTTCTCTTCAGTTGCAAACTCCTCTCCATACATATAAATGGGGAGGTACTAGCTCCAACTCGGTTTTACAGTGAAAACTGCAGGAACATCAAAATGGCACTAGGAAACAGACTGAGAAACCAGAGTAAATGTTTCTCCTGCAAACCGTTCCCTTTGTTCTAGATGAACGAACGTCTCTCCACATGCTCAGTTCTGAGAGTTAAGTGTGTGTGAAAGCCGTCCTTCACCTAGCTTGTTGGGAACACAAAGTTTCTCTTCAGTTGCAAACTCCACTCCATACATATATATGGGGAGGTACTAGCTCCAACTCGGTTTTACAGTGAAAACTGCAGGAACTTCAAACAGGCAATAGGAAACAGAATGAGAAACCAGAGTAAAAGTTTCTCCTGCAACCCGTTCCCTTTGTGCTAGAGGAACGAACGTCTCTCCACATGCTCAGTTCTGAGAGATATCTGTGTGTGAAAGACGTCCTTCACCTAGCTTGTTGGGAACACAAAGTTTCTCTTCAGTTGCAAACTCCACTCCATACATATATATGGGGAGGTACTAGCTCCAAATCGGTTTTACAGTGAAAACTACAGGATCTTCAAAGCGGCACTTGGAAAAAGACTGAGAAACCAGAGTAAATGTTTCTCCTGCAAAACGTTCCCTTTGGCTAGATGAACGAACGTCTCTCCACATGCTCAGTTCTGAGAGATATGTGTGTGTGAAAGCCGACTTTCACCTAGCTTGTTGGGAACACAAAGTTTCTCTTCATTTGCAAACTCCATTCCATACATATATATGGGGAGGAAATAGCTCCAACTCGGTTTTACAGTGAAAACTGCAGGAACTTCAAACCGGCACTAGGAAACAGACAGAGAAACCAGAGTAAAAGTTCCTCCAGCAACCCAATCCCTTTGTTCTAGATGAACGAACGTCTCTCCACATGCTCAGTTCTGAGAGATAAGTGTGTGTGAAAACCGTGCTTCACCTAGCTTGTTGGGAACACAAAGTTTCTCTTCAGTTGCAAACTCCACTCCATACATATATATGGGGAGGTATTAGCTCCAAGTCGGTTTTACAGTGAAAACTGCAGGAACATCAAACCGGCACTAGGAAACAGACTGAGAAACCAGAGTAAAAGTTTCTCCTGCAAAACGTTCCCTTTGTTCTTGATGAACGAACGTTTGTCCACATGCTCAGTTCTGAGAGATAAGTGTGTATGTAAGCCGTTCTTCACCTATCTTGTTGGGAACACAAAGTTTCTCTTCAGTTGCAAATTCCACTCCATAAATATATATGGGGAGGTACTAGCTCCAAATCGGTTTTACAGTGAAAACTGCAGGAACTTCAAACCGGCACTAGGAAACAGACTGAGAAACCAGAGTAAAAGTTTCTCCTGCAACCCGTTCCCTTTGTGCTAGATGAACGAACGTCTCTCCACATGCTCAGTTCTGAGAGATAAGTGTGTGTGAAAGCCGTCCTTCACCTAGCTTGTTGGGAACACAAAGTTTCTCTTCAGTTGCAAACTCCACTCCATACATATATACGGGGAGGTACTAGCTCCAAAACGGCTTTACAGTGAAAACTGCAGGAACATTAAACCGGCACTAGGAAACAGACTGAGAAACCAGAGTAAAAGTTTCCTGCAAACCGTTCCATTTGTGCTAGATGAACGAACGTCTCTCCACATGCTCAGTTCTGAGAGATAAGTGTGTGTGAAAGCCGTCCTTCACCTAGCTTGCTGGGAACACAAAGTTTCTCTTCAGTTGCAAACTCCACTCCATACAAATATATGGGGAGGTACTAGCTCCAACTCGGTTTTACAGTGAAAACTGCAGGAATTTCAAACCGGCACTAGGAAACAGACCGAGAAACAAGAGTAAAAGATTCTCCTGCAACCCGTTCCCTTTGTGCTAGATGAACGAACGTCTCTATACATGCTCAGTTCTGAGAGATAAGTGTGTGTGAAAGCCGTCCTTCACCTAGCTTGTTGGGAACACAAAGATTCTCATCAGTTGCAATCTCCAATCCATACATATATATGGGAAGGTACTAGCTCCAACTCGGTTTTACAGTGAAAACTGCAGGAACTTCAAAGATGCAATAGGAAACAGACTGAGAAACCGGAGTAAATAATTCTCCTGCAACCCGTTCCCTTTGTGCTAGATGAACGAACGTCTATCCACATGCTCAGTTCTGAGGGATATGTGTGTGTGAAAGCCGTCCTTCATCTAGCTTGTTGGGAACACAAAGTTTCTCTTCAGTTGCAAAATCCACTCCATACATATATATGGGGAGGTACTAGCTCCAACTCGGTTTACAGTGAAAAATTCAGGAACTTCAAACCGGCAATAGGAAACAGAATGAGAAACCAGCGTAAAAGTTTCTCCTGCAACCCGTTCCCTTTGTGCTAGATGAACGAACGTCTCTCCACATGCTCAGTTCTGAGAGATAAGTGTGTGTGAAAGCCGTCCTTCACCTAGCTTGTTGGGAACACAAAGTTTCTCTTCAGTTGCAAACTCCACTCCATACATATATATGGGGAGGTACTAGCGCCAACTCGGTTTTACAGTGAAAACTACAGGATCTTCAAAGCGGCACTTGGAAAAAGACTGAGAAACCAGAGTAAAAGTTTCTCCTGCAACCCGTTCCCATTTTGCTAGATGAACGAACGTCTCTCCAAATGCTCAGTTCTGAGAGATATGTGTTTGTGAAAGCCGTCTTTCACCTAGCTTGTTGGGAACACAAAGATTCTTTTCAGTTGCAAACTCCACTCCATACATATATATGGGGAGGAACTAGCTCCAACTCGGTTTTACAGTGAAAACTGCAGGAACTTCAAACGGGCATTAGGAAAAAGACAGAGAAACAAGAGTAAAATTTCCTCCAGCAACCCGTTCCATTTGTTCTAGATGAACGAACGTCTCTCCACATGCTCAGTTCTGAGAGATAAGTGTGTGTGAAAGCCGTGCTTCACCTAGCTTGTTGGGAACACAAAGTTTCTCTTCAGTTGCAAACTCCCCTCCATACATATATATGGGGAGGTACAAGCTCCAACTCTGTTTTACAGTGAAAACTGCAGGAACTTCAAACCGGCACTAGGAAACAGACCGAGAAACCAGAGTAAAAGTTTCTCCTGCAAACCGTTCCCTTTGTGCTAGATGAACGACGCCTCTCCACATGCTCAGTTCTGAGAGATAAGTGTGTGTGGAAGCCGTCCTTCACCTAGCTTGTTGGGAACACAAAGTTTCTCTTCAGTTGCAAACTCCACTCCATACATATATATGGGGAGGTACTAGCTCCAACTCGGTTTTACAGTGAAAACTGCAGGAACTTCAAACCGGCACTAGGAAACAGACTGAGAAACCAGAGTAAAAGTTTCTCCTGCAACACGTTCCCTTTGTGCTAGATGAACGAACGTTTCTCCACATGCTCAGTTCTGAGAGATAAGTGTGTGTGAAAGCCGTTCTTCACCTAGCTTGTTGGGAACACAAAGTTTCTCTTCAGTTACAAACTCCACTCCATACATATATATGGGGAGGTACTAGCTCCAACTCGGTTTTACAGTGAAAACTGCAGGAACTTCATACCGGCACTAGGAAACAGACCGAGAAACCAGAGTAAAAGTTTCTCCTGCAACCCGTTCTCTTTGTGCTAGATGAACGAACGTCTCTCCACATGCTCAGTTCTGAGGGATAATTGTGTGTGAAAGCCGTCCTTCACCTAGCTTGTTGGGAACACAAAGTTTCTCTTCAGTTGCAAACTCCACTCCATACATATATATGGGGAGGTACTAGCTCCAACTCGATTTTACAGTGAAAACTGCAGGAACGTCAAACCTGCACTAGGAAACAGACTGAGAATCCAGAGTAAAAGTTTCTCCTGCAACCCGTTCCCTTTGTGCTAGATGAACGAACGTCTCTCCACATGCTCAGTTCTGAGAGATAAGTGTGTGTGAAAGCTGTCCTTCACCTAGCTTGTTGGGAACACAAAGTTTCTCTTCAGTTGCAAACTCCACTCCACACATATATATGGGGAGGTACTAGCTCCAACTCGGTTTACAGTGAAAACTGCAGGAACTTCAAACCGGCACTAGGAAAAAGACGGAGAAACCAGAGTAATAGTTTCTCCTGCAAACCGTTCCCTTTGTGCTAGATGAACGAAAGTCTGTATACATGCTCAGTTCTGAGAAAAATGTGTGTGTGAAAGACGTCCTTCACCTAGCTTGTTGGGAACACAAAGTTACTCTTCAGTTGCAATCTCCAATCCATATATATATATGGGAAAGTACTAGCTCCAACTCGGTTTTACAGTGAAAAATGCAGGAAATTCAAACCGGCACTAGGAAACAGACTGAGAAACCAGAGTAAATGTTTCTCCTGCAAACAGTTCCCTTTGTGCTAGATGAAAGAACGTCTCTCCACATGCTCAGTTCTGAGGGATAAGTGTGTGTGAAAGCCGTCCTTCATCTAGCTTGTTAGGAACACAAAGTTTCTCTTCAGTTGCAAACTCCACTCCATATATATATATGGGGAGGTACTAGCTCCAACTCGGTTTTACAGTGAAAACTGCAGGAACTTCAAACAGGCAATAAGAAACAGAATGAGAAACCAGAGTAAAAGTTTCTCCTGCAACCCGTTCCCTTTGTGCTAGAGGAACGAACGTCTCTCCACATGCTCAGTTCTGAGAGATAAGTGTGTATGAAAGCCGTTCTTCACCTATCTTGTTGGGAACACAAAGTTTCTCTTCAGTTGCAAATTCCACTCCATAAATATATATGGGGAGGTACTAGCTCCAACTCTGTTTTACAGTGAAAACTGCAGGAACTTCAAACCGGCACTAGGAAACAGACTGAGAAACCAGAGTAAAAGTTTCCTGAAAACCGTTCCATTTGTGCTAGATGAACGAACGTCTCTCCACATGCTCAGTTCTGAGAGATAAGTGTGTGTGAAAGCCGTCCTTCACCTAGCTTTCTGGGAACACAAAGTTTCTCTTCAGTTGCAAACTCCACTCCATACATATATATGGGGAGGTACTAGCTCCAACTCGGTTTTACAGTGAAAACTGCAGGAATTTCAAACCGGCACTAGGAAACAGACCGAGAAACAAGAGTAAAAGATTCTCCTGCAACCCGTTCCCTTTGTGCTAGATGAACGAACGTCTCTATACATGCTCAGTTCTGAGAGATAAGTGTGTGTGAAAGCCGTCCTTCACCTAGCTTGTTGGGAACACAAAGATTCTCTTCAGTTGCAATCTCCAATCCATACATATATATGGGAAGGTACTAGCTCAACTCGGTTTTACAGTGAAAACTGCAGGAACTTCAAAGCGGCAATAGGAAACAGACTGAGAAACCAGAGTAAATATTTCTCCTGCAACCCGTTCCCTTTGTGCTAGATGAACGAACGTCTCTCCACATGCTCAGTTCTGAGCGATATGTGTGTGTGAAAGCCGACTTTCACCTAGCTTGTTGGGAACACAAAGATTCTCTTCAGTTGCAAACTCCACTCCATACATATATATGGGGAGGAACTAGCTCCAACTCGGTTTTACAGTGAAATCTGCAGGAACTTCAAACGGGCACTAGGAAACAGACAGAGAAACAAGAGTAAAATTTCCTCCAGCAACCCGTTCCATTTGTTCTAGATGAACGAACGTCTCTCCACATGCTCAGTTCTGAGAGATAAGTGTGTGTGAAAGCCGTGCTTCAACTAGCTTGTTGGGAACACAAAGTTTCTCTTCAGTTGCAAACTCCACTCCATACATATAAATGGGGAGGTACTAGCTCCAACTCGGTTTTACAGTGAAAACTGCAGGAACATCAAAATGGCACTAGGAAACAGACTGAGAAACCAGAGTAAATGTTTCTCCTGCAAACCGTTCCCTTTGTTCTAGATGAACGAACGTCTCTCCACATGCTCAGTTCTGAGAGGTATGTGTGTGTGAAAGCCGTCCTTCACCTAGCTTGTTGGGAACACAAAGTTTCTCTTCAGTTGTAAACTCCACTCCATACATATATATGGGGAGGTACTAGCTCCAAATCGGTTTTACAGTGAAAACTGCAGGAACATCAAACGGGCACTAGGAAACAGACAGAGAAACAAGAGTAAAATTTCCTCCAGCAACCCGTTCCCTTTGTTCTAGATGAACGAACGTCTCTCCACATGCTCAGTTCTGAGAGATAAGTGTGTGTGAAAGCCGTGCTTCACCTAGCTTGTTGGGAACACAAAGTTTCTCTTCAGTTGCAAACTCCACTCCATACATATAAATGGGGAGGTACTAGCTCCAACTCGGTTTTACAGTGAAAACTGCAGGAACATCAAAATGGCACTAGGAAACAGACTGAGAAACCAGAGTAAATGTTTCTCCTGCAAACCGTTCCTTTGTTCTAGATGAACGAACGTCTCTCCACATGCTCAGTTCTGAGAGTTAAGTGTGTGTGAAAGCCGTCCTTCACCTAGCTTGTTGGGAACACAAAGTTTCTCTTCAGTTGCAAACTCCACTCCATACATATATATGGGGAGGTACTAGCTCCAACTCGGTTTTACAGTGAAAACTGCAGGAACTTCAAACAGGCAATAGGAAACAGAATGAGAAACCAGAGTAAAAGTTTCTCCTGCAACCCGTTCCATTTGTGCTAGAGGAACGAACGTCTCTCCACATGCTCAGTTCTGAGAGATAAGTGTGTGTGAAAGCCGTCGTTCACCTAGCTTGTTGGGAACACAAAGTTTCTCTTCAGTTGCAAACTCCACTCCATACATATATACGGGGAGGTACTAGCTCCAAAACGGCTTTACAGTGAAAACTGCAGGAACATTAAACCGGCACTAGGAAACAGACTGAGAAACCAGAGTAAAAGTTTCCTGAAAACCGTTCAATTTGTGCTAGATGAACGAACGTCTCTCCACATGCTCAGTTCTGAGAGATAAGTGTGTGTGAAAGCCGTACTTCACCTAGCTTGCTGGGAACACAAAGTTTCTCTTCAGTTGCAAACTCCACTCCATACATATATATGGGGAGGTACTAGCTCCAACTCGGTTTTACAGTGAAAACTGCAGGAATTTCAAACCGGCACTAGGAAACAGACCGAGAAACAAGAGTAAAAGATTCTCCTGCAACCCGTTCCCTTTGTGCTAGATGAACGAACGTCTCTATACATGCTCAGTTCTGAGAGATAAGTGTGTGTGAAAGCCGTCCTTCACCTAGCTTGTTGGGAACACAAAGATTCTCTTCAGTTGCAATCTCCAATCCATACATATATATGGGAAGGTACTAGCTCCAACTCGGTTTTACAGTGAAAACTGCAGGGACTTCAAAGCGGCAATAGGAAACAGACTGAGAAACCAGAGTAAATATTTCTCCTGCAACCCGTTCCCTTTGTGCTAGATGAACGAACGTCTCTCCACATGCTCAGTTCTGAGCGATATATATGTGTGAAAGCCGACTTTCACCTAGCTTGTTGGGAACACAAAGATTCTCTTCAGTTGCAAACTCCACTCCATACATATATATGGGGAGGAACTAGCTCCAACTCGGTTTTACAGTGAAATCTGCAGGAACTTCCAACGGGCACTAGGAAACAGACAGAGAAACAAGAGTAAAATTTCCTCCAGCAACCCGTTCCATTTGTTCTAGATGAACGAACGTCTCTCCACATGCTCAGTTCGGAGAGATAAGTGTGTGTGAAAGACGTGCTTCAACTAGCTTGTTGGGAACACAAAGTTTCTCTTCAGTTGCAAACTCCACTCCATACATATAAATGGGGAGGTACTAGCTCCAACTCGGTTTTACAGTGAAAACTGCAGGAACACCAAAATGGCACTAGGAAACAGACTGAGAAACCAGAGTAAATGTTTCTCCTGCAAACCGTTCCCTTTGTTCTAGATGAACGAACGTCTCTCCACATGCTCAGTTCTGAGAGATATGTGTGTGTGAAAGCCGTCCTTCACCTAGCTTGTTGGGAACACAAAGTTTCTCTTCAGTTGCAAACTCCACTCCATACATATATATGGGGAGGTACTAGCTCCAAATCGGTTTTACAGTGAAAACTGCAGGAACTTCAAACGGGCACTAGGAAACAGAAAGAGAAAAAAGAGTAAAATTTCCTCCAGCAACCCGTTCCCTTTGTTCTAGATGAACGAACGTCTCTCCACATGCTCAGTTCGGAGAGATAAGTGTGTGTGAAAGCCGTGCTTCACCTAGCTTGTTGGGAACACAAAGTTTCTCTTCAGTTGCAAACTCCACTCCATACATATAAATGGGGAGGTACTAGCTCCAACTCGGTTTTACAGTGAAAACTGCAGGAACATCAAAATGGCACTAGGAAACAGACTGAGAAACCAGAGTAAATGTTTCTCCTGCAAACCGTTCCTTTGTTCTAGATGAACGAACGTCTCTCCACATGCTCAGTTCTGAGAGTTAAGTGTGTGTGAAAGCCGTCCTTCACCTAGCTTGTTGGGAACACAAAGTTTCTCTTCAGTTGCAAACTCCACTCCATACATATATATGGGGAGGTACTAGCTCCAACTCGGTTTTACAGTGAAAACTGCAGGAACTTCAAACAGGCAATAGGAAACAGAATGAGAAACCAGAGTAAAAGTTTCTCCTGCAACCCGTTCCCTTTGTGCTAGAGGAACGAAAGTCTCTCCACATGCTCAGTTCTGAGAGATATGTGTGTGTGAAAGACGTCCTTCACTTAGCTTGTTGGGAACACAAAGTTTCTCTTCAGTTGCAAATTCCACTCCATACATATATATGGGGAGGTACTAGCTCCAAATCTGTTTTACAGTGAAAACTGCAGGATCTTCAAAGCGGCACTTGGAAAAAGACTGAGAATCCAGAGTAAAAGTTTCTCCTGCAAACCGTTCCCTTTGTGCTAGATGAACGAACGTCTCTCCACATGCTCAGTTCTGAGAGATATGTGTGTGTGAAAGCCGACTTTCACCTAGCTTGTTGGGAACACAAAGTTTCTCTTCAGTTGCAAACTCCATTCCATACATATATATGGGGAGGAAATAGCTCCAACTCGGTTTTACACTGAAAACTGCAGGAACTTCAAACCGGCACTAGGAAACAGACAGAGAAACCAGAGTAAAAGTTCCTCCAGCAACCCGTTCCCTTTGTTCTAGATGAACGAACGTCTCTCCACATGCTCAGTTCTGAGAGATAAGTGTGTGTGAAAGCCGTGCTTCACCTAGCTTGTTGGGAACACAAAGTTTCTCTTCAGTTGCAAACTCCACTCCATACATATATATGGGGAGGTACTAGCTCCAACTCGGTTTTACAGTGAAAACTGCAGGAACATCAAACCGGCACTAGGAAACAGACTGAGAAACCAGAGTAAAAGTTTCTCCTGCAAAACGTTCCCTTTGTGCTAGATGAACGAACGTTTGTCCACATGCTCAGTTCTGAGAAATAAGTGTGTATGAAAGCCGTTCTTCACCTATCTTGTTGGGAACACAAAGTTTCTCTTCAGTTGCAAATTCCACTCCATAAATATATATGGGGAGGTACTAGCTCCAACTCGGTTTTACAGTGAAAACTGCAGGAACTTCAAACCGGCACTAGGAAACAGACTGAGAAACCAGAGTAAAAGTTTCTCCTGCAACCCGTTCCCTTTGTGCTAGATGAACGAACGTCTCTCCACATGCTCAGTTCTGAGAGATAAGTGTGTGTGAAAGCCGTCCTTCACCTAGCTTGTTGGGAACACAAAGTTTCTCTTCAGTTGCAAACTCCACTCCATACATATATACGGGGAGGTACTAGCTCCAAAACGGCTTTAGAGTGAAAACTGCAGGAACTTTAAACCGGCACTAGGAAACAGACTGAGAAACCAGAGTAAAAGTTTCCTGCAAACCGTTCCATTTGTGCTAGATGAACAAACGTCTCTCCACATGCTCATTTCTGAGAGTTAAGTGTGTGTGAAAGCCGTCCTTCACCTAGCTTGCTGGGAACACAAAGTTTCTCTTCAGTTGCAAACTAAACTCCATACATATATATGGGGAGGTACTAGCTCCAACTCGGTTTTACAGTGAAAACTGCAGGAATTTCAAACCGGCACTAGGAAACAGACCGAGAAACAAGAGTAAAAGATTCTCCTGCAACCCGATCCCTTTGTGCTAGATGAACGAACGTCTCTATACATGCTCAGTTCTGAGAGATAAGTGTGTGTGAAAGCAGTCCTTCACTTAGCTTGTTGGGAACACAAAGATTCTCTTCAGTTGCAATCTCCAATCCATACATATATATGGGAAGGTACTAGCTCCAACTCGGTTTTACAGTGAAAACTGCAGGAACTTCAAAGCGGCAATAGGAAACAGACTGAGAAACCAGAGTAAATATTTCTCCTGCAACCCGTTCCCTTTGTGCTAGATGAACGAACGTCTCTCCACATGCTCAGTTCTGAGCGATATGTGTGTGTGAAAGCCGACTTTCACCTAGCTTGTTGGGAACACAAAGATTCTCTTCAGTTGCAAACTCCAATCCATACATATATATGGGGAGGAACTAGCTCCAACTCGGTTTTACAGTGAAATCTGCAGGAACTTCAAACGGGCACTAGGAAACAGACAGAGAAACAAGAGTAAAATTTCCTCCAGCAACCCGTTCCATTTGTTCTAGATGAACGAACGTCTCTCCACATGCTCAGTTCTGAGAGATAAGTGTGTGTGAAAGCCGTGCTTCAACTAGCTTGTTGGGAACACAAAGTTTCTCTTCAGTTGCAAACTCCACTCCATACATATAAATGGGGAGGTACTAGCTCCAACTCGGTTTTAGAGTGAAAACTGCAGGAACATCAAAATGGCACTAGGAAACAGACTGAGAAACCAGAGTAAATGTTTCTCCTGCAAACCGTTCCCTTTGTTCTAGATGAACGAACGTCTCTCCACATGCTCAGTTCTGAGAGATATGTGTGTGTGAAAGCCGTCCTTCACCTAGCTTGTTGGGAACACAAAGTTTCTCTTCAGTTGCAAACTCCACTCCATACATATATATGGGGAGGTACTAGCTCCAAATCGGTTTTACAGTGAAAACTGCAGGAACATCAAACGGGCACTAGGAAACAGACAGAGAAACAAGAGTAAAATTTCCTCCAGCAACCCGTTCCCTTTGTTCTAGATGAACGAACGTCTCTCCACATGCTCAGTTCTGAGAGATAAGTGTGTGTGAAAGCCGTGCTTCACCTAGCTTGTTGGGAACACAAAGTTTCTCTTCAGTTGCAAACTCCACTCCATACATATAAATGGGGAGGTACTAGCTCCAACTCGGTTTTACAGTGAAAACTGCAGGAACATCAAAATGGCACTAGGAAACAGACTGAGAAACCAGAGTAAATATTTCTCCTGCAAACCGTTCCTTTGTTCTAGATGAACGAACGTCTCTCCACATGCTCAGTTCTGAGAGTTAAGTGTGTGTGAAAGCCGTCCTTCACCTAGCTTGTTGGGAACACAAAATTTCTCTTCAGTTGCAAACTCCACTCCATACATATATATGGGGAGGTACTAGCTCCAACTCGGTTTTACAGTGAAAACTGCAGGAACTTCAAACAGGCAATAGGAAACAGAATGAGAAACCAGAGTAAAAGTTTCTCCTGCAACCCGTTCCCTTTGTGCTAGAGGAACGAACGTCTCTCCACATGCTCAGTTCTGAGAGATAAATGTGTGTGAAAGCCGTCCTTCACCTAGCTTGTTGGGAACACAAAGTTTCTCTTCAGTTGCAAACTCCACTCCATACATATATACGGGGAGGTACTAGCTCCAAAACGGCTTTACAGTGAAAACTGCAGGAACATTAAACCGGCACTAGGAAACAGACTGAGAAACCAGAGTAAAAGTTTCCTGAAAACCGTTCAATTTGTGCTAGATGAACGAACGTCTCTCCACATGCTCAGTTCTGAGAGATAAGTGTGTGTGAAAGCCGTACTTCACCTAGCTTGCTGGGAACACAAAGTTTCTCTTCAGTTGCAAACTCCACTCCATACATATATATGGGGAGGTACTAGCTCCAACTCGGTTTTACAGTGAAAACTGCAGGAATTTCAAACCGGCACTAGGAAAGAGACCGAGAAACAAGAGTAAAAGATTCTCCTGCAACCCGTTCCCTTTGTGCTAGATGAACGAACGTCTCTATACATGCTAAGTTCTGAGAGATAAGTGTGTGTGAAAGCCGTCCTTCACCTAGCTTGTTGGGAACACAAAGATTCTCTTCAGTTGCAATCTCCAATCCATACATATATATGGGAAGGTACTAGCTCCAACTCGGTTTTACAGTGAAAACTGCAGGGACTTCAAAGCGGCAATAGGAAACAGACTGAGAAACCAGAGTAAATATTTCTCCTGCAACCCGTTCCCTTTGTGCTAGATGAACGAACGTCTCTCCACATGCTCAGTTCTGAGCGATATGTATGTGTGAAAGCCGACTTTCACCTAGCTTGTTGGGAACACAAAGATTCTCTTCAGTTGCAAACTCCACTCCATACATATATATGGGGAGGAACTAGCTCCAACTCGGTTTTACAGTGAAATCTGCAGGAACTTCCAACGGGCACTAGGAAACAGACAGAGAAACAAGAGTAAAATTTCCTCCAGCAACCCGTTCCATTTCTTCTAGATGAACGAACGTCTCTCCACATGCTCAGTTCGGAGAGATAAGTGTGTGTGAAAGCCGTGCTTCAACTAGCTTGTTGGGAACACAAAGTTTCTCTTCAGTTGCAAACTCCACTCCATACATATAAATGGGGAGGTACTAGCTCCAACTCGGTTTTACAGTGAAAACTGCAGGAACACCAAAATGGCACTAGGAAACAGACTGAGAAACCAGAGTAAATGTTTCTCCTGCAAACCGTTCCCTTTGTTCTAGATGAACGAACGTCTCTCCACATGCTCAGTTCGGAGAGATAAGTGTGTGTGAAAGCCGTCCTTCACCTAGCTTGTTGGGAACACAAAGTTTCTCTTCAGTTGCAAACTCCACTCCATACATATATATGGGGAGGTACTAGCTCCAACTCGGTTTTACAGTGAAAACTGCAGGATCTTCAAAGCGGCACTTGGAAAAAGACTGAGAAACCAGAGTAAAAGTTTCTCCTGCAACCCGTTCCCATTGTGCTAAATGAACGAACGTCTCTCCAAATGCTCAGTTCTGAGAGATATGTGTGTGTGAAAGCCGACTTTCACCTAGCTTGTTGGGAACACAAAGATTCTCTTCATTTGCAAACTCCACTCCATACATATATATGGGGAGGAACTAGCTCCAACTCGGTTTTACAGTGAAAACTGCAGGAAATTCAAACGGGCACTAGGAAACAGACAGAGAGACAAGAGTAAAATTTCCTCCAGCAACCCGTTCCCTTTGTTCTAGATGAACGAACGTCTCTCCACATGCTCAGTTCTGAGAGATAAGTGTGTGTGAAATCCGTGCTTCACCTAGCTTGTTGGGAACACAAAGATTCTCTTCAGTTGCAAACTCCACTCCATACATATAAATGGGGAGGTACTAGCTCCAACTCGGTTTTACAGTGAAAACTGCAGGAACATCAAAATGGCACTAGGAAACAGACTGAGAAACCAGAGTAAATGTTTCTCCTGCAAACCTTTCCCTTTGTTCTAGATGAACGAACGTCTCTCCACATGCTCAGTTCTGAGAGTTAAGTGTGTGTGAAAGCCGTCCTTCACCTAGCTTGTTGGGAACACAAAGTTTCTCTTCAGTTGCAAACTCCACTCCATACATATATATGGGGAGGTACTAGCTCCAACTCGGTTTTACAGTGAAAACTGCAGGAATTTCAAACCGGCACTAGGAAACAGACCGAGAAACAAGAGTAAAAGATTCTCCTGCAACCCGTTCCCTTTGTGCTAGATGAACGAACGTCTCTATACATGCTCAGTTCTGAGAGATAAGTGTGTGTGAAAGCCGTCCTTCACCTAGCTTGTTGGGAACACAAAGATTCTCTTCAGTTGCAATCTCCAATCCATACATATATATGGGGAGGTACTAGCTCCAAATCGGTTTTACAGTGAAAACTGCAGGAACATCAAACGGGCACTAGGAAACAGAAAGAGAAAAAAGAGTAAAATTTCCTCCAGCAACCCGTTCCCTTTGTTCTAGATGAACGAACGTCTCTCCACATGCTCAGTTCGGAGAGATAAGTGTGTGTGAAAGCCGTGCTTCACCTAGCTTGTTGGGAACACAAAGTTTCTCTTCAGTTGCAAACTCCACTCCATACATATAAATGGGGAGGTACTAGCTCCAACTCGGTTTTACAGTGAAAACTGCAGGAACATCAAAATGGCACTAGGAAACAGACTGAGAAACCAGAGTAAATGTTTCTCCTGCAAACCGTTCCTTTGTTCTAGATGAACGAACGTCTCTCCACATGCTCAGTTCTGAGAGTTAAGTGTGTGTGAAAGCCGTCCTTCACCTAGCTTGTTGGGAACACAAAGTTTCTCTTCAGTTGCAAACTCCACTCCATACATATATATGGGGAGGTACTAGCTCCAACTCGGTTTTACAGTGAAAACTGCAGGAACTTCAAACAGGCAATAGGAAACAGAATGAGAAACCAGAGTAAAAGTTTCTCCTGCAACCCGTTCCCTTTGTGCTAGAGGAACGAAAGTCTCTCCACATGCTCAGTTCTGAGAGATATGTGTGTGTGAAAGACGTCCTTCACTTAGCTTGTTGGGAACACAAAGTTTCTCTTCAGTTGCAAATTCCACTCCATACATATATATGGGGAGGTACTAGCTCCAAATCTGTTTTACAGTGAAAACTGCAGGATCTTCAAAGCGGCACTTGGAAAAAGACTGAGAATCCAGAGTAAAAGTTTCTCCTGCAAACCGTTCCCTTTGTGCTAGATGAACGAACGTCTCTCCACATGCTCAGTTCTGAGAGATATGTGTGTGTGAAAGCCGACTTTCACCTAGCTTGTTGGGAACACAAAGTTTCTCTTCAGTTGCAAACTCCATTCCATACATATATATGGGGAGGAAATAGCTCCAACTCGGTTTTACACTGAAAACTGCAGGAACTTTAAACCGGCACTAGGAAACAGACAGAGAAACCAGAGTAAAAGTTCCTCCAGCAACCCGTTCCCTTTGTTCTAGATGAACGAACGTCTCTCCACATGCTCAGTTCTGAGAGATAAGTGTGTGTGAAAGCCGTGCTTCACCTAGCTTGTTGGGAACACAAAGTTTCTCTTCAGTTGCAAACTCCACTCCATACATATATATGGGGAGGTACTAGCTCCAACTCGGTTTTACAGTGAAAACTGCAGGAACATCAAACCGGCACTAGGAAACAGACTGAGAAACCAGAGTAAAAGTTTCTCCTGCAAAACGTTCCCTTTGTGCTAGATGAACGAACGTTTGTCCACATGCTCAGTTCTGAGAAATAAGTGTGTATGAAAGCCGTTCTTCACCTATCTTGTTGGGAACACAAAGTTTCTCTTCAGTTGCAAATTCCACTCCATAAATATATATGGGGAGGTACTAGCTCCAACTCGGTTTTACAGTGAAAACTGCAGGAACTTCAAACCGGCACTAGGAAACAGACTGAGAAACCAGAGTAAAAGTTTCTCCTGCAACCCGTTCCCTTTGTGCTAGATGAACGAACGTCTCTCCACATGCTCAGTTCTGAGAGATAAGTGTGTGTGAAAGCCGTCCTTCACCTAGCTTGTTGGGAACACAAAGTTTCTCTTCAGTTGCAAACTCCACTCCATACATATATACGGGGAGGTACTAGCTCCAAAACGGCTTTAGAGTGAAAACTGCAGGAACTTTAAACCGGCACTAGGAAACAGACTGAGAAACCAGAGTAAAAGTTTCCTGCAAACCGTTCCATTTGTGCTAGATGAACAAACGTCTCTCCACATGCTCATTTCTGAGAGTTAAGTGTGTGTGAAAGCCGTCCTTCACCTAGCTTGCTGGGAACACAAAGTTTCTCTTCAGTTGCAAACTAAACTCCATACATATATATGGGGAGGTACTAGCTCCAACTCGGTTTTACAGTGAAAACTGCAGGAATTTCAAACCGGCACTAGGAAACAGACCGAGAAACAAGAGTAAAAGTTTCTCCTGCAACCCGTTCCCTTTGTGCTAGATGAACGAACGTCTCTATACATGCTCAGTTCTGAGAGATAAGTGTGTGTGAAAGCAGTCCTTCACTTAGCTTGTTGGGAACACAAAGATTCTCTTCAGTTGCAATCTCCAATCCATACATATATATGGGAAGGTACTAGCTCCAACTCGGTTTTACAGTGAAAACTGCAGGAACTTCAAAGCGGCAATAGGAAACAGACTGAGAAACCAGAGTAAATATTTCTCCTGCAACCCGTTCCCTTTGTGCTAGATGAACGAACGTCTCTCCACATGCTCAGTTCTGAGCGATATGTGTGTGTGAAAGCCGACTTTCACCTAGCTTGTTGGGAACACAAAGATTCTCTTCAGTTGCAAACTCCACTCCATACATATATATGGGGAGGAACTAGCTCCAACTCGGTTTTACAGTGAAATCTGCAGGAACTTCAAACGGGCACTAGGAAACAGACAGAGAAACAAGAGTAAAATTTCCTCCAGCAACCCGTTCCATTTGTTCTAGATGAACGAACGTCTCTCCACATGCTCAGTTCTGAGAGATAAGTGTGTGTGAAAGCCGTGCTTCAACTAGCTTGTTGGGAACACAAAGTTTCTCTTCAGTTGCAAACTCCACTCCATACATATAAATGGGGAGGTACTAGCTCCAACTCGGTTTTAGAGTGAAAACTGCAGGAACATCAAAATGGCACTAGGAAACAGACTGAGAAACCAGAGTAAATGTTTCTCCTGCAAACCGTTCCCTTTGTTCTAGATGAACGAACGTCTCTCCACATGCTCAGTTCTGAGAGATATGTGTGTGTGAAAGCCGTCCTTCACCTAGCTTGTTGGGAACACAAAGTTTCTCTTCAGTTGCAAACTCCACTCCATACATATATATGGGGAGGTACTAGCTCCAAATCGGTTTTACAGTGAAAACTGCAGGAACATCAAACGGGCACTAGGAAACAGACAGAGAAACAAGAGTAAAATTTCCTCCAGCAACCCGTTCCCTTTGTTCTAGATGAACGAACGTCTCTCCACATGCTCAGTTCTGAGAGATAAGTGTGTGTGAAAGCCGTGCTTCACCTAGCTTGTTGGGAACACAAAGTTTCTCTTCAGTTGCAAACTCCACTCCATACATATAAATGGGGAGGTACTAGCTCCAACTCGGTTTTACAGTGAAAACTGCAGGAACATCAAAATGGCACTAGGAAACAGACTGAGAAACCAGAGTAAATATTTCTCCTGCAAACCGTTCCTTTGTTCTAGATGAACGAACGTCTCTCCACATGCTCAGTTCTGAGAGTTAAGTGTGTGTGAAAGCCGTCCTTCACCTAGCTTGTTGGGAACACAAAGTTTCTCTTCAGTTGCAAACTCCACTCCATACATATATATGGGGAGGTACTAGCTCCAACTCGGTTTTACAGTGAAAACTGCAGGAACTTCAAACAGGCAATAGGAAACAGAATGAGAAACCAGAGTAAAAGTTTCTCCTGCAACCCGTTCCCTTTGTGCTAGAGGAACGAACGTCTCTCCACATGCTCAGTTCTGAGAGATAAATGTGTGTGAAAGCCGTCCTTCACCTAGCTTGTTGGGAACACAAAGTTTCTCTTCAGTTGCAAACTCCACTCCATACATATATACGGGGAGGTACTAGCTCCAAAACGGCTTTACAGTGAAAACTGCAGGAACATTAAACCGGCACTAGGAAACAGACTGAGAAACCAGAGTAAAAGTTTCCTGAAAACCGTTCAATTTGTGCTAGATGAACGAACGTCTCTCCACATGCTCAGTTCTGAGAGATAAGTGTGTGTGAAAGCCGTACTTCACCTAGCTTGCTGGGAACACAAAGTTTCTCTTCAGTTGCAAACTCCACTCCATACATATATATGGGGAGGTACTAGCTCCAACTCGGTTTTACAGTGAAAACTGCAGGAATTTCAAACCGGCACTAGGAAAGAGACCGAGAAACAAGAGTAAAAGATTCTCCTGCAACCCGTTCCCTTTGTGCTAGATGAACGAACGTCTCTATACATGCTAAGTTCTGAGAGATAAGTGTGTGTGAAAGCCGTCCTTCACCTAGCTTGTTGGGAACACAAAGATTCTCTTCAGTTGCAATCTCCAATCCATACATATATATGGGAAGGTACTAGCTCCAACTCGGTTTTACAGTGAAAACTGCAGGGACTTCAAAGCGGCAATAGGAAACAGACTGAGAAACCAGAGTAAATATTTCTCCTGCAACCCGTTCCCTTTGTGCTAGATGAACGAACGTCTCTCCACATGCTCAGTTCTGAGCGATATGTATGTGTGAAAGCCGACTTTCACCTAGCTTGTTGGGAACACAAAGATTCTCTTCAGTTGCAAACTCCACTCCATACATATATATGGGGAGGAACTAGCTCCAACTCGGTTTTACAGTGAAATCTGCAGGAACTTCCAACGGGCACTAGGAAACAGACAGAGAAACAAGAGTAAAATTTCCTCCAGCAACCCGTTCCATTTCTTCTAGATGAACGAACGTCTCTCCACATGCTCAGTTCGGAGAGATAAGTGTGTGTGAAAGCCGTGCTTCAACTAGCTTGTTGGGAACACAAAGTTTCTCTTCAGTTGCAAACTCCACTCCATACATATAAATGGGGAGGTACTAGCTCCAACTCGGTTTTACAGTGAAAACTGCAGGAACACCAAAATGGCACTAGGAAACAGACTGAGAAACCAGAGTAAATGTTTCTCCTGCAAACCGTTCCCTTTGTTCTAGATGAACGAACGTCTCTCCACATGCTCAGTTCGGAGAGATAAGTGTGTGTGAAAGCCGTCCTTCACCTAGCTTGTTGGGAACACAAAGTTTCTCTTCAGTTGCAAACTCCACTCCATACATATATATGGGGAGGTACTAGCTCCAACTCGGTTTTACAGTGAAAACTGCAGGATCTTCAAAGCGGCACTTGGAAAAAGACTGAGAAACCAGAGTAAAAGTTTCTCCTGCAACCCGTTCCCATTGTGCTAAATGAACGAACGTCTCTCCAAATGCTCAGTTCTGAGATATATGTGTGTGTGAAAGCCGACTTTCACCTAGCTTGTTGGGAACACAAAGATTCTCTTCATTTGCAAACTCCACTCCATACATATATATGGGGAGGAACTAGCTCCAACTCGGTTTTACAGTGAAAACTGCAGGAACTTCAAACGGGCACTAGGAAACAGACAGAGAGACAAGAGTAAAATTTCCTCCAGCAACCCGTTCCCTTTGTTCTAGATGAACGAACGTCTCTCCACATGCTCAGTTCTGAGAGATAAGTGTGTGTGAAATCCGTGCTTCACCTAGCTTGTTGGGAACACAAAGATTCTCTTCAGTTGCAAACTCCACTCCATACATATAAATGGGGAGGTACTAGCTCCAACTCGGTTTTACAGTGAAAACTGCAGGAACATCAAAATGGCACTAGGAAACAGACTGAGAAACCAGAGTAAATGTTTCTCCTGCAAACCTTTCCCTTTGTTCTAGATGAACGAACGTCTCTCCACATGCTCAGTTCTGAGAGTTAAGTGTGTGTGAAAGCCGTCCTTCACCTAGCTTGTTGGGAACACAAAGTTTCCCTTCAGTTGCAAACTCCACTCCATACATATATACGGGGAGGTACTAGCTCCAAAACGGCTTTAGAGTGAAAACTGCAGGAACTTTAAACCGGCACTAGGAAACAGACTGAGAAACCAGAGTAAAAGTTTCCTGCAAACCGTTCCATTTGTGCTAGATGAACGAACGTCTCTCCACATGCTCAGTTCTGAGAGTTAAGTGTGTGTGAAAGCCGTCCTTCACCTAGCTTGCTGGGAACACAAAGTTTCTCTTCAGTTGCAAACTAAACTCCATACATATATATGGGGAGGTACTAGCTCCAACTCGTTTTTACAGTGAAAACTGCAGGAATTTCAAACCGGCACTAGGAAACAGACCGAGAAACAAGAGTAAAAGATTCTCCTGCAACCCGTTCCCTTTGTGCTAGATGAACGAACGTCTCTATACATGCTCAGTTCTGAGAGATAAGTGTGTGTGAAAGCAGTCCTTCACCTAGCTTGTTGGGAACACAAAGATTCTCTTCAGTTGCAATCTCCAATCCATACATATATATGGGAAGGTACTAGCTCCAACTCGGTTTTACAGTGAAAACTGCAGGAACTTCAAACCGGCAATAGGAAACAGACTGAGAAACCAGAGTAAATATTTCTCCTGCAACCCGATCCCTTTGTGCTAGATGAACGAACGTCTCTCCACATGCTCAGTTCTGAGGGATATGTGTGGGTGAAAGCCGTCCTTCATCTAGCTTGTTGGGAACACAAAGTTTCTCTTCAGTTGCCAAATCCACTCCATAAATATATATTTGGAGGTAATAGCTCCAACTCGGTTTACAGTGAAAAATTCAGGAACTTCAAACCGGCAATAGGAAACAGAATGAGAAACCAGCGTAAAAGTTTCTCCTGCAACCAGTTCCCTTTGTGCTAGATGAACGAACGTCTCTCCACATGCTCAGTTCTGAGAGATAAGTGTGTGTGAAAGCCGTCCTTCACCTAGCTTGTTGGGAACACAAAGTTTCTCTTCAGTTGCAAACTCCACTCCATACATATATATGGGGAGGTACTAGCTCCAACTCGGTTTTACAGTGAAAACTGCAGGATCTTCAAAGCGGCACTTGGAAAAAGACTGAGATACCAGAGTAAAAGTTTCTCCTGCAACCCGTTCCCATTGTGCTAAATGAACAAACGTCTCTCCAAATGCTCAGTTCTGAGAGATATGTGTGTGTGAAAGCCGACTTTCACCTACCTTGTTGGGAACACTAAGTTTCTCTTCAGTTGCAAACTCCACTCCATACATATATATGGGGAGGTACTAGCTCCAACTCGGTTTTACAGTGAAAACTGCAGGAACATCAAAATGGCACTAGGAAACAGACTGAGAAACCAGAGTAAATGTTTCTCCTGCAAACCTTTCCCTTTGTTCTAGATGAACGAACGTCTCTCCACATGCTCAGTTCTGAGAGTTAAGTGTGTGTGAAAGCCGTCCTTCACCTAGCTTGTTGGGAACACAAAGTTTCTCTTCAGTTGCAAACTCCACTCCATACATATATATGGGGAGGTGCTAACTCCAACTCGGTTTTACAGTGAAAACTGCAGGAACTTCAAACCGCCACTAGGAAAAAGACCGAGAAACCAGAGTAAAAGTTTCCCCTACCACCAGTTCCCTTTGGGCTAGATGAACGAACGTCTCTCCACATGCTCAGTTCTGATAGATAAGTGTGTGTGAACGCCGTACTTCACCTAGCTTGTTGGGAACAAAAAGTTTCTCTTCAGTTGCAAACTCCACTCCATACATATATATGGGGAAGTACTAGCTCCAAATCTGTTTTACAGTGAAAACTGCAGGAACTTCAAACCGGCACTAGGAAACAGACTGAGAAACCAGAGTAAAAGTTTCTCCTGCAACCCGTTCCCTTTGTGCTAGATGAACGAACGTCTCTCCACATGCTCAGTTCTGAGAGATAAGTGTGTGTGAAAGCCGTCCTTCACCTAGCTTGTTGGGAACACAAAGTTTCTCTTCAGTTGCTAACTCCACTCCATACATATATACGGGGAGGTACTAGCTCCAAAACGGCTTTACAGTGAAAACTGCAGGAACTTTAAACCGGCACTAGGAAACAGACTGAGATACCAGAGTAAAAGTTTCTCCTGCAAACCGTTCCCTTTGTGCTAGATGAACGAACGTCTCTCCACATGCTCAGTTCTGAGAGATAAGTGTGTGTGAAAGCCGTCCTTCACCTAGCTTGTTGGGAACACAAAGTTTCTCTTCAGTTGCAAACTCCACTCCACACATATATATGGGGAGGTACTAGCTCCAACTCGGTTTTACAGTGAAAACTGCAGGAACTTCAATCCGGCACTAGGAAACAGACTGAGAAACCAGAGTAAAAGTTTGTCCTGCAACCCATTCCCTTTGTGCTTGATGAACGAACGTCTCTCCACATGCTCAGTTCTGAGAGACAAGTGTGTGTGAAATCCGTACTTCACCTAGCTTGTTGGGAACACAAATTTTCTCTTCAGTTGCAAACTCCATTCCATACATATATATGGGGAGGAAATAGCTCCAACTCGGTTTTACACTGAAAACTGCAGGAACTTCAAACCGGCACTAGGAAACAGACAGAGAAACCAGAGTAAAAGTTCCTCCAGCAACCCGTTCCCTTTGTTCTAGATGAACGAACGTCTCTCCACATGCTCAGTTCTGAGAGATAAGTGTGTGTGAAAGCCGTGCTTCACCTAGCTTGTTGGGAACACAAAGTTTCTCTTCAGTTGCAAACTCCACTCCATACATATATATGGGGAGGTACTAGCTCCAACTCGGTTTTACAGTGAAAACTGCAGGAACATCAAACCGGCACTAGGAAACAGACTGAGAAACCAGAGTAAAAGTTTCTCCTGCAAAACGTTCCCTTTGTGCTAGATGAACGAACGTTTGTCCACATGCTCAGTTCTGAGATATAAGTGTGTATGAAAGCCGTTCTTCACCTATCTTGTTGGGAACACAAAGTTTCTCTTCAGTTGCAAATTCCACTCCATAAATATATATGGGGAGGTACTAGCTCCAACTCGGTTTTACAGTGAAAACTGCAGGAACTTCAAACCGGCACTAGGAAACAGACTGAGAAACCAGAGTAAAAGTTTCTCCTGCAACCCGTTCCCTTTGTGCTAGATGAACGAACGTCTCTCCACATGCTCAGTTCTGAGAGATAAGTGTGTGTGAAAGCCGTCCTTCACCTAGCTTGTTGGGAACACAAAGTTTCTCTTCAGTTGGAAACTCCACTCCATACATATATATGGGGAGGTACTAGCTCCAACTCGGTTTTACAGTGAAAACTGCAGGAACTTCAAACGGGCACTAGGAAACAGACAGAGAGACAAGAGTAAAATTTCCTCCAGCAACCCGTTCCCTTTGTTCTAGATGAACGAACGTCTCTCCACATGCTCAGTTCTGAGAGATACGTGTGTGTGAAATCCGTGCTTCACCTAGCTTGTTGGGAACACAAAGATTCTCTTCAGTTGCAAACTCCACTCCATACATATAAATGGGGAGGTACTAGCTCCAACTCGGTTTTACAGTGAAAACTGCAGGAACATCAAAATGGCACTAGGAAACAGACTGAGAAACCAGAGTAAATGTTTCTCCTGCAAACCTTTCCCTTTGTTCTAGATGAACGAACGTCTCTCCACATGCTCAGTTCTGAGAGTTAAGTGTGTGTGAAAGCCGTCCTTCACCTAGCTTGTTGGGAACACAAAGTTTCTCTTCAGTTGCAAACTCCACTCCATACATATATATGGGGAGGTGCTAACTCCAACTCGGTTTTACAGTGAAAACTGCAGGAACTTCAAACCGCCACTAGGAAAAAGACCGAGAAACCAGAGTAAAAGTTTCCCCTACCACCAGTTCCCTTTGGGCTAGATGAACGAACGTCTCTCCACATGCTCAGTTCTGATAGATAAGTGTGTGTGAACGCCGTACTTCACCTAGCTTGTTGGGAACAAAAAGTTTCTCTTCAGTTGCAAACTCCACTCCATACATATATATGGGGAAGTACTAGCTCCAAATCTGTTTTACAGTGAAAACTGCAGGAACTTCAAACCGGCACTAGGAAACAGACTGAGAAACCAGAGTAAAAGTTTCCCCTGCAACCCGTTCCCTTTGTGCTAGATGAACGAACGTCTCTCCACATGCTCAGTTCTGAGAGATAAGTGTGTGTGAAAGCCGTCCTTCACCTAGCTTGTTGGGAACACAAAGTTTCTCTTCAGTTGCTAACTCCACTCCATACATATATACGGGGAGGTACTAGCTCCAAAACGGCTTTACAGTGAAAACTGCAGGAACTTTAAACCGGCACTAGGAAACAGACTGAGATACCAGAGTAAAAGTTTCTCCTGCAAACCGTTCCCTTTGTGCTAGATGAACGAACGTCTCTCCACATGCTCAGTTCTGAGAGATAAGTGTGTGTGAAAGCCGTCCTTCACCTAGCTTGTTGGGAACACAAAGTTTCTCTTCAGTTGCAAACTCCACTCCACACATATATATGGGGAGGTACTAGCTCCAACTCGGTTTTACAGTGAAAACTGCAGGAACTTCAATCCGGCACTAGGAAACAGACTGAGAAACCAGAGTAAAAGTTTGTCCTGCAACCCATTCCCTTTGTGCTTGATGAACGAACGTCTCTCCACATGCTCAGTTCTGAGAGACAAGTGTGTGTGAAATCCGTACTTCACCTAGCTTGTTGGGAACACAAATTTTCTCTTCAGTTGCAAACTCCATTCCATACATATATATGGGGAGGAAATAGCTCCAACTCGGTTTTACACTGAAAACTGCAGGAACTTCAAACCGGCACTAGGAAACAGACAGAGAAACCAGAGTAATAGTTCCTCCAGCAACCCGTTCCCTTTGTTCTAGATGAACGAACGTCTCTCCACATGCTCAGTTCTGAGAGATAAGTGTGTGTGAAAGCCGTGCTTCACCTAGCTTGTTGGGAACACAAAGTTTCTCTTCAGTTGCAAACTCCACTCCATACATATATATGGGGAGGTACTAGCTCCAACTCGGTTTTACAGTGAAAACTGCAGGAACATCAAACCGGCACTAGGAAACAGACTGAGAAACCAGAGTAAAAGTTTCTCCTGCAAAACGTTCCCTTTGTGCTAGATGAACGAACGTTTGTCCACATGCTCAGTTCTGAGATATAATTGTGTATGAAAGCCGTTCTTCACCTATCTTGTTGGGAACACAAAGTTTCTCTTCAGTTGCAAATTCCACTCCATAAATATATATGGGGAGGTACTAGCTCCAAATCTGTTTTACAGTGAAAACTGCAGGAACTTCAAACCGGCACTAGGAAACAGACTGAGAAACCAGAGTAAAAGTTTCTCCTGCAACCCGTTCCCTTTGTGCTAGATGAACGAACGTCTCTCCACATGCTCAGTTCTGAGAGATAAGTGTGTGTGAAAGCCGTCCTTCACCTAGCTTGTTGGGAACACAAAGTTTCTCTTCAGTTGCTAACTCCACTCCATACATATATACGGGGAGGTACTAGCTCCAAAACGGCTTTACAGTGAAAACTGCAGGAACTTTAAACCGGCACTAGGAAACAGACTGAGATACCAGAGTAAAAGTTTCTCCTGCAACCCGTTCCCTTTGTGCTAGATGAACGAACGTCTCTCCACATGCTCAGTTCTGAGAGATAAGTGTGTGTGAAAGCCGTCCTTCACCTAGCTTGTTGGGAACACAAAGTTTCTCTTCAGTTGCAAACTCCACTCCATACATATATATGGGGAGGTACTAGCTCCAACTCGGTTTTACAGTGAAAACTGCAGGATCTTCAAAGCGGCACTTGGAAAAAGACTGAGAAACCAGAGTAAAAGTTTCTCCTGCAACCCGTTCCCATTGTGCTAAATGAACGAACGTCTCTCCAAATGCTCAGTTCTGAGAGATATGTGTGTGTGAAAGCCGACTTTCACCTAGCTTGTTGGGAACACAAAGTTTCTCTTCAGTTGCAAACTCCACTCCATACATATATATGGGGAGGTACTAGCTCCAACTCGGTTTTACAGTGAAAACTGCAGGAACATCAAAATGGCACTAGGAAACAGACTGAGAAACCAGAGTAAATGTTTCTCCTGCAAACCTTTCCCTTTGTTCTAGATGAACGAACGTCTCTCCACATGCTCAGTTCTGAGAGATAAGTGTGTGTGAAAGCCGTCCTTCACCTAGCTTGTTGGGAACACAAATTTTCTCTTCAGTTGCAAACTCCACTCCATACATATATATGGGGAGGTGCTAACTCCAACTCGGTTTTACAGTGAAAACTGCAGGAACTTCAAACCGCCACTAGGAAAAAGACCGAGAAACCAGAGTAAAAGTTTCCCCTACCACCAGTTCCCTTTGGGCTAGATGAACGAACGTCTCTCCACATGCTCAGTTCTGATAGATAAGTGTGTGTGAACGCCGTACTTCACCTAGCTTGTTGGGAACAAAAAGTTTCTCTTCAGTTGCAAACTCCACTCCATACATATATATGGGGAAGTACTAGCTCCAAATCTGTTTTACAGTGAAAACTGCAGGAACTTCAAACCGGCACTAGGAAACAGACTGAGAAACCAGAGTAAAAGTTTCTCCTGCAACCCGTTCCCTTTGTGCTAGATGAACGAACGTCTCTCCACATGCTCAGTTCTGAGAGATAAGTGTGTGTGAAAGCCGTCCTTCACCTAGCTTGTTGGGAACACAAAGTTTCTCTTCAGTTGCTAACTCCACTCCATACATATATACGGGGAGGTACTAGCTCCAAAACGGCTTTACAGTGAAAACTGCAGGAACTTTAAACCGGCACTAGGAAACAGACTGAGATACCAGAGTAAAAGTTTCTCCTGCAAACCGTTCCCTTTGTGCTAGATGAACGAACGTCTCTCCACATGCTCAGTTCTGAGAGATAAGTGTGTGTGAAAGCCGTCCTTCACCTAGCTTGTTGGGAACACAAAGTTTCTCTTCAGTTGCAAACTCCACTCCACACATATATATGGGGAGGTACTAGCTCCAACTCGGTTTTACAGTGAAAACTGCAAGAACTTCAATCCGGCACTAGGAAACAGACTGAGAAACCAGAGTAAAAGTTTGTCCTGCAACCCATTCCCTTTGTGCTTGATGAACGAACGTCTCTCCCCATGCTCAGTTCTGAGAGACAAGTGTGTGTGAAATCCGTACTTCACCTAGCTTGTTGGGAACACAAATTTTCTCTTCAGTTGCAAACTCCATTCCATACATATATATGGGGAGGAAATAGCTCCAACTCGGTTTTACACTGAAAACTGCAGGAACTTCAAACCGGCACTAGGAAACAGACAGAGAAACCAGAGTAAAAGTTCCTCCAGCAACCCGTTCCCTTTGTTCTAGATGAACGAACGTCTCTCCACATGCTCAGTTCTGAGAGATAAGTGTGTGTGAAAGCCGTGCTTCACCTAGCTTGTTGGGAACACAAAGTTTCTCTTCAGTTGCAAACTCCACTCCATACATATATATGGGGAGGTACTAGCTCCAACTCGGTTTTACAGTGAAAACTGCAGGAACATCAAACCGGCACTAGGAAACAGACTGAGAAACCAGAGTAAAAGTTTCTCCTGCAAAACGTTCCCTTTGTGCTAGATGAACGAACGTTTGTCCACATGCTCAGTTCTGAGATATAAGTGTGTATGAAAGCCGTTCTTCACCTATCTTGTTGGGAACACAAAGTTTCTCTTCAGTTGCAAATTCCACTCCATAAATATATATGGGGAGGTACTAGCTCCAACTCGGTTTTACAGTGAAAACTGCAGGAACTTCAAACCGGCACTAGGAAACAGACTGAGAAACCAGAGTAAAAGTTTCTCCTGCAACCCGTTCCCTTTGTGCTAGATGAACGAACGTCTCTCCACATGCTCAGTTCTGAGAGATAAGTGTGTGTGAAAGCCGTCCTTCACCTAGCTTGTTGGGAACACAAAGTTTCTCTTCAGTTGGAAACTCCACTCCATACATATATATGGGGAGGTACTAGCTCCAACTCGGTTTTACAGTGAAAACTGCAGGAACTTCAAACGGGCACTAGGAAACAGACAGAGAGACAAGAGTAAAATTTCCTCCAGCAACCCGTTCCCTTTGTTCTAGATGAACGAACGTCTCTCCACATGCTCAGTTCTGAGAGATAAGTGTGTGTGAAATCCGTGCTTCACCTAGCTTGTTGGGAACACAAAGATTCTCTTCAGTTGCAAACTCCACTCCATACATATAAATGGGGAGGTACTAGCTCCAACTCGGTTTTACAGTGAAAACTGCAGGAACATCAAAATGGCACTAGGAAACAGACTGAGAAACCAGAGTAAATGTTTCTCCTGCAAACCTTTCCCTTTGTTCTAGATGAACGAACGTCTCTCCACATGCTCAGTTCTGAGAGTTAAGTGTGTGTGAAAGCCGTCCTTCACCTAGCTTGTTGGGAACACAAAGTTTCTCTTCAGTTGCAAACTCCACTCCATACATATATATGGGGAGGTGCTAACTCCAACTCGGTTTTACAGTGAAAACTGCAGGAACTTCAAACCGCCACTAGGAAAAAGACCGAGAAACCAGAGTAAAAGTTTCCCCTACCACCAGTTCCCTTTGGGCTAGATGAACGAACGTCTCTCCACATGCTCAGTTCTGATAGATAAGTGTGTGTGAACGCCGTACTTCACCTAGCTTGTTGGGAACAAAAAGTTTCTCTTCAGTTGCAAACTCCACTCCATACATATATATGGGGAAGTACTAGCTCCAAATCTGTTTTACAGTGAAAACTGCAGGAACTTCAAACCGGCACTAGGAAACAGACTGAGAAACCAGAGTAAAAGTTTCTCCTGCAACCCGTTCCCTTTGTGCTAGATGAACGAACGTCTCTCCACATGCTCAGTTCTGAGAGATAAGTGTGTGTGAAAGCCGTCCTTCACCTAGCTTGTTGGGAACACAAAGTTTCTCTTCAGTTGCTAACTCCACTCCATACATATATACGGGGAGGTACTAGCTCCAAAACGGCTTTACAGTGAAAACTGCAGGAACTTTAAACCGGCACTTGGAAACAGACTGAGATACCAGAGTAAAAGTTTCTCCTGCAAACCGTTCCCTTTGTGCTAGATGAACGAACGTCTCTCCACATGCTCAGTTCTGAGAGATAAGTGTGTGTGAAAGCCGTCCTTCACCTAGCTTGTTGGGAACACAAAGTTTCTCTTCAGTTGCAAACTCCACTCCACACATATATATGGGGAGGTACTAGCTCCAACTCGGTTTTACAGTGAAAACTGCAGGAACTTCAATCCGGCACTAGGAAACAGACTGAGAAACCAGAGTAAAAGTTTGTCCTGCAACCCATTCCCTTTGTGCTTGATGAACGAACGTCTCTCCACATGCTCAGTTCTGAGAGACAAGTGTGTGTGAAATCCGTACTTCACCTAGCTTGTTGGGAACACAAATTTTCTCTTCAGTTGCAAACTCCATTCCATACATATATATGGGGAGGAAATAGCTCCAACTCGGTTTTACACTGAAAACTGCAGGAACTTCAAACCGGCACTAGGAAACAGACTGAGAAACCAGAGTAAAAGTTCCTCCAGCAACCCGTTCCCTTTGTTCTAGATGAACGAACGTCTCTCCACATGCTCAGTTCTGAGAGATAAGTGTGTGTGAAAGCCGTGCTTCACCTAGCTTGTTGGGAACACAAAGTTTCTCTTCAGTTGCAAACTCCACTCCATACATATATATGGGGAGGTACTAGCTCCAACTCGGTTTTACAGTGAAAACTGCAGGATCTTCAAAGCGGCACTTGGAAAAAGACTGAGAAACCAGAGTAAAAGTTTCTCCTGCAACCCGTTCCCATTGTGCTAGATGAACGAACGTCTCTCCAAATGCTCAGTTCTGAGAGATATGTGTGTGTGAAAGCCGACTTTCACCTAGCTTGTTGGGAACACAAAGATTCTCTTCAGTTGCAAACTCCACTCCATACATATATATGGGGAGGAACTAGCTCCAACTCGGTTTTACAGTGAAAACTGCAGGAACTTCAAACGGGCACTAGGAAACAGACAGAGAAACAAGAGTAAAATTTCCTCCAGCAACCCGTTCCCTTTGTTCTAGATGAACGAAAGTCTCTCCACATGCTCAGTTCTGAGAGATAAGTGTGTGTGAAATCCGTGCTTCACCTAGCTTGTTGGGAACACAAAGATTCTCTTCAGTTGCAAACTCCACTCCATACATATAAATGGGGAGGTACTAGCTCCAACTCGGTTTTACAGTGAAAACTGCAGGAACATCAAAATGGCACTAGGAAACAGACTGAGAAACCAGAGTAAATGTTTCTCCTGCAAACCTTTCCCTTTGTTCTAGATGAACGAACGTCTCTCCACATGCTCAGTTCTGAGAGTTAAGTGTGTGTGAAAGCCGTCCTTCACCTAGCTTGTTGGGAACACAAAGTTTCTCTTCAGTTGCAAACTCCACTCCATACATATATATGGGGAGGTGCTAACTCCAACTCGGTTTTACAGTGAAAACTGCAGAAACTTCTAACCGCCACTAGGAAAAAGACCGAGAAACCAGAGTAAAAGTTTCCCCTACCACCAGTTCCCTTTGGGCTAGATGAACGAACGTCTCTCCACATGCTCAGTTCTGAGAGATAAGTGTGTGTGAACGCCGTACTTCACCTAGCTTGTTGGGAACAAAAAGTTTCTCTTCAGTTGCAAACTCCACTCCATACATATATATGGGGAAGTACTAGCTCCAAATCTGTTTTACAGTGAAAACTGCAGGAACTTCAAACCGGCACTAGGAAACAGACTGAGAAACCAGAGTAAAAGTTTCTCCTGCAACCCGTTCCCTTTGTGCTAGATGAACGAACGTCTCTCCACATGCTCAGTTCTGAGAGATAAGTGTGTGTGAAAGCCGTCCTTCACCTAGATTGTTGGGAACACAAAGTTTCTCTTCAGTTGCTAACTCCACTCCATACATATATACGGGGAGGTACTAGCTCCAAAACGGCTTTACAGTGAAAACTGCAGGAACTTTAAACCGGCACTAGGAAACAGACTGAGATACCAGAGTAAAAGTTTCTCCTGCAACCCGTTCCCTTTGTGCTAGATGAACGAACGTCTCTCCACATGCTCAGTTCTGAGAGATAAGTGTGTGTGAAAGCCGTCCTTCACCTAGCTTGTTGGGAACACATAGTTTCTCTTCAGTTGCAACTCCACTCCACACATATATATGGGGAGGTACTAGCTCCAACTCGGTTTTACAGTGAAAACTGCAGGAACTTCAATCCGGCACTAGGAAACAGACTGAGAAACCAGAGTAAAAGTTTGTCCTGCAACCCATTCCCTTTGTGCTTGATGAACGAACGTCTCTCCACATGCTCAGTTCTGAGAGACAAGTGTGTGTGAAATCCGTACTTCACCTAGCTTGTTGGGAACACAAATTTTCTCTTCAGTTGCAAACTCCATTCCATACATATATATGGGGAGGTACTAGCTTCAACACGGCTTTACAGTGAAAACTGCAGGAACTTCAAACCGGCAATAGGAAACAGACTGAGAAACCAGAGTAAAAGTTTCTCCTGCAAACCGTTCCATTTGTGCTGGATGTACGAACGTCTCTTCATAAGCTCAATTCTTAGAGATAAGTGTGTGTGAAAGCCGTCCTTCACCTATCTTGTTGGGAACACAAAGTTTCTCTTCAGTTGCAAACTCCACTCCATACATATATATGGCGAGGTACTAGCTCCAACTCGGTTTTACAGTGAAAACAGCAGGAACTTCAAACCGGAACTAGGAAACAGACTGAGAAACCAGAGTAAAAGTTTCTCCTGCAAAACGTTCCCTTTGTTCTAGATGAACGAACGTTTCTCCACATGCTCAGTTCTGAGAGATATGTGTGTGTGAAAGCCGTTCTTCACCTAGCTTGTTGGGAACACAAAGTTTCTCTTCAGTTGCAAACTCCACTCCATAAATATATATGGGGAGGTACAAGCTCCAACTCGGTTTTACAGTGAAAACTGCAGGAACTTGAAACCGGCACTAGGAAAGAGACTGAGAAACCAGAGTAAAAGTTTCTACTGCAACCAGTTCCCTTTGTGCTAGATGAACGAACGTCTCTCCACATTCTCACTTCTGAGAGATAAGTGTGTGTGAAAGCCGTCCTTCACCTAAATTGTTGGGAACACAAAGTTTCGTTTCAGTTGCAAACTCCACTCCATACATATATATGGGGAGGTACTAGCTCCAACTCGGTTTTATAGTGAAAACTGCAGGAACTTCAAACCGGCACTAGGAAACAGACCGAGAAACCAGAGTAAAAGTTTCTCCGGCAAACCGTTCCCTTTGTGCTAGATGAACGACGCCTCTCCACATGCTCAGTTCTGAGAGATAAGTGTGTGTGAAAGCCGTCCTTCACCTAGCTTGTTGGGAACACAAAGTTTCTCTTCAGTTGCAAACTCCACTCCATACATATATATGGGGAGGTACTAGCTCCAACTCGGTTTTACAGTGAAAACTGCAGGAACTTCAAACCGGCACTAGGAAACAGACTGAGAAACCAGAGTAAAAGTTTCCCTGCAACCCGTTCCCTTTGTGCTAGATGAACGAACGTCTCTCCACATGCTCAGTTCTGAGATATAAGTGTGTGTGAAAGCCATTCTTCACCTAGCTTGCTGGGAACACAAAGTTTCTCTTCAGTTGCAAACTCCACTCCATAAATATATATGGGGAGGTACTAGCTCCAACTCGGTTTTACAGTGAAAACTGCAGGAACTTCAAACCGGCACTAGGAAACAGACTGAGAAACCAGAGTAAAAATTTCTCCTGCAACCCGTTCCCTTTGTGCTAGATGAACGAACGTCTCTCCACATGCTCAGTTCTGAGAGGTAAGTGTGTGTGAAAGCCGTCCTTCACCTAACTTTTTGGGAACACAATGTTTCTCTTCAGTTGCAAACTCCACTCCATACATATATATGGGGAGGTACTAGCTCCAACTCGGTTTTACAGTGAAAACTGCAGGAATATCAAACCGGCACTAGGAAACAGACTGAGAAACCAGAGTAAAAGTTTCTCCTGCAACCCGTTCCCTTTGTTCTAGATGAACGAACGTCTCTCCACATGCTCAGTTCTGAGAGTTAAGTGTGTGTGAAAGCCGTCCTTCACCTAGCTTGTTGGGAACACAAAGTTTCTCTTCAGTTGCAAACTCCACTCCATACATATATATGGGGAGGTACTAGCTCCAACTCGGTTTTACAGTGAAAACTGCAGGAACTTCAAACCGGCACTAGGAAACAGACTGAGAAACCAGAGTAAAAGTTTCTCCTGCAACCCGTTCCCTTTGTGCTAGATGAACGAACGTCTCTACACATGCTCAGTTCTGAGAGATATGTGTGTGTGAAAGCCGTCCTTCACCTAGCTTGTTGGGAACACAAAGTTTCTCTTCAGTTGCAAACTCCACTCCATACATATATATGGGGAGGTACAAGCTCCAAATCGGTTTTACAGTGAAAACTGCAGGAACTTCAAACCGGCACTAGGAAACAGTCTGAGAAACCAGAGTAAAAGTTTCTCCTGCAAACCGTTCCCTTTGTGCTAGATGAACGACGCCTCTCCACATGCTCAGTTCTGAGAGATAAGTGTGTGTGAAAGCCGTGCTTCACCTAGCTTGTTGGGAACACAAAGTTTCTCTTCAGTTGCAAACTCCACTCCATACATATATAAGGGGAGGTACTAGCTCCAACTCGGTTTTACAGTGAAAACTTCAGGATCTTCAAACCGCCACTAGGAAACAGAATGAGAAACCAGAGTAAAAGTTTCTCCTGCAACACGTTCCCTTTTTGCTAGATGAACGAACGTCTCTCCACATGCTCAGTTCTGAGAGATAAGTGTGTGTGAAAGCCTTTCTTCACCTAGCTTGTTTGGAACACAAAGTTTCTCTTCAGTTACAAACTCCAATCCTTACATATATATGGGGAGGTACGAGCTCCAACTCGGTTTTACAGTGAAAACTGCAGGTACTTCAAACCGGCACTAGGAAACAGACCGAGAAACCAGAGTAAAAGTTTCTCCTGCAACCCGTTCTCTTTGTGCTAGATGAACGAACGACTCTCCACATGCTCAGTTCTGAGGGATAAGTGTGTGTGAAAGCCGTCCTTCACCTAGCTTGTTGGGAACACAAAGTTTCTCTTCAGTTGCAAACTCCACTCCATACATATATATGGGGAGGTACTAGCTCCAACTCGATTTTACAGTGAAAACTGCAGGATCTTCAAAGCGGCACTTGGAAAAAGACTGAGAAACCAGAGTAAAAGTTTATCCTGCAACCCGTTCCCATTTTGCTAAATGAACGAACGTCTCTCCAAATGCTCAGTTCTGAGAGATATGTGTGTGTGAAAGCCGACTTTCACCTAGCTTGTTGGGAACACAAAGATTCTCTTCAGTTGCAAACTCCACTCCATACATATATATGGGGAGGAACTAGCTCCAACTCGGTTTTACAGTGAAAACTGCAGGAACTTCAAACGGGCACTAGGAAACAGACAGAGAAACAAGAGTAAAATTTCCTCCAGCAACCCGTTCCCTTTGTTCTAGATGAACGAAAGTCTCTCCACATGCTCAGTTCTGAGAGATAAGTGTGTGTGAAATCCGTGCTTCACCTAGCTTGTTGGGAACACAAAGATTCTCTTCAGTTGCAAACTCCACTCCATACATATAAATGGGGAGGTACTAGCTCCAACTCGGGTTTACAGTGAAAACTGCAGGAACATCAAAATGGCACTAGGAAACAGACTGAGAAACCAGAGTAAATGTTTCTCCTGCAAACCTTTCCCTTTGTTCTAGATGAACGAACGTCTCTCCACATGCTCAGTTCTGAGAGTTAAGTGTGTGTGAAAGCCGTCCTTCACCTAGCTTGTTGGGAACACAAAGTTTCTCTTCAGTTGCAAACTCCACTCCATACATATATATGGGGAGGTGCTAACTCCAACTCGGTTTTACAGTGAAAACTGCAGGAACTTCAAACCGCCACTAGGAAAAAGACCGAGAAACCAGAGTAAAAGTTTCCCCTACCACCAGTTCCCTTTGGGCTAGATGAACGAACGTCTCTCCACATGCTCAGTTCTGAGAGATAAGTGTGTGTGAACGCCGTACTTCACCTAGCTTGTTGGGAAAAAAAGTTTCTCTTCAGTTGCAAACTCCACTCCATACATATATATGGGGAAGTACTAGCTCCAAATCTGTTTTACAGTGAAAACTGCAGGAACTTCAAACCGGCACTAGGAAACAGACTGAGAAACCAGAGTAAAAGTTTCTCCTGCAACCCGTTCCCTTTGTGCTAGATGAACGAACGTCTCTCCACATGCTCAGTTCTGAGAGATAAGTGTGTGTGAAAGCCGTCCTTCACCTAGCTTGTTGGGAACACAAAATTTCTCTTCAGTTGCTAACTCCACTCCATACATATATACGGGGAGGTACTAGCTCCAAAACGGCTTTACAGTGAAAACTGCAGGAACTTTAAACCGGCACTAGGAAACAGACTGAGATACCAGAGTAAAAGTTTCTCCTGCAACCCGTTCCCTTTGTGCTAGATGAACGAACGTCTCTCCACATGCTCAGTTCTGAGAGATAAGTGTGTGTGAAAGCCGTCCTTCACCTAGCTTGTTGGGAACACATAGTTTCTCTTCAGTTGCAACTCCACTCCACACATATATATGGGGAGGTACTAGCTCCAACTCGGTTTTACAGTGAAAACTGCAGGAACTTCAATCCGGCACTAGGAAACAGACTGAGAAACCAGAGTAAAAGTTTGTCCTGCAACCCATTCCCTTTGTGCTTGATGAACGAACGTCTCTCCACATGCTCAGTTCTGAGAGACAAGTGTGTGTGAAATCCGTACTTCACCTAGCTTGTTGGGAACACAAATTTTCTCTTCAGTTGCAAACTCCATTCCATACATATATATGGGGAGGTACTAGCTTCAACACGGCTTTACAGTGAAAACTGCAGGAACTTCAAACCGGCAATAGGAAACAGACTGAGAAACCAGAGTAAAAGTTTCTCCTGCAAACCGTTCCATTTGTGCTAGATGTACGAACGTCTCTTCATAAGCTCAATTCTTAGAGATAAGTGTGTGTGAAAGCCGTACTTCACCTATCTTGTTGGGAACACAAAGTTTCTCTTCAGTTGCAAACTCCACTCCATACATATATATGGCGAGGTACTAGCTCCAACTCGGTTTTACAGTGAAAACAGCAGGAACTTCAAACCGGAACTAGGAAACAGACTGAGAAACCAGAGTAAATGTTTCTCCTGCAAATATTTCCCTATGTGCTAGATGAACGAACGTCTCTCCACATGCTCAGTTCTGAGGGATAAGTGTGTGTGAAAGCCGTCCTTCATCTAGCTTGTTGGGAACACAAAGTTTCTCTTCAGTTGCAAACTCCACTCCATACATATATATGGGGATGTACTAGCTCCAACTCGGTTTTACAGTGAAAACTGCAGGATCTTCAAAGCGGCACTTGGAAAAAGACTGAGAAACCAGAGTAAAAGTTCCTCCAGCAACCCGTTCCCTTTTTTCTAGATGAACGAACGTCTCTCCACATGCTCAGTTCTGAGAGATTAGTGTGTGTGAAAGCCGTCCTTCATCTAGCTTGTTGGGAACACAAAGTTTCTCTTCAGTTGCAAACTCCAATCCATACATATAAATGGGGAGGTACTTGCTCCAACTCGGTTTCACAGTGAAACCTGCAGGAACATCAAACCGGCACTAGGAAACAGACTGAGAAACCAGAGTAAAAGTTTCTCCTGCAAAACGTTCCCTTTGTTCTAGATGAACGAACGTTTCTCCACATGCTCAGTTCTGAGAGATATGTGTGTGTGAAAGCCGTCCTTCACCTAGCTTGTTGGGAACACAAAGTTTCTCTTCAGTTGCAAACTCCACTCCATAAATATATATGGGGAGGTACAAGCTCCAACTCGGTTTTACAGTGAAAACTGCAGGAACTTGAAACCGGCACTAGGAAAGAGACTGAGAAACCAGAGTAAAAGTTTCTACTGCAACCAGTTCCCTTTGTGCTAGATGAACGAACGTCTCTCCACATTCTCACTTCTGAGAGATAAGTGTGTGTGAAAGCCGTCCTTCACCTAAATTGTTGGGAACACAAAGTTTCGTTTCAGTTGCAAACTCCACTCCATACATATATATGGGGAGGTACTAGCTCCATCTCGGTTTTATAGTGAAAACTGCAGGAACTTCAAACCGGCACTAGGAAACAGACCGAGAATCCAGAGTAAAAGTTTCTCCTGCAAACCGTTCCCTTTGTGCTAGATGAACGACGCCTCTCCACATGCTCAGTTCTGAGAGATAATTGTGTGTGAAAGCCGTCCTTCACCTAGCTTGTTGGGAACACAAAGTTTCTCTTCAGTTGCAAACTCCTCTCCATACATATATATGGGGAGGTACTAGCTCCAACTCGGTTTTACAGTGAAAACTGCAGGAACTTCAAACCGGCACTAGGAAACAGACTGAGAAACCAGAGTAAAAGTTTCTCCTGCAACCCGTTCCCTTTGTGCTAGATGAACGAACGTCTCTCCACATGCTCAGTTCTGAGATATAAGTGTGTGTGAAAGCCATTCTTCACCTAGCTTGCTGGGAACACAAAGTTTCTCTTCAGTTGCAAACTCCACTCCATAAATATATATGGGGAGGTACTAGCTCCAACTCGGTTTTACAGTGAAAACTGCAGGAACTTCAAACTGGCACTAGGAAACAGACTGAGAAACCAGAGTAAAAATTTCTCCTGCAACCCGTTCCCTTTGTGCTAGATGAACGAACGTCTCTCCACATGCTCAGTTCTGAGAGATAAGTGTGTGTGAAAGCCGTCCTTCACCTAACTTTTTGGGAACACAATGTTTCTCTTCAGTTGCAAACTCCACTCCATACATATATATGGGGAGGTACTAGCTCCAACTCGGTTTTACAGTGAAAACTGCAGGAATATCAAACCGGCACTAGGAAACAGACTGAGAAACCAGAGTAAAAGTTTCTCCTGCAACCCGTTCCATTTGTTCTAGATGAACGAACGTCTCTCCACATGCTCAGTTCTGAGTGTTAAGTGTGTGTGAAAGCCGTACTTCACCTAGCTTTTTGGGAACACAAAGATTCTCTTCAGTTGCAAACTCCACTCCATACATATATATGGGGAGGTACTAGCTCCAACTCGGTTTTACAGTGAAAACTGCAGGAACTTCAAACCGGCACTAGGAAACAGACTGAGAAACCAGAGTAAAAGTTTCTCCTGCAACCCGTTCCCTTTGTGCTAGATGAACGAACGTCTCTACACATGCTCAGTTCTGAGAGATATGTGTGTGTGAAAGCCGTCCTTCACCTAGCTTGTTGGGAACACAAAGTTTCTCTTCAGTTGCAAACTCCACTCCATACATATATATGGGGAGGTACAAGCTCCAAATCGGTTTTACAGTGAAAACTGCAGGAACTTCAAACCGGCACTAGGAAACAGTCTGAGAAACCAGAGTAAAAGTTTCTCCTGCAAACCGTTCCCTTTGTGCTAGATGAACGACGCCTCTCCACATGCTCAGTTCTGAGAGATAAGTGTGTGTGAAAGCCGTCCTTCACCTAGCTTGTTGGGAACACAAAGTTTCTCTTCAGTTGCAAACTCCACTCCATACATATATAAGGGGAGGTACTAGCTCCAACTCGGTTTTACAGTGAAAACTTCAGGATCTTCAAACCGGCACTAGGAAACAGAATGAGAAACCAGAGTAAAAGTTTCTCCTGCAACCCGTTCCCTTTTTGCTAGATGAACGAACGTCTCTCCACATGCTCAGTTCTGAGAGATAAGTGTGTGTGAAAGCCTTTCTTCACCTAGCTTGTTTGGAACACAAAGTTTCTCTTCAGTTACAAACTCCAATCCATACATATATATGGGGAGGTACGAGCTCCAACTCGGTTTTACAGTGAAAACTGCAGGTACTTCAAACCGGCACTAGGAAACAGACCGAGAAACCAGAGTAAAAGTTTCTCCTGCAACCCGTTCTCTTTGTGCTAGATGAACGAACGACTCTCCACATGCTCAGTTCTGAGGGATAAGTGTGTGTGAAAGCCGTCCTTCACCTAGCTTGTTGGGAACACAAAGTTTCTCTTCAGTTGCAAACTCCACTCCATACATATATATGGGGAGGTACTAGCTCCAACTCGATTTTACAGTGAAAACTGCAGGAACGTCAAACCGGCACTAGGAAACAGACTGAGAAACCAGAGTAAAAGTTTCTCCTGCAACTCGTTACCTTTGTGCTAGATGAACGAACGTCTCTCCACATGCTCAGTTCTGAGAGATAAGTGTGTGTGAAAGCCGTCCTTCACCTAGCTTGTTGGGAACACAATATTTCTCTTCAGTTGCAAACTCCACTCCATACATATATATGGGGAGGTACTAGATCCAACTCGGTTTTACAGTGAAAACTGCAGGAACATCAAAAGGGCACTAGGAAAAAGTCTGAGAAACCAGAGTAAAAGTTTCTCCTGCAACCCGTTCCCTTTGTGCTAGATGAACGAACGTCTCTCCACATGCTCAGTTCTGAGAAATAAGTGTGTGTGAAAGCCGTCGTTCATCTAGCTTGTTGGGAACACAAAGTTTCTCTTCAGTTGCAAACTACACACCGTACATATATATGGGGAGGTACTAGCTCCAACTCGGTTTTACAGTGAAAACTGCAGGAACTTCAAACCGGCACTAGGAAACAGACCGAGAAACCAGAGTAAAAGTTTCTCCTGCAAACCGTTCCCTTTGTGCTAGATGAACGACGCCTCTCCACATGCTCAGTTCTGAGAGATAAGTGTGTGTGAAAGCCGTCCTTCACCTAGCTTGTTGGGAACACAAAGTTTCTCTTCAGTTGCAAACTCCACTCCATACAAATATATGGGGAGGTACTAGCTCCAACTCGATTTTACAGTGAAAACTGCAGGAACTTCAAACCGGCACTAGGAAACAGACTGAGAAACCAGAGTAAAAGTTTTCTGCAACCCGTTCCCTTTGTGATAGATGAACGAACGTCTCTCCACATGCTCAGTTCTGAGAGATAAGTGTGTGTGAAACCCGTTCTTCACCTAGCTTGTTGGGAAAACAAACTTTCTCTTCAGTTACAAACTCCACTCCATACATATATATGGGGAGGTACAAGCTCCAAATCGGTTTTACAGTGAAAACTGCAGGAACTTCAAACCGGCACTAGGAAACAGTCTGAGAAACCAGAGTAAAAGTTTCTCCTGCAAACCGTTCCCTTTGTGCTAGATGAACGACGCCTCTCCACATGCTCAGTTCTGAGAGATAAGTGTGTGTGAAAGCCGTCCTTCACCTAGCTTGTTGGGAACACAAAGTTTCTCTTCAGTTGCAAACTCCACTCCATACATATATAAGGGGAGGTACTAGCTCCAACTCGGTTTTACAGTGAAAACTTCAGGATCTTCAAACCGGCACTAGGAAACAGAATGAGAAACCAGAGTAAAAGTTTCTCCTGCAACCCGTTCCCTTTTTGCTAGATGAACGAACGTCTCTCCACATGCTCAGTTCTGAGAGATAAGTGTGTGTGAAAGCCTTTCTTCACCTAGCTTGTTTGGAACACAAAGTTTCTCTTCAGTTACAAACTCCAATCCTTACATATATATGGGGAGGTACGAGCTCCAACTCGGTTTTACAGTGAAAACTGCAGGTACTTCAAACCGGCACTAGGAAACAGACCGAGAAACCAGAGTAAAAGTTTCTCCTGCAACCCGTTCTCTTTGTGCTAGATGAACGAACGACTCTCCACATGCTCAGTTCTGAGGGATAAGTGTGTGTGAAAGCCGTCCTTCACCTAGCTTGTTGGGAACACAAAGTTTCTCTTCAGTTGCAAACTCCACTCCATACATATATATGGGGAGGTACTAGCTCCAACTCGATTTTACAGTGAAAACTGCAGGAACGTCAAACCGGCACTAGGAAACAGACTGAGAAACCAGAGTAAAAGTTTCTCCTGCAACTCGTTACCTTTGTGCTAGATGAACGAACGTCTCTCCACATGCTCAGTTCTGAGAGATAAGTGTGTGTGAAAGCCGTCCTTCACCTAGCTTGTTGGGAACACAATATTTCTCTTCAGTTGCAAACTCCACTCCATACATATATATGGGGAGGTACTAGATCCAACTCGGTTTTACAGTGAAAACTGCAGGAACATCAAAAGGGCACTAGGAAAAAGTCTGAGAAACCAGAGTAAAAGTTTCTCCTGCAACCCGTTCCCTTTGTGCTAGATGAACGAACGTCTCTCCACATGCTCAGTTCTGAGAAATAAGTGTGTGTGAAAGCCGTCGTTCATCTAGCTTGTTGGGAACACAAAGTTTCTCTTCAGTTGCAAACTACACACCGTACATATATATGGGGAGGTACTAGCTCCAACTCGGTTTTACAGTGAAAACTGCAGGAACTTCAAACCGGCACTAGGAAACAGACCGAGAAACCAGAGTAAAAGTTTCTCCTGCAAACCGTTCCCTTTGTGCTAGATGAACGACGCCTCTCCACATGCTCAGTTCTGAGAGATAAGTGTGTGTGAAAGCCGTCCTTCACCTAGCTTGTTGGGAACACAAAGTTTCTCTTCAGTTGCAAACTCCACTCCATACAAATATATGGGGAGGTACTAGCTCCAACTCGATTTTACAGTGAAAACTGCAGGAACTTCAAACCGGCACTAGGAAACAGACTGAGAAACCAGAGTAAAAGTTTTCTGCAACCCGTTCCCTTTGTGATAGATGAACGAACGTCTCTCCACATGCTCAGTTCTGAGAGATAAGTGTGTGTGAAACCCGTTCTTCACCTAGCTTGTTGGGAAAACAAACTTTCTCTTCAGTTACAAACTCCACTCCATACATATATAAGGGGAGGTTCTAGATCCAACTCGGTTTTACAGTGAAAACTGCAGGAACTTCAAACCGGCACTAGGAAACAGACCGAGAAACCAGAGTAAAAGTTTCTCCTGCAACCCGTTCCCTTTGTTCTAGATGAACGAACGTCTCTCCACATGCTCAGTTCTGAGAAATAATTGTGTGTGAAAGCCGTCGTTCAACTAGCTTGTTGGGAACACAAAGTTCCTCTTCAGTTGCAAACTACACACCGTACATATATATGGGGAGGTACAAGCCCCAACTCGGTTTTACAGTGAAAACTGCAGGAACTTCAAACCGGGACTAGGAAACAGACCGAGAAACCAGAGTAAATGTTTCTCCTGCAACACGTTCCCTTTGTGCTAGATGAATGAACATCTCTCCACATGCTCAGTTCTGAGATATAAGTGTGTGTGAAAGCCGTGCTTCACCTAGCTTGTTGGGAAAACAAAGTTTCTCTTCAGTTGCAAACTCCACTCCATACATATATATGGGGAAGTACTAGCTCCAACACGGCTTTACAGTGAAAACTGCAGGAACTTCAAACCGGCACTAGGAAACAGACTGAGAAACCAGAGTAAATGTTTTCCTGTAACCCGTTCCCTTTGTGCTTGATGAACGAACGTCTCTCCACATGCTCAGTTCTGAGAGATAAGTGTGTGTGAAACCCGTTCTTCACCAAGCTTGTTGGGAACACAAACTTTCGCTTCAGTTATAAACTCCACTCCATACATATATAAGGGGAGGTTCTAGCTCCAACTCGGTTTTACAGTGAAAACTGCAGGAACTTCAAACCGGCACTAGGAAGCAGACCCAGAACCCAGAGTAAAAGTTTCTCCTGCAACCCGTTCTCTTTGTGCTAGATGAACGAACGTCTCTCCACATGCTCAGTCCTGAGAGATAAGTGTGTGTGAAAGCCGTCCTTCACCTAGCTTGTTGGGAACACAAAGTTTCTCTTCAGTTGCAAACTCCACACCATACATATATATGGGGAGGTACTAGCTCCAATCGATTTTACATGGAAACTGCAGGAACGTCAAACCGGCACTAGGAAACAGACTGAGAAACCAGAGTAAAAGTTTATCCTGCAACCCGTTCCCTTTGTGCTAGATGAACGAACGTCTCTCCACATGCTCAGTTCTGAGAGATATGTGTGTGTGAAAGCCGTCCTTCACCTAGCTTGTTGGGAACACAAAGTTTCTCTTCAGTTGCAAACCACACTCCATACATATATATGGGGAGGTACTAGTTATAACTCGGTTTTACAGTGAAAACTGCAGGAACTTCAAACCGGCACTAGGAAACAGTCTGAGAAACCAGAGTAAAAGTTTCTCCTGCAACCCGTTCCCTTTGTTCTAGATGAACGAACGTCTCTCCACATGCTCAGTTCTGAGAAATAAGTGTGTGTGAAAGCCGACGTTCAACTAGCTTGTTGGGAACACAAAGTTCCTCTTCAGTTGCAAACTACACACCGTACATATATATGGGGAGGTACTAGCTCCAACTCGGTTTTACAGTGAAAACTGCAGGAACTTCAAACCGGCACTAGGAAACAGACTGAGAAACCAGAGTAAAAGTTTCTCCTGCAACCCGTTCCCTTTGTGCTAGATGAACGAACGTCTCTCCACATGCTCAGTTCTGAGAGTTTTGTGTGTGTGAAAGCCGTTCTTCACCTAGTTTGTTGGGAACACAAAGTTTCTCTTCAGTTGCAAACTCCACTCCATACATATATATGGGGAGGTACAAGCTCCATCTCCGTTTTACAGTGAAAACTGCAGGAATTTCATACCGGCACTAGGAAACAGACCGAGATACCAGAGTAAAAGTTTCTCCTGCAACCCGTTTCCTTTGTGCTAAATGAACGAACGTCTCTCCACATGCTCAGTTCTGAGAGATAAGTGTGTGTGAAAGCCGTCCTTAAACTTGCTTGTTGGGAAAACAAAGTTTCTCTTCAGCTGCAAACTCCACTCAGTACATATATATGGGGAAGTACTAGTTCCAACTCGGTTTTACAGTGAAAACTGCAGGAACTTCAATCCGGCACTAGGAAACAGACCGAGAAACCAGAGTAAATGTTTCTCCTGCAACCCGTTCCCTTTGTGCTTGATGAACGAACATCTCTCCACATGCTCAGTTCTGAGATATAAGTGTGTGTGAAAGCCGTGCTTCACCTAGCTTGTTGGGAACACAAAGTTTCTCTTCAGTGGCAAACTCCATTTCATACATATATATGGGGAAGTACTAGCTCCAACACGGCTTTACAGTGAAAACTGCAGGAACTTCAAACCGGCACTAGGAATCAGACCGAGAAACCAGAGTAAAAGTTTCTCCTGCAAACCGTTCCCTTTGTGCTAGATGAACGAACGTCTCTCCACATGCTCAGTTCTGAGAGATAAGTGTGTATGAAAGCCATCCTTCACCTAGCTTGTTGGGAACACAAAGTTTCTCTTCAGTTGCAAACTCCACTCCACACATATATATGGGGAGGTACTAGCTCCAACTCGGTTTTACAGTGAAAACTGCAGGAACATCAAACCGGCACTAGGAAACAGACTGAGAAACCAGAGTAAAATTTTCTCCTGCAACCCGTTCCATTTGTGCTAGATGAACGAACGTCTCTCCACATGCTAAGTTCTGAGAGATAAGTGTGTGTGAAAGCCGTCCTTCACCTAGCTTGTTGGGAACAAAAAGTTTCTCTTCAGTTGCAAACTCCACTCCATACATATATATGGGGAGGTACTAGCTCCAACTAGGTTTTTCAGTGAAAACTGCAGGAACTTCAAAAGGGCACTAGGAAACAGACTGAGAAACCAGAGTAAAAGTTTCCCTGCAACCTTTTCACTTTGTGCTAGATGAACGAACGTCTCTCCACATGCTCAGTTCTGAGAGATAAGTGTGTGTGAAAACCGTCCTTCACCTAGCTTGTTGGGAACACAAAGTTTCTCTTCAGTTGCAAACACCAATACATACATATATATGGGGAGGTACTAGCTCCAACACGGCTTTACAGTGAAAACTGCAGGAACTTCAAACCGGCACTAGGAAACAGACTGAGAAACCAGAGTAAAGTTTCTCCTGCAACCCGTTCCCATTGTTCTAGATGAACGAACGTCTCTCCACATGCTCAGTTCTGAGAGATAAGTGTGTGTGAAAGCCGTGCTTCACCTAGCTTGTTGGGAACACAAAGTTTCTCTTCAGTTGCAAACTCCACTCCATACATATATATGGGGAGGTATTAGCTCCAACTCGGTTTTACAGTGAAAACTGCAGGAACATCAAACCGGCACTAGGAAACAGACTGAGAAACCAGAGTAAAAGTTTCTCCTGCAAAACGTTCCCTTTGTGCTAGATGAACGAACGTTTGTCCACATGCTCAGTTCTGAGAGATAAGTGTGTATGAAAGCCGTTCTTCACCTATCTTGTTGGGAACACAAAATTTCTCTTCAGTTGCAAATTCCACTCCATAAATATATATGGGGAGGTACTAGCTCCAACTGGGTTTTACAGTGAAAACTGCAGGAACTTCAAACCGGCACTAGGAAACAGACTGAGAAACCAGAGTAAAAGTTTCTCCTGCAACCTGTTCCCTTTGTGCTAGATGAACGAACGTCTCTCCACATGCTCAGTTCTGAGAGATAAGTGTGTGTGAAAGCCGTCCTTCACCTAGCTTGTTGGGAACACAAAGTTTCTCTTCAGTTGCAAACTCCACTCCATACATATATACGGGGAGGTACTAGCTCCAAAACGGCTTTACAGTGAAAACTGCAGGAACTTTAAACCGGCACTAGGAAACAGACTGAGAAACCAGAGTAAAAGTTTCCTGCAAACCGTTCCATTTGTGCTAGATGAACGAACGTCTCTCCACATGCTCAGTTCTGAGAGTTAAGTGTGTGTGAAAGCCGTCCTTCACCTAGCTTGCTGGGAACACAAAGTTTCTCTTCAGTTGCAAACTCCACTCCATACATATATATGGGGAGGTACTAGCTCCAACTCGGTTTTACAGTGAAAACTGCAGGAATTTCTAACCGGCACTAGGAAACAGACCGAGAAACAAGAGTAAAAGATTCCCCTGCAACCCGTTCCCTTTGTGCTAGATGAACGAACGTCTCTATACATGCTCAGTTCTGAGAGATAATTGTGTGTGAAAGCCGTCCTTCACCTAGCTTGTTGGGAACACAAAGATTCTCTTCAGTTGCAATCTCCAATCCATACATGTAAATGGGAAGGTACTAGCTCCAACTCGGTTTTACAGTGAAAACTGCAGGAACTTCAAACCGGCAATAGGAAACAGACTGAGAAACCAGAGTAAATATTTCTCCTGCAACCCGTTCCCTTTGTGCTAGATGAACGAACGTCTCTCCACATGCTCAGTTCTGAGGGATATGTGTGTGTGAAAGCCGTCCTTCATCTAGCTTGTTGGGAACACAAAGTTTCTCTTCAGTTGCCAAATCCACTCCATACATATATATGGGGAGGTACTAGCTCCAACTCGGTTTACAGTGAAAAATTCAGGAACTTCAAACCGGCAATAGGAAAAAGAATGAGAAACAAGCGTAAAAGTTTCTCCTGCAACCCGTTCCCTTTGTGCTAGATGAACGACGCCTCTCCACATGCTCAGTTCTGAGATATAAGTGTGTGTGAAAGCCATTCTTCACCTAGCTTGCTGGGAACACAAAGTTTCTCTTCAGTTGCAAACTCCACTCCATAAATATATATGGGGAGGTACTAGCTCCAACTCGGTTTTACAGTGAAAACTGCAGGAACTTCAAACCGGCACTAGGAAACAGACTGAGAAACCAGAGTAAAAATTTCTCCTGCAACCCGTTCCCTTTGTGCTAGATGAACGAACGTCTCTCCACATGCTCAGTTCTGAGAGATAAGTGTGTGTGAAAGCCGTCCTTCACCTAACTTTTTGGGAACACAATGTTTCTCTTCAGTTGCAAACTCCACTCCATACATATATATGGGGAGGTACTAGCTCCAACTCGGTTTTACAGTGAAAACTGCAGGAATATCAAACCGGCACTAGGAAACAGACTGAGAAACCAGAGTAAAAGTTTCTCCTGCAACCCGTTCCCTTTGTTCTAGATGAACGAACGTCTCTCCACATGCTCAGTTCTGAGAGTTAAGTGTGTGTGAAAGCCGTACTTCACCTAGCTTTTTGGGAACACAAAGTTTCTCTTCAGTTGCAAACTCCACTCCATACATATATATGGGGAGGTACTAGCTCCAACTCGGTTTTACAGTGAAAACTGCAGGAACTTCAAACCGGCACTAGGAAACAGACTGAGAAACCAGAGTAAAAGTTTCTCCTGCAACCCGTTCCCTTTGTGCTAGATGAACGAACGTCTCTACACATGCTCAGTTCTGAGAGATATGTGTGTGTGAAAGCCGTCCTTCACCTAGCTTGTTGGGAACACAAAGTTTCTCTTCAGTTGCAAACTCCACTCCATACATATATAAGGGGAGGTACTAGCTCCAACTCGGTTTTACAGTGAAAACTTCAGGATCTTCAAACCGGCACTAGGAAACAGAATGAGAAACCAGAGTAAAAGTTTCTCCTGCAACCCGTTCCCTTTTTGCTAGATGAACGAACGTCTCTCCACATGCTCAGTTCTGAGAGATAAGTGTGTGTGAAAGCCTTTCTTCACCTAGCTTGTTTGGAACACAAAGTTTCTCTTCAGTTACAAACTCCAATCCATACATATATATGGGGAGGTACGAGCTCCAACTCGGTTTTACAGTGAAAACTGCAGGTACTTCAAACCGGCACTAGGAAACAGACCGAGAAACCAGAGTAAAAGTTTCTCCTGCAACCCGTTCTCTTTGTGCTAGATGAACGAACGACTCTCCACATGCTCAGTTCTGAGGGATAAGTGTGTGTGAAAGCCGTCCTTCACCTAGCTTGTTGGGAACACAAAGTTTCTCTTCAGTTGCAAACTCCACTCCATACATATATAAGGGGAGGTACTAGCTCCAACTCGATTTTACAGTGAAAACTGCAGGAACGTCAAACCGGCACTAGGAAACAGACTGAGAAACCAGAGTAAAAGTTTCTCCTGCAACCCGTTACCTTTGTGCTAGATGAACAAACGTCTCTCCACATGCTCAGTTCTGAGAGATAAGTGTGTGTGAAAGCCGTCCTTCACCTAGCTTGTTGGGAACACAATATTTCTCTTCAGTTGCAAACTCCACTCCATACATATATATGGGGAGGTAGTAGATCCAACTCGGTTTTACAGTGAAAACTGCAGGAACTTCAAAAGGGCACTAGGAAAAAGTCTGAGAAACCAGAGTAAAAGTTTCTCCTGCAACCCGTTCCCTTTGTGCTAGATGAACGAACGTCTCTCCACATGCTCAGTTCTGAGAAATAAGTGTGTGTGAAAGCCGTCGTTCATCTAGATTGTTGGGAACACAAAGTTTCTCTTCAGTTGCAAACTACACACCGTACATATATATGGGGAGGTACTAGCTCCAACTCGGTTTTACACTGAAAACTGCAGGAACTTCAAACCGGCACTAGGAAACAGACCGAGAAACCAGAGTAAAAGTTTCTCCTGCAAACCGTTCCCTTTGTGCTAGATGAACGACGCCTCTCCACATGCTCAGTTCTGAGAGATAAGTGTGTGTGAAAGCCGTCCTTCACCTAGCTTGTTGGGAACACAAAGTTTCTCTTCAGTTGCAAACTCCACTCCATACAAATATATGGGGAGGTACTAGCTCCAACTCGATTTTACAGTGAAAACTGCAGGAACTTCAAACCGGCACTAGGAAACAGACTGAGAAACCAGAGTAAAAGTTTTCTGCAACCCGTTCCCTTTGTGATAGATGAACGAACGTCTCTCCACATGCTCAGTTCTGAGAGATAAGTGTGTGTGAAACCCGTTCTTCACCTAGCTTGTTGGGAAAACAAACTTTCTCTTCAGTTACAAACTCCACTCCATACATATATAAGGGGAGGTTCTAGATCCAACTCGGTTTTACAGTGAAAACTGCAGGAACTTCAAACCGGCACTAGGAAACAGACCGAGAAACCAGAGTAAAAGTTTCTCCTGCAACCCGTTCTCTTTGTGCTAGATGAACGAACGTCTCTCCACATGCTCAGTCCTGAGAGATAAGTGTGTGTGAAAGCCGTCCTTCACCTAGTTTGTTTGGAACACAAAGTTTCTCTTCAGTTGCAAACTCCACTCCATACATATATATGGGGAGGAACTAGCTCCAACTCGATTTTACATGGAAACTGCAGGAACGTCAAACCGGCACTAGGAAACAGATTGAGAATCCAGAGTAAAAATTTATCCTGCAAACCGTTCCCTTTGTGCTAGATGAACGAACGTCTCTCCACATGCTCAGTTCTGAGAGATATGTGTGTGTGAAAGCCGTCCTTCACCTAGCTTGTTGGGAACACAAAGTTTCTCTTCAGTTGCAAACTCCACTCCATACATATATATGGTGAGGTACTAGCTCCAACTCGGTTTTACAGTGAAAACTGCAGGAACTTCAAACCGGCACTAGGAAACAGTCTGAGAAACTAGAGTAAAAGTTTCTCCTGCAACCCGTTCCCTTTGTTCTAGATGAACGAACGTCTCTCCACATGCTCAGTTCTGAGAAATAATTGTGTGTGAAAGCCGTCGTTCAACTAGCTTGTTGGGAACATAAAGTTCCTCTTCAGTTGCAAACTACACACCGTACATATATATGGGGAGGTACAAGCCCCAACTCGGTTTTACAGTGAAAACTGCAGGAACTTCAAACCGGGACTAGGAAACAGACCGAGAAACCAGAGTAAATGTTTCTCCTGCAACACGTTCCCTTTGTGCTAGATGAACGAACATCTCTCCACATGCTCAGTTCTGAGATATAAGTGTGTGTGAAAGCCGTGCTTCACCTAGCTTGTTGGGAACACAAAGTTTCTCTTCAGTTGCAAACTCCACTCCATACATATATATGGAGAAGTACTAGCTCCAACACGGCTTTACAGTGAAAACTGCAGGAACTTCAAACCGGCACTAGGAAACAGACTGAGGAACCAGAGTAAAAGTTTCTCCTGCAAACCGTTCCCTTTGTGCTAGATGAACGAACGTCTCTCCACATGCTCAGTTCTGAGAGATAAGTGTGTGTGAAAGCCGTCCTTCACCTAGCTTGTTGGGAACACAAAGATTCTCTTCAGTTGCAAACTCCACTCCACACATATATATGGGGAGGTACTAGCTCCAACTCGGTTTTACAGTGAAAACTGCAGGAACTTCAAACCGGCACTAGGAAACAGACTGAGAAACCAGAGTAAAAGTTTCTCCTGCAACACGTTCTCTTTGTGCTAGATGAACGAACGTCTCTCCACATGCTCAGTTCTGAGGGATAAGTGTGTGTGAAAGCCGTCCTTCACCTAGCTTGTTGGGAACACAAAGTTTCTCTTCAGTTGCAAACTCCACTCCATACAAATATATGGGGAGGTACTAGCTCCAACTCGATTTTACAGTGAAAACTGCAGGAACTTCAAACCGGCACTAGGAAACAGACTGAGAAACCAGAGTAAATGTTTTCCTGTAACCCGTTCCCTTTGTGCTTGATGAACGAACGTCTCTCCACATGCTCAGTTCTGAGAGATAAGTGTGTGTGAAACCCGTTCTTCACCAAGCTTGTTGGGAACACAAACTTTCTCTTCAGTTATAAACTCCACTCCATACATATATAAGGGGAGGTTCTAGCTCCAACTCGGTTTTACAGTGAAAACTGCAGGAACTTCAAACCGGCACTAGGAAGCAGACCGAGAACCCAGAGTAAAAGTTTATCCTGCAACCCGTTCCCTTTGTGCTAGATGAACGAACGTCTCTCCACATGCTCAGTTCTGAGAGATATGTGTGTGTGAAAGCCGTCCTTCACCTAGCTTGTTGGGAACACAAAGTTTCTCTTCAGTTGCAAACTCCACTCCATACATATATATGGGGAGGTACTAGTTATAACTCGGTTTTACAGTGAAAACTGCAGGAACTTCAAACCGGCACTAGGAAACAGTCTGAGAAACCAGAGTAAAAGTTTCTCCTGCAACCCGTTCCCTTTGTTCTAGATGAACGAACGTCTCTCCACATGCTCAGTTCTGAGAAATAAGTGTGTGTGAAAGCCGACGTTCAACTAGCTTGTTGGGAACACAAAGTTCCTCTTCAGTTGCAAACTACACACCGTACATATATATGGGGAGGTACTAGCTCCAACTCGGTTTTACAGTGAAAACTGCAGGAACTTCAAACCGGCACTAGGAAACAGACTGAGAAACCAGAGTAAAAGTTTCTCCTGTAACCCGTTCCCTTTGTGCTAGATGAACGAACGTCTCTCCACATGCTCAGTTCTGAGAGATATGTGTGTGTGAAAGCCGTTCTTCACCTTGTTTGTTGGGAACACAAAGTTTCTCTTCAGTTGCAAACTCCACTCCATACATATATATGGGGAGGTACAAGCTCCATCTCCGTTTTACAGTGAAAACTGCAGGAATTTCATACCGGCACTAGGAAACAGACCGAGATACCAGAGTAAAAGTTTCTCCTGCAACCCGTTTCCTTTGTGCTAAATGAACGAACGTCTCTCCACATGCTCAGTTCTGAGAGATAAGTGTGTGTGAAAGCCGTCCTTAAACTTGCTTGTTGGGAAAACAAAGTTTCTCTTCAGCTGCAAACTCCACTCAGTACATATATATGGGGAAGTACTAGTTCCAACTCGGTTTTACAGTGAAAACTGCAGGAACTTCAATCGGGCACTAGGAAACAGACCGAGAAACCAGAGTAAATGTTTCTCCTGCAACCCGTTCCCTTTGTGCTTGATGAACGAACATCTCTCCACATGCTCAGTTCTGAGATATAAGTGTGTGTGAAAGCCGTGCTTCACCTAGCTTGTTGGGAACACAAAGTTTCTCTTCAGTGGCAAACTCCACTTCATACATATATATGGGGAAGTACTAGCTCCAACACGGCTTTACAGTGAAAACTGCAGGAACTTCAAACCGGCACTAGGAATCAGACCGAGAAACCAAAGTAAAAGTTTCTCCTGCAAACCGTTCCCTTTGTGCTAGATGAACGAACGTCTCTCCACATGCTCAGTTCTGAGAGATAAGTGTGTATGAAAGCCATCCTTCACCTAGCTTGTTGGGAACACAAAGTTTCTCTTCAGTTGCAAACTCCACTCCACACATATATATGGGGAGGTACTAGCTCCAACTCGGTTTTACAGTGAAAACTGCAGGAACATCAAACCGGCACTAGGAAACAGACTGAGAAACCAGAGTAAAATTTTCTCCTGCAACCCGTTCCCTTTGTGCTAGATGAACGAACGTCTCTCCACATGCTAAGTTCTGAGAGATAAGTGTGTGTGAAAGCCGTCCTTCACCTAGCTTGTTGGGAACAAAAAGTTTCTCTTCAGTTGCAAACTCCACTCCATACATATATATGGGGAGGTACTAGCTCCAACTAGGTTTTTCAGTGAAAACTGCAGGAACTTCAAAAGGGCACTAGGAAACAGACTGAGAAACCAGAGTAAAAGTTTCCCTGCAACCTTTTCACTTTGTGCTAGATGAACGAACGTCTCTCCACATGCTCAGTTCTGAGAGATAAGTGTGTGTGAAAACCGTCCTTCACCTAGCTTGTTGGGAACACAAAGTTTCTCTTCAGTTGCAAACCCCAATACATACATATATATGGGGAGGTACTAGCTCCAACACGGCTTTACAGTGAAAACTGCAGGAACTTCAAACCGGCACTAGGAAACAGACTGAGAAACCAGAGTAAAGTTCCTCCTGCAACCCGTTCCCATTGTTCTAGATGAACGAACGTCTCTCCACATGCTCAGTTCTGAGAGATAAGTGTGTGTGAAAGCCGTGCTTCACCTAGCTTGTTGGGAACACAAAGTTTCTCTTCAGTTGCAAACTCCACTCCATACATATATATGGGGAGGTATTAGCTCCAACTCGGTTTTACAGTGAAAACTGCAGGAACATCAAACCGGCACTAGGAAACAGACTGAGAAACCAGAGTAAAAGTTTCTCCTGCAAAACGTTCCCTTTGTGCTAGATGAACGAACGTATCTCCACATGCTCAGTTCTGAGAGATAAGTGTGTGTGAAAGCCGTCCTTCACCTAGCTTGTTGGGAACACAAAGATTCTCTTCAGTTGCAAACTCCACTCCATACATATATACGGGGAGGTACTAGCTCCAAAACGGCTTTACAGTGAAAACTGCAGGAACTTTAAACCGGCACTAGGAAACAGACTGAGAAACCAGAGTAAAAGTTTCCTGCAAACCGTTCCATTTGTGCTAGATGAACGAACGTCTCTCCACATGCTCAGTTCTGAGAGTTAAGTGTGTGTGAAAGCCGTCCTTCACCTAGCTTGCTGGGAACACAAAGTTTCTGTTCAGTTGCAAACTCCACTCCATACATATATATGGGGAGGTACTAGCTCCAACTCGGTTTTACAGTGAAAACTGCAGGAATTTCTAACCGGCACTAGGAAACAGACCGAGAAACAAGAGTAAAAGATTCTCCTGCAAACCGTTCCCTTTGTGCTAGATGAACGAACGTCTCTATACATGCTCAGTTCTGAGAGATAATTGTGTGTGAAAGCCGTCCTTCACCTAGCTTGTTGGGAACACAAAGATTCTCTTCAGTTGCAATCTCCAATCCATACATATATATGGGAAGGTACTAGCTCCAACTCGGTTTTACAGTGAAAACTGCAGGAACTTCAAACCGGCAATAGGAAACAGACTGAGAAACCAGAGTAAATATTTCTCCTGCAACCCGTTCCCTTTGTGCTAGATGAACGAACGTCTCTCCACATGCTCAGTTCTGAGGGATATGTGTGTGTGAAAGCCGTCCTTCATCTAGCTTGTTGGGAACACAAAGTTTCTCTTCAGTTGCCAAATCCATTCCATACATATATATGGGGAGGTACTAGCTCCAACTCGGTTTACAGTGAAAAATTCAGGAACTTCAAACCGGCACTAGGAAACAGACTGAGAGACCAGAGTAAAAGTTTCTCCTGCAACCCGTTCCCTTTGTGCTAGATGAACGAACGTCTCTCCACATGCTCAGTTCTGAGAGATAAGTGTGTGTGAAAGCCGTCCTTCACCTAGCTTGTTGGGAACACAAAGATTCTCTTCAGTTGCAAACTCCACTCCATACATATATATGGGGAGGTACTAGCTCCAACTCGGTTTTACAGTGAAAACTGCAGGATCTTCAAAGCGGCACTTGGAAAAAGACTGAGAAACCAGAGTAAAGTTTCTCCTGCAACCCGTTCCCATTGTGCTAGATGAACGAACGTCTCTCCAAATGCTCAGTTCTGAGAGATATGTGTGTGTGAAAGCCGACTTTCACCTAGCTTGTTGGGAACACAAAGATTCTCTTCAGTTGCAAACTCCACTCCACACATATATATGGGGAGGTACTAGCTCCAACTCGGTTTTACAGTGAAAACTGCAGGAACATCAAACCGGCACTAGGAAACAGACTGAGAAACCAGAGTAAAATTTTCTCCTGCAACCCGTTCCCTTTGTGCTAGATGAACGAACGTCTCTCCACATGCTAAGTTCTGAGAGATAAGTGTGTGTGAAAGCCGTCCTTCACCTAGCTTGTTGGGAACAAAAAGTTTCTCTTCAGTTGCAAACTCCACTCCATACATATATATGGGGAGGTACTAGCTCCAACTAGGTTTTTCAGTGAAAACTGCAGGAACTTCAAAAGGGCACTAGGAAACAGACTGAGAAACCAGAGTAAAAGTTTCCCTGCAACCTTTTCACTTTGTGCTAGATGAACGAACGTCTCTCCACATGCTCAGTTCTGAGAGATAAGTGTGTGTGAAAACCGTCCTTCACCTAGCTTGTTGGGAACACAAAGTTTCTCTTCAGTTGCAAACCCCAATACATACATATATATGGGGAGGTACTAGCTCCAACACGGCTTTACAGTGAAAACTGCAGGAACTTCAAACCGGCACTAGGAAACAGACTGAGAAACCAGAGTAAAGTTTCTCCTGCAACCCGTTCCCATTGTTCTAGATGAACGAACGTCTCTCCACATGCTCAGTTCTGAGAGAAAAGTGTGTGTGAAAGCCGTGCTTCACCTAGCTTGTTGGGAACACAAAGTTTCTCTTCAGTTGCAAACTCCACTCCATACATATATATGGGGAGGTATTAGCTCCAACTCGGTTTTACAGTGAAAACTGCAGGAACATCAAACCGGCACTAGGAAACAGACTGAGAAACCAGAGTAAAAGTTTCTCCTGCAAAACGTTCCCTTTGTGCTAGATGAACGAACGTTTGTCCACATGCTCAGTTCTGAGAGATAAGTGTGTATGAAAGCCGTTCTTCACCTATCTTGTTGGGAACACAAAATTTCTCTTCAGTTGCAAATTCCACTCCATAAATATATATGGGGAGGTACTAGCTCCAACTCGGTTTTACAGTGAAAACTGCAGGAACTTCAAACCGGCACTAGGAAACAGACTGAGAAACCAGAGTAAAAGTTTCTCCTGCAACCTGTTCCCTTTGTGCTAGATGAACGAACGTCTCTCCACATGCTCAGTTCTGAGAGATAAGTGTGTGTGAAAGCCGTCCTTCACCTAGCTTGTTGGGAACACAAAGATTCTCTTCAGTTGCAAACTCCACTCCATACATATATACGGGGAGGTACTAGCTCCAAAACGGCTTTACAGTGAAAACTGCAGGAACTTTAAACCGGCACTAGGAAACAGACTGAGAAACCAGAGTAAAAGTTTCCTGCAAACCGTTCCATTTGTGCTAGATGAACGAACGACTCTCCACATGCTCAGTTCTGAGAGTTAAGTGTGTGTGAAAGCCGTCCTTCACCTAGCTTGCTGGGAACACAAAGTTTCTCTTCAGTTGCAAACTCCACTCCATACATATATATGGGGAGGTACTAGCTCCAACTCGGTTTTACAGTGAAAACTGCAGGAATTTCTAACCGGCACTAGGAAACAGACCGAGAAACAAGAGTAAAAGATTCTCCTGCAACCCGTTCCCTTTGTGCTAGATGAACGAACGTCTCTATACATGCTCAGTTCTGAGAGATAATTGTGTGTGAAAGCCGTCCTTCACCTAGCTTGTTGGGAACACAAAGATTCTCTTCAGTTGCAATCTCCAATCCATACATATATATGGGAAGGTACTAGCTCCAACTCGGTTTTACAGTGAAAACTGCAGGAACTTCAAACCGGCAATAGGAAACAGACTGAGAAACCAGAGTAAATATTTCTCCTGCAACCCGTTCCCTTTGTGCTAGATGAACGAACGTCTCTCCACATGCTCAGTTCTGAGGGATATGTGTGTGTGAAAGCCGTCCTTCATCTAGCTTGTTGGGAACACAAAGTTTCTCTTCAGTTGCCAAATCCACTCCATACATATATATGGGGAGGTACTAGCTCCAACTCGGTTTACAGTGAAAAATTCAGGAACTTCAAACCGGCACTAGGAAACAGACTGAGAGACCAGAGTAAAAGTTTCTCCTGCAACCCGTTCCCTTTGTGCTAGATGAACGAACGTCTCTCCACATGCTCAGTTCTGAGAGATAAGTGTGTGTGAAAGCCGTCCTTCACCTAGCTTGTTGGGAACACAAAGTTTCTCTTCAGTTGCAAACTCCACTCCATACATATATATGGGGAGGTACTAGCTCCAACTCGGTTTTACAGTGAAAACTGCAGGATCTTCAAAGCGGCACTTGGAAAAAGACTGAGAAACCAGAGTAAAAGTTTCTCCTGCAACCCGTTCCCATTGTGCTAGATGAACGAACGTCTCTCCAAATGCTCAGTTCTGAGAGATATGTGTGTGTGAAAGCCGACTTTCACCTAGCTTGTTGGGAACACAAAGATTCTCTTCAGTTGCAACCTCCACTCCATACATATATATGGGGAGGAACTAGCTCCAACTCGGTTTTACAGTGAAAACTGCAGGAACTTCAAACGGGCACTAGGAAACAGACAGAGAAACAAGAGTAAAATTTCCTCCAGCAACCCGTTCCCTTTGTTCTAGATGAACGAACGTCTCTCCACATGCTCAGTTCTGAGAGATAAGTGTGTGTGAAATCCGTGCTTCACCTAGCTTGTTGGGAACACAAAGATTCTCTTCAGTTGCAAACTCCACTCCATACATATAAATGGGGAAGTACTATCTCCAACTCGGTTTTACAGTGAAAACTGCAGGAACATCAAAATGGCACTAGGAAACAGACTGAGAAACCAGAGTAAATGTTTCTCCTGCAAACCTTTCCCTTTGTTCTAGATGAACGAACGTCTCTCCACATGCTCAGTTCTGAGAGTTAATTGTGTGTGAAAGCCGTCCTTCACCTAGCTTGTTGGGAACACAAAGTTTCTCTTCAGTTGCAAACTCCACTCCATACATATATATGGGGAGGTGCTAACTCCAACTCTGTTTTACAGTGAAAACTGCAGGAACTTCAAACCGCCACTAGGAAAAAGACCGAGAAACCAGAGTAAAAGTTTCCCCTACCACCCGTTCCCTTTGGGCTAGATGAACGAACGTCTCTCCACATGCTCAGTTCTGAGAGATAAGTGTGTGTGAACGCCGTACTTCACCTAGCTTGTTGGGAACAAAAAGTTTCTCTTCAGTTGCAAACTCCACTCCATACATATATATGGGGAAGTACTAGCTCCAAATCTGTTTTACAGTGAAAACTGCAGGAACTTCAAACCGGCACTAGGAAACAGACTGAGAAACCAGAGTAAAAGTTTCTCCTGCAACCCGTACCCTTTGTGCTAGATGAACGAACGTCTCTCCACATGCTCAGTTCTGAGAGATAAGTGTGTGTGAAAGCCGTCCTTCACCTAGCTTGTTGGGAACACAAAGTTTCTCTTAAGTTGCTAACTCCACTCCATACATATATACGGGGAGGTACTAGCTCCAAAACGGCTTTACAGTGAAAAATGCAGGAACTTTAAACCGGCACTAGGAAACAGACTGAGAAACCAGAGTAAAAGTTTCTCCTGCAACCCGTTCCCTTTGTGCTAGATGAACGAACGTCTCTCCACATGCTCAGTTCTGAGAGATAAGTGTGTGTGAAAGCCGTCCTTCACCTAGCTTGTTGGGAACACAAAGTTTCTCTTCAGTTGCAAACTCCACTCCACACATATATATGGGGAGGTACTAGCTCCAACTCGGTTTTACAGTGAAAACTGCAGGAACTTCAATCCGGCACTAGGAAACAGACTGAGAAACCAGAGTAAAAGTTTGTCCTGCAACCCATTCCCTTTGTGCTTGATGAACGAACGTCTCTCCACATGCTGAGTTCTGAGAGACAAGTGTGTGTGAAATCCGTACTTCACCTAGCTTGTTGGGAACACAAATTTTCTCTTCAGTTGCAAACTCCATTCCATACATATATATGGGGAGGTACTAGCTTCAACACGGCTTTACAGTGAAAACTGCAGGAACTTCAAACCGGCAATAGGAAACAGACTGAGAAACCAGAGTAAAAGTTTCTCCTGCAAACCGTTCCATTTGTGCTAGATGTACGAACGTCTCTTCATAAGCTCAATTCTTAGAGATAAGTGTGTGTGAAAGCCGTCCTTCACCTAGCTTGTTGGGAACACAAATTTTCTCTTCAGTTGCAAACTCCACTCCATACATATATATGGCGAGGTTCTAGCTCCAACTCGGTTTTACAGTGAAAACAGCAGGAAGTTCAAACCGGAACTAGGAAACAGACTGAGAAACCAGAGGAAATGTTACTCCTGCAAATATTTCCCTATGTGCTAGATGAACGAACGTCTCTCCACATGCTCAGTTCTGAGGGATAAGTGTGTGTGAAAGCCGTACTTCATCTAGCTTGTTGGGAACACAAAGTTTCTCTTCAGTTGCAAACTCCACTCCATACATATATATGGGGATGTACTAGCTCCAACTCGGTTTTACAGTGAAAATTCAGGATCTTCAAAGCGGCACTTGGAAAAAGACTGAGAAACCAGAGTAAAAGTTCCTCCAGCAACCCGTTCCCTTTGTTCTAGATGAACGAACGTCTCTCCACATGCTCAGTTCTGAGAGATTAGTGTTTGTGAAAGCCGTGCTTCACCTAGCTTGTTGGGAACACAAAGTTTCTCTTCAGTTGCAAACTCCCCTCCATACATATATATGGGGAGGTACTTGCTCCAACTCGGTTTCACAGTGAAACCTGCAGGAACATCAAACCGGCACTAGGAAACAGACTGAGAAACCAGAGTAAAAGTTTCTCCTGCAAAACGTTCCCTTTGTTCTAGATGAACGAACGTTTCTCCACATGCTAAGTTCTGAGAGATAAGTGTGTGTGAAAGCCGTCCTTCACCTAGCTTGTTGGGAACACAAAGTTTCTCTTCAGTTGCAAACTCCACTCCATACGTATATATGGGGAGGTACTAGCTCCAACTCGGTTTTACAGTGAAAACTGCAGGAACGTCAAACCGGCACTAGGAAACAGACTGAGAAACCAGAGTAAATGTTTCTCCTGCAACCCGTTCCCTTTGTGCTAGATGAACGAACGTCTCTCCACATGCTCACTTCTGAGAGATAAGTGTGTGTGAAAGCCGTCCTTCACCTAACTTGTTTGGAACACAATATTTCTCTTCAGTTGCAAACCCCACTCCATACATATATATGGGGAGGTACTAGCTCCAACTCGGTTTTACAGTGAAAACTGCAGGAACTTCAAAAGGGCACTAGGAAACAGTCTGAGAAACCAGAGTAAAAGTATCTCCTGCAACCCGTTCCCTTTGTGCTAGATGAACGAACGTCTCTCCACATGCTCAGTTCTGAGAGATAAGTGTGTGTGAAAGCCGTCCTTCACCTAGCTTGTTGGGAACACAAAGTTTCTCTTCAGTTGCAAACTCCACTCCATACATATATATGGGGAGGTACTAGCTCCAACTCGGTTTTACAGTGAAAACTGCAGGAACTTCAACCCGGCACTAGGAAAAAGACTGAGAAACCAGAGTAAAAGTTTCTCCTGCAACCCGTTCCATTTGTGCTAGATGAACGAACGTCTCTCCACATGCTCAGTTCTGAGAGATAAGTGTGTGTGAAAGCTGTTCTTCATCGTGCTTGTTGGGAACACAAAGTTTCTCTTCACTTACAAACTCCACTCCATACGTATATATGGGGAGGTACTAGCTCCAACTCGGTTTTACAGTGAAAACTGCAGGAACTTCAAACCGGCACTAGGAAACAGACCGAGAAACCAGAGTAAAAGTTTCTCCTGCAACCCGTTCTCTTTGTGCTAGATGAACGAACGTCTCTCCACATGCTCAGTCCTGAGAGATAAGTGTGTGTGAAAGCCGTCCTTCACCTAGCTTGTTGGGAACACAAAGTTTCTCTTCAGTTGCAAACTCCACTCCATACATATATATGGGGAGGTACTAGCTCCAACTCGATTTTACATGGAAACTGCAGGAACGTCAAACCGGCACTAGGAAACAGACTGAGAAACCAGAGTAAAAGTTTATCCTGCAACCCGTTCCCTTTGTGCTAGATGAACGAACGTCTCTCCACATGCTCAGTTCTGAGAGATATGTGTGTGTGAAAGCCGTCCTTCACCTAGCTTGTTGGGAACACAAAGTTTCTCTTCAGTTGCAAACTCCACTCCATACATATATATGGGGAGTTACTAGCTCCAACTCGGTTTTACAGTGAAAACTGCAGGAACTTCAAACCGGCACTAGGAAACAGTCTGAGAAACTAGAGTAAAAGTTTCTCCTGCAACCCGTTCCCTTTGTTCTAGATGAACGAACGTCTCTCCACATGCTCAGTTCTGAGAGATATGTGTGTGTGAAAGCCGTCCTTCAACTAGCTTGTTGGGAACACAAAGTTTCTCTTCAGTTGCAAACTCCACTCCACACATATATATGGGGAGGTACTAGCTCCAACTCGGTTTTACAGTGAAAACTGCAGGAACTTCAAACCGACACTAGGAAACAGACTGAGAAACCAGAGTAAAAGTTTCTCCTGCAACACGTTCTCTTTGTGCTAGATGAACGAACGTCTCTCCTCATGCTCAGTTCTGAGGGATAAGTGTGTGTGAAAGCCGTCCTTCACCTAGCTTGTTGGGAACACAAAGTTTCTCTTCAGTTGCAAACTCCACTCCATACATATATATGGGGAGTTACTTGTTATAACTCGGTTTTACAGTGAAAACTGCAGGAACTTCAAACCGACACTAGGAAACAGTCTGAGAAACCAGAGTAAAAGTTTCTCCTGCAACCCGTTCCCTTTGTTCTAGATGAACGAACGTCTCTCCACATGCTCAGTTCTGAGAAATAAGTGTGTGTGAAAGCCGTCGTTCAACTAGCTTGTTGGGAACACAAAGTACCTCTTCAGTTGCAAACTACACACCGTACATATATATGGGGAGGTACTAGCTCCAACTCGGTTTTACAGTGAAAACTGCAGGAACTTCAAACCGGGACAAGGAAACAGACTGAAAAACCAGAGTAAAAGATTCTCCTGCAACCCGTTCCCTTTGTGCTAGATGAACGAACGTCTCTCCACATGCTCAGTTCTGAGAGATAAGTGTATGTGAAAGCCGTTCTTCACCTAGTTTGTTGGGAACACAAAGTTTCTCTTCAGTTGCAAACTCCACTCCATACATATATATGGGGAGGTACAAGCTCCAACTCCGTTTTACAGTGAAAACTGCAGGAATTTCATACCGGCACTAGGAAACAGACCGAGAAACCAGAGTAAAAGTTTCTCCTGCAACCCGTTTCCTTTGTGCTAAATGAACGAACGTCTCTCCACATGCTCAGTTCTGAGAGATAAGTGTGTGTGAAAGCCGTCCTTAACCTTGCTTGTTGGGAAAACAAAGTTTCTCTTCAGCTGCAAACTCCACTCAGTACATATATATGGGGAAGTACTAGTTCCAACTCGGTTTTACAGTGAAAACTGCAGGAACTTCAATCCGGCACTAGGAAACAGACCGAGAAACCAGAGTAAAAGTTTCTCCTGCAACCCGTTTCCTTTGTGCTAGATGAACGAACGTCTCTCCACATGCTCAGTCCAGAGAGATAAGTGTGTGTGAAAGCCGTCCTTCACCTAGCTTGTTGGGAACACAAAGTTTCTCTTCAGTTGCAAACTCCACTCCATACATATATATGGGGAGGTACTAGCTCCAACTCGATTTTACATGGAAACTGCAGGAACGTCAAACCGGCACTAGGAAACAGACTGAGAAACCAGAGTAAAAGTTTATCCTGCAACCCGTTCCATTTGTGCTAGATGAACGAACGTTTCTCCACATGCTCAGTTCTGAGAGATAAGTGTGTGTGAAAGCCGTTCTTCACCTAGCTTGTTGGGAACACAAAGTTTCTCTTCAGTTGCAAACTCCACTCCATACGTGTATATGGGGAGGTACTAGCTCCAACTCGGTTTTACAGTGAAAACTGCAGGAACGTCAAACCGGCACTAGGAAACAGACCGAGAAACCAGAGTAAAAGTTTCTCCTGCAACCCGTTCTCTTTGTGCTAGATGAACGAACGTCTCTCCACATGCTCAGTCCTGAGAGATAAGTGTGTGTGAAAGCCGTCCTTCACCTAGCTTGTTGGGAACACAAAGTTTCTCTTCAGTTGCAAACTCCACTCCATACATATATATGGGGAGGTACTAGCTCCAACTCGATTTTACATGGAAACTGCAGGAACGTCAAACCGGCACTAGGAAACAGACTGAGAAACCAGAGTAAAAGTTTATCCTGCAACCCGTTCCCTTTGTGCTAGATGAACGAACGTCTCTCCACATGCTCAGTTCTGAGAGATATGTGTGTGTGAAAGCCGTCCTTCACCTAGCTTGTTGGGAACACAAAGTTTCTCTTCAGTTGCAAACTCCACTCCATACATATATATGGGGAGGTACTAGCTCCAACTCGGTTTTACAGTGAAAACTGCAGGAACTTCAAACCGGCACTAGGAAACAGTCTGAGAAACTAGAGTAAAAGTTTCTCCTGCAACCCGTTCCCTTTGTTCTAGATGAACGAACGTCTCTCCACATGCTCAGTTCTGAGAGATATGTGTGTGTGAAAGCCGTCCTTCACCTAGCTTGTTGGGAACACAAAGTTTCTCTTCAGTTGCAAACTCCACTCCACACATATATATGGGGAGGTACTAGCTCCAACTCGGTTTTACAGTGAAAACTGCAGGAACTTCAAACCGACACTAGGAAACAGACTGAGAAACCAGAGTAAAAGTTTCTCCTGCAAAACGTTCTCTTTGTGCTAGATGAACGAACGTCTCTCCACATGCTCAGTTCTGAGGGATAAGTGTGTGTGAAAGCCGTCCTTCACCTAGCTTGTTGGGAACACAAAGTTTCTCTTCAGTTGCAAACTCCACTCCATACAAATATATGGGGAGGTACTAGCTCCAACTCGATTTTACAGTGAAAACTGCAGGAACTTCAAACCGGCACTAGGAAACAGACTGAGAAACCAGAGTAAAAGTTTTCCTGTAACCCGTTCCCTTTGTGCTTGATGAACGAACGTCTCTCCACATGCTCAGTTCTGAGAGATAAGTGTGTGTGAAACCCGTTCTTCACCTAGCTTGTTGGGAACACAAACTTTCTCTTCAGTTATAAACTCCACTCCATACATATATAAGGGGAGGTTCTAGCTCCAACTCGGTTTTACAGTGAAAACTGCAGGAACATCAAACCGGCACTAGGAAGCAGACCGAGAACCCAGAGTAAAAGTTTCTCCTGCAACCCGTTCTCTTTGTGCTAGATGAACGAACGTCTCTCCACATGCTCAGTCCTGAGAGATAAGTGTGTGTGAAAGCCGTTCTTCACCTAGCTTGTTGGGAACACAAAGTTTCTCTTCAGTTGCAAACTCCACTCCATACGTATATATGGGGAGGTACTAGCTCCAACTCGGTTTTACAGTGAAAACTGCAGGAACGTCAAACCGGCACTAGGAAACAGACCGAGAAACCAGAGTAAAAGTTTCTCCTGCAACCCGTTCTCTTTGTGCTAGATGAACGAACGTCTCTCCACATGCTCAGTCCTGAGAGATAAGTGTGTGTGAAAGCCGTCCTTCACCTAGCTTGTTGGGAACACAAAGTTTCTCTTCAGTTGCAAACTCCACTCCATACATATATATGGGGAGGTACTAGCTCCAACTCGATTTTACATGGAAACTGCAGGAACGTCAAACCGGCACTAGGAAACAGACTCAGAAACCAGAGTAAAAGTTTATCCTGCAACCCGTTCCCTTTGTGCTAGATGAACGAACGTCTCTCCACATGCTCAGTTCTGAGAGATATGTGTGTGTGAAAGCCGTCCTTCACCTAGCTTGTTGGGAACACAAAGTTTCTCTTCAGTTGCAAACTCCACTCCATACATATATATGGGGAGGTACTAGCTCCAACTCGGTTTTACAGTGAAAACTGCAGGAACTTCAAACCGGCACTAGGAAACAGTCTGAGAAACTAGAGTAAAAGTTTCTCCTGCAACCCGTTCCCTTTGTTCTAGATGAACGAACGTCTCTCCACATGCTCAGTTCTGAGAGATATGTGTGTGTGAAAGCCGTCCTTCACCTAGCTTGTTGGGAACACAAAGTTTCTCTTCAGTTGCAAACTCCACTCCACACATATATATGGGGAGGTACTAGCTCCAACTCGGTTTTACAGTGAAAACTGCAGGAACTTCAAACCGACACTAGGAAACAGACTGAGAAACCAGAGTAAAAGTTTCTCCTGCAAAACGTTCTCTTTGTGCTAGATGAACGAACGTCTCTCCACATGCTCAGTTCTGAGGGATAAGTGTGTGTGAAAGCCGTACTTCACCTAGCTTGTTGGGAACACAAAGTTTCTCTTCAGTTGCAAACTCCACTCCATACAAATATATGGGGAGGTACTAGCTCCAACTCGATTTTACAGTGAAAACTGCAGGAACTTCAAACCGGCACTAGGAAACAGACTGAGAAACCAGAGTAAAAGTTTTCCTGTAACCCGTTCCCTTTGTGCTTGATGAACGAACGTCTCTCCACATGCTCAGTTCTGAGAGATAAGTGTGTGTGAAACCCGTTCTTCACCTAGCTTGTTGGGAACACAAACTTTCTCTTCAGTTATAAACTCCACTCCATACATATATAAGGGGAGGTTCTAGCTCCAACTCGGTTTTACAGTGAAAACTGCAGGAACTTCAAACCGGCACTAGGAAGCAGACCGAGAACCCAGAGTAAAAGTTTCTCCTGCAACCCGTTCTCTTTGTGCTAGATGAACGAACGTCTCTCCACATGCTCAGTCCTGAGAGATAAGTGTGTGTGAAAGCCGTCCTTCACCTAGCTTGTTGGGAACACAAAGTTTCTCTTCAGTTGCAAACTCCACACCATACATATATATGGGGAGGTACTAGCTCCAACTCGATTTTACATGGAAACTGCAGGAACGTCAAACCGGCACTAGGAAACAGACTGAGAAACCAGAGTAAAAGTTTCTCCTGCAACCCGTTCCCTTTGTGCTAGATGAACGAACGTCTCTCCACATGCTCAGTTCTGAGAGATATGTGTGTGTGAAAGCCGTCCTTCACCTAGCTTGTTGGGAACACAAAGTTTCTCTTCAGTTGCAAACTCCACTCCATACATATATATGGGGTGGTACTAGTTATAACTCGGTTTTACAGTGAAAACTGCAGGAACTTCAAACCGACACTAGGAAACAGTCTGAGAAACCAGAGTAAAAGTTTCTCCTGCAACCCGTTCCCTTTGTGCTAGATGAACGAACGTCTCTCCACATGCTCAGTTCTGAGAAATAAGTGTGTGTGAAAGCCGTCGTTCAACTAGCTTGTTGGGAACACAAAGTTCCTCTTCAGTTGCAAACTACACACCGTACATATATATGGGGAGGTACTAGCTCCAACTCGGTTTTACAGTGAAAACTGCAGGAACTTCAAACCGGGACAAGGAAACAGACTGAGAAACCAGAGTAAAAGATTCTCCTGCAACCCGTTCCCTTTGTGCTAGATGAACGAACGTCTCTCCACATGCTCAGTTCTGAGAGATAAGTGTGTGTGAAAGCCGTTCTTCACCTAGTTTGTTGGGAACACAAAGTTTCTCTTCAGTTGCAAACTCCACTCCATACATATATATGGGGAGGTACAAGCTCCAACTCCGTTTTACAGTGAAAACTGCAGGAATTTCATACCGGCACTAGGAAACAGACCGAGAAACCAGAGTAAAAGTTTCTCCTGCAACCCGTTTCCTTTGTGCTAAATGAACGAACGTCTCTCCACATGCTCAGTTCTGAGAGATAAGTGTGTGTGAAAGCCGTCCTTAACCTTGCTTGTAGGGAAAACAAAGTTTCTCTTCAGCTGCAAACTCCACTCAGTACATATATATGGGGAAGTACTAGTTCCAACTCGGTTTTACAGTGAAAACTGCAGGAACTTCAATCCGGCACTAGGAAACAGACCGAGAAACCAGAGTAAATGTTTCTCCTGCAACCCGTTCTCTTTGTGCTAGATGAACGAACGTCTCTCCACATGCTCAGTCCTGAGAGATAAGTGTGTGTGAAAGCCGTCCTTCACCTAGCTTGTAGGGGAACACAAAGTTTCTCTTCAGTTGCAAACTCCACTCCATACATATATATGGGGAGGTACTAGCTCCAACTCGATTTTACATGGAAACTGCAGGAACGTCAATCCGGCACTAGGAAACAGAATGAGAAACCAGAGTAAAAGTTTATCCTGCAACCCGTTCCCTTTGTGCTAGATGAACGAACGTCTCTCCACATGCTCAGTTCTGAGAGATATGTGTGTGTGAAAGCCGTCCTTCACCTAGCTTGTTGGGAACACAAAGTTTCTCTTCAGTTGCAAACTCCACTCCATACATATATATGGGGAGGTACTAGCTCCAACTCGGTTTTACAGTGAAAACTGCAGGAACTTCAAACCGACACTAGGAAATAGACTGAGAAACCAGAGTAAAAGTTTCTCCTGCAACACGTTCTCTTTGTGCTAGATGAACGAACGTCTCTCCACATGCTCAGTTCTGAGGAATAAGTGTGTGTGAAAGCCGTCCTTCACCTAGCTTGTTGGGAACACAAAGTTTCTCTTCAGTTGCAAACTCCACTCCATACAAATATATGGGGAGGTACTAGCTCCAACTCGATTTTACAGTGAAAACTGCAGGAACTTCAAACCGGCACTAGGAAACAGACTGAGAAACCAGAGTAAAAGTTTTCCTGTAACCCGTTCCCTTTGTGCTTGATGAACGAACGTCTCTCCACATGCTCAGTCCTGAGAGATAAGTGTGTGTGAAAGCCGTCCTTCACCTAGCTTGTTGGGAACACAAAGTTTCTCTTCAGTTGCAAACTCCACACCATACATATATATGGGGAGGTACTAGCTCCAACTCGATTTTACATGGAAACTGCAGGAACGTCAAACCGGCACTAGGAAACAGACTGAGAAACCAGAGTAAAAGTTTCTCCTGCAACCCGTTCCCTTTGTGCTAGATGAACGAACGTCTCTCCACATGCTCAGTTCTGAGAGATATGTGTGTGTGAAAGCCGTCCTTCACCTAGCTTGTTGGGAACACAAAGTTTCTCTTCAGTTGCAAACTCCACTCCATACATATATATGGGGAGGTACTAGTTATAACTTGGTTTTACAGTGAAAACTGCAGGAACTTCAAACCGACACTAGGAAACAGTCTGAGAAACCAGAGTAAAAGTTTCTCCTGCAACCCGTTCCCTTTGTTCTAGATGAACGAACGTCTCTCCACATGCTCAGTTCTGAGAAATAAGTGTGTGTGAAAGCCGTCGTTCAACTAGCTTGTTGGGAACACAAAGTTCCTCTTCAGTTGCAAACTACACACCGTACATATATATGGGGAGGTACTAGCTCCAACTCGATTTTACAGTGAAAACTGCAGGAACTTCAAACCGGGACAAGGAAACAGACTGAGAAACCAGAGTAAAAGATTCTCCTGCAACCCGTTCCCTTTGTGCTAGATGAACGAACGTCTCTCCACATGCTCAGTTCTGAGAGATAAGTGTGTGTGAAAGCCGTTCTTCACCTAGTTTGTTGGGAACACAAAGTTTCTCTTCAGTTGCAAACTCCACTCCATACATATATATGGGGAGGTACAAGCTCCAACTCCGTTTTACAGTGAAAACTGCAGGAATTTCATACCGGCACTAGGAAACAGACCGAGAAACCAGAGTAAAAGTTTCTCCTGCAACCCGTTTCCTTTGTGCTAAATGAACGAACGTCTCTCCACATGCTCAGTTCTGAGAGATAAGTGTGTGTGAAAGCCGTCCTTAACCTTGCTTGTTGGGAAAACAAAGTTTCTCTTCAGCTGCAAACTCCACTCAGTACATATATATGGGGAAGTACTAGTTCCAACTCGGTTTTACAGTGAAAACTGCAGGAACTTCAATCCGGCACTAGGAAACAGACCGAGAAACCAGAGTAAATGTTTCTCCTGCAACCCGTTCTCTTTGTGCTAGATGAACGAACGTCTCTCCACATGCTCAGTCCTGAGAGATAAATGTGTGTGAAAGCCGTCCTTCACCTAGCTTGTTGGGAACACAAAGTTTCTCTTCAGTTGCAAACTCCACTCCATACATATATATGGGGAGGTACTAGCTCCAACTCGATTTTACATGGAAACTGCAGGAACGTCAACCCGGCACTAGGAAACAGACTGAGAAACCAGAGTAAAATTTTATCCTGCAACCCGTTTCCTTTGTGCTAGATGAACGAACGTCTCTCCACATGCTCAGTTCTGAGAGATATTTGTGTGTGAAAGCCGTCCTTCACCTAGCTTGTTGGGAACACAAAGTTTCTCTTCAGTTGCAAACTCCACTCCATACATATATATGGGGAGGTACTAGCTCCAACTCGGTTTTACAGTGAAAACTGCAGAAACTTCAAACCGGCACTAGGAAACAGTCTGAGAAACTAGAGTAAAAGTTTCCCCTGCAACCCGTTCCCTTTGTTCTAGATGAACGAACGTCTCTCCACATGCTCAGTTCTGAGAGATATGTGTGTGTGAAAGCCGTCCTTCACCTAGATTGTTGGGAACACAAAGTTTCTCTTCAGTTGCAAACTCCACTCCACACATATATATGGGGAGGTACAAGCTCCAACTCGGTTTTACAGTGAAAACTGCAGGAACTTCAAACCGACACTAGGAAACAGACTGAGAAACCAGAGTAAAAGTTTCTCCTGCAACACGTTCTCTTTGTGCTAGATGAACGAACGTCTCTCCACATGCTCAGTTCTGAGGGATAAGTGTGTGTGAAAGCCGTCCTTCACCTAGCTGGTTGGGAACACAAAGTTTCTCTTCAGTTGCAAACTCCACTCCATACAAATATATGGGGAGGTACTAGCTCCAACTCGATTTTACAGTGAAAACTGCAGGAACTTCAAACCGGCACTAGGAAACAGACTGAGAAACCAGAGTAAAAGTTTTCCTGTAACCCGTTCCCTTTGTGCTTGATGAACGAACGTCTCTCCACATGCTCAGTCCTGAGAGATAAGTGTGTGTGAAAGCCGTCCTTCAACTAGCTTGTTGGGAACACAAATTTTCTCTTCAGTTGCAAACTCCACACCATACATATATATGGGGAGGTACTAGCTCCAACTCGATTTTACATGGAAACTGCAGGAACGTCAAACCGGCACTAGGAAACAGACTGAGAAACCAGAGTAAAAGTTTCTCCTGCAACCCGTTCCCTTTGTGCTAGATGAACGAACGTCTTTCCACATGCTCAGTTCTGAGAGATATGTGTGTGTGAATGCCGTCCTTCACCTAGCTTGTTGGGAACACAAAGTTTCTCTTCAGTTGCAAACTCCACTCCATACATATATATGGGGTGGTACTAGTTATAACTCGGTTTTACAGTGAAAACTGCAGGAACTTCAAACCGACACTAGGAAACAGTCTGAGAAACCAGAGTAAAAGTTTCTCCTGCAACCCGTTCCCTTTGTTCTAGATGAACGAACGTCTCTCCACATGCTCAGTTCTGAGAAATAAGTGTGTGTGAAAGCCGTCGTTCAACTAGCTTGTTGGGAACACAAAGTTCCTCTTCAGTTGCAAACTACACACCGTACATATATATGGGGAGGTACTAGCTCCAACTCGGTTTTACAGTGAAAACTGCAGGAACTTCAAACCGGGACATGGAAACAGACTGAGAAACCAGAGTAAAAGATTCTCCTGCAACCCGTTCCCTTTTTGCTAGATGAACGAACGTCTCTCCACATGCTCAGTTCTGAGAGATAAGTGTGTGTGAAAGCCGTTCTTCACCTAGTTTGTTGGGAACACAAAGTTTCTCTTCAGTTGCAAACTCCACTCCATACATATATATGGGGAGGTACAAGCTCCAACTCCGTTTTACAGTGAAAACTGCAGGAATTTCATACCGGCACTAGGAAACAGACCGAGAAACCAGAGTAAAAGTTTCTCCTGCAACCCGTTTCCTTTGTGCTAAATGAACGAACGTCTCTCCACATGCTCAGTTCTGAGAGATAAGTGTGTGTGAAAGCCGTCCTTAACCTTGCTTGTTGGGAAAACAAAGTTTCTCTTCAGCTGCAAACTCCACTCAGTACATATATATGGGGAAGTACTAGTTCCAACTCGGTTTTACAGTGAAAACTGCAGGAACTTCAATCCGGCACTAGGAAACAGACCGAGAAACCAGAGTAAATGTTTCTCCTGCAACCCGTTCTCTTTGTGCTAGATGAACGAACGTCTCTCCACATGCTCATTCCTGAGAGATAAGTGTGTGTGAAAGCCGTCCTTCACCTAGCTTGTTGGGAACACAAAGTTTCTCTTCAGTTGCAAACTCCACTCCATACATATATATGGGGAAGTACTAGCTCCAACTCGATTTTACATGGAAACTGCAGGAACGTCAACCCGGCACTAGGAAAGAGACTGAGAAACCAGAGTAAAAGTTTATCCTGCAACCCGTTCCCTTTGTGCTAGATGAACGAACGTCTCTCCACATGCTCAGTTCTGAGAGATATGTGTGTGTGAAAGCCGTCCTTCACCTAGCTTGTTGGGAACACAAAGTTTCTCTTCAGTTGCAAACTCCACTCCATACATATATATGGGGAGGTACTAGCTCCAACTCGGTTTTACAGTGAAAACTGCAGGAACTTCAAACCGGCTCTAGGAAACAGTCTGAGAAACTAGAGTAAAAGTTTCTCCTGCAACCCGTTCCCTTTGTTCTAGATGAACGAACGTCTCTCCACATGCTCAGTTCTGAGAGATATGTGTGTGTGAAAGCCGTCCTTCAACTAGCTTGTTGGGAACACAAAGTTTCTCTTCAGTTGCAAACTCCACTCCACACATATATATGGGGAGGTACTAGCTCCAACTCGGTTTTACAGTGAAAACTGCAGGAACTTCAAACCGACACTAGGAAACAGACTGAGAAACCAGAGTAAAAGTTTCTCCTGCAACACGTTCTCTTTGTGCTAGATGAACGAACGTCTCTCCACATGCTCAGTTCTGAGGGATAAGTGTGTGTGAAAGCCGTCCTTCACCTAGCTTGTTGGGAACACAAAGTTTCTCTTCAGTTGCAAACTCCACTCCATACATATATATGGGGAGGTACTAGCTCCAACTCGATTTTACAGTGAAAACTGCAGGAACTTCAAACCGGCACTAGGAAACAGACTGAGAAACCAGAGTAAAAGTTTTCCTGTAACCCGTTTACTTTGTTCTAGATGAACGAACGTCTCTCAACATGCTCAGTTCTGAGAAATAAGTGTGTGTGAAAGCCGTCGTTCAACTAGCTTGTTGGGAACACAAAGTTCCTCTTCAGTTGCAAACTACACACCGTACATATATATGGGGAGGTACTAGCTCCAACTCGGTTTTACAGTGAAAACTGCAGGAACTTCAAACCGGGACAAGGAAACAGACTGAGAAACCAGAGTAAAAGATTCTCCTGCAACCCGTTCCCTTTGTGCTAGATGAACGAACGTCTCTCCACATGCTCAGTTCTGAGACATAAGTGTGTGTGAAAGCCGTTCTTCACCTAGTTTGTTGGGAACACAAAGTTTCTCTTCAGTTGCAAACTCCACTCCATACATATATATGGGGAGGTACAAGCTCCAACTCCGTTTTACAGTGAAAACTGCAGGAATTTCATACCGGCACTAGGAAACAGACCGAGAAACCAGAGTAAAAGTTTCTCCTGCAACCCGTTTCCTTTGTGCTAGATGAACGAACGCCTCTCCACATGTTCAGATCTGAGAGATAAGTGTGTGTGAAAGCCGTCCTTAACCTTGCTTGTTGGGAAAACAAAGTTTCTCTTCAGCTGCATACTCCACTCAGAACATATATATGGGGAAGTACTAGTTCCAACTCGGTTTTACAGTGAAAACTGCAGGAACTTCAATCCGGCACTAGGAAACAGACCGAGAAACCAGAGTAAATGTTTCTCCTGCAACCCGTTCTCTTTGTGCTAGATGAACGAACGTCTCTCCACATGCTCAGTCCTGAGAGATAAGTGTGTGTGAAAGCCGTCCTTCACCTAGCTTGTTGGGAACACAAAGTTTCTCTTCAGTTGCAAACTCCACTCCATACATATATATGGGGAGGTACAAGCTCCAACTCGATTTTACATGGAAACTGCAGGAACGTCAAACCGGCACTAGGAAACAGACTGAGAAATCAGAGTAAAAGTTTATCCTGCAACCCGTTCCCTTTGTGCTAGATGAACGAACGTCTCTCCACATGCTCAGTTCTGAGAGATATGTGTGTGTGAAAGCCGTCCTTCACCTAGCTTGTTGGGAACACAAAGTTCCTCTTCAGTTGCAAACTCCACTCCATACATATATATGGGGAGGTACTAGCTCCAACTCGGTTTTACAGTGAAAACTGCAGGAACTTCAAACCGGCACTAGGAAACAGTCTGAGAAACTAGAGTAAAAGTTTCTCCTGCAACCCGTTCCCTTTGTTCTAGATGAACGAACGTCTCTCCACATGCTCAGTTCTGAGAGATATGTGTGTGTGAAAGCCGTCCTTCACCTAGCTTGTTGGGAACACAAAGTTTCTCTTCAGTTGCAAACTCCACTCCACACATATATATGGGGAGGTACTAGCTCCAACTCGGTTTTACAGTGAAAACTGCAGGAATTTCATACCGGCACTAGGAAACAGACCGAGAAACCAGAGTAAAAGTTTCTCCTGCAACCCGTTTCCTTTGTGCTAAATGAACGAACGTCTCTCCACATGCTCAGTTCTGAGAGATAAGTGTGTGTGAAAGCCGTCCTTAACCTTGCTTGTTGGGAAAACAAAGTTTCTCTTCAGCTGCAAAATCCACTCAGTACATATATATGGGGAAGTACTAGTTCCAACTCGGTTTTACAGTGAAAACTGCAGGAACTTCAATCCGGCACTAGGAAACAGACCGAGAAACCAGAGTAAATGTTTCTCCTGCAACCCGTTCTCTTTGTGCTAGATGAACGAACGTCTCTCCACATGCTCAGTCCTGAGAGATAAGTGTGTGTGAAAGCCGTCCTTCACCTAGCTTGTTGGGAACACAAAGTTTCTCTTCAGTTGCAAACTCCACTCCATACATATATATGGGGAGGTACTAGCTCCAACTCGATTTTACATGGAAACTGCAGGAACGTCAAACCGGCACTAGGAAACAGACTGAGAAACCAGAGTAAAAGTTTATCCTGCAACCCGTTCCCTTTCTGCTAGATGAACGAACGTCTCTCCACATGCTCAGTTCTGAGAGATATGTGTGTGTGAAAGCCGTCCTTCACCTAGCTTGTTGGGAACACAAAGTTTCTCTTCAGTTGCAAACTCCACTCCATACATATATATGGGGAGGTACTAGCTCCAACTCGGTTTTACAGTGAAAACTGCAGGAACTTCAAACCGGCACTAGGAAACAGTCTGAGAAACTAGAGTAAAAGTTTCTCCTGCAACCCGTTCCCTTTGTTCTAGATGAACGAACGTCTCTCCACATGCTCAGTTCTGAGAGATATGTGTGTGTGAAAGCCGTCCTTCACCTAGCTTGTTGGGAACACAAAGTTTCTCTTCAGTTGCAAACTCCACTCCACACATATATATGGGGAGGTACTAGCTCCAACTCGGTTTTACAGTGAAAACTGCAGGAACTTCAAACCGACACTAGGAAACAGACTGAGAAACCAGAGTAAAAGTTTCTCCTGCAACACGTTCTCTTTGTGCTAGATGAACGAACGTCTCTCCACATGCTCAGTTCTGAGGGATAAGTGTGTGTGAAAGCCGTCCTTCACCTAGCTTGTTGGGAACACAAAGTTTCTCTTCAGTTGCAAACTCCACTCCATACAAATATATGGGGAGGTACTAGCTCCAACTCGATTTTACAGTGAAAACTGCAGGAAATTCAAACCGGGACTAGGAAACAGACTGAGAAACCAGAGTAAAAGTTTTCCTGTAACCCGTTCCCTTTGTGCTTGATGAACGAACGTCTCTCCACATGCTCAGTCCTGAGAGATAAGTGTGTGTGAAAGCCGTACTTCACCTAGCTTGTTGGGAACACAAAGATTCTCTTCAGTTGCAAACTCCAAACCATACATATATATGGTGAGGTAGTAGCTCCAACTCGATTTTACATGGAAACTGCAGGAACGTCAAACCGGCACTAGGAAACAGACTGAGAAACCAGAGTAAAAGTTTCTCCTGCAACCCGTTCCCTTTGTGCTAGATGAACGAACGTCTCTCCACATGCTCAGTTCTGAGGGATATGTGTGTGTGAAAGCCGTCCTTCACCTAGCTTGTTGGGAACACAAAGTTTCTCTTCAGTTGCAAACTCCACTCCATACATATATATGGGGAGGTACTAGTTATAACTCGGTTTTACAGTGAAAACTGCAGGAACTTCAAACCGGCACTAGGAAATAGTCTGAGAAACCAGAGTAAAAGTTTCTCCTGCAACCCGTTCCCTTTGTTCTAGATGAACGAACGTCTCTCCACATGCTCAGTTCTGAGAAATAAGTGTGTGTGAAAGCCGTCGTTCAACTAGCTTGTTGGGAACACAAAGTTCCTCTTCAGTTGCAAACTACACACCGTACATATATATGGGGAGGTACTAGCTCCAACTCGGTTTTACAGTGAAAACTGCAGGAACTTCAAACCGGGACAAGGAAACAGACTGAGAAACCAGAGTAAAAGATTCTCCTGCAACCCGTTCCCTTTGTGCTAGATGAACGAACGTCTCTCCACATGCTCAGTTCTGAGAGATAAGTGTGTGTGAAAGCCGTTCTTCACCTAGTTTGTTGGGAACACAAAGTTTCTCTTCAGTTGCAAACTCCACTCCATACATATATATGGGGAGGTACAAGCTCCAACTCCGTTTTACAGTGAAAACTGCAGGAATTTCATACCGGCACTAGGAAACAGACCGAGAAACCAGAGTAAAAGTTTCTCCTGCAACCCGTTTCCTTTGTGCTAACTGAACGAACGTCTCTCCACATGCTCAGTTCTGAGAGATAAGTGTGTGTGAAAGCCGTCCTTAACCTTGCTTGTTGGGAAAACAAAGTTTCTCTTCAGCTGCAAACTCCACTCAGTACATATATATGGGGAAGTACTAGTTCCAACTCGGTTTTACAGTGAAAACTGCAGGAACTTCAATCCGGCACTAGGAAACAGACCGAGAAACCAGAGTAAATGTTTCTCCTGCAACCCGTTCTCTTTGTGCTAGATGAACGAACGTCTCTCCACATGCTCAGTCCTGAGAGATAAGTGTGTGTGAAAGCCGTCCTTCACCTAGCTTGTTGGGAACACAAAGTTTCTCTTCAGTTGCAAACTCCACACCATACATATATATGGGGAGGTACTAGCTCCAACTCGATTTTACATGGAAACTGCAGGAACGTCAAACCGGCACTAGGAAACAGACTGAGAAACCAGAGTAAAAGTTTCTCCTGCAACCCGTTCCCTTTGTGCTTGATGAACGAACGTCTCTCCACATGCTCAGTTCTGAGAGATATGTGTGTGTGAAAGCCGTCCTTCACCTAGCTTGTTGGGAACACAAAGTTTCTCTTCAGTTGCAAACTCCACTCCATACATATATATGGGGAGGTACTAGTTATAACTCGGTTTTACAGTGAAAACTGCAGGAACTTCAAACCGACACTAGGAAACAGTCTGAGAAACCAGAGTAAAAGTTTCTCCTGCAACCCGTTCCCTTTGTTCTAGATGAACGAACGTCTCTCCACATGCTCAGTTCTGAGAAATAAGTGTGTGTGAAAGCCGTCGTTCAACTAGCTTGTTGGGAACACAAAGTTCCTCTTCAGTTGCAAACTACACACCGTACATATATATGGGGAGGTACTAGCTCCAACTCGGTTTTACAGTGAAAACTGCAGGAACTTCATACCGGGACATGGAAACAGACTGAGGAACCAGAGTAAAAGATTCTCCTGCAACCCGTTCCCTTTGTGCTAGATGAACGAACGTCTCTCCACATGCTCAGTTCTGAGAGATAAGTGTGTGTGAAAGCCGTTCTTCACCTAGTTTGTTGGGAACACAAAGTTTCTCTTCAGTTGCAAACTCCACTCCATACATATATATGGGGAGGTACAAGCTCCAACTCCGTTTTACAGTGAAAACTGCAGGAATTTCATACCGGCACTAGGAAACAGACCGAGAAACCAGAGTAAAAGTTTCTCCTGCAACCCGTTTCCTTTGTGCTAAATGAACGAACGTCTCTCCACATGCTCAGTTCTGAGAGATAAGTGTGTGTGAAAGCCGTCCTTAACCTTGCTTGTTGGGAAAACAAAGTTTCTCTTCAGCTGCAAACTCCACTCAGTACATATATATGGGGAAGTACTAGTTCCAACTCGGTTTTACAGTGAAAACTGCAGGAACTTCAATCCGGCACTAGGAAACAGACCGAGAAACCAGAGTAAATGTTTCTCCTGCAACCCGTTCTCTTTGTGCTAGATGAACGAACGTCTCTCCACATGCTCAGTCCTGAGAGATAAGTGTGTGTGAAAGCCGTCCTTCACCTAGCTTGTTGGGAACACAAAGTTTCTCTTCAGTTGCAAACTCCACTCCATACATATATATGGGGAGGTACTAGCTCCAAATCGATTTTACATGGAAACTGCAGGAACGTCAAACCGGCACTAGGAAAAAGACTGAGAAACCAGAGTAAAAGTTTATCCTGCAACCCGTTCCCTTTGTGCTAGATGAACGAACGTCTCTCCACATGCTCAGTTCTGAGAGATATGTGTGTGTGAAAGCCGTCCTTCACCTAGCTTGTTGGGAACACAAAGTTTCTCTTCAGTTGCAAACTCCACTCCACACATATATATGGGGAGGTACTAGCTCCAACTCGGTTTTACAGTGAAAACTGCAGGAACTTCAAGCCGACACTAAGAAACAGACTGAGAAACCAGAGTAAAAGTTTCTCCTGCAACACGTTCTCTTTGTGCTAGATGAACGAACGTCTCTCCACATGCTCAGTTCTGAGGGATAAGTGTGTGTGAAAGCCGTCTTTCACCTAGCTTGTTGGGAACACAAAGTTTCTCTTCAGTTGCAAACTCCACTCCATACAAATATATGGGGAGGTATTAGCTCCAACTCGATTTTACAGTGAAAACTGCAGGAACTTCAAACCAGCACTAGGAAACAGACTGAGAAACCAGAGTAAAAGTTTTCCTGTAACCCGTTCCCTTTGTGCTTGATGAACGAACGTCTCTCCACATGCTCAGTCCTGAGAGATAAGTGTGTGTGAAAGCCGTCCTTCACCTAGCTTGTTGGGAACACAAAGTTTCTCTTCAGTTGCAAACTCCACACCATACATATATATGGGGAAGTACTAGCTCCAACTCGATTTTACATGGAAACTGCAGGAACGTCAAACCGGCACTAGGAAACAGACTGAGAAACCAGAGTAAAAGTTTCTCCTGCAAACCGTTCCCTTTGTGCTAGATGAACGAACGTCTCTCCACATGCTCAGTTCTGAGAGATATGTGTGTGTGAAAGCCGTCCTTCACCTAGCTTGTTGGGAACACAAAGTTTCTCTTCAGTTGCAAACTCCACTCCATACATATATATGGGGAGGTACTAGTTATAACTCGGTTTTACAGTGAAAACTGCAGGAACTTCAAACCGACACTAGGAAACAGTCTGAGAAACCAGAGTAAAAGTTTCTCCTGCAACCCGTTCCCTTTGTTCTAGATGAACGAACGTCTCTCCACATGCTCAGTTCTGAGAAATAAGTGTGTGTGAAAGCCGTCGTTCAACTAGCTTGTTGGGAACACAAAGTTCCTCTTCAGTTGCAAACTACACACCGTACATATATATGGGGAGGTACTAGCTCCAACTCGGTTTTACAGTGAAAACTGCAGGAACTTCAAACCGGGACAAGGAAACAGACTGAGAAACCAGAGTAAAAGATTCTCCTGCAACCCGTTCCCTTTGTGCTAGATGAACGAACGTCTCTCCACATGCTCAGTTCTGAGAGATAAGTGTGTGTGAAAGCCGTTCTTCACCTAGTTTGTTGGGAACACAAAGTTTCTCTTCAGTTGCAAACTCCACTCCATACATATATATGGGGAGGTACAAGCTCCAACTCCGTTTTACAGTGAAAACTGCAGGAATTTCATACCGGCACTAGGAAACAGACCGAGAAACCAGAGTAAAAGTTTCTCCTGCAACCCGTTTCCTTTGTGCTAAATGAACGAACGTCTCTCCACATGCTCAGTTCTGAGAGATAAGTGTGTGTGAAAGCCGTCCTTAACCTTGCTTGTTGGGAAAACAAAGTTTCTCTTCAGCTGCAAACTCCACTCAGTACATATATATGGGGAAGTACTAGTTCCAACTCGGTTTTACAGTGAAAACTGCAGGAACTTCAATCCGGCACTAGGAAACAGACCGAGAAACCAGAGTAAATGTTTCTCCTGCAACCCGTTCTCTTTGTGCTAGATGAACGAACGTCTCTCCACATGTTCAGTCCTGAGAGATAAGTGTGTGTGAAAGCCGTCCTTCACCTAGCTTGTTGGGAACACAAAGTTTCTCTTCAGTTGCAAACTCCACTCCATACATATATATGGGGAGGTACTAGCTCCAAATCGATTTTACATGGAAACTGCAGGAACGTCATACCGGCACTATGAAACAGACTGAGAAACCAGAGTAAAAGTTTATCCTGCAACCCGTTCCCTTTGTGCTAGATGAACGAACGTCTCTCCACATGCTCAGTTCTGAGAGATATGTGTGTGTGAAAGCCGTCCTTCACCTAGCTTGTTGGGAACACAAAGTTTCTCTTCAGTTGCAAACTCCACTCCATACATATATATGGGGAGGTTCTAGCTCCAACTCGGGTTTTACAGTGAAAACTGCAGGAACTTCAAACCGGCACTAGGAAACAGTCTGAGAAACTAGAGTAAAAGTTTCTCCTGCAACCCGTTCCCTTTGTTCTAGATGAACGAACGTCTCTCCACATGCTCAGTTCTGAGAGATATGTGTGTGTGAAAGCCGTCCTTCACCTAGCTTGTTGGGAACACAAAGTTTCTCTTCAGTTGCAAACTCCAATCCACACATATATATGGGGAGGTACTAGCTCCAACTCGGTTTTACAGTGAAAACTGCAGGAACTTCAAACCGACACTAGGAAACAGACTGAGAAACCAGAGTAAAAGTTTCTCCTGCAACACGTTCTCTTTGTGCTAGATGAACGAACGTCTCTCCACATGCTCAGTTCTGAGGGATAAGTGTGTGTGAAAGCCGTCCTTCACCTAGCTTGTTGGGAACACAAAGTTTCTCTTCAGTTGCAAACTCCACTCCATACAAATATATGGGGAGGTACTAGCTCCAACTCGATTTTACAGTGAAAACTGCAGGAACTTCAAACCGGCACTAGGAAACAGACTGAGAAACCAGAGTAAAAGTTTTCCTGTAACCCGTTCCATTTGTGCTTGATGAACGAACGTCTCTCCACATGCTCAGTCCTGAGAGATAAGTGTGTGTGAAAGCCGTCCTTCACCTAGCTTGTTGGGAACACAAAGTTTCTCTTCAGTTGCAAACTCCACACCATACATATATATGGGGAGGTACTAGCTCCAACTCGATTTTACATGGAAACTGCAGGAACGTCAAACCGGCACTAGGAAACAGACTGAGAAACCAGAGTAAAAGTTTCTCCTGCAACCCGTTCCCTTTGTGCTAGATGAACGAACGTCTCTCCACATGCTCAGTTCTGAGAGATATGTGTGTGTGAAAGCCGTCCTTCACCTAGCTTGTTGGGAACACAAAGTTTCTCTTCAGTTGACACCTCCACTCCATACATATATATGTGGAGGTACTAGTTATAACTCGGTTTTACAGTGAAAACTGCAGGAACTTCAAACCGACACTAGGAAACAGTCTGAGAAACCAGAGTAAAAGTTTCTCCTGCAACCCGTTCCCTTTGTTCTAGATGAACGAACGTCTCTCCACATGCTCAGTTCTGAGAAATAAGTGTGTGTGAAAGCCGTCGTTCAACAAGCTTGTTGGGAACACAAAGTTCCTCTTCAGTTGCAAACTACACACCGTACATATATATGGGGAGGTACTAGCTCCAACTCGGTTTTACAGTGAAAACTGCAGGAACTTCAAACCGGGACAAGGAAACAGACTGAGAAACCAGAGTAAAAGATTCTCCTGCAACCCGTTCCCTTTGTGCTAGATGAACGAACGTCTCTCCACATGCTCAGTTCTGAGAGATAAGTGTGTGTGAAAGCCGTTCTTCACCTAGTTTGTTGGGAACACAAAGTTTCTCTTCAGTTGCAAACTCCACTCCATACATATATATGGGGAGGTACAAGCTCCAACTCCGTTTTACAGTGAAAACTGCAGGAATTTCATACCGGCACTAGGAAACAGACCGAGAAACCAGAGTAAAAGTTTCTCCTGCAACCCGTTTCCTTTGTGCTAAATGAACGAACGTCTCTCCACATGCTCAGTTCTGAGGGATAAGTGTGTGTGAAAGCCGTCCTTAACCTTGCTTGTTGGGAAAACAAAGTTTCTCTTCAGCTGCAAACTCCACTCAGTACATATATATGGGGAAGTACTAGTTCCAACTCGGTTTTACAGTGAAAACTGCAGGAACTTCAATCCGGCACTAGGAAACAGACCGAGAAACCAGAGTAAATGTTTCTCCTGCAACCCGTTCCCTTTGTGCTAGATGAACGAACGTCTCTCCACATGCTCAGTCCTGAGAGATAAGTGTGTGTGAAAGCCGTCCTTCACCTAGCTTGTTGGGAACACAAAGTTTCTCTTCAGTTGCAAACTCCACTCCATACATATATATGGGGAGGTACTAGCTCCAACTCGATTTTACATGGAAACTGCAGGAACGTCAAACCGGCACTAGGAAACAGACTGAGAAACCAGAGTAAAAGTTTATCCTGCAACCCGTTCCCTTTGTGCTAGATGAACGAACGTCTCTCCACATGCTCAGTTCTGAGAGATATGTGTGTGTGAAAGCCGTCCTTCACCTAGCTTGTTGGGAACACAAAGTTTCTCTTCAGTTGCAAACTCCACTCCATACATATATATGGGGAGGTACTAGCTCCAACTCGGTTTTACAGTGAAAACTGCAGGAACTTCAAACCGGCACTAGGAAACAGTCTGAGAAACTAGAGTAAGAGTTTCTCCTGCATCCCGTTCCCTTTGTTCTAGATGAACGAACGTCTCTCCACATGCTCAGTTCTGAGAGATATGTGTGTGTGAAAGCCGTCCTTCACCTAGCTTGTTGGGAACACAAAGTTTCTCTTCAGTTGCAAACTCCACTCCACACATATATATGGGGAGGTACTAGCTCCAACTCGATTTTACACTGAAAACTGCAGGAACTTCAAACCGGCACTAGGAAACAGACTGAGAAACCAGAGTAAAAGTTTTCCTGTAACCCGTTCCCTTTGTTCTAGATGAACGAACGTCTCTCCACATGCTCAGTTCTGAGAAATAAGTGTGTGTGAAAGCCGTCGTTCAACTAGCTTGTTGGGAACACAAAGTTCCTCTTCAGTTGCAAACTACACACCGTACATATATATGGGGAGGTACTAGCTCCAACTCGGTTTTACAGTGAAAACTGCAGGAACTTCAAACCGGGACAAGGAAACAGACTGAGAAACCAGAGTAAAAGATTCTCCTGCAACCCGTTCCCTTTGTGCTAGATGAACGAACGTCTCTCCACATGCTCAGTTCTGAGAGATAAGTGTGTGTGAAAGCCGTCCTTAACCTTGCTTTTTGGGAAAACAAATTTTCTCTTCAGCTGCAAATCCACTCAGTACATATATATGGGGAAGTACTAGTTCCAACTCGGTTTTACAGTGAAAACTGCAGGAACTTCAATCCGGCACTAGGAAACAGACTGAGAAACCAGAGTAAAAGTTTCTCCTGCAACCCGTTCCCTTTGTGCTAGATGAACGAACGTCTCTCCACATGCTCAGTTCTGAGAGATATGTGTGTGTGAAAGCCGTTCTTCACCTAGCTTGTTGGGAACACAAAGTTTCTCTTCAGTTACAAACTCCACTCCATACATATATATGGGGAGGTACTAGCTCCAAATCGGTTTTACAGTGAAAACTGCAGGAACTTCAAACCGGCACTAGGAAACAGACCGAGAAACCAGAGTAAAAGTTTCTCCTGCAACCCGTTCCCTTTGTGCTAGATGAACGAACGTCTCTCCACATGCTCAGTTCTGAGAGATAAGTGTGTGTGAAAGCCGTCCTTCACCTAGCTTCTTGGGAACACAAAGTTTCTCTTCAGTTGCAAACTCCACTCCATACATATATATGGGGAGGTACTAGCTCCAAATCGGTTTTACAGTGAAAACTGCAGGAACTTCAAACCGGCACTAGGAAACAGACCGAGAAACCAGAGTAAAAGTTTCTCCTGCAACCCGTTCCCTTTGTGCTAGATGAACGAACGTCTCTCCACATGCTCAGTTCTGAGAGATAAGTGTGTGTGAAAGCCGTCCTTCACCTAGCTTCTTGGGAACACAAAGTTTCTCTTCAGTTGCAAACTCCACTCCATACATATATATGGGGAGGTACTAGCTCCAACTCGATTTTACAGTGAAAACTGCAGGAACGTCAAACCGGCACTAGGAAACAGACTGAGAAACCAGAGTAAAAGTTTCCCTGCAACCAGTTCCCTTTGTGCTAGATGAACGAACGTCTCTCCACATGCTCAGTTCTGAGAGATAAGTGTGTGTGAAAGCCGTTCTTCACCTAGTTTGTTGGGAACACAAAGTTTCTCTTCAGTTGCAAACTCCACTCCATACATATATATGGGGAGGTACTAGTTCCAACTCGGTTTTACCGTGAAAACTGCAGGAAATTCAAACCGACACTAGGAAACAGAACGAGAAACCAGAGTAAAAGTTTCTCCTGCAACCCGTTTCATTTGTGCTAGATGAACGAACGTCTATCCACATGCTCAGTTCTGAGAGGTAATTGTGTGTGAAAGCCGTCCTTCACCTAGCTTGTTGGGAACACAAAGTTTCTCTTCAGTTGCAAACTCCAATCCATACATATATATGGGGAGGTACTAGCTCCAACTCGGTTTTACAGTGAAAACTGCAGGAACTTCAAACCGCCACTAGGAAACAGACTGAGAAACCACAGTAAAAGTTTCTCCTGGAACCCGTTCCCATTGTGCTAGATGAACGAACGTCTCTCCTCATGCTCAATTCTGAGAGATAAGTGTGTGTGAAAACCGTCCTTCACATAACTTGTTGGGAACACAAAGATTCTCTTCAGTTGCAAACTACACTCCGTACATATATATGGGGAGGTACTAGCTCCAACTCGGTTTTACAGTGAAAACTGCAGGAAATTCAAACCGGGACTAGGAAAAAGACTGAGAAACCAGAGTAAAAGTTTCTCCTGCAACCCGTTCCCTTTGTGCTAGATGAACGAACGTCTCTCCACATGCTCAGTTCTGAGAGATAAGTGTGTGTGAAAGCCGTACTTCACCTAGCTTGTTGGGAACACAAAGTTTCTCTTCAGTTGCAAACACCACTCCATACATATATATGGGTAGGTACTAGATCCAACTCGGTTTTACAGTGAAAACTGCAGGAACTTCAAACCGGCACTAGGACACAGACTGAGAAACCAGAGTAAAAGTTTCTCCTGCAACCCGTTCCCTTTCTGCTAGATGAACGAACTTCTCTCCACATGCTCAGTTCTGAGAGATAAGTGTGTGTGAAAGCCGTCCTTCACCTAGCTTGTTGGGAACACAAAGTTTCTCTTCAGTGGCAAACTCCACTCCATACATATATATGGGGAGGTACTAGCTCCAACTCGATTTTACAGTGAAAACTGCAGGAACGTCAAACCGGCACTAGGAAACAGACTGAGAAACCAGAGTAAAAGTTTCCCTGCAACCAGTTCCCTTTGTGCTAGATGAACGAACGTCTCTCCACATGCTCAGTTCTGAGAGATAAGTGTGTGTGAAAGCCGTTCTTCACCTAGTTTGTTGGGAACACAAAGTTTCTCTTCAGTTGCAAACTCCACTCCATACATATATATGGGGAGGTACTAGTTCCAACTCGGTTTTACCGTGAAAACTGCAGGAAATTCAAACCGACACTAGGAAACAGAACGAGAAACCAGAGTAAAAGTTTCTCCTGCAACCCGTTTCATTTGTGCTAGATGAACGAACGTCTATCCACATGCTCAGTTCTGAGAGGTAATTGTGTGTGAAAGCCGTCCTTCACCTAGCTTGTTGGGAACACAAAGTTTCTCTTCAGTTGCAAACTCCAATCCATACATATATATGGGGAGGTACTAGCTCCAACTCGGTTTTACAGTGAAAACTGCAGGAACTTCAAACCGCCACTAGGAAACAGACTGAGAAACCACAGTAAAAGTTTCTCCTGGAACCCGTTCCCATTGTGCTAGATGAACGAACGTCTCTCCTCATGCTCAATTCTGAGAGATAAGTGTGTGTGAAAACCGTCCTTCACATAACTTGTTGGGAACACAAAGATTCTCTTCAGTTGCAAACTACACTCCGTACATATATATGGGGAGGTACTAGCTCCAACTCGGTTTTACAGTGAAAACTGCAGGAAATTCAAACCGGGACTAGGAAAAAGACTGAGAAACCAGAGTAAAAGTTTCTCCTGCAACCCGTTCCCTTTGTGCTAGATGAACGAACGTCTCTCCACATGCTCAGTTCTGAGAGATAAGTGTGTGTGAAAGCCGTACTTCACCTAGCTTGTTGGGAACACAAAGTTTCTCTTCAGTTGCAAACACCACTCCATACATATATATGGGTAGGTACTAGATCCAACTCGGTTTTACAGTGAAAACTGCAGGAACTTCAAACCGGCACTAGGACACAGACTGAGAAACCAGAGTAAAAGTTTCTCCTGCAACCCGTTCCCTTTCTGCTAGATGAACGAACTTCTCTCCACATGCTCAGTTCTGAGAGATAAGTGTGTGTGAAAGCCGTCCTTCACCTAGCTTGTTGGGAACACAAAGTTTCTCTTCAGTGGCAAACTCCACTCCATACATATATATGGGGAAGTACTAGCTCCAACTCGGTTTTACAGTGAAATCTGCAGGAACTTCAAACCGGCACTAGGACACAGACTGAGAAACCACAGTAAAAGTTTCTCCTGCAACCCGTTCCCTTTGTGCTAGATGAACGAACGTCTCTCCACATGCTCAGTTCTGAGAGATAAGTGTGTGTGAAAGCCGTCCTTCACCTAGCTTGTTGGGAACACAAAGTTTCTCTTCAGTTGCAAACAACACTCCATACATATATATGGGGAGGTACTAGCCCCAACTCGGTTTTACAGTGAAAACTGCAGGAACTTCAAACCGGCACTAGGAAACAGACTGAGAAACCAGAGTAAAATTTTCTCCTGGTACCCGTTCCCTTTGTGCTAGATGAACGAACGCCTCTCCACATGCTCAGTTCTGAGAGATAAGTGTGTGTGAAAGCCGTCCTTCACCTAGCTTGTTGGGAACACAAAGTTTCTCTTCAGTTGCAAACTCCACTCCATACATATATATGGGTATGTACTAGCTCCAACTAGATTTTTCATTGAAAACTGCAGGAACTTCAAACAGGCACTAGGAAACAGACTGAGAAACCAGAGTAAAAGTTTCTCCTGCAACCCGTTCACTTTGTTCTAGATGAACGAACGTCCTTCCACATGCTCAGTTCTGAGAGATAATTGTGTGTGAAAGCCGTACTTCACCTAGCTTGTTGGGAACACAAAGTTTCTCTTCAGTTGCAAACTCCAATCCATACATATATATGGGGAGGTATTAGTTCCAACACGGCTTTACAGTGAAAACTGCAGGAAATTCAAACCGGCACTAGGAAACAGACTGAGAACCCAGAGTTAAAGTTTCTCCTGCAAACCGTTCCCTTTGTGCTAGATGAAAGAACGTCTCTCCACATGCTCAGTTCTGAGAGATAAGTGTGTGTGAAACCCGTCCTTCACCTAGCTTGTTGGGAAACTATGTTTCTCTTCAGTTGTAAAATCCACTCCATACATATATATGGGGAGGTACTAGCTCCAACTCGCTTTTACAGTGAAAACTGAAGGATCTTCAATGCGGCACTTGGAAAAAGATTATGAAACCAGAGTAAAAGTTTCTCCTGCAACCCGTTCCCTTTGTGCAAGATGAACGAACGTCTCTCCACTTGCTCAGTTCTGAGAGATATGTGGGTGTGAAAGCCGACTTTCACCTAGCTTGTTGTGAACACAAAGTTTCTCTTCAGTTTCAAACTCCACTCCCTACAATTATATGGGGAGGAACTAGCTCCAACTCGGTTTTACAGTGAAAACTGCAGGAACTTCAAACCGGCACTAGGAAATAGACAGAGAAACCAGAGTAAAATTTCCTCGAGCAACACGTTCCATTTGTTCTAGATGAACGAACGTCTCTCCACATGCTCAGTTCTGAGAGTTAAGTGTGTGTGAAAGCCGTGCTTCAACTAGCTTGTTGGGAACACAAAGTTTCTCTTCAGTTGCAAACTCCACTAAATACATATATATGGGGAGGTACTAGCTCCAACTCGGTTTTGCAGTGAAAAATTCAGGAACATCAAACAGGCACTAGGAAACAGACTGAGAAACCAGAGTAAAAGTTTATCCTGCAACCCGTTCCATTTGTTCTAGATGAACGAAAGGCTCTCCACATGCTCAGTTCTGAGAGTTAAGTGTGTGTGAAAGCCGTTCTTCACCTAGCTTGTTGGGAACAAAAGTTTCTCTTCAGTTGCAAACTCCACTCCATACATATATATGGGGAGGTACAAGCTCCAACTCGGTTTTACAGTGAAAACTGCAGGAACTTCAAACCGGCACTAGGAAACAGACTGAGAAACCAGAGTAAAAGTTTCTCCTGCAACCCGTTCCCTTTGTGCTAGATGAACGAACGTCTCTCCACATGCTCAGTTCTGAGAGATAAGTGTGTGTGAAAGCCGTCCTTCACCTAGCTTGCTGGGAACACAAAGTTTCTCTTCAGTTGCAAACTCCACTCCATACATATATATGGGGAGGTACTAGTTCCAACTCGGTTTTACAGTGAAAACTGCAGGAATTTCAAACCGGCACTAGGAAACAGACCGAGAAACATGAGTAAAAGATTCTCCTGCAACCCGTTCACTTTGTGCTAGATGAACGAACGTCTCTATACATGCTCAGTTCTGAGAGATAAGTGTGTGTGAAAGCCGTCCTTCACCTAGCTTGTTGGGAACACAAAGATTCTCTTCAGTTGCAATCTCCACTCCATACATATATATGGGAAGGTACTAGCTCCAACTCGGTTTTACAGTGAAAACTGCAGGAACTTCAAACCGGCACTAGGAAACAGACTGAGAAACCAGAGTAAATATTTCTCCTGCAACCCGTTCCCTTTGTGCTAGATGAACGAACGTCTCTCCACATGCTAAGTTCTGAGGGATATGTGTGTGTGAAAGCCGTCCTTCATCTAGCTTGTTGGGAACACAAAGTTTCTCTTCAGTTGCAAAATCCTCTCCATACATATATATGGGGAGGTACTAGCTCCAACTCGGTTTACAGTGAAAAATTCAGGAACTTCAAACCGGCAATAGGAAACAGAATGAGAAACCAGCGTAAAAGTTTCTCCTGCAACCCGTTCCCTTTGTGCTAGATGAACGAACGTCTCTCCACATGCTCAGTTCTGAGAGATAAGTGTGTGTGAAAGCCGTCCTTCACCTAGCTTGTTGGGAACACAAAGTTTCTCTTCAGTTGCAAACTCCACTCCATACATATAAATGGGGAGGTACTAGCTCCAACTCGGTTTTACAGTGAAAACTGCAGGAACATCAAAATGGCACTAGGAAACAGACTGAGAAACCAGAGTAAATGTTTCTCCTGCAAACCGTTCCATTTGTTCTAGATGAACGAACGTCTCTCCACATGCTCAGTTCTGAGAGTTAAGTGTGTGTGAAAGCCGTCCTTCACCTAGCTTGTTGGGAACACAAAGTTTCTCTTCAGTTGCAAACTCCACTCCATACATATATATTGGGAGGTGCTAGCTCCAACTCGGTTTTACAGTGAAAACTGCAGGAACATCAAACCGCCACTAGGAAAAATACCGAGAAACCAGAGTAAAAGTTTTCCCTACCACCAGTTCCCTTTGGGCTAGATGAACGAACGTCTCTCCACATGCTCAGTTCTGAGAGATAAGTGTGTGTGAACGCCGTCCTTCACCTAGCTTGTTGGGAACAAAAAGTTTCTCTTCAGTTGCAAACTCCACTCCATACATATATATGGGGAAGTACTAGCTCCAAATCTGTTTTACAGTGAAAACTGCAGGAACTTCAAACCGGCACTAGGAAACAGACTGAGAAACCAGAGTAAAAGTTTCTCCTGCAACCCGTTCCCTTTGTGCTAGATGAACGAACGTCTCTCCACATGCTCAGTTCTGAGATATAATTGTGTGTGAAAGCCTTCCTTCACCTAGCTTATTGGGAACACAAAGTTTCTCTTCAGTTGCAAACTCCACTCCACACATATATATGGGGAGGTACTAGCTCCAACTCGGTTTTACAGTGAAAACTGCAGGAACTTCAAACCGGCACTAGGAAACAGACTGAGAAACCAGAGTAAAAGTTTGTCCTGCAACCCATTCCCTTTGTGCTTGATGAACGAACGTCTCTCCACATGCTCAGTTCTGAGAGACAAGTGTGTGTGAATGCCGTACTTCACCTAGCTTGTTGGGAACACAAATTTTCTCTTCAGTTGCAAACTCCATTCCATACATATATATGGGGCGGTACTAGCTTCAACACGGCTTTACAGTGAAAACTGCAGGAACTTCAAACCGGCAATAGGAAACAGACTGAGAAACCAGAGTATAAGTTTCTCCTGCAAACCGTTCCATTTGTGCTAGATGTACGAACGTCTCTTCATAAGCTCAATTCTTAGATATAAGTGTGTGTGAAAGCCGTCCTTCACCTAGCTTGTTGGGAACACAAAGTTTCTCTTCAGTTGCAAACTCCACTCCATACATATATATGGCGAGGTACTAGCTACAACTCGGTTTTACAGTGAAAACAGAAGGAACTTCAAACCGGCACTAGGAAACAGACTGAGAAACCAGAGTAAATGTTTCTCCTGCAAACATTTCCTTTGTGCTAGATGAACGAACGTCTCTCCACATGCTCAGTTCTGAGGGATAAGTGTGTGTGAAAGCCGTCCTTCATCTAGCTTGTTGGGAACACAAAGTTTCTCTTCAGTTGCAAACTCCACTCCATACATATATATGGGGATATACTAGCTCCAACTCGGTTTTACAGTGAAAACTGCAGGATCTTCAAAGCGGCACTTGGAAAAAGACTGAGAAACCAGAGTAAAAGTTCCTCCAGCAACCCGTTCCCTTTGTTCTAGATGAACGAAAGTCTCTCCACATGCTCAGTTCTGAGAGATTAGTGTGTGTGAAAGCCGTGCTTCACCTAGCTTGTTGGGAACACAAAGTTTCTCTTCAGTTGCAAACTCCACTCCATACATATATATGGGGAGGTACTAGCTCCAACTCGTTTTTACAGTGAAAACGGCAGGAACATCAAACCGGCACTAGGAAACAGACTGAGAAACCAGAGTAAAAGTTTCTCCTGCAAAACGTTCCCTTTGTTCTAGATGAACGAACGTTTCTCCACATGCTCAGTTCTGAGAGATAAGTGTGTGTGAAAGCCGTTCTTCACCTAGCTTGTTGGGAACACAAAGTTTCTCTTCAGTTGCAAACTCCACTCCATAAATATATATGGGTAGGTACAAGCTCCAACTCGGTTTTACAGTGAAAACTGCAGGAACTTGAAACCGGCAGTAGGAAAGAGACTGAGAAACCAGAGTAAAAGTTTCTCCTGCAACCCGTTTCCTTTGTGCTAGATGAACGAACGTCTCTCCACATGCTCAGTTCTGAGAGATAAGTGTGTGTGAAAGCCGTCCTTCACCTAAATTGTTGGGAACACAAAGTTTCTCTTCAGTTGAAAACTACACTCCATACATATATATGGGGAGGTACTAGCTCCAACTCGGTTTTACAGTGAAAACTGCAGGAACTTCAAACCGGCACTAGGAAACAGACTGAGAAACCAGAGTAAAAGTTTCTCCTGCAACCCGTTCCCTTTGTGCTAGATGAACGAACGTCTCTCCACATGCTCAGTTCTGAGATATAAGTGTGTGTGAAAGCCGTTCTTCACCTAGCTTGTTGGGAACACAAAGTTTCTCTTCAGTTACAAACTCCACTCCATACATATATATGGGGAGGTACTAGCTCCAACTCGGTTTTACAGTGAAAACTGCAGAAACTTCATAACGGCACTAGGAAACAGACCGAGAAACCAGAGTAAAAGTTTCTCCTGCAACCCGTTCTCTTTGTGCTAGAAGAACGAACGTCTCTCCACATGCTCAGTTCTGAGGGATAATTGTGTGTGAAAGCCGTCCTTCACCTAGCTTGTTGGGAACACAAAGTTTCTCTTCAGTTGCAAACTCCACTCCATACATATATATGGGGAGGTACTAGCTCCAACTCGATTTTACAGTGAAAACTGCAGGAACGTCAAACCGGCACTAGGAAACAGACTGAGAAACCAGAGTAAAAGTTTCTCCTGCAACCCGTTCCCTTTGTGCTAGATGAACGATCGTCTCTCCACATGCTCAGTTCTGAGAGATAAGTGTGTGTGAAAGCCGTGCTTCACCTAGCTTGTTGGGAACACAAAGTTTCTCTTCAGTTGCAAACTCAATTCCATACATATATATGGGGAGGAAATAGCTCCAACTCGGTTTTACAGTGAAAACTGCAGGTACTTCAAACCGGCACTAGGAAACAGACCGAGAAACCAGAGTAAAAGTTTCTCCTGCAACCCGTTCTCTTTGTGCTAGATGAACGAACGTCTCTCCACATGCTCAGTTCTGAGAGATAAGTGTGTGTGAAAGCCGTCCTTCACCTAGCTTGTTGGGAACACAATATTTCTCTTCAGTTACAAACTCCACTCCATACATATATATGGGGAGGTACTAGCTCCAACTCGGTTTTACAGTGAAAAATGCAGGAACTTCAAAAGGGCACTAGGAAACAGTCTGAGAAACCAGAGTAAAAGTTTCTCCTGCAACCCGTTCCCTTTGTGCTAGATGAACGAACGTCTCTACACATGCTCAGTTCTGAGAAATAAGTGTGTGTGAAAGCCGTCGTTCATCTAGCTTGTTGGGAACACAAAGTTTCTCTTCAGTTGCAAACTACACACCGTACATATATATGGGGAGGTACTAGCTCCAACTCGGTTTTACAGTGAAAACTGCAGGAACTTCAAACCGGCACTAGGAAACAGACCGAGAAACCAGAGTAAAAGTTTCTCCTGCAAACCGTTCCCTTTGTGCTAGATGAACGAACGTCTCTACACATGCTCAGTTCTGAGAGATAAGTGTGTGTGAAAGCCGTCCTTCACCTAGCTTGTTGGGAACACAAAGTTTCTCTTCATTTGCAAACTCCACTCCATACATATATATGGGGAGGTACAAGCTCCAACTCGATTTTACAGTGAAAACTGCAGGAACTTCAACCCGGCACTAGGAAAAAGACTGAGAAACCAGAGTAAAAGTTTCTCCTGCAACCCGTTCCCTTTGTGCTAGATGAACGAACGTCTCTCCACATGCTCAGTTCTGAGAGATAAGTGTGTGTGAAAGCTGTTCTTCATCTTGCTTGTTGGGAACACAAAGTTTCTCTTCAGTTACAAACTCCACTCCATATGTATATATGGGGAGGTACTTGCTCCAACTCGGTTTTACAGTGATAAATGCAGGAACTTCAAACCGGCACTAGGAAACAGACTGAGAAACCAGAGTAAAAGTTTGTCCTGCAACCCGTTCTCTTTGTGCTAGATGAACGAACGTCTCTCCACATGCTCAGTTCTGAGGGATAAGTGTGTGTGAAAGCCGTCCTTCACCTAGCTTGTTGGGAACACAAAGTTTCTCTTCAGTTGCAAACTCCACTCCATACATATAAATGGGGAGGTACTAGCTCCAACTCGGTTTTACAGTGAAAACTGCAGGAACATCAAAATGGCACTAGGAAACAGACTGAGAAACCAGAGTAAATGTTTCTCCTGCAAACCGTTCCATTTGTTCTAGATGAACGAACGTCTCTCCACATGCTCAGTTCTGAGAGTTAAGTGTGTGTGAAAGCCGTCCTTCACCTAGCTTGTTGGGAACACAAAGTTTCTCTTCAGTTGCAAACTCCACTCCATACATATATATTGGGAGGTGCTAGCTCCAACTCGGTTTTACAGTGAAAACTGCAGGAACTTCAAATCGCCACTAGGAAAAATACCGAGAAACCAGAGTAAAAGTTTTCCCTACCACCAGTTCCCTTTGGGCTAGATGAACGAACGTCTCTCCACATGCTCAGTTCTGAGAGATAAGTGTGTGTGAACGCCGTCCTTCACCTAGCTTGTTGGGAACAAAAAGTTTCTCTTCAGTTGCAAACTCCACTCCATACATATATATGGGGAAGTACTAGCTCCAAATCTGTTTTACAGTGAAAACTGCAGGAACTTCAAACCGGCACTAGGAAACAGACTGAGAAACCAGAGTAAAAGTTTCTCCTGCAACCCGTTCCCTTTGTGCTAGATGAACGAACGTCTCTCCACATGCTCAGTTCTGAGATATAAGTGTGTGTGAAAGCCGTCCTTCAACTAGCTTGTTGGGAACACAAAGTTTCTCTTCAGTTGCAAACTCCACTCCACACATATATATGGGGAGGTACTAGCTCCAACTCGGTTTTACAGTGAAAACTGCAGGAACTTCAAACCGGCACTAGGAAACAGACTGAGAAACCAGAGTAAAAGTTTGTCCTGCAACCCATTCCCTTTGTGCTTGATGAACGAACGTCTCTCCACATGCTCAGTTCTGAGAGACAAGTGTGTGTGAATGCCGTACTTCACCTAGCTTGTTGGGAACACAAATTTTCTCTTCAGTTGCAAACTCCATTCCATACATATATATGGTGCGGTACTAGCTTCAACACGGCTTTACAGTGAAAACTGCAGGAACTTCAAACCGGCAATAGGAAACAGACTGAGAAACCAGAGTATAAGTTTCTCCTGCAAACCGTTCCATTTGTGCTAGATGTACGAACGTCTCTTCATAAGCTCAATTCTTAGAGATAAGTGTGTGTGAAAGCCGTCCTTCACCTAGCTTGTTGGGAACACAAAGTTTCTCTTCAGTTGCAAACTCCACTCCATACATATATATGGCGAGGTACTAGCTACAACTCGGTTTTACAGTGAAAACAGAAGGAACTTCAAACCGGCACTAGGAAACAGACTGAGAAACCAGAGTAAATGTTTCTCCTGCAAACATTTCCTTTGTGCTAAATGAACGAACGTCTCTCCACATGCTCAGTTCTGAGAGATAAGTGTGTGTGAAAGCCGTCCTTAACCTTGCTTGTTGGGAAAACAAAGTTTCTCTTCAGCTGCAAACTCCACTCAGTACATATATATGGGGAAGTACTAGTTCCAACTCGGTTTTACAGTGAAAACTGCAGGAACTTCAATCCGGCACTAGGAAACAGACCGAGAAACCAGAGTAAATGTTTCTCCTGCAACCCGTTCTCTTTGTGCTAGATGAACGAACGTCTCTCCACATGTTCAGTCCTGAGAGATAAGTGTGTGTGAAAGCCGTCCTTCACCTAGCTTGTTGGGAACACAAAGTTTCTCTTCAGTTGCAAACTCCACTCCATACATATATATGGGGAGGTACTAGCTCCAACTCGATTTTACATGGAAACTGCAGGAACGTCATACCGGCACTAGGAAACAGACTGAGAAACCAGAGTAAAAGTTTATCCTGCAACCCGTTCCCTTTGTGCTAGATGAACGAACGTCTCTCCACATGCTCAGTTCTGAGAGATATGTGTGTGTGAAAGCCGTCCTTCACCTAGCTTGTTGGGAACACAAAGTTTCTCTTCAGTTGCAAACTCCACTCCATACATATATATGGGGAGGTTCTAGCTCCAACTCGGGTTTTACAGTGAAAACTGCAGGAACTTCAAACCGGCACTAGGAAACAGTCTGAGAAACTAGAGTAAAAGTTTCTCCTGCAACCCGTTCCCTTTGTTCTAGATGAACGAACGTCTCTCCACATGCTCAGTTCTGAGAGATATGTGTGTGTGAAAGCCGTCCTTCACCTAGCTTGTTGGGAACACAAAGTTTCTCTTCAGTTGCAAACTCCACTCCACACATATATATGGGGAGGTACTAGCTCCAACTCGGTTTTACAGTGAAAACTGCAGGAACTTCAAACCGACACTAGGAAACAGACTGAGAAACCAGAGTAAAAGTTTCTCCTGCAACACGTTCTCTTTGTGCTAGATGAACGAACGTCTCTCCACATGCTCAGTTCTGAGGGATAAGTGTGTGTGAAAGCCGTCCTTCACCTAGCTTGTTGGGAACACAAAGTTTCTCTTCAGTTGCAAACTCCACTCCATACAAATATATGGGGAGGTACTAGCTCCAACTCGATTTTACAGTGAAAACTGCAGGAACTTCAAACCGGCACTAGGAAACAGACTGAGAAACCAGAGTAAATGTTTTCCTGTAACCCGTTCCATTTGTGCTTGATGAACGAACGTCTCTCCACATGCTCAGTCCTGAGAGATAAGTGTGTGTGAAAGCCGTCCTTCACCTAGCTTGTTGGGAACACAAAGTTTCTCTTCAGTTGCAAACTCCACACCATACATATATATGGGGAGGTACTAGCTCCAACTCGATTTTACATGGAAACTGCAGGAACGTCAAACCGGCACTAGGAAACAGACTGAGAAACCAGAGTAAAAGTTTCTCCTGCAACCCGTTCCCTTTGTGCTAGATGAACGAACGTCTCTCCACATGCTCAGTTCTGAGAGATATGTGTGTGTGAAAGCCGTCCTTCACCTAGCTTGTTGGGAACACAAAGTTTCTCTTCAGTTGACACCTCCACTCCATACATATATATGTGGAGGTACTAGTTATAACACTGTTTTACAGTGAAAACTGCAGGAACTTCAAACCGACACTAGGAAACAGTCTGAGAAACCAGAGTAAAAGTTTCTCCTGCAACCCGTTCCCTTTGTTCTAGATGAACGAACGTCTCTCCACATGCTCAGTTCTGAGAAATAAGTGTGTGTGAAAGCCGTCGTTCAACAAGCTTGTTGGGAACACAAAGTTCCTCTTCAGTTGCAAACTACACACCGTACATATATATGGGGAGGTACTAGCTCCAACTCGGTTTTACAGTGAAAACTGCAGGAACTTCAAACCGGGACAAGGAAACAGACTGAGAAACCAGAGTAAAAGATTCTCCTGCAACCCGTTCCCTTTGTGCTAGATGAACGAACGTCTCTCCACATGCTCAGTTCTGAGAGATAAGTGTGTGTGAAAGCCGTTCTTCACCTAGTTTGTTGGGAACACAAAGTTTCTCTTCAGTTGCAAACTCCACTCCATACATATATATGGGGAGGTACAAGCTCCAACTCCGTTTTACAGTGAAAACTGCAGGAACTTCAAACCGGCACTAGGAAACAGACCGAGAAACCAGAGTAAAAGTTTCTCCTGCAACCCGTTTCCTTTGTGCTAAATGAACGAACGTCTCTCCACATGCTCAGTTCTGAGGGATAAGTGTGTGTGAAAGCCGTCCTTAACCTTGCTTGTTGGGAAAACAAAGATTCTCTTCAGCTGCAAACTCCACTCAGTACATTTATATGGGGAAGTACTAGTTCCAACTCGGTTTTACAGTGAAAACTGCAGGAACTTCAATCCGGCACTAGGAAACAGACCGAGAAACCAGAGTAAATGTTTCTCCTGCAACCCGTTCCCTTTGTGCTAGATGAACGAACGTCTCTCCACATGCTCAGTCCTGAGAGATAAGTGTGTGTGAAAGCCGTCCTTCACCTAGCTTGTTGGGAACACAAAGTTTCTCTTCAGTTGCAAACTCCACTCCATACATATATATGGGGAGGTACTAGCTCCAACTCGATTTTACATGGAAACTGCAGGAACGTCAAACCGGCACTAGGAAACAGACTGAGAAACCAGAGTAAAAGTTTATCCTGCAACCCGTTCCCTTTGTGCTAGATGAACGAACGTCTCTCCACATGCTCAGTTCTGAGAGATATGTGTGTGTGAAAGCCGTCCTTCACCTAGCTTGTTGGGAACACAAAGTTTCTCTTCAGTTGCAAACTCCACTCCATACATATATATGGGGAGGTACTAGCTCCAACTCGGTTTTACAGTGAAAACTGCAGGAACTTCAAACCGGCACTAGGAAACAGTCTGAGAAACTAGAGTAAGAGTTTCTCCTGCATCCCGTTCCCTTTGTTCTAGATGAACGAACGTCTCTCCACATGCTCAGTTCTGAGAGATATGTGTGTGTGAAAGCCGTCCTTCACCTAGCTTGTTGGGAACACAAAGTTTCTCTTCAGTTGCAAACTCCACTCCACACATATATATGGGGAGGTACTAGCTCCAACTCGATTTTACACTGAAAACTGCAGGAACTTCAAACCGGCACTAGGAAACAGACTGAGAAACCAGAGTAAAAGTTTTCCTGTAACCCGTTCCCTTTGTTCTAGATGAACGAACGTCTCTCCACATGCTCAGTTCTGAGAAATAAGTGTGTGTGAAAGCCGTCGTTCAACTAGCTTGTTGGGAACACAAAGTTCCTCTTCAGTTGCAAACTACACACCGTACATATATATGGGGAGGTACTAGCTCCAACTCGGTTTTACAGTGAAAACTGCAGGAACTTCAAACCGGGACAAGGAAACAGACTGAGAAACCAGAGTAAAAGATTCTCCTGCAACCCGTTCCCTTTGTGCTAGATGAACGAACGTCTCTCCACATGCTCAGTTCTGAGAGATAAGTGTGTGTGAAAGCCGTCCTTAACCTTGCTTTTTGGGAAAACAAATTTTCTCTTCAGCTGCAAATCCACTCAGTACATATATATGGGGAAGTACTAGTTCCAACTCGGTTTTACAGTGAAAACTGCAGGAACTTCAATCCGGCACTAGGAAACAGACTGAGAAACCAGAGTAAAAGTTTCTCCTGCAACCCGTTCCCTTTGTGCTAGATGAACGAACGTCTCTCCACATGCTCAGTTCTGAGAGATATGTGTGTGTGAAAGCCGTTCTTCACCTAGCTTGTTGGGAACACAAAGTTTCTCTTCAGTTACAAACTCCACTCCATACATATATATGGGGAGGTACTAGCTCCAAATCGGTTTTACAGTGAAAACTGCAGGAACTTCAAACCGGCACTAGGAAACAGACCGAGAAACCAGAGTAAAAGTTTCTCCTGCAACCCGTTCCCTTTGTGCTAGATGAACGAACGTCTCTCCACATGCTCAGTTCTGAGAGATAAGTGTGTGTGAAAGCCGTCCTTCACCTAGCTTCTTGGGAACACAAAGTTTCTCTTCAGTTGCAAACTCCACTCCATACATATATATGGGGAGGTACTAGCTCCAAATCGGTTTTACAGTGAAAACTGCAGGAACTTCAAACCGGCACTAGGAAACAGACCGAGAAACCAGAGTAAAAGTTTCTCCTGCAACCCGTTCCCTTTGTGCTAGATGAACGAACGTCTCTCCACATGCTCAGTTCTGAGAGATAAGTGTGTGTGAAAGCCGTCCTTCACCTAGCTTCTTGGGAACACAAAGTTTCTCTTCAGTTGCAAACTCCACTCCATACATATATATGGGGAGGTACTAGCTCCAACTCGATTTTACAGTGAAAACTGCAGGAACGTCAAACCGGCACTAGGAAACAGACTGAGAAACCAGAGTAAAAGTTTCCCTGCAACCAGTTCCCTTTGTGCTAGATGAACGAACGTCTCTCCACATGCTCAGTTCTGAGAGATAAGTGTGTGTGAAAGCCGTTCTTCACCTAGTTTGTTGGGAACACAAAGTTTCTCTTCAGTTGCAAACTCCACTCCATACATATATATGGGGAGGTACTAGTTCCAACTCGGTTTTACCGTGAAAACTGCAGGAAATTCAAACCGACACTAGGAAACAGAACGAGAAACCAGAGTAAAAGTTTCTCCTGCAACCCGTTTCATTTGTGCTAGATGAACGAACGTCTATCCACATGCTCAGTTCTGAGAGGTAATTGTGTGTGAAAGCCGTCCTTCACCTAGCTTGTTGGGAACACAAAGTTTCTCTTCAGTTGCAAACTCCAATCCATACATATATATGGGGAGGTACTAGCTCCAACACGGCTTTACAGTGAAAACGGCAGGAACGTCAAATCGGCACTAGGAAACAGACTGAGAAACCAGAGTAAAAGTTTCTCCTGCAACCCGTTCCCTTTGTGCTAGATGAACGAACGTCTCTCCACATGATCAGTTCTGAGAGATAAGTGTGTGTGAAAGCCGTCCTTCACCTAGCTTGTTGGGAACACAAACTTTCTCTTCAGTTGCAAACTACACTCCGTACATATATATGGGGAGGTACTAGCTCCAACTCGGTTTTACAGTGAAAACTGCAGGAACTTCAAACCGGGACTAGGAAACAGACTGAGAAACCAGAGCAAAAGTTTCTCCTGCAACCCGTTCCCTTTGTGCTAGATGAACGAAAGTCTCTCCACAAGCTAAGTTCTGAGAGATAAGTGTGTGTGAAAGCCGTACTTCACCTAGCTTGTTGGGAACACAAAGTTTCTATTCAGTGGCAAAATCCACTCCATACATATATATGGGGAGGTACTAGCTCCAACTCGGTTTTACAGTGAAAACTGCAGGAACTTCAAACCGCCACTAGGAAACAGACTGAGAAACCACAGTAAAAGTTTCTCCTGGAACCCGTTCCCATTGTGCTAGATGAACGAACGTCTCTCCTCATGCTCAATTCTGAGAGATAAGTGTGTGTGAAAACCGTCCTTCACATAACTTGTTGGGAACACAAAGATTCTCTTCAGTTGCAAACTACACTCCGTACATATATATGGGGAGGTACTAGCTCCAACTCGGTTTTACAGTGAAAACTGCAGGAAATTCAAACCGGGACTAGGAAAAAGACTGAGAAACCAGAGTAAAAGTTTCTCCTGCAACCCGTTCCCTTTGTGCTAGATGAACGAACGTCTCTCCACATGCTCAGTTCTGAGAGATAAGTGTGTGTGAAAGCCGTACTTCACCTAGCTTGTTGGGAACACAAAGTTTCTCTTCAGTTGCAAACACCACTCCATACATATATATGGGTAGGTACTAGATCCAACTCGGTTTTACAGTGAAAACTGCAGGAACTTCAAACCGGCACTAGGACACAGACTGAGAAACCAGAGTAAAAGTTTCTCCTGCAACCCGTTCCCTTTCTGCTAGATGAACGAACTTCTCTCCACATGCTCAGTTCTGAGAGATAAGTGTGTGTGAAAGCCGTCCTTCACCTAGCTTGTTGGGAACACAAAGTTTCTCTTCAGTGGCAAACTCCACTCCATACATATATATGGGGAAGTACTAGCTCCAACTCGGTTTTACAGTGAAATCTGCAGGAACTTCAAACCGGCACTAGGACACAGACTGAGAAACCACAGTAAAAGTTTCTCCTGCAACCCGTTCCCTTTGTGCTAGATGAACGAACGTCTCTCCACATGCTCAGTTCTGAGAGATAAGTGTGTGTGAAAGCCGTCCTTCACCTAGCTTGTTGGGAACACAAAGTTTCTCTTCAGTTGCAAACAACACTCCATACATATATATGGGGAGGTACTAGCCCCAACTCGGTTTTACAGTGAAAACTGCAGGAACTTCAAACCGGCACTAGGAAACAGACTGAGAAACCAGAGTAAAAGTTTCTCCTGCAACCCGTTCCCTTTGTGCTAGATGAACGAACGCCTCTCCACATGCTCAGTTCTGAGAGATAAGTGTGTGTGAAAGCCGTCCTTCACCTAGCTTGTTGGGAACACAAAGTTTCTCTTCAGTTGCAAACTCCACTCCATACATATATATGGGTATGTACTAGCTCCAACTAGATTTTTCATTGAAAACTGCAGGAACTTCAAACAGGCACTAGGAAACAGACTGAGAAACCAGAGTAAAAGTTTCTCCTGCAACCCGTTCACTTTGTTCTAGATGAACGAACGTCCTTCCACATGCTCAGTTCTGAGAGATAATTGTGTGTGAAAGCCGTACTTCACCTAGCTTGTTGGGAACACAAAGTTTCTCTTCAGTTGCAAACTCCAATCCATACATATATATGGGGAGGTATTAGTTCCAACACGGCTTTACAGTGAAAACTGCAGGAAATTCAAACCGGCACTAGGAAACAGACTGAGAACCCAGAGTTAAAGTTTCTCCTGCAAACCGTTCCCTTTGTGCTAGATGAAAGAACGTCTCTCCACATGCTCAGTTCTGAGAGATAAGTGTGTGTGAAACCCGTCCTTCACCTAGCTTGTTGGGAAACTATGTTTCTCTTCAGTTGTAAAATCCACTCCATACATATATATGGGGAGGTACTAGCTCCAACTCGCTTTTACAGTGAAAACTGAAGGATCTTCAATGCGGCACTTGGAAAAAGATTATGAAACCAGAGTAAAAGTTTCTCCTGCAACCCGTTCCCTTTGTGCAAGATGAACGAACGTCTCTCCACTTGCTCAGTTCTGAGAGATATGTGGGTGTGAAAGCCGACTTTCACCTAGCTTGTTGTGAACACAAAGTTTCTCTTCAGTTTCAAACTCCACTCCCTACAATTATATGGGGAGGAACTAGCTCCAACTCGGTTTTACAGTGAAAACTGCAGGAACTTCAAACCGGCACTAGGAAATAGACAGAGAAACCAGAGTAAAATTTCCTCGAGCAACACGTTCCATTTGTTCTAGATGAACGAACGTCTCTCCACATGCTCAGTTCTGAGAGTTAAGTGTGTGTGAAAGCCGTGCTTCAACTAGCTTGTTGGGAACACAAAGTTTCTCTTCAGTTGCAAACTCCACTAAATACATATATATGGGGAGGTACTAGCTCCAACTCGGTTTTGCAGTGAAAAATTCAGGAACATCAAACAGGCACTAGGAAACAGACTGAGAAACCAGAGTAAAAGTTTATCCTGCAACCCGTTCCCTTTGTTCTAGATGAACGAAAGGCTCTCCACATGCTCAGTTCTGAGAGTTAAGTGTGTGTGAAAGCCGTTCTTCACCTAGCTTGTTGGGAACAAAAGTTTCTCTTCAGTTGCAAACTCCACTCCATACATATATATGGGGAGGTACAAGCTCCAACTCGGTTTTACAGTGAAAACTGCAGGAACTTCAAACCGGCACTAGGAAACAGACTGAGAAACCAGAGTAAAAGTTTCTCCTGCAACCCGTTCCATTTGTGCTAGATGAACGAACGTCTCTCCACATGCTCAGTTCTGAGAGATAAGTGTGTGTGAAAGCCGTCCTTCACCTAGCTTGCTGGGAACACAAAGTTTCTCTTCAGTTGCAAACTCCACTCCATACATATATATGGGGAGGTACTAGTTCCAACTCGGTTTTACAGTGAAAACTGCAGGAATTTCAAACCGGCACTAGGAAACAGACCGAGAAACATGAGTAAAAGATTCTCCTGCAACCCGTTCCCTTTGTGCTAGATGAACGAACGTCTCTATACATGCTCAGTTCTGAGAGATAAGTGTGTGTGAAAGCCGTCCTTCACCTAGCTTGTTGGGAACACAAAGATTCTCTTCAGTTGCAATCTCCACTCCATACATATATATGGGAAGGTACTAGCTCCAACTCGGTTTTACAGTGAAAACTGCAGGAACTTCAAACCGGCACTAGGAAACAGACTGAGAAACCAGAGTAAATATTTCTCCTGCAACCCGTTCCCTTTGTGCTAGATGAACGAACGTCTCTCCACATGCTCAGTTCTGAGGGATATGTGTGTGTGAAAGCCGTCCTTCATCTAGCTTGTTGGGAACACAAAGTTTCTCTTCAGTTGCAAAATCCTCTCCATACATATATATGGGGAGGTACTAGCTCCAACTCGGTTTACAGTGAAAAATTCAGGAACTTCAAACCGGCAATAGGAAACAGAATGAGAAACCAGCGTAAAAGTTTCTCCTGCAACCCGTTCCCTTTGTGCTAGATGAACGAACGTCTCTCCACATGCTCAGTTCTGAGAGATAAGTGTGTGTGAAAGCCGTCCTTCACCTAGCTTGTTGGGAACACAAAGTTTCTCTTCAGTTGCAAACTCCACTCCATACATATAAATGGGGAGGTACTAGCTCCAACTCGGTTTTACAGTGAAAACTGCAGGAACATCAAAATGGCACTAGGAAACAGACTGAGAAACCAGAGTAAATGTTTCTCCTGCAAACCGTTCCATTTGTTCTAGATGAACGAACGTCTCTCCACATGCTCAGTTCTGAGAGTTAAGTGTGTGTGAAAGCCGTCCTTCACCTAGCTTGTTGGGAACACAAAGTTTCTCTTCAGTTGCAAACTCCACTCCATACATATATATTGGGAGGTGCTAGCTCCAACTCGGTTTTACAGTGAAAACTGCAGGAACTTCAAACCGCCACTAGGAAAAATACCGAGAAACCAGAGTAAAAGTTTTCCCTACCACCAGTTCCCTTTGGGCTAGATGAACGAACGTCTCTCCACATGCTCAGTTCTGAGAGATAAGTGTGTGTGAACGCCGTCCTTCACCTAGCTTGTTGGGAACAAAAAGTTTCTCTTCAGTTGCAAACTCCACTCCATACATATATATGGGGAAGTACTAGCTCCAAATCTGTTTTACAGTGAAAACTGCAGGAACTTCAAACCGGCACTAGGAAACAGACTGAGAAACCAGAGTAAAAGTTTCTCCTGCAACCCGTTCCCTTTGTGCTAGATGAACGAACGTCTCTCCACATGCTCAGTTCTGAGATATAAGTGTGTGTGAAAGCCTTCCTTCACCTAGCTTATTGGGAACACAAAGTTTCTCTTCAGTTGCAAACTCCACTCCACACATATATATGGGGAGGTACTAGCTCCAACTCGGTTTTACAGTGAAAACTGCAGGAACTTCAAACCGGCACTAGGAAACAGACTGAGAAACCAGAGTAAAAGTTTGTCCTGCAACCCATTCCCTTTGTGCTTGATGAACGAACGTCTCTCCACATGCTCAGTTCTGAGAGACAAGTGTTTGTGAATGCCGTACTTCACCTAGCTTGTTGGGAACACAAATTTTCTCTTCAGTTGCAAACTCCATTCCATACATATATATGGGGCGGTACTAGCTTCAACACGGCTTTACAGTGAAAACTGCAGGAACTTCAAACCGGCAATAGGAAACAGACTGAGAAACCAGAGTATAAGTTTCTCCTGCAAACCGTTCCATTTGTGCTAGATGTACGAACGTCTCTTCATAAGCTCAATTCTTAGATATAAGTGTGTGTGAAAGCCGTCCTTCACCTAGCTTGTTGGGAACACAAAGTTTCTCTTCAGTTGCAATCTCCACTCCATACATATATATGGCGAGGTACTAGCTACAACTCGGTTTTACAGTGAAAACAGAAGGAACTTCAAACCGGCACTAGGAAACAGACTGAGAAACCAGAGTAAATGTTTCTCCTGCAAACATTTCCTTTGTGCTAGATGAACGAACGTCTCTCCACATGCTCAGTTCTGAGGGATAAGTGTGTGTGAAAGCCGTCCTTCATCTAGCTTGTTGGGAACACAAAGTTTCTCTTCAGTTGCAAACTCCACTCCATACATATATATGGGGATATACTAGCTCCAACTCGGTTTTACAGTGAAAACTGCAGGATCTTCAAAGCGGCACTTGGAAAAAGACTGAGAAACCAGAGTAAAAGTTCCTCCAGCAACCCGTTCCCTTTGTTCTAGATGAACGAAAGTCTCTCCACATGCTCAGTTCTGAGAGATTAGTGTGTGTGAAAGCCGTGCTTCACCTAGCTTGTTGGGAACACAAAGTTTCTCTTCAGTTGCAAACTCCACTCCATACATATATATGGGGAGGTACTAGCTCCAACTCGTTTTTACAGTGAAAACGGCAGGAACATCAAACCGGCACTAGGAAACAGACTGAGAAACCAGAGTAAAAGTTTCTCCTGCAAAACGTTCCCTTTGTTCTAGATGAACGAACGTTTCTCCACATGCTCAGTTCTGAGAGATAAGTGTGTGTGAAAGCCGTTCTTCACCTAGCTTGTTGGGAACACAAAGTTTCTCTTCAGTTGCAAACTCCACTCCATAAATATATATGGGTAGGTACAAGCTCCAACTCGGTTTTACAGTGAAAACTGCAGGAACTTGAAACCGGCAGTAGGAAAGAGACTGAGAAACCAGAGTAAAAGTTTCTCCTGCAACCCGTTTCCTTTGTGCTAGATGAACGAACGTCTCTCCACATGCTCAGTTCTGAGAGATAAGTGTGTGTGAAAGCCGTCCTTCACCTAAATTGTTGGGAACACAAAGTTTCTCTTCAGTTGAAAACTACACTCCATACATATATATGGGGAGGTACTAGCTCCAACTCGGTTTTACAGTGAAAACTGCAGGAACTTCAAACCGGCACTAGGAAACAGACTGAGAAACCAGAGTAAAAGTTTCTCCTGCAACCCGTTCCCTTTGTGCTAGATGAACGAACGTCTCTCCACATGCTCAGTTCTGAGATATAAGTGTGTGTGAAAGCCGTTCTTCAACTAGCTTGTTGGGAACACAAAGTTTCTCTTCAGTTACAAACTCCACTCCATACATATATATGGGGAGGTACTAGCTCCAACTCGGTTTTACAGTGAAAACTGCAGAAACTTCATAACGGCACTAGGAAACAGACCGAGAAACCAGAGTAAAAGTTTCTCCTGCAACCCGTTCTCTTTGTGCTAGAAGAACGAACGTCTCTCCACATGCTCAGTTCTGAGGGATAATTGTGTGTGAAAGCCGTCCTTCACCTAGCTTGTTGGGAACACAAAGTTTCTCTTCAGTTGCAAACTCCACTCCATACATATATATGGGGAGGTACTAGCTCCAACTCGATTTTACAGTGAAAACTGCAGGAACGTCAAACCGGCACTAGGAAACAGACTGAGAAACCAGAGTAAAAGTTTCTCCTGCAACCCGTTCCCTTTGTGCTAGATGAACGATCGTCTCTCCACATGCTCAGTTCTGAGAGATAAGTGTGTGTGAAAGCCGTGCTTCACCTAGCTTGTTGGGAACACAAAGTTTCTCTTCAGTTGCAAACTCAATTCCATACATATATATGGGGAGGAAATAGCTCCAACTCGGTTTTACAGTGAAAACTGCAGGTACTTCAAACCGGCACTAGGAAACAGACCGAGAAACCAGAGTAAAAGTTTCTCCTGCAACCCGTTCTCTTTGTGCTAGATGAACGAACGTCTCTCCACATGCTCAGTTCTGAGAGATAAGTGTGTGTGAAAGCCGTCCTTCACCTAGCTTGTTGGGAACACAATATTTCTCTTCAGTTACAAACTCCACTCCATACATATATATGGGGAGGTACTAGCTCCAACTCGGTTTTACAGTGAAAACTGCAGGAACTTCAAAAGGGCACTAGGAAACAGTCTGAGAAACCAGAGTAAAAGTTTCTCCTGCAACCCGTTCCCTTTGTGCTAGATGAACGAACGTCTCTACACATGCTCAGTTCTGAGATATAAGTGTGTGTGAAAGCCGTCGTTCATCTAGCTTGTTGGGAACACAAAGTTTCTCTTCAGTTGCAAACTACACACCGTACATATATATGGGGAGGTACTAGCTCCAACTCGGTTTTACAGTGATAACTGCAGGAACTTCAAACCGGCACTAGGAAACAGACCGAGAAACCAGAGTAAAAGTTTCTCCTGCAAACCGTTCCCTTTGTGCTAGATGAACGAACGTCTCTACACATGCTCAGTTCTGAGAGATAAGTGTGTGTGAAAGCCGTCCTTCACCTAGCTTGTTGGGAACACAAAGTTTCTCTTCATTTGCAAACTCCACTCCATACATATATATGGGGAGGTACAAGCTCCAACTCGATTTTACAGTGAAAACTGCAGGAACTTCAACCCGGCACTAGGAAAAAGACTGAGAAACCAGAGTAAAAGTTTCTCCTGCAACCCGTTCCCTTTGTGCTAGATGAACGAACGTCTCTCCACATGCTCAGTTCTGAGAGATAAGTGTGTGTGAAAGCTGTTCTTCATCTTGCTTGTTGGGAACACAAAGTTTCTCTTCAGTTACAAACTCCACTCCATATGTATATATGGGGAGGTACTTGCTCCAACTCGGTTTTACAGTGATAAATGCAGGAACTTCAAACCGGCACTAGGAAACAGACTGAGAAACCAGAGTAAAAGTTTGTCCTGCAACCCGTTCTCTTTGTGCTAGATGAACGAACGTCTCTCCACATGCTCAGTTCTGAGGGATAAGTGTGTGTGAAAGCCGTCCTTCACCTAGCTTGTTGGGAACACAAAGTTTCTCTTCAGTTGCAAACTCCACTCCATACATATAAATGGGGAGGTACTAGCTCCAACTCGGTTTTACAGTGAAAACTGCAGGAACATCAAAATGGCACTAGGAAACAGACTGAGAAACCAGAGTAAATGTTTCTCCTGCAAACCGTTCCATTTGTTCTAGATGAACGAACGTCTCTCCACATGCTCAGTTCTGAGAGTTAAGTTTGTGTGAAAGCCGTCCTTCACCTAGCTTGTTGGGAACACAAAGTTTCTCTTCAGTTGCAAACTCCACTCCATACATATATATTGGGAGGTGCTAGCTCCAACTCGGTTTTACAGTGAAAACTGCAGGAACTTCAAATCGCCACTAGGAAAAATACCGAGAAACCAGAGTAAAAGTTTTCCCTACCACCAGTTCCCTTTGGGCTAGATGAACGAACGTCTCTCCACATGCTCAGTTCTGAGAGATAAGTGTGTGTGAACGCCGTCCTTCACCTAGCTTGTTGGGAACAAAAAGTTTCTCTTCAGTTGCAAACTCCACTCCATACATATATATGGGGAAGTACTAGCTCCAAATCTGTTTTACAGTGAAAACTGCAGGAACTTCAAACCGGCACTAGGAAACAGACTGAGAAACCAGAGTAAAAGTTTCTCCTGCAACCCGTTCCCTTTGTGCTAGATGAACGAACGTCTCTCCACATGCTCAGTTCTGAGATATAAGTGTGTGTGAAAGCCGTCCTTCAACTAGCTTGTTGGGAACACAAAGTTTCTCTTCAGTTGCAAACTCCACTCCACATATATATATGGGGAGGTACTAGCTCCAACTCGGTTTTACAGTGAAAACTGCAGGAACTTCAAACCGGCACTAGGAAACAGACTGAGAAACCAGAGTAAAAGTTTGTCCTGCAACCCATTCCCTTTGTGCTTGATGAACGAACGTCTCTCCACATGCTCAGTTCTGAGAGACAAGTGTGTGTGAATGCCGTACTTCACCTAGCTTGTTGGGAACACAAATTTTCTCTTCAGTTGCAAACTCCATTCCATACATATATATGGTGCGGTACTAGCTTCAACACGGCTTTACAGTGAAAACTGCAGGAACTTCAAACCGGCAATAGGAAACAGACTGAGAAACCAGAGTATAAGTTTCTCCTGCAAACCGTTCCATTTGTGCTAGATGTACGAACGTCTCTTCATAAGCTCAATTCTTAGAGATAAGTGTGTGTGAAAGCCGTCCTTCACCTAGCTTGTTGGGAACACAAAGTTTCTCTTCAGTTGCAAACTCCACTCCATACATATATATGGCGAGGTACTAGCTACAACTCGGTTTTACAGTGAAAACAGAAGGAACTTCAAACCGGCACTAGGAAACAGACTGAGAAACCAGAGTAAATGTTTCTCCTGCAAACATTTCCTTTGTGCTAAATGAACGAACGTCTCTCCACATGCTCAGTTCTGAGGGATAAGTGTGTGTGAAAGCCGTTCTTCACCTAGCTTGTTGGGAACACAAAGTTTCTCTTCAGTTGCAAACTCCACTCCATACATATATATGGGGATATACTAGCTCCAACTCGGTTTTACAGTGAAAACTGCAGGATCTTCAAAGCGGCACTTGGAAAAAGACTGAGAAACCAGAGTAAAAGTTCCTCCAGCAACCCGTTCCCTTTGTTCTAGATGAACGAACGTCTCTCCACATGCTCAGTTCTGAGAGATTAGTGTGTGTGAAAGCCGTGCTTCACCTAGCTTGTTGGGAACACAAAGTTTCTCTTCAGTTGCAAACTCCACTCCATACATATATATGGGGAGGTACTAGCTCCAACTCGTTTTTACAGTGAAAACGGCAGGAACATCAAACCGGCACTAGGAAACAGACTGAGAAACCAGAGTAAAAGTTTCTCCTGCAAAACGTTCCCTTTGTTCTAGATGAACGAACGTTTCTCCACATGCTCAGTTCTGAGAGATAAGTGTGTGTGAAAGCCGTTCTTCACCTAGCTTGTTGGGAACACAAAGTTTCTCTTCAGTTGCAAACTCCACTCCATAAATATATATGGGTAGGTACAAGCTCCAACTCGGTTTTACAGTGAAAACTGCAGGAACTTGAAACCGGCACTAGGAAAGAGACTGAGAAACCAGAGTAAAAGTTTCTCCTGCAACCCGTTCCCTTTGTGCTAGATGAACGAACGTCTCTCCACATGCTCAGTTCTGAGAGATAAGTGTGTGTGAAAGCCGTCCTTCACCTAAATTGTTGGGAACACAAAGTTTCTCTTCAGTTGAAAACTACACTCCATACATATATATGGGGAGGTACTAGCTCCAACTCGGTTTTACAGTGAAAACTGCAGGAACTTCAAACCGGCACTAGGAAACAGACTGAGAAACCAGAGAAAAAGTTTCTCCTGCAACCCGTTCCCTTTGTGCTAGATGAACGAACGTCTCTCCACATGCTCAATTCTGAGATATAAGTGTGTGTGAAAGCCGTTCTTCACCTAGCTTGTTGGGAACACAAAGTTTCTCTTCAGTTACAAACTCCACTCCATACATATATATGGGGAGGTACTAGCTCCAACTCGGTTTTACAGTGAAAACTGCAGAAACTTCATAACGGCACTAGGAAACAGACCGAGAAACCAGAGTAAAAGTTTCTCCTGCAACCCGTTCTCTTTGTGCTAGAAGAACGAACGTCTCTCCACATGCTCAGTTCTGAGGGATAATTGTGTGTGAAAGCCGTCCTTCACCTAGCTTGTTGGGAACACAAAGTTTCTCTTCAGTTGCAAACTCCACTCCATACATATATATGGGGAGGTACTAGCTCCAACTCGATTTTACAGTGAAAACTGCAGGAACGTCAAACCGGCACTAGGAAACAGACTGAGAAACCAGAGTAAAAGTTTCTCCTGCAACCCGTTCCCTTTGTGCTAGATGAACGATCGTCTCTCCACATGCTCAGTTCTGAGAGATAAGTGTGTGTGAAAGCCGTGCTTCACCTAGCTTGTTGGGAACACAAAGTTTCTCTTCAGTTGCAAACTCAATTCCATACATATATATGGGGAGGAAATAGCTCCAACTCGGTTTTACAGTGAAAACTGCAGGTACTTCAAACCGGCACTAGGAAACAGACCGAGAAACCAGAGTAAAAGTTTCTCCTGCAACCCGTTCTCTTTGTGCTAGATGAACGAACGTCTCTCCACATGCTCAGTTCTGAGAGATAAGTGTGTGTGAAAGCCGTCCTTCACCTAGCTTGTTGGGAACACAATATTTCTCTTCAGTTACAAACTCCACTCCATACATATATATGGGGAGGTACTAGCTCCAACTCGGTTTTACAGTGAAAACTGCAGGAACTTCAAAAGGGCACTAGGAAACAGTCTGAGAAACCAGAGTAAAAGTTTCTCCTGCAACCCGTTCCCTTTGTGCTAGATGAACGAACGTCTCTACACATGCTCAGTTCTGAGAAATAAGTGTGTGTGAAAGCCGTCGTTCATCTAGCTTGTTGGGAACACAAAGTTTCTCTTCAGTTGCAAACTACACACCGTACATATATATGGGGAGGTACTAGCTCCAACTCGGTTTTACAGTGAAAACTGCAGGAACATCAAACCGGCACTAGGAAACAGACCGAGAAACCAGAGTAAAAGTTTCTCCTGCAAACCGTTCCCTTTGTGCTAGATGAACGAACGTCTCTACACATGCTCAGTTCAGAGAGATAAGTGTGTGTGAAAGCCGTCCTTCACCTAGCTTGTTGGGAACACAAAGTTTCTCTTCATTTGCAAACTCCACTCCATACATATATATGGGGAGGTACAAGCTCCAACTCGATTTTACAGTGAAAACTGCAGGAACTTCAACCCGGCACTAGGAAAAAGACTGAGAAACCAGAGTAAAAGTTTCTCCTGCAACCCGTTCCCTTTGTGCTAGATGAACGAACGTCTCTCCACATGCTAAGTTCTGAGAGATAAGTGTGTGTGAAAGCTGTTCTTCATCTTGCTTGTTGGGAACACAAAGTTTCTCTTCAGTTACAAACTCCACTCCATACGTATATATGGGGGGGTACTTGCTCCAACTCGGTTTTACAGTGAAAAATGCAGGAACTTCAAACCGGCACTAGGAAACAGACAGAGAAACCAGAGTAAAAGTTTGTCCTGCAACCCGTTCTCTTTGTGCTAGATGAACGAACGTCTCTCCACATGCTCAGTTCTGAGGGATAAGTGTGTGTGAAAGCCGTCCTTCACCTTGCTTGTTGGGAACACAAAGTTTCTCTTCAGTTGCAAACTCCACTCCATACAAATATATGGGAAGGTACTAGCTCCAACTCGATTTTACAGTGAAAACTGCAGGAACTTCAAACCTGCACTAGGAAACAGACTGAGAAACCAGAGTAAAAGTTTTCCTGCAACCCGTTCCCTTTTTGCTAGATGAACGAACGTCTCTCCACATGCTCAGTTCTGAGAGATAAGTGTGTGTGAAACCCGTTCTTCACCTAGCTTGTTGGGAACACAAACTTTCTCTTCAGTTACAAACTCCACTCCATACATATATAAGGGGAGGTTCTAGCTCCAACTCGGTTTTACAGTGAAAACTGTAGGAACTTCAAACCGGCACTAGGAAACAGACCGAGAAACCAGAGTAAAAGTTTCTCCTGCAACCCGTTCTATTTGTGCTAGATGAAAGAACGTCTCTCCACATGCTCAGTCCTGAGAGATAAGTGTGTGTGAAAGCCGTCCTTCACCTAGCTTGTTGGGAAAACAAAGTTTCTCTTCAGTTGCAAACTCCACTCCACACATATATATGGGGAGGTACTAGCTCCAACTCGGTTTTACAGCGAAAACTGCAGGAACTTCAAACCGGCACTAGGAAACAGACTGAGAAACCAGAGTAAAAGTTTCTCCTGCAACCCGTTCTCTTTGTGCTAGATGAACGAACGTCTCTCCACATGCTCAGTTCTGAGGGATAAGTGTGTGTGAAAGCCGTCCTTCACCTAGCTTGTTGGGAACACAAAGTTTCTCTTCAGTTGCAAACTCCACTCCATACAAATATATGGGGAGGTACTAGCTCCAACTCGATTTTACAGTGAAAACTGCAGGAACTTCAAACCGGCACTAGGAAACAGACTGAGAAACCAGAGTAAAAGTTTCTCCTGCAACCCGTTCTCTTTGTGCTAGATGAACGAACGTCTCTCCACATGCTCAGTCCTGAGAGATAAGTGTGTGTGAAAGCCGTCCTTCACCTAGCTTGTTGGGAACACAAAGTTTCTCTTCAGTTGCAAACTCCAATCCATACATATATATGGGGAGGTACTAGCTCCAACTCGATTTTACATGGAAACTGCAGGAACGTCAAACCGGCACTAGGAAACAGACTGAGAAACCAGAGTAAAAGTTTATCCTGCAACCCGTTCCCTTTGTGCTAGATGAACGAACGTCTCTCCACATGCTCAGTTCTGAGAGATATGTGTGTGTGAAAGCCGTCCTTCACCTAGCTTGTTGGGAACACAAAGTTTCTCTTCAGTTGCAAACTCCCTTCCATACATATATATGGGGAGGTACTAGCTCCAAATCGGTTTTACAGTGAAAACTGCAGGAACTTCAAACCGGCACTAGGAAACACTCTGAGAAACCAGAGTAAAAGTATCTCCTGCAACCCGTTCCCTTTGATCTAGATGAACGAACGTCTCTCCACATGCTCAGTTCTGAGAAATAAGTGTGTGTGAAAGCCGTCGTTCAACTAGCTTGTTGGGAACACAAAGTTCCTCTTCAGTTGCAAAGTACACACCGTACATATATATGGGGAGGAACTAGCTCCAACTCGGTTTTACAGTGAAAAGTGCAGGAACTTCAAACCGGGACTAGGAAACAGACCGAGAAACCAGAGTAAATGTTTCTCCTGCAACCCGTTCCCTTTGTGCTAGATGAACGAACATCTCTCCACATGCTCAGTTCTGAGATATAAGTGTGTGTGAAAGCCGTGCTTCACCTAGCTTGTTGGGAACACAAAGTTTCTCTTCAGTTGCAAACTCCACTCCATACATATATATGGGGAAGTACTAGCTCCAACACGGCTTTACAGTGAAAAATGCAGGAACTTCAAACCGGCACTAGGAAACAGACTGAGAAACCAGAGTAAAAGTTTCTCCTGCAAACCGTTCCCTTTGTGCTAGATGAACGAACGTCTCTCCACATGCTCAGTTCTGAGAGATAATTGTGTGTGAAACCCGTTCTTCACCTAGCTTGTTGGGAACACAAACTTTCTCTTCAGTTACAAACTCCACTCCATTCATATATAAGGGGAGGTTCTAGCTCCAACTCGGTTTTACAGTGAAAACTGCAGGAACTTCAAACCGGCACTAGGAAGCAGACCGAGAAACCAGAGTAAAAGTTTCTCCTGCAAACCGTTCTATTTGTGCTAGATGAACGAACGTCTCTCCACATGCTCAGTCCTGAGAGATAAGTGTGTGTGAAAGCCGTCCTTCACCTAGCTTGTTGGGAACACAAAGTTTCTCTTCAGTTGCAAACTCCACTCCATACATATATATGGGGATGTACTAGCTCCAAATCGGTTTTACAGTGAAAACTGCAGGAACTTCAAACCGGCACTAGGAAACAGTCTGAGAAACCAGAGTAAAAGTTTATCCTGCAACCCGTTCCCTTTGTTCTAGATGAACGAACGTCTCTCCACATGCTCAGTTCTGAGAAATAAGTGTGTGTGAAACCCGTTCTTCACCTAGCTTGTTGGGAACACAAACTTTCTCTTCAGTTACAAACTCCACTCCATACATATATAAGGGGAGGTTCTAGCTCCAACTCGGTTTTACAGTGAAAACTGCAGGAACTTCAAACCGGCACTAGGAAGCAGACCGAGAACCCAGAGTAAAAGTTTCTCCTGCAAACCGTTCTCTTTGTGCTAGATGAACGAACGTCTCTCCACATGCTCAGTCCTGAGAGATAAGTGTGTGTGAAAGCCGTCCTTCACCTATCTTGTTGGGAACACAAAGTTTCTCTTCATTTGCAAACTCCACTCCATACATATATATGGGGAGGTACTAGCTCCAACTCGGTTTTACAGTGAAAACTGCAGGAACTTCAAACCGGCACTAGGAAACAGTCTGAGAAACCAGAGTAAAAGTTTCTCCTGCAACCCGTTCCCTTTGTTCTAGATGAACGAACGTCTCTCCACATGCTCATTCCTGAGAGATAAGTGTGTGTGAAAGCCGTCCTTCACCTAGCTTGTTGGGAACACAAAGTTTCTCTTCAGTTGCAAACTCCACTCCATACATATATATGGGGAGGTACTAGTTCCAACTCGATTTTACATGGAAAATGCAGGAACGTCAAACCGGCACTAGGAAACAGACTGAGAAACCAGAGTAAAAGTTTATCCTGCAACCCGTTCCCTTTGTGCTAGATGAACGAACGTCTCTCCACATGCTCAGTTCTGAGAGATATGTGTGTGTGAAAGCCGTCCTTCACCTAGCTTGTTGGGAACACAAAGTTTCTCTTCAGTTGCAAACTCCACTCCATACATATATATGGGGAGGTACTAGCTCCAAATCGGTTTTACAGTGAAAACTGCAGGAACTTCAAACCGGCCCTAGGAAACACTCTGAGAAACCAGAGTAAAAGTTTCTCCTGCAACCCGTTCCCTTTGTTCTAGATGAACGAACGTCTCTCCACATGCTCAGTTCTGAGAAATAAGTGTGTGTGAAAGCCGTCGTTCAACTAGCTTGTTGGGAACACAAATTTCCTCTTCAGTTGCAAACTACACACCGTACATATATATGGGGAGGTACAAGCTCCAAATCGGTTTTACAGTGAAAACTGCAGGAACTTCAAACCGGGACTAGGAAACAGACCGAGAAACCAGAGTAAATGTTTCTCCTGCAACCCGTTCCCTTTGTGCTAGATGAACGAACATCTCTCCACATGCTCAGTTCTGAGATATAAGTGTGTGTGAAAGCCGTGCTTCACCTAGCTTGTTGGGAACACAAAGTTTCTCTTCAGTTGCAAACTCCACTCCATACATATATATGGGGAAGTACCAGCTCCAACACGGCTTTACAGTGAAAACTGCAGGAAATTCAAACCGGCACTAGGAAACAGACTGAGAAACCAGAGTAAAAGTTTCTCCTGCAACCCGTTCCCTTTGTGCTAGATGAACGAACGTCTCTCCACATGCTCAGTTCTGAGAGATAAGTGTGTGTGAAAGCCGTCCTTCACCTAGCTTGTTGGGAACACAAAGTTTCTCTTCAGTTGCAAACTCCACTCCACACATATATATGGGGAGGTACTAGCTCCAACTCGGTTTTACAGTGAAAACTGCAGGAACTTCAAACCGGCACTAGGAAACAGACTGAGAAACCAGAGTAAAAGATTCTCCTGCAACCCGTTCTCTTTGTGCTAGATGAACGAACGTCTCTCCACATGCTCAGTTCTGAGAAATAAGTGTGTGTGAAAGCCGTCGTTCAACTAGCTTGTTGGGAACACAAAGTTCCTCTTCAGTTGCAAACTACACACCGTACATATATATGGGGAGGTTCAAGCTCCAACTCGGTTTTACAGTGAAAACTGCAGGAACTTCAAACTGGGACTAGAAAACAGACCGAGAAACCAGAGTAAATGTTTCTCCTGCAACCCGTTCCCTTTGTGCTAGATGAACGAACATCTCTCCACATGCTCAGTTCTGAGATATAAGTGTGTGTGAAAGCCGTGCTTCACCTAGCTTGTTGGGAACACAAAGATTCTCTTCAGTTGCAAACTCCACTCCATACATATATATGGAAAGTACTAGCTCCAACACGGCTTTACAGTGAAAACTGCAGGAAATTCAAACCGGCACTAGGAAACAGACTGAGAAACCAGAGTAAAAGTTTCTCCTGCAACCCGTTCTCTTTGTGCTAGTTGAACGAACGTCTCTCCACATGCTCAGTTCTGAGGGATATGTGGGTGTGAAAGCCGTCCTTCACCTAGCTTGTTGGGAACACAAAGTTTCTCTTCAGTTGCAAACTCCACTCCATACAAATATATGGGGAGGTACTAGCTCCAACTCGATTTTACAGTGAAAACTGCAGGAACTTCAAACCGGCACTAGGAAACAGACTGAGAAACCAGAGTAAAAGTTTCCCTGCAACCCGTTCCTTTTGTGCTTGATGAACGAACGTCTCTCCACATGCTCAGTTCTGAGAGATAAGTGTGTGTGAAACCCGTTCTTCACCTAGCCTGTTGGGAACACAAACTTTATCTTCAGTTACAAACTCCACTCCATACATATATAAGGGGAGGTTCTAGCTCCAACTCGGTTTTACAGTGAAAACTGCAGGAACTTCAAACCGGCACTAGGAAGCAGACCGAAAAACCAGAGTAAAAGTTTCTCCTGCAACCCGTTCTCTTTGTGCTAGATGAACGAACGTCTCTCCACATGCTCAGTCCTGAGAGATAAGTGTGTGTGAAAGCCGTCCTTCACCTAGCTTGTTGGGAACACAAAGTTTCTATTCAGTTGCAAACTCCACTCCATACATATATATGGGGAGGTACTAGCTCCAACTCGGTTTTACAGTGAAAACTGCAGGAACTTCAAACCGGCACTAGGAAACAGTCTGAGAAACCAGAGTAAAAGTTTCTCCTGCAACCCGTTCCCTTTGTGCTAGATGAACGAACGTCTCTCCACATGCTCAGTTCTGAGAGATAAGTGTGTGTGAAAGCCGTTCTTCACCTAGTTTGTTGGGAACACAAAGTTTCTCTTCAGTTGCAAACTCCACTCCATACATATATATGGGGAGGTACAAGCTCCAACTCCGTTTTACAGTGAAAACTGCAGGAATTTCATACCGGCACTAGGAAACAGACCGAGAAACCAGAGTAAAAGTTTCTCCTGCAACCCGTTTCCTTTGTGCTAAATGAACGAACGTCTCTCCACATGCTCAGTTCTGAGAGATAAGTGTGTGTGAAAGCCGTCCTTAACCTTGCTTGTTGGGAAAACAAAGTTTCTCTTCAGCTGCAAACTCCACTCAGTACATATATATGGGGAAGTACTAGTTCCAACTCGGTGTTACAGTGAAAACTGCAGGAACTTCAATCCGGCACTAGGAAACAGACCGAGAAACCAGAGTAAATGTTTCTCATGCAACCCGTTCCCTTTGTGCTAGATGAACGAACATCTCTACACATGCTCAGTTCTGAGATATAAGTGTGTGTGAAGGCCGTGCTTCACCTAGCTTGTTGGGAACACAAAGTTTCTCTTCAGTTGCAAACTCCACTCCATACATATATATGGGGAAGTACTAGCTCAAACACGGCTTTACAGTGAAAACTGCAGGAACTTCAAACCGGCACTAGGAATCAGACTGAGAAACCAGAGTAAAAGTTTCTCCTGCAAACCTTTCCCTTTGTGCTAGATGAACGAACGTCTCTCCACATGCTCAGTTCTGAGAGATAAGTGTGTGTGAAAGCCGTCCTTCACCTAGCTTGTTGGGAACACAAAGTTTCTCTTCAGTTGCAAACTACACTCCACACATATATATGGGGAGGTACTAGCTCCAACTCGGTTTTACAGTGAAAACTGCAGGAACTTCAAACCGGCACTAGGAAACAGACTGAGAAACCAGAGTAAAAGTTTCTCCTGCAACCCGTTCCCTTTGTGCTAGATGAACGAACGTCTCTCCACATGCTCAGTTCTGAGAGATAAGTGTGTGTGAAAGCCGTCCTTCACCTAGCTTGTTGGGAACACAAAGTTTCTTTCAGTTGCAAACTCCACTCCATACATATATATGGGGAGGTACTAGCTCCAACTAGGTTTTTCAGTGAAAACTGCAGGAACTTCAAAAGGGCACTAGGAAACAGACTGAGAAACCAGAGTAAAAGTTTCCCTGCAACCCGTTCCTTTTGTGCTAGATGAACGAACGTCTCTCCACATGCTCAGTTCTGAGAGATAAGTTTGTGTGAAAGCCGTCCTTCACCTAGCTTGTTGGGAACACAAAGTTTCTCTTCAGTTGCAAACTCCAATCCATACATATATATGGGGAGGTACTAGCTCCAACACGGCTTTACAGTGAAAACTGCAGGAACTTCAAACCGGCACTAGGAAACAGACTGAGAAACCAGAGTAAAAGTTTCTCCTGCAACCCTTTCCCTTTGTGCTAGATGAACGAACGTCTCTCCACATGCTCAGTTCTGAGAGATAAGTGTGTGTGAAAGCCGTCCTTAACCTTGCTTGTTGGGAAAACAAAGTTTCTCTTCAGTTGCAAACTCCACTCAGTACATATATATGGGGAAGTACTAGTTCCAACTCGGTGTTACAGTGAAAACTGCAGGAACTTCAATCCGGCACTAGGAAACAGACCGAGAAACCAGAGTAAATGTTTCTCCTGCAACCCGTTCCCTTTGTGCTAGATGAACGAACATCTCTACACATGCTCAGTTCTGAGATATAAGTGTGTGTGAAAGCCGTGCTTCACCTAGCTTGTTGGGAACACAAAGTTTCTCTTCAGTTGCAAACTCCACTCCATACATATATATGGGGAAGTACTAGCTCCAACACGGCTTTACAGTGAAAACTGCAGGAACTTCAAACCGGCACTAGGAATCAGACTGAGAAACCAGAGTAAAAGTTTCTCCTGCAAACCTTTCCTTTTGTGCTAGATGAACGAACGTCTCTCCACATGCTCAGTTCTGAGAGATAAGTGTGTGTGAAAGCCGTCCTTCACCTAGCTTGTTGGGAACACAAAGTTTCTCTTCAGTTGCAAACTCCACTCCATACATATATATGGGGAAGTACTAGTTCCAACTCGGTGTTACAGTGAAAACTGCAGGAACTTCAATCCGGCACTAGGAAACAGACCGAGAAACCAGAGTAAATGTTTCTCCTGCAACCCGTTCCCTTTGTGCTAGATGAACGAACATCTCTACACATGCTCAGTTCTGAGATATAAGTGTGTGTGAAAGCCGTCCTTCACCTAGCTTGTTGGGAACACAAAGTTTCTCTTCAGTTGGAAACTCCACTCCATACATATATATGGGGAGGTACTAGCTCCAACTAGATTTTTCAGTGAAAACTGCAGGAACTTCAAAAGGGCACTAGGAATCAGACTGAGAAACCAGAGTAAAAGTTTCCCTGCAACCCGTTCCCTTTGTGCTAGATGAACGAACGTCTCTCCACATGCTCAGTTCTGAGAAATAAGTGTGTGTGAAAGCCGTCCTTCACCTAGCTTGTTGGGAACACAAAGTTTCTCTTAAGTTGCAAACTCCACTCCGTACATATATATGGGGAGGTACTAGCTCCAACTCGGTTTGACAGTGAAAACTGCAGGAAATTCAAACCGGCACTAGGACACAGACTGAGAAACCAGAGTAAAAGTTTCTCCTGCAACCCGTTCCCTTTGTGCTAGATGAACGAACATCTCTCCACATGCTCATTTCTGAGAGATAAGTGTGTGTGAATGCCGTCCTTCACCTAGCTTGTTGGGAACACAAAGTTTCTATACAGTGGCAAAATCCACTCCATACATATATATGGGGAGGTACTAGCTCCAACTCGGTTTTAAAGTGAAAACTGCAGGAACTTCAAACCGGCACAAGGAAACAGACTGAGAAACCAGAGTAAAAGTTTCTCCTGCAACCCTTTCCCTTTGTGCTAGATGAACGAACGTCTCTCCACATGCTCAATTCTGAGAGATAAGTGTGTGTGAAAACCGTTCTTCACTTAGCTTGTTGGGAACACAAAGATTCTCTTCAGTTGCAAACTACACTCCGTACATATATATGGGGAGGTACTAGCTCCAACTCGGTTTTACAGTGAAAACTGCAGGAAATTCAAACCGGGACTAGGAAACAGACTGAGAAACCAGAGTAAAAGTTTCTCCTGCAACCGGTTCCCTTTGTGCTAGATGAACGAACGTCTCTCCACATGCTCAGTTCTGAGAGATAAGTGTGTGTGAAAGCCGTACTTCACCTAGCTTGTTGGGAACACAAAGTTTCTCTTCAGTTGCAAACACCACTCCATACATATATATGGGTAGGTACTAGACCCAACTCGGTTTTACAGTGAAAACTGCAGGAAATTCAAACCGGCACTAGGACACAGACTGAGAAACCAGAGTAAAAGTTTCTCCTGCAACCCGTTCCCTTTCTGGTAGATGAACGAACTTCTCTCCACATGCTCAGTTCTGAGAGATAAGTGTGTGTGAAAGCCGTCCTTCACCTAGCTTGTTGGGAACACAAAGTTTCTCTTCAGTGGCAAAATCCACTCCATACATATATATGGGGAAGTACTAGTTCCAACTCGGTTTTACAGTGAAAACTGCAGGAACTTCAAACCGGCACTAGGACACAGACTGAGAAACCAGAGTAAAAGTTTCTCCTGCAACACGTTCCCTTTGTGCTAGATGAACGAACGTCTCTCCACAAGCTCAGTTCTGAGAGATAAGTGTGTGTGAAAGCCGTCCTTCACCTAGCTTGTTGTGAACACAAAGTTTCTCTTCATTTGCAAACACCACTCCAGACATATATATGGGGAGGTACAAGCTCCAACTCGGTTTTACAGTGAAAACTGCAGGAACTTCAAACCGGCACTAGGAAACAGACTGAGAAACCAGAGTAAAAGTTTCTCCTGCAACCCGTTCCCTTTGTGCTAGATGAACGAACGCCTCTCCACATGCTCAGTTCTGAGAGATAAGTGTGTGTGAAAGCCGTCCTTCACCTAGCTTGTTGGGAACACAAAGTTTCTCTTCAGTTGCAAACTCCACTCCATACATATATATGGGTATGTACTAGCTCCAACTAGATTTTTCATTGAAAACTGCAGGAACTTCAAACAGGCACTAGGAAACAGACTGAGAAACCAGAGTAAAAGTTTCTCCTGCAACCCGTTCACTTTGTTCTAGATGAACGAACGTCCTTCCACATGCTCAGTTATGAGAGATAATTGTGTGTGAAAGCCGTACTTCACCTAGCTTGATGGGAACACAAAGTTTCTCTTCAGTTGCCATCTCCAATCCATTCATATATATGGGGAGGTACTAGCTCCAACACGGCTTTACAGTGAAAACTGCAGGAACTTCAAACCGGCACTAGGAAACAGACTGAGAACCCAGAGTTATAGTTTCTCCTGCAAACCGTTCCCTTTGTGCTAGATGAAAGAACGCCTCTCCACATGCTCAGTTCTGAGATATAAGTGTGTGTGAAACCCGTACTTCACCTAGCTTGTTGGGAACACAAAGTTTCTCTTCAGTTGCAAACTCCACTCCATACATATATATGGGGAGGTACTAGATCCAAATCGGTTTTACAGTGAAAACTGCAGGAACATCAAACCGGCACTAGGAAACAGACTGAGAAAACAGAGTAAAAGTTTCTCCTGCAAACCATTTCCTTTGTTCTAGATGAACGAACGTCTCTCCACATGCTCAGTTCTGAGAGTTAAGTGTGTGTGAAAGCCATTCTTCACCTAGCTTGTTGGGAACACAAAGTTTCTCTTCAGTTGCAAACTCCACTCCATACATATATATGGGGAGGTACTAGCTCCAACTCGTTTATACAGTGAAAACTGCAGGAACTTCAAACCGGCACTAGGAAACAGACTGAGAAACCAGAGTAAAAGTTTCTCCTGGAACCCGTTCCATTTGTGCTAGATGAACGAACGTCTCTCCACATGCTCAGTTCTGAGAAATAAGTGTGTGTGAAAGCCGTTCTTCAACTAGCTTGTTTGAAACACAAAGTTTCTCTTCAGTTGCAAACTCCACTCCATACATATATATGGGGAGGTACTAGCTCCAACACGGCTTTACAGTGAAAACTGCAGGAACTTCAAACCGGCACAAGGAAACAGACTGAGAAACCAGAGTAAAAGTTTCCCCTGCAACCCGTTCCCTTTGTGCTACATGAACGAAGGTCTCTCCACATGCTCAGTTCTGAGAGATAAGTGTGTGTGAAAGCCGTCCTTCACCTAGCTTGTTAGGAACACAAAGTTTCTCTTCAGTTGCAATCTCCACTCCATACATATATATGGGAAGGTACTAGCTCCAACTCGGTTTTACAGTGAAAACTGCAGGAACTTCAAACCGGCAATAGGAAACAGAATGAGAAACCAGAGTAAAAGTTTCTCCTGCAACCCTTTCCCTTTTTGCTAGATGAACGAACGTCTCTCCACATGCTCAGTTCTGAGAGATAAGTGTGTGTTAAAGCCGTCCTTCACCTAGCATGTTGTGAACACAAAGTTTCTCTTCAGTTGCAAACTCCACTCCATACATATATATGGGGAGGTACTAGCTCCAACTCGGTTTTACAGTGAAAACTGCAGGAACTTCAAACCGGCACTAGGAAACAGACCGAGAAACCAGAGTAATAGTTTCACCTGCAACCCGTTCCCTTTGTGCTAGATGAACGAACGTCTCTCCACATGCTCAGTTCTGAGAGATAAGTGTGTGTGAAAGCCGTTCTTCACCTAGTTTGTTGGGAACACAAAGTTTCTCTTCAGTAGCAAACTCCACTCCATACATATATATGGGGAGGTACTAGTTCCAACTCGGTTTTACCGTGAAAATTGCAGGAACTTCAAACCGGCACTAGGAAACAGAACGAGAAACCAGAGTAAAAGTTTCTCCTGCAACCCGTTTCATTTGTGCTAGATGAACGAACGTCTCTCCACATGCTCAGTTCTGAAAGATAAGTGTGTGTGGAAGCCGTCCTTCACCTAGCTTGTTGGGAACACAAAGTTTCTCTTCAGTTGCAAACTCCACTCCATACATATATATGGGGAGGTACCAGCTCCAACTCGATTTTACAGTGAAAACTGCAGGAACGTCAAACCGGCACTAGGAAACAGACTGAGAAACCAGAGTAAAAGTTTCTCCTGCAACACGTTCCTTTGTGCTAGATGAACGAACGTCTCTCCACATGCTCAGTTCTGAGAGATAAGTGTGTGTGAAAGCCGTCCTTCACCTAGCTTGCTGGTAACACAAAGTTTCTCTTCAGTTGCAAACTCCAATCCGTACATATATACATGGAGGTACTAGCCCCAACTCGGTTTTGCAGTGAAAACTGCAGGATCTTCAAACCGGCACTAGGAAACAGACTGAGAAACCAGAGTAAAAGTTTCTCCTGCAACCCGTTCCCTTTGTGCTAGATGAACGAACGTCTCTCCACATGATCAGTTCTGAGAGATAAGTGTGTGTGAAAGCCGTCCTTCACCTAGCTTGTTGGGAACACAAAGTTTCTCTTCAGTTGCAAACTACACTCCGTACATATATATGGGTAGGTACTAGCTCCAACTCGGTTTTACAGTGAAAACTGCAGGAAATTCATACCGGGACTAGGAAACAGTCTCAGAAACCAGAGTAAAAGTTTCTCCTGCAAACCGTTCCCTTTGTGCTAGATGAACGAACGTCTCTCCACATGCTCAGTTCTGAGAGATAAGAGTGTGTGAAAGCCGTCCTTCACCTAGCTTGTTGGGAACACAAAGTTTCTCTTCAGTGGCCAAATCCACTCCATACATATATATGGGGAGGTACTAGCTCCAACTAGGTTTTACAGTGAAAACTGCAGGAACTTCAAACCGGCACTAGGACACAGACTGAGAAACCAGAGTAAAAGTTTCCCTTGCAACCCGTTCCCTTTGTGCTAGATGAAAGAACGTCTCTCCACATGCTCAGTTCTGAGAGATAAGTGTGTGTGAAAGCCGTCCTTCACCTAGCTTGTTGGGAACACAAATTTTCTCTTCAGTTGCAAACTCCACTCCATACATATATATGGGTATGTACTAGCTCCAACTAGATTTTTCAGTGAAAACTGCAGGAACTTCAAACAGGCACTAGGAAACAGACTGAGAAACCAGAGTAAAAGTTTCTCCTGCAACCCATTCCCTTTGTGCTAGATGAACGAACGTCTCTCCACATGCTCAGTTCTGAGAAAGAAGTGTGTGTGAAAGCCGTCCTTCACCTAGCTTGTTGGGAACACAATGTTTCTCTTCAGTTGCAAACTCCACTCCATACATATATATGGGGAAGTACTAGCTCCAACTCGGTTTTAAAGTGAAAACTGCAGGAACTTCAAACCGGCACAAGGAAACAGACTGAGAAACCAGAGTAAAAGTTTCTCCTGCAACCCTTTCCCTTTGTGCTAGATGAACGAACGTCTCTCCACATGCTCAGTTCTGAGAAAGAAGTGTGTGTGAAAGCCGTCCTTCAACTAGCTTGTTGGAAACACAAAGTTTCTCTTCAGTTGCAAACTCCACTCCATACATATATATGGGGAGGTACTAGTTCCAACACGGCTTTACAGTGAAAACTGCAGGAACTTCAAACCGGCACAAGGAAACAGACTGAGAAACCAGAGTAAAAGTTTCTCCTGCAACCCGTTCCCTTTGTGCTACATGAACGAAGGTCTCTCCACATGCTCAGTTCTGAGAGATAAGTGTGTGTGAAAGCCGTTCTTCACCTAGCTTGTTAGGAACACAAAGTTTCTCTTCAGTTGCAAACTCCACTCCATACATATATATGGGGAGGTTATAGCTCCAACTCGGTTTTACAGTGAAAACTGCAGGAACTTCAAACCGGCACAAGGAAACAGACTGAGAAACCAGAGTAAAAGTTTCTCCTGCAACCCGTTCCATTTGTGCTAGATGAACGAACGTCTCTCCACATGCTCAGTTCTGAGAGATAAGTGTGTGTGAAAGCCGTCCTTCACCTAGCTTGTTGGGAACACAAAGTTTCTCTTCAGTTGCAAACTCCACTCCATACATATATATGGGTAGGTACTACCTCCAACTCGTTTTTACAGTGAAAAATGCAGGATATTCAAAGCGGCACTTGGAAAAAGTGTGAGAAACCAGAGTAAAAGTTTCTCCTGCATCCCGTTCCCTTTATGCTATATGAACGAACGTCTCTCCACATGCTCAGTTCTGAGAGACAAGTGTGTGTGAAAGCCGTCCTTCAACTAGCTTGTTGGGAAGACAAAGTTTCTCTTCAGTTGCAAACTCGACTCCATACATATATATGGGGAGGTACTAGCTCCAACTAGGTTTTACAGTGAAAACTGCAGGAACTTCAAACCGGCAATAGGAAACAGACTGAGAAACCAGAATAAAAGTTTCTCCTGCAAACCGTTCCCTTTGTGCTAGATGAACGAACGTCTCTTCATATGCTCAGTTCTGAGAGATAAGTGTGTGTGAAAGCCGTCCTTCACCTAGCTTGTTGGGAACACAAAGTTTCTCTTCAGTTGCAAACTCCACTAGATACATATATATGGGGAGGTACTAGCTCCAACTCGGTTTTACAGTGAAAACTGCAGGAACTTCAAACCGGAACTAGGAAACAGACCGAGAAACCAGAGTAATAGTTTCTCCTGCAACCCGTTCCCTTTGTGCTAGATGAACGAACGTCTCTCCACATGCTCAGTTCTGAGAGATAACTGTGTGTGAAAGCCGTCCTTCACCTAGCTTTTTGGGAACAGAAAGATTCTCTTCAGTTGCAAACTCCAATCCATACATATATATGGGTAGGTACTAGCTCCAACTCGGTTTTACAGTGAAAACTGCAGGATATTCAAAGCGGCACTGGAAAAAAGTGTGAGAAACCAGAGTAAAAGTTTCTCCTGCATCCCGTTCCCTTTATGCTATATGAACGAACGTCTCTCCACATGCTCAGTTCTGAGAGAAAAATGTGTGTGAACGCCGTCCTTCACCTAGCTTGTTGGGAACACAAAGTTTCTCTTCAGTTGCAAACTCCACTCCATACATATATATGGGGAGGTACTAGCTCCAACTAGGTTTTTCAGTGAAAACTGCAGGAACATCAAACGGGCATTAGGAAACAGACTGTGAAACCAGAGTAAAAGTTTCCCTGCAACCCGTTCCATTTGTGCTAGATGAACGAACGTCTCTCCACATGCTCAGTTCTGAGAGATAAGTGTGTGTGAAAGCCGTCCTTCACCTAGCTTGTTGGGAACACAAAGTTTCTCTTCAGTTACAAACTCCACTCCATACATATATATGGGGAGGTACTAGCTCCAACTCGGTTTCACAGTGAAAACTGCAGGAACTTCAAACCGGAACTAGGAAACAGACCGAGAAACCAGAGTAAAAGTTTCTCCTGCAACCCGTTCCCTTTTTGCTAGATGAACGAAAGTCTCTATACATGCTCAGTTCTGAGAGATAAGTGTGTGTGAAAGCCGTCCTTCACCTAGCTTGTTGGGAACACAAAGTTTCTCTTCAGTTGCAATCTCCACTCCATACATATATATGGGAAGGTACTAGCTCCAACTCGGTTTTACAGTGAAAACTGCAGGAACTTCAAACCGGCAATAGGAAACAGACTGAGAAACCAGAGTAAATGTTTCTCCTGCAAACCGTTCCCTTTGTGCTAGATGAACGAACGTCTCTCCACATGCTCAGTTCTGAGAGATATGTGTGTGTGAAAGCCGTCCTTCACCTGGCTTGTTGGGAACACAAAGTTACTCTTCAGTTGCAAACTCCACTCCATACATATATATGGGGAGGTACTAGCTCCAACTCGGTTTTACAGTGAAAACTGCAGGATCTTCCAAGCGGCACTTGCAAAAAGACTGAGAAACCAGAGTAAAAGTTTCTCCTGCAACCAGTTCCCTTTGTGCTAGATGAACGAACGTCTCTCCACATGCTCAGTTCTGAGAGATATGTGTGTGTGAAAGCCGACTTTCACCTAGCTTGTTGGGAACACAAAGTTTCTCTTCAGTTGCAAACCCCATTCCATACATATATATGGGGAGGAACTAGCTCCAACTCGGTTTTACAGTGAAAACTGCAGGAACTTCAAACCGGCACTAGGAAACAGACTGAGAAACCAGAGAAAAAGTTTCTCCTGCAACCCGTTCCCTTTGTGCTAAATGAACGAACGTCTCTCCACATGCTCAGTTCTGAGAGATAAGTGTGTGTGAAAGCCGTCCTTCACCTAGCTTGTTGGGAACACAAAGTTTCTCTTCAGTTGCAAACTCCACTCCATACATATATATGGGGAGGTACTAGCTCCAACTCGCTTTTACAGTGAAAACTGCAGGAACTTCAAACCGGAACTAGGAAACAGACCGAGAAACCAGAGTAAAAGTTTTTCCTGCAACCCGTTCCCTTTGTGCTAGATGAACGAACGTCTCTCCACATGCTCAGTTCTGAGAGATAACTGTGTGTGAAAGCCGTCCTTCACCTAGCTTTTTGGAACAGAAAGTTTCTCTTCAGTTGCAAACTCCAATCCATACATATATATGGGTAGGTACTAGCTCCAACTCGGTTTAACAGTGAAAACTGCAGGATATTCAAAGCGGCACTGGAAAAAAGTGTGAGTAACCAGAGTAAAAGTTTCTCCTGCATCCCGTTCCCTTTATGCTATATGAACGAACGTCTCTCCACATGCTCAGTTCTGAGAGAAAAATGTGTGTGAACGCCGTCCTTCACCTAGCTTGTTGGGAACACAAAGTTTCTCTTCAGTTGCAAACTCCACTCCATACATATATATGGGGAGGTACTAGCTCCAACTAGGTTTTTCAGTGAAAACTGCAGGAACTTCAAACGGGCATTAGGAAACAGACTGTGAAACCAGAGTAAAAGTTTCCCTGCAACCCGTTCCATTTGTGCTAGATGAATGAACGTCTCTCCACATGCTCAGTTCTGAGAGATAAGTGTGTGTGAAAGCCGTCCTTCACCTAGCTTGTTGGGAACACAAAGTTTCTCTTCAGTTGCAAACTCCACTCCATACATATATATGGGGAGGTACTACCTCCAACTCGGTTTTAAAGTGAAAACTGCTGGAACTTCAAACCGGAACTAGGAAACAGACCGAGAAACCAGAGTAAAAGTTTCTCCTGCAACCCGTTCCCTTTTTGCTAGATGAACGAAAGTCTCTATACATGCTCAGTTCTGAGAGATAAGTGTGTGTGAAAGCCGTCCTTCACCTAGCTTGTTGGGAACACAAAGTTTCTCTTCGGTTGCAATCTCCACTCCATACATATATATGGGAAGTTACTAGCTCCAACTCGGTTTTACAGTGAAAACTGCAGGAACTTCAAACCGGCAATAGGAAACAGACTGAGAAACCAGAGTAAATGTTTCTCCTGCAAACCGTTCCCTTTGTGCTAGATGAACGAACGTCTCTCCACATGCTCAGTTCTGAAAGATAAGTGTGTGTGAAAGCCGTCCTTCATCTAGCTTGTTGGGAACACAAAGTTTCTCTTCAGTTGCAAACTCCACTCCATACATATATATGGGGAGGTACTAGCTCCAACTCGGTTTTATAGTGAAAACTGCAGGAACTTCAAACCGGCAATAGGAAACAGAATGAGAAACCAGAGTAAAAGTTTCTCCTGAAACCCGTTCCCTTTGTGCTAGATGAACGAACGTCTCTCCACATGCTCAGTTCTGAGAGGTGTGTGTGTGTGAAAGCCGTCCTTCAACTGGCTTGTTGGGAACACAAAGTTTCTATTCAGTGGCAAACTCCACTCCATACATATATATGGGGAGTTACTATCTCCAACTCGGTTTTACAGTGAAAACTGCAGGATCTTCAAAGCGGCCCTTGGAAAAAGACAGAGAAACCAGAGTAAAAGTTTCTCCTGCAACCAGTTCCCTTTGTGCTAGATGAACGAACGTCTCTCCACATGCTAAGTTCTGAGAGATATTTGTGTGTGAAAGCCGACTTTCACCTAGCTTGTTGGGAACACAAAGTTTCTCTTCAGTTGCAAACTCCATTCCATACATATATATGGGGAGGAACTAGCTCCAACTCGGTTTTACAGTGAAAACTGCAGGAACTTCAAACCGGCACTAGGAAAGAGACAGAGAAACCAGAGTAAAAGTTCATCCAGCAACCCGTTCCCTTTGTTCTAGATGAACGAACGTCTCTCCACATGCTCAGTTCTGAGAGATAAGTGTGTGTGAAAGCCGTGCTTCACCTAGCTTGTTGGGAACACAAAGTTCCTCTTCAGTTGCAAACTCCACTCCATACATATATATGGGGAGGTACTAGCTCCAACTCGATTTTACAGTGAAAACTGCAGGAACGTCAAACCGGCACTAGGAAACAGACAGAGAAACCAGAGTAAAAGTTTCTCCTGCAAAACGTTCCTTTGTGCTAGATGAACGAACGTCTCTCCACATGCTCAGTTCTGAGAGATAATTGTGTGTGAAAGCCGTCCTTCACCTAGCTTGTTGGGAACACAAAGTTTCTCTTCACTTGCAAACTACACACCGTAAATATATATGGGTATTTACTAGCTCCAACTCGGTTTTACAGTGAAAACTGCAGGAACTTCAAACCGGGACTAGGAAACAGACTGAGAAACCAGAGTAAAAGTTTCTCCTGCAACCCGTTCCCTTTGTGCTAGATGAACAAACGTCTCTCCACATGCTCAGTTCTGAGAGATATATGTGTGTGAAAGCCGTCCATCACCTAGCTTGTTGGGAACAGAAAGTTTCTCTTCAGTTGCAAACTCCACTCCATACATATATATGGGGAGGTACAAGCTCCAACTCGGTTTTACAGTGAAAACTGCAGGAACTTCAAACCGGCACTAGGAAACAGACTGAGAAACCAGAGTAAAAGTTTCTCCTGCAACCCGTTTCCTTTGTGCTAAATGAACGAACGTCTCTCCACATGCTCAGTTCTGAGAGATAAGTGTGTGTGAAAGCCGTCCTTCACCTAGCTTGTTGGGAACACAAAGTTTCTCTTCAGTTGCAAACTCCACTCCATACATATATATGGGGAGGTACTAGCTTCAACTCGATTTTACAGTGAAAACTGCAGGAACGTCAAACCGGCACTAGGAAACAGACTGAGAAACCAGAGTAAAAGTTTCTCCTGCAACCCGTTCCTTTGTGCTAGATGAACGAACGTCTCTCCACATGCTCAGTTCTGAGAGATAATTGTGTGTGAAAGCCGTCCTTCACCTAGCTTGTTGGGAACACAAAGTTTCTCTTCACTTGCAAACTACACACCGTACATATATATGGGTATTTACTAGCTCCAACTCGGTTTTACACTGAAAACTGCAGGAACTTCAAACCGGGACTAGGAAACAGACTGAGAAACCAGAGTAAATGTTTCTCCTGCAACCCATTCCCTTTGTGCTAGATGAACAAACGTCTCTCAACATGCTCAGTTCTGAGAGATATGTGTGTGTGAAAGCCGTCCATCACCTAGCTTGTTGGGAACTCAAAGTTTCTCTTCAGTTGCAAACTCCACCCAATACATATATATGGGGAGGTACTAGCTCCAAATCGATTTTACAGTGAAAACTGCAGGAACATCAAACCGGCACTAGGAAACAGACTGAGAAACCAGAGAAAAAGTTTCTCCTGAAACCCGTTCCCTTTGTGCTAGATGAACGAACGTCTCTCCACATGCTCAGTTCTGAGAGATAATTGTGTGTGAAAGCCGTCCTTCACCTAGCTTTTTGGGAACAGAAAGTTTCTCTTCAGTTGCAAACTCCACTCCATACATATATATGGGTAGGTACTACCTCCAACTCGTTTTTACAGTGAAAAATGCAGGATATTCAAAGCGGCACTTGGAAAAAGTGTGAGAAACCAGAGTAAAAGTTTCTCCTGCATCCCGTTCCCTTTATGCTATATGAACGAACGTCTCTCCACATGCTCAGTTCTGAGAGATAAGTGTGTGTGAAAGCCGTCCTTCACCTAGCTTGTTGGGAAGACAAAGTTTCTCTTCAGTTGCAAACTCCACTCCATACATATATATGGGGAGGTACTAGCTCCAACTAGGTTTTACAGTGAAAACTGCAGGAACTTCAAACCGGCAATAGGAAACAGACTGAGAAACCAGAATAAAAGTTTCTCCTGCAAACCGTTCCCTTTGTGCTAGATGAACGAACGTCTCTTCATATGCTCAGTTCTGAGAGATAAGTGTGTGTGAAAGCCGTCCTTCACCTAGCTTGTTGGGAACACAAAGTTTCTCTTCAGTTGCAAACTCCACTAGATACATATATATGGGGAGGTACTAGCTCCAACTCGGTTTTACAGTGAAAACTGCAGGAACTTCAAACCGGAACTAGGAAAAAGACCGAGAAACCAGAGTAATAGTTTCTCCTGCAACCCGTTCCCTTTGTGCTAGATGAACGAACGTCTCTCCACATGCTCAGTTCTGAGAGATAACTGTGTGTGAAAGCCGTCCTTCACCTAGCTTTTTTGGAACAGAAAGATTCTCTTCAGTTGCAAACTCCAATCCTTACATATATATGGGTAGGTACTAGCTCCAACTCGGTTTTACAGTGAAAACTGCAGGATATTGAAAGCGGCACTGGAAAAAAGTGTGAGAAACCAGAGTAAAAGTTTCTCCTGCATCCCGTTCCCTTTATGCTATATGAACGAACGTCTCTCCACATGCTCAGTTCTGAGAGAAAAATGTGTGTGAACGCCGTCCTTCACCTAGCTTGTTGGGAACACAAAGTTTCTCTTCAGTTGCAAACTCCACTCCATACATATATATGGGGAGGTACTAGCTCCAACTAGGTTTTTCAGTGAAAACTGCAGGAACTTCAAACGGGCATTAGGAAACAGACTGTGAAACCAGAGTAAAAGTTTCCCTGCAACCCGTTCCATTTGTGCTAGATGAACGAACGTCTCTCCACATGCTCAGTTCTGAGAGATAAGTGTGTGTGAAAGCCGTCCTTCACCTAGCTTGTTGGGAACACAAAGTTTCTCTTCAGTTACAAACTCCACTCCATACATATATATGGGGAGGTACTAGCTCCAACTCGGTTTCACAGTGAAAACTGCAGGAACTTCAAACCGGAACTAGGAACAGACCGAGAAACCAGAGTAAAAGTTTCTCCTGCAACCCGTTCCCTTTTTGCTAGATGAACGAAAGTCTCTATACATGCTCAGTTCTGAGAGATAAGTGTGTGTGAAAGCCGTCCTTCACCTAGCTTGTTGGGAACACAAAGTTTCTCTTCAGTTGCAATCTCCACTCCATACATATATATGGGAAGGTACTAGCTCCAACTCGGTTTTACAGTGAAAACTGCAGGAACTTCAAACCGGCACTAGGAAACAGACTGAGAAACCAGAGTAAATGTTTCTCCTGCAAACCGTTCCCTTTGTGCTAGATGAACGAACGTCTCTCCACATGCTCAGTTCTGAGAGATATGTGTGTGTGAAAGCCGTCCTTCACCTGGCTTGTTGGGAACACAAAGTTACTCTTCAGTTGCAAACTCCACTCCATACATATATATGGGGAGGTACTAGCTCCAACTCGGTTTTACAGTGAAAACTGCAGGATCTTCCAAGCGGCACTTGCAAAAAGACTGAGAAACCAGAGTAAAAGTTTCTCCTGCAACCAGTTCCCTTTGTGCTAGATGAACGAACGTCTCTCCACATGCTCAGTTCTGAGAGATAAGTGTGTGTGAAAGCCGACTTTCACCTAGCTTGTTGGGAACACAAAGTTTCTCTTCAGTTGCAAACCCCATTCCATACATATATATGGGGAGGAACTAGCTCCAACTCGGTTTTACAGTGAAAACTGCAGGAACTTCAAACCGGCACTAGGAAACAGACTGAGAAACCAGAGAAAAAGTTTCTCCTGCAACCCGTTCCCTTTGTGCTAAATGAACGAACGTCTCTCCACATGCTCAGTTCTGAGAGATAAGTGTGTGTGAAAGCCGTCCTTCACCTAGCTTGTTGGGAACACAAAGTTTCTCTTCAGTTGCAAACTCCACTCCATACATATATATGGGGAGGTACTAGCTCCAACTCGCTTTTACAGTGAAAACTGCAGGAACTTCAAACCGGAACTAGGAAACAGACCGAGAAACCAGAGTAAAAGTTTTTCCTGCAACCCGTTCCCTTTGTGCTAGATGAACGAACGTCTCTCCACATGCTCAGTTCTGAGAGATAACTGTGTGTGAAAGCCGTCCTTCACCTAGCTTTTTGGAACAGAAAGTTTCTCTTCAGTTGCAAACTCCAATCCATACATATATATGGGTAGGTACTAGCTCCAACTCGGTTTTACAGTGAAAACTGCAGGATATTCAAAGCGGCACTGGAAAAAAGTGTGAGTAACCAGAGTAAAAGTTTCTCCTGCATCCCGTTCCCTTTATGCTATATGAACGAACGTCTCTCCACATGCTCAGTTCTGAGAGAAAAATGTGTGTGAACGCCGTCCTTCACCTAGCTTGTTGGGAACACAAAGTTTCTCTTCAGTTGCAAACTCCACTCCATACATATATATGGGGAGGTACTAGCTCCAACTAGGTTTTTCAGTGAAAACTGCAGGAACTTCAAACGGGCATTAGGAAACAGACTGTGAAACCAGAGTAAAAGTTTCCCTGCAACCCGTTCCCTTTGTGCTAGATGAATGAACGTCTCTCCACATGCTCAGTTCTGAGAGATAAGTGTGTGTGAAAGCCGTCCTTCACCTAGCTTGTTGGGAACACAAAGTTTCTCTTCAGTTGCAAACTCCACTCCATACATATATATGGGGAGGTACTACCTCCAACTCGGTTTTAAAGTGAAAACTGCTGGAACTTCAAACCGGAACTAGGAAACAGACCGAGAAACCAGAGTAAAAGTTTCTCCTGCAACCCGTTCCCTTTTTGCTAGATGAACGAAAGTCTCTATACATGCTCAGTTCTGAGAGATAAGTGTGTGTGAAAGCCGTCCTTCACCTAGCTTGTTGGGAACACAAAGTTTCTCTTCGGTTGCAATCTCCACTCCATACATATATATGGGAAGTTACTAGCTCCAACTCGGTTTTACAGTGAAAACTGCAGGAACTTCAAACCGGCAATAGGAAACAGACTGAGAAACCAGAGTAAATGTTTCTCCTGCAAACCGTTCCCTTTGTGCTAGATGAACGAACGTCTCTCCACATGCTCAGTTCTGAAAGATAAGTGTGTGTGAAAGCCGTCCTTCATCTAGCTTGTTGGGAACACAAAGTTTCTCTTCAGTTGCAAACTCCACTCCATACATATATATGGGGAGGTACTAGCTCCAACTCGGTTTTATAGTGAAAACTGCAGGAACTTCAAACCGGCAATAGGAAACAGAATGAGAAACCAGAGTAAAAGTTTCTCCTGAAACCCGTTCCCTTTGTGCTAGATGAACGAACGTCTCTCCACATGCTCAGTTCTGAGAGGTGTGTGTGTGTGAAAGCCGTCCTACAACTGGCTTGTTGGGAACACAAAGTTTCTATTCAGTGGCAAACTCCACTCCATACATATATATGGGGAGGTACTATCTCCAACTCGGTTTTACAGTGAAAACTGCAGGATCTTCAAAGCGGCCCTTGGAAAAAGTCAGAGAAACCAGAGTAAAAGTTTCTCCTGCAACCAGTTCCCTTTGTGCTAGATGAACGAACGTCTCTCCACATGCTAAGTTCTGAGAGATATTTGTGTGTGAAAGCCGACTTTCACCTAGCTTGTTGGGAACACAAAGTTTCTCTTCAGTTGCAAACTCCATTCCATACATATATATGGGGAGGAACTAGCTCCAACTCGGTTTTACAGTGAAAACTGCAGGAACTTCAAACCGGCACTAGGAAAGAGACAGAGAAACCAGAGTAAAAGTTCATCCAGCAACCCGTTCCCTTTGTTCTAGATGAACGAACGTCTCTCCACATGCTCAGTTCTGAGAGATAAGTGTGTGTGAAAGCCGTGCTTCACCTAGCTTGTTGGGAACACAAAGTTCCTCTTCAGTTGCAAACTCCACTCCATACATATATATGGGGAGGTACTAGCTCCAACTCGATTTTACAGTGAAAACTGCAGGAACGTCAAACCGGCACTAGGAAACAGACAGAGAAACCAGAGTAAAAGTTTCTCCTGCAAAACGTTCCTTTGTGCTAGATGAACGAACGTCTCTCCACATGCTCAGTTCTGAGAGATAATTGTGTGTGAAAGCCGTCCTTCACCTAGCTTGTTGGGAACACAAAGTTTCTCTTCACTTGCAAACTACACACCGTAAATATATATGGGTATTTACTAGCTCCAACTCGGTTTTACAGTGAAAACTGCAGGAACTTCAAACCGGGACTAGGAAACAGACTGAGAAACCAGAGTAAAAGTTTCTCCTGCAACCCGTTCCCTTTGTGCTAGATGAACAAACGTCTCTCCACATGCTCAGTTCTGAGAGATAAGTGTGTGTGAAAGCCGTCCTTCACCTAGCTTGTTGGGAACACAAAGTTTCTCTTCAGTTGCAAACTCCACTCCATACATATATATGGGGAGGTACTAGCTCCAACTCGCTTTTACAGTGAAAACTGCAGGAACTTCAAACCGGAACTAGGAAACAGACCGAGAAACCAGAGTAAAAGTTTTTCCTGCAAACCGTTCCCTTTGTGCTAGATGAACGAACGTCTCTCCACATGCTCAGTTCTGAGAGATAACTGTGTGTGAAAGCCGCCTTCACCTAGCTTTTTGGAACAGAAAGTTTCTCTTCAGTTGCAAACTCCAATCCATACATATATATGGGTAGGTACTAGCTCCAACTCGGTTTTACAGTGAAAACTGCAGGATATTCAAAGCGGCACTGGAAAAAAGTGTGAGTAACCAGAGTAAAAGTTTCTCCTGCATCCCGTTCCCTTTATGCTATATGAACGAACGTCTCTCCACATGCTCAGTTCTGAGAGAAAAATGTGTGTGAACGCCGTCCTTCACCTAGCTTGTTGGGAACACAAAGTTTCTCTTCAGTTGCAAACTCCACTCCATACATATATATGGGGAGGTACTAGCTCCAACTAGGTTTTTCAGTGAAAACTGCAGGAACTTCAAACGGGCATTAGGAAACAGACTGTGAAACCAGAGTAAAAGTTTCCCTGCAACCCGTTCCATTTGTGCTAGATGAATGAACGTCTCTCCACATGCTCAGTTCTGAGAGATAAGTGTGTGTGAAAGCCGTCCTTCACCTAGCTTGTTGGGAACACAAAGTTTCTCTTCAGTTGCAAACTCCACTCCATACATATATATGGGGAGGTACTACCTCCAACTCGGTTTTAAAGTGAAAACTGCTGGAACTTCAAACCGGAACTAGGAAACAGACCGAGAAACCAGAGTAAAAGTTTCTCCTGAAACCCGTTCCCTTTTTGCTAGATGAACGAAAGTCTCTATACATGCTCAGTTCTGAGAGATAAGTGTGTGTGAAAGCCGTCCTTCACCTAGCTTGTTGGGAACACAAAGTTTCTCTTCGGTTGCAATCTCCACTCCATACATATATATGGGAAGTTACTAGCTCCAACTCGGTTTTACAGTGAAAACTGCAGGAACTTCAAACCGGCAATAGGAAACAGACTGAGAAACCAGAGTAAATGTTTCTCCTGCAAACCGTTCCCTTTGTGCTAGATGAACGAACGTCTCTCCACATGCTCAGTTCTGAAAGATAAGTGTGTGTGAAAGCCGTCCTTCATCTAGCTTGTTGGGAACACAAAGTTTCTCTTCAGTTGCAAACTCCACTCCATACATATATATGGGGAGGTACTAGCTCCAACTCGGTTTTATAGTGAAAACTGCAGGAACTTCAAACCGGCAATAGGAAACAGAATGAGAAACCAGAGTAAAAGTTTCTCCTGAAACCCGTTCCCTTTGTGCTAGATGAACGAACGTCTCTCCACATGCTCAGTTCTGAGAGGTGTGTGTGTGTGAAAGCCGCCCTTCAACTGGCTTGTTGGGAACACAAAGTTTCTATTCAGTGGCAAACTCCACTCCATACATATATATGGGGAGGTACTATCTCCAACTCGGTTTTACAGTGAAAACTGCAGGATCTTCAAAGCGGCCCTTGGAAAAAGACAGAGAAACCAGAGTAAAAGTTTCTCCTGCAACCAGTTCCCTTTGTGCTAGATGAACGAACGTCTCTCCACATGCTAAGTTCTGAGAGATATTTGTGTGTGAAAGCCGACTTTCACCTAGCTTGTTGGGAACACAAAGTTTCTCTTCAGTTGCAAACTCCATTCCATACATATATATGGGGAGGAACTAGCTCCAACTCGGTTTTACAGTGAAAACTGCAGGAACTTCAAACCGGCACTAGGAAAGAGACAGAGAAACCAGAGTAAAAGTTCATCCAGCAACCCGTTCCATTTGTTCTAGATGCACGAACGTCTCTCCACATGCTCAGTTCTGAGAGATAAGTGTGTGTGAAAGCCGTGCTTCACCTAGCTTGTTGGGAACACAAAGTTCCTCTTCAGTTGCAAACTCCACTCCATACATATATATGGGGAGGTACTAGCTCCAACTCGATTTTACAGTGAAAACTGCAGGAACGTCAAACCGGCACTAGGAAACAGACAGAGAAACCAGAGTAAAAGTTTCTCCTGCAAAACGTTCCTTTGTGCTAGATGAACGAACGTCTCTCCACATGCTCAGTTCTGAGAGATAATTGTGTGTGAAAGCCGTCCTTCACCTAGCTTGTTGGGAACACAAAGTTTCTCTTCACTTGCAAACTACACACCGTAAATATATATGGGTATTTACTAGCTCCAACTCGGTTTTACAGTGAAAACTGCAGGAACTTCAAACCGGGACTAGGAAACAGACTGAGAAACCAGAGTAAAAGTTTCTCCTGCAACCCGTTCCCTTTGTGCTAGATGAACAAACGTCTCTCTACATGCTCAGTTCTGAGAGATATATGTGTGTGAAAGCCGTCCATCACCTAGCTTGTTGGGAACAGAAAGTTTCTCTTCAGTTGCAAACTCCACTCCATACATATATATGGGGAGGTACAAGCTCCAACTCGGTTTTACAGTGAAAACTGCAGGAACTTCAAACCGGCACTAGGAAACAGACTGAGAAACCAGAGTAAAAGTTTCTCCTGCAACCCGTTTCCTTTGTGCTAAATGAACGAACGTCTCTCCACATGCTCAGTTCTGAGAGATAAGTGTGTGTGAAAGCCGTCCTTCACCTAGCTTGTTGGGAACACAAAGTTTCTCTTCAGTTGCAAACTCCACTCCATACATATATATGGGGAGGTACTAGCTTCAACTCGATTTTACAGTGAAAACTGCAGGAACGTCAAACCGGCACTAGGAAACAGACTGAGAAACCAGAGTAAAAGTTTCTCCTGCAACCCGTTCCTTTGTGCTAGATGAACGAACGTCTCTCCACATGCTCAGTTCTGAGAGATAATTGTGTGTGAAAGCCGTCCTTCACCTAGCTTGTTGGGAACACAAAGTTTCTCTTCACTTGCAAACTACACACCGTACATATATATGGGTATTTACTAGCTCCAACTCGGTTTTACACTGAAAACTGCAGGAACTTCAAACCGGGACTAGGAAACAGACTGAGAAACCAGAGTAAATGTTTCTCCTGCAACCCATTCCCTTTGTGCTAGATGAACAAACGTCTCTCAACATGCTCAGTTCTGAGAGATATGTGTGTGTGAAAGCCGTCCATCACCTAGCTTGTTGGGAACTCAAAGTTTCTCTTCAGTTGCAAACTCCACCCAATACATATATATGGGGAGGTACTAGCTCCAACTCGATTTTACAGTGAAAACTGCAGGAACGTCAAACCGGCACTAGGAAACATACTGAGAAACCAGAGTAAAAGTTTCTCCTGCAACCCGTTCCTTTGTGCTAGATGAACGAACGTCTCTCCACATGCTCAGTTCTGAGAGATAAGTGTGTGTGAAAGCCGTCCTTCACCTAGCTTGCTGGGAACACAAAGTTTCTCTTCAGTTGCAAACCCCACTCCGTACATATATACGGGGAGGTACTAGCCCCACTCGGTTTTACAGTGAAAACTGCAGGAACTTCAAACCGGCACTAGGAAACAGACTGAGAAACCAGAGTAAAAATTTCTCCTGCAACCCGTTCCCTTTGTGCTAGATGAACGAACGTCTCTCCACATGCTCAGTTCTGAGAGATAAGTGTGTGTGAAAGCCGTCCTTCACCTAGCTTTTTGGGAACACAAAGTTTCTCTTCAGTTGCAAAATCCACTCCATACATAAATATGGGTATTTACTAGCTCCAACTCGGTTTTACAGTGAAAACTGCAGGAACTTCAAACCGGGACTAGGAAACAGACTGGGAAACCGGAGTAAAAGTTTCTCCTGCAAACCGTTCCCTTTGTGCTTAATGAAAGAACGTCTCTCCACATGCTCAGTTCTGAGAGATAAGTGTGTGTGAAAGCTGTTCTTCACCTAGCTTGTTGGGAACACAAAGTTTCTCTTCAGTTGCAAACTCCACTCCATACATATATATGGGGAGGTACTAGCTCCAACTCGGTTTTACAGTGAAAACTGCAGGAACTTCAAACCGGCACTAGGAAAGAGACAGAGAAACCAGAGTAAAAGTTCATCCAGCAACCCGTTCCCTTTGTTCTAGATGAACGAACGTCTCTCCACAGGCTCAGTTCTGAGAGATAAGTGTGTGTGAAAGCCGTGCTTCACCTAGCTTGTTTGGAACACAAAGTTTCTCTTCAGTTGCAAACTCCACTACATACATATATATGGGGAGGTACTAGCTCCAACTCGGTTTTACAGTGAAAACTGCAGGAACTTCAAACCGTCGCTAGGAAACAGACTGAGAAACCAGAGTAAAAGGTTCTCCTGCAACCCGTTCCCTTTGTGCTAAATGAACGAACGTCTCTCCACATGCTCAGTTCTGAGAGATAAGTGTGTGTGAAAGCCGTCCTTCACCTAGCTTGTTGGGAACACAAAGTTTCTCTTCAGTTGCAAACCCAACTCCATACATATATATGGGGAGGTACTAGCTCCAACTCGATTTTACAGTGAAAACTGCAGGAACGTCAAACCGGCACTATGAAACAGACAGAGAAACCAGAGTAAAAGTTTCTCCTGCAAAACGTTCCTTTGTGCTAGATGAACGAACGTCTCTCCACATGCTCAGTTCTGAGAGATAATTGTGTGTGAAAGCCGTCCTTCACCTAGCTTGTTGGGAACACAAAGTTTCTCTTCAGTTGCAAACTCCACTCCATACATATATATGGGGAGGTACTAGCTCCAAATCGGTTTTACAGTGAAAACTGCAGGAACTTCAAACCGGCACTAGGAAACAGACTGAGAATCCAGAGTAAAAGTTTCTCCTGCAAACCGTTCCCTTTGTGCTAAATGAACGAACGTCTCTCCACATGCTCAGTTCTGAGAGATAAGTGTGTGTGAAAGCCGTGCTTCACCTAGCTTGTTGGGAACACAAAGTTTCTCTTCAGTTGCAAACTCCACTCCATACATATATATGGGGAGGTACTAGCTCCAACTCGATTTTACAGTGAAAACTGCAGGAACGTCAAACCGGCACTAGGAAACAGACAGAGAAACCAGAGTAAAAGTTTCTCCTGCAAAACGTTCCTTTGTGCTAGATGAACGACGTCTCTCCACATGCTCAGTTCTGAGAGATAATTGTGTGTGAAAGCCGTCCTTCACCTAGCTTGTTGGGAACACAAGGTTTCTCTTCACTTGCAAACTACACACCGTAAATATATATGGGTATTTACTAGCTCCAACTCGGTTTTACAGTGAAAACTGCAGGAACTTCAAACCGGGACTAGGAAACAGACTGAGAAACCAGAGTAAAAGTTTCTCCTGCAACCCGTTCCCTTTGTGCTAGATGAACAAACGTCTCTCCACATGCTCAGTTCTGAGAGATATATGTGTGTGAAAGCCGTCCATCACCTAGCTTGTTGGGAACAGAAAGTTTCTCTTCAGTTGCAAACTCCACTCCATACATATATATGGGGAGGTACAAGCTCCAACTCGGTTTTACAGTGAAAACTGCAGGAACTTCAAACCGGCACTAGGAAACAGACTGAGAAACCAGAGTAAAAGTTTCTCCTGCAACCCGTTTCCTTTGTGCTAAATGAACGAACGTCTCTCCACATGCTCAGTTCTGAGAGATAAGTGTGTGTGAAAGCCGTCCTTCACCTAGCTTGTTGGGAACACAAAGTTTCTCTTCAGTTGCAAAATCCACTCCATACATATATATGGGGAGGTACAAGCTTCAACTCGATTTTACAGTGAAAACTGCAGGAATGTCAAACCGGCACTAGGAAACAGACTGAGAAACCAGAGTAAAAGTTTCTCCTGCAACCCGTTCCTTTGTGCTAGATGAACGAACGTCTCTCCACATGCTCAGTTCTGAGAGATAATTGTGTGTGAAAGCCGTCCTTCACCTAGCTTGTTGGGAACACAAAGTTTCTCTTCACTTGCAAACTACACACCGTACATATATATGGGTATTTACTAGCTCCAACTCGGTTTTACACTGAAAACTGCAGGAACTTCAAACGGGGACTAGGAAACAGACTGAGAAACCAGAGTAAATGTTTCTCCTGCAACCCGTTCCCTTTGTGCTAGATGAACAAACGTCTCTCAACATGCTCAGTTCTGAGAGATATGTGTGTGTGAAAGCCGTCCATCACCTAGCTTGTTGGGAACAGATAGTTTCTCTTCAGTTGCAAACTCCACTCCATACATATATATGGGGAGGTACTAGCACAAACTCGGTTTTACAGTGAAAACTGGAGTAATTTCAAACCGGCACTAGGAAACAGACCGAGAAACCAGAGTAAAATTTCTCCTGCAACCCGTTTCCTTTGTGCTAGATGAACGAACGTCTCTCCACATGCTCAGTTCTGAGAGATAAGTGTGTGTGAAAGCCGTCCTTCACCTAGCTTGTTGGGAACACAAAGTTTCTCTTCAGTTGCAAACTCCACTCCATACATAAATATGGGGAGGTACTAGCTCCAACTCGGTTTTACAATGAAAACTGCAGGAACTTCAAACCAGCACTAGGAAACAGACTGGGAAACCGGAGTAAAAGTTTCTCCTGCAAACAGTTCCCTTTGTGCTTGATGAAAGAACGTCTCTCCACATGCTCAGTTCTGAGGGATAAGTGTGTGTGAAAGCCGTCCTTCACCTAGCTTGTTGGGAACACAAAGTTTCTCTTCAGTTGCAAACTACACTCCATACATATATATGGGGAGGTACTAGCTCCAACTCAGTTTTACAGTGAAAACTGCAGGAAATTCAAACCGGCAATAGGAAACAGAATGAGAAACCAGAGAAAAAGTTTCTCCTGCAACCCGTTCCATTTGTGCTAGATGAACGAACGTCTCTCCACATGCTCAGTTCTGAGAGATAAGTGTGTGTGAAAGCCGTCCTTCACCTAGCTTGTTGGGAAACTAAGTTTCTCTTCAGTTGCAAACTCCACTCCATACATATATATGGGGAGGTACTAGCTCCAACTAGCTTTTACATTGAAAACTGCAGGATTTTCAAAGCGGCACTTGGAAAAAGACTGAGAAACCAGAGTAAAAGTTTCCCCTGCAACCCGTTCCTTTTGTGCTAGATGAACGAACGTCTCTCCACTTGCTCAGTTCTGAGAGATATGTGGGTGTGAATGCCGAATTTCATTTGGCTTGTTGGGAACACAAAGTTTCTCTTCAGTTTCAAACTCCACTCCCTACATATATATGGGGAGGAACTAGCTCCAATTCGGTTTTACAGTGAAAACTGCACGAACTTCAAATCGGCACTAGGAAAAAGATAGAGAAACCAGAGTAAAATTTCCTCAAGCAACCCGTTCCCTTTGTTATATATGAACGAATGTCTCTCTATATGCTCAGTTATGAGAGATAAGTGTGTGTGAAAGCCGTGCTTCAACTAGCTTGTTGGGAACACAAAGTTTCTCTTCAGTTGCAAACTCCACTCCATACATATATATGGGGAGGTATAAGCTCCAACTCGGTTTTACAGTGAAAACTGCAGGAACATCAAACCGGCACTAGGAAACAGACTGAGAAACCAGAGTAAAAGTTTCTCCTGCAAACCGTTCCCTTTGTTCTACTTGAACGAAAGTCTCACCACATGCTCAGTTCTGAGAGTTAAGTGTGTGTGAAAGCCGTTCTTCACTTAGCTTGTTGGGAACACAAAGTTTCTCTTCAGTTGCAAACTCCACTCCATACATATATATGGGGAGGTACTAGCTCCAACTCGGTTTTACAGTGAAAACTGCAGGAACTTCAAACCGGCACTAGGAAACAGACTGAGAAACCAGAGTAAAATTTTCTCCTGCAACCCATTCCCTTTGTGCTAGATGAACGAACGTCTCTCCACATGCTCAGTTCTGAGAGAAAAGTGTGTGTGAAAGCCGTCCTTCACCTAGCTTGTTGGGAACACAAAGTTTCTCTTCAGTTGCAAACTCCACTCCATACATATATATGGGGAGGTACTAGCTCCAACTCGGTTTTAAAGTGAAAACTGCAGGAACTTCAAACCGGCATCAGGAAACAGACCGAGAAACCACAGAAAAAGTTTCTCCTGCAACCAGTTCCCTTTGTGCTAGATGAACGAACGTCTCTCCACATGCTCATTTCTGAGAGATAAGTGTGTGTGAAAGCCGTCCTTCACATAGCTTGTTGGGAACAGAAAGTTTCTCTTCAGTTGCAAACTTCACTCCATACATATATATGGGGAAGTACTAGCTCCAACTCGGTTTTACAGTGAAAACTGCAGGATCTTCAATGCGGCACTTGGAAAAAGTGTGAGAAACCAGAGTAAAAGTTTCTCCTGCAACCCGTTCCCTTTGTGCTAGATGAACGAACGTCTCTCCACATGCTCAGTTCTGAGAGATAAGTGTGTGTGAAAGCCGTCCTTCACCTAGCTTCTTGGGAACACAAAGTTTCTCTTCAGTTGCAAACTCCACTCCATACATATATATGGGGAGGTACTAGCTCCAACTCGGTTTTACAGTGAAAACTGCAGGAACTTCAAACCGGCACTAGGAAACAGACCGAGAAACCAGAGTAAAAGTTTCTCCTGCAACCCGTTCCCTTTTTGCTAGATGAACGAACGTCTCTCCACATGCTCAGTTCTGAGAGATAAGTGTGTGTGAAAGCCGTCCTTCACCTAGCTTGTTGGGAACACAAAGTTTCTCTTCAGTTGCAAATTCCACTCCATACATATATATGGGGAGGTACTAGCTCCAACACGGCTTTACAGTGAAAACTGCAGGAACTTCAAACCGGCACTAGGAAACAGACTGAGAAACCAGAGTAAAAGTTTCTCCTGCAAACCGTTCCCTTTGTGCTAGATGAACGAACGTCTCTCCACATGCTCAGTTCTGAGAGATAAGTGTGTGTGAAAGCCGTCCTTCACCTAGCTTGTTGGGAAACTAAGTTTCTCTTCAGTTGCAAACTCCACTCCATACATATATATGGGGAGGGACTAGCTCCAACTCGGTTTTACAGTGAAAACTGCAGGAACTTCAAACCGGCACTAGGAAACAGACAGAGAAACCAGAGTAAAATTTCCTCCAGCAACACGTTCCCTTTGTTCTAGATGAACGAACGTCTCTCCACATGCTCAGTACTGAGAGATAATTGTGTGTGAAACCGTGCTTCAACTAGCTTGTTGGGAACACAAAGTTTCTCTTCAGTTGCAAACTCCACTCCATACATATATATGGGGAGGTACTAGCTCCAACTCGGTTTTGCAGTGAAAACTGCAGGAACATCAAAACGGCACTAGGAAACAGACTGAGAAACCAGAGTAAAAGTTTCTCCTGAAACCCGTTCCCTTTGTTCTAGATGAACGAAGTCTCTTCACATGCTCAGTTCTGAGAGTTAATTGTGTGTGAAAGCCGTTCTTCACCTAGCTTTTTGAGAACACAAAGTTTCTCTTCAGTTGCAAACTCCGCTCCATACATATATATGGGGAGGTACTAGCTCCAACTCGGTTTTACAGTGAAAACTGCAGGAACTTCAAAACGGCACTAGGAAAAAGACTGAGAAACCAGAGTAAAAGTTTCTCCTGCAACCCGTTCCCTTTGTGCTAGATGAACGAACGTCTCTCCACATGCTCAGTTCTGAGAAATAAATATGTGTGAAAGCCGTAATTCACCTAGCTTGTTGGGAACACAAAGTTTCCCTTCAGTTGCAAACTCCACTCCATACATATATATGGGGAGGTACTAGCTCCAAATCTGTTTTACAGTGAAAACTGCAGGAACATCAAACCGGCACTAGGAAACAGACTGAGAAACCAGAGTAAAAGTTTCTCCTGCAACCCGTTCCCTTTGTTCTAGATGAACGAACGTCTCTCCACATGCTCAGTTCTGAGAGATAAGTGTGTGTGAAAGCCATTCTTCACCTAGCTTGTTGGGAACACAAAGTTTCTCTTCAGTTGCAAACTCCACTCCATACATATATATGGGGAGGTACTAGTTCCAACTCGGTTTTACAGTGAAAACTGCAGGAACTTCAAACCGGCACTAGGAAACAGAATGAGAAACCAGAGTAAAAGTTTCTCCTGGAACCCGTTCCCTTTTTGCTAGATGAACGAACGTCTCTCCACATGCTCAGTTCTGAGAGAAAAGTGTGTGTGAAAGCCGTCCTTCACCTAGCTTGTTGGGAACACAAAGTTTCTCTTCAGTTGCAAACTCCACTCCATACATATATATTGGGATGTACTAGCTCCAACTCGGTTTTAAAGTGAAAACTGCAGGAACTTCAAACTGGCATCAGGAAACAGACCGAGAAACCACAGTAAAAGTTTCTCCTGCAACCAGTTCCCTTTGTGCTAGATGAACGAACGTCTCTCCACATGCTCAGTTCTGAGAGATAAGTGTGTGTGAAAGCCGTCCTTCACATAGCTTGTTGGGAACAGAAAGTTTCTCTTCAGTTGCAAACTCCACTCCATACATATATATGGGGAGGTACTAGCTCCAACTCGGTTTTACAGTGAAAACTGCAGGATCTTCAATGCGGCACTTGGAAAAAGTGTGAGAAACCAGAGTAAAAGTTTCCCCTGCAACCCGTTCCCTTTGTGCTAGATGAACGAACGTCTCTCCACATGCTCAGTTCTGAGAGATAAGTGTGTGTGAAAGCCGTCCTTCACATAGCTTCTTGGGAACACAAAGTTTCTCTTCAGTTGCAAACTCCACTCCATACATATATATGGGGAGGTACTAGCTCCAACTCGGTTTTACAGTGAAAACTGCAGGAACTTCATACCGGCACTAGGACACAGACTGAGAAACCAGAGTAAAAGTTTCCCCTGCAACCCGTTCCCTTTGTGCTAGATGAACGAACGTCTCTCCACATGCTCAGTTCTGAGAGATAAGTGTGTGTGAAAGCCGTCCTTCACCTAGCTTGTTTGGAACACAAAGTTTCTCTTCAGTGGCAAAATCCACTCCATACATATATATGCGGAGGTACTAGCTCCAACTCGGTTTTACAGTGAAAACTGCAGGAACTTCAAACCGGCACTAGGAAACAGACTGAGAAACCAGAGTAAAAGTTTCTCCTGCTACCCGTTCCCTTTGTGCTGGATGAACGAACGTCTCTCCACATGCTCAGTTCTGAGAGATAAGTGTGTGTGAAAGCCGTCCTTCACCTAGCTTTTTGGGAACACAAAGTTTCTCTTCAGTTGCAAAATCCACTCCATACATAAATATGGGGAGGTACTAGCTCCAACTCGGTTTTACAGTGAAAAATGCAGGAACTTCAAACCGGCAATAGGAAACAGACTGAGAAACCAGAGTAAATGTTTCTCCTGCAACCCGTTCCCTTCGTGCTAGATGAACGAACGTCTCTCCACATGCTCAGTTCTGAGGGATAAGTGTTCGTGAAAGCCGTCCTTCACCTAGCTTGTTGGGAACACAAAGTTTCTCTTCAGTTGCAAACTACACTCCATACATATTTATGGGGAGGTACTAGCTCCAACTCAGTTTTACAGTGAAAACTGCAGGAAATTCAAACCGGCAATAGGAAACAGAATGAGAAACCAGAGAAAAATTTTCTCCTGGTACCCGTTCCCTTTGTGCTAGATGAACGAACGTCTCTCCACATGCTCAGTTCTGAGAGATAAGTGTGTGTGAAAGCCGTCCTTCACCTAGCTTGTTGGGAAACTAAGTTTCTCTTCAGTTGCAAACTCCACTCCATACATATATATGGGGAGGTACTAGCTCCAACTCGCTTTTACATTGAAAACTGCAGGATTTTCAAAGTGGCACTTGGAAAAAGACTGAGAAACCAGAGTAAAAGTTTCCCCTGCAACCCGTTCATTTTGTGCTAGATGAACGAACGTCTCTCCACTTGCTCAGTTCTGAGAGATATGTGGGTGTGAATGCCGAATTTCAACTAGCTTGTTGGGAACACAAAGTTTCTCTTCAGTTTCAAACTCCACTCCCTACATATATATAGGAAGGAACTAGCTCCAATTCGGTTTTACAGTGAAAAATGCAGGAACTTCAAATCGGCACTAGGAAACAGACAGAGAAACCAGAGAAAAGTTTCTCCTGCAAACCGTTCCCTTTGTTCTAGTTGAACGAAAGTCTCACCACATGCTCAGTTCTGAGAGTTAAATATGTGTGAAAGCCGTCCTTCACCTAGCTTGTTGGGAACACAAAGTTTCTCTTCAGTTGCAAACTCCACTCCATACATATATATGGGGAGGTACTAGCTCCAACTCGGTTTTACAGTGAAAACTGCAGGAACTTTAAACCGGCACTAGGAAACAGACTGAGAAACCAGAGTAAAATTTTCTCCTGCAACCCGTTCCCTTTGTGCTAGATGAACGAACGTCTCTCCACATGCTCAGTTCTGAGAGAAAATTGTGTGTGAAAGCCGTCCTTCACCTAGCTTGTTGGGAACACAAAGTTTCTCTTCAGTTGCAAACTCCACTCCATACATATATATTGGGAGGTACTAGCTCCAACTCGGTTTTAAAGTGAAAACTGCAGGAACTTCAAACCGGCATCAGGAAACAGACCGAGAAACCACAGAAAAAGTTTCTCCTGCAACCAGTTCCCTTTGTGCTAGATGAACGAACGTCTCTCCACATGCTCAGTTCTGAGAGATAAGTGTGTGTGAAAGCCGTCCTTCACATAGCTTGTTGGGAACAGAAAGTTTCTCTTCAGTTGCAAACTCCACTCCATACATATATATGGGGAGGTACTAGCTCCAACTCGGTTTTACAGTGAAAACTGCAGGATCTTCAATGCGGCACTTGGAAAAAGTGTGAGAAACCAGAGTAAAAGTTTCTCCTGCAACCCGTTCCCTTTGTGCTAGATGAACGAACGTCTCTCCACATGCTCAGTTCTGAGAGATAAGTGTGTGTGAAAGCCGTCCTTCACCTAGCTTCTTGGGAACACAAAGTTTCTCTTCAGTTGCAAACTCCACTCCATACATATATATGGGGAGGTACTAGCTCAAACTCGGTTTTACAGTGAAAACTGCAGGAACTTCAAACCGGCACTAGGAAACAGACCGAGAAACCAGAGTAAAAGTTTCTCCTGCAACCCGTTCCCTTTTTGCTAGATGAACGAACGTCTCTCCACATGCTCAGTTCTGAGAGATAAGTGTGTGTGAAAGCCGTCCTCACCTAGCTTGTTGGGAACACAAAGTTTCTCTTCAGTTGCAAATTCCACTCCATACATATACATGGGGAGGTACTAGCTCCAACACGGCTTTACAGTGAAAACTGCAGGAACTTCAAACCGGCACTAGGAAACAGACTGAGAAACCAGAGTAAAAGTTTCTCCTGCAAACCGTTCCCTTTGTGCTAGATGAACGAACGTCTCTCCACATGCTCAGTTCTGAGAGATAAGTGTGTGTGAAAGCCGTCCTTCACCTAGCTTGTTGGGAAACTAAGTTTCTCTTCAGTTGCAAACTCCACTCCATACATATATATGGGTAGGGACTAGCTCCAACTCGGTTTTACAGTGAAAACTGCAGGAACTTCAAACCGGCACTAGGAAACAGACAGAGAAACCAGAGTAAAATTTCCTCCAGCAACACGTTCCCTTTGTTCTAGATGAACGAACGTCTCTCCACATGCTCAGTTCTGAGAGATAATTGTGTGTGAAACCGTGCTTCAACTAGCTTGTTGGGAACACAAAGTTTCTCTTCAGTTGCAAACTCCACTCCATACATATATATGGGGAGGTACTAGCTCCAACTCGGTTTTGCAGTGAAAACTGCAGGAACATCAAAACGGCACTAGGAAACAGACTGAGAAACCAGAGTAAAAGTTTCTCCTGAAACCCGTTCCCTTTGTTCTAGATGAACGAAAGTCTCTTCACATGCTCAGTTCTGAGAGTTAATTGTGTGTGAAAGCCGTTCTTCACCTAGCTTTTTGAGAACACAAAGTTTCTCTTCAGTTGCAAACTCCGCTCCATACATATATATGGGGAGGTACTAGCTCCAACTCGGTTTTACAGTGAAAACTGCAGGAACTTCAAAACGGCACTAGGAAAAAGACTGAGAAACCAGAGTAAAAGTTTCTCCTGCAACCCGTTCCCTTTATGCTAGATGAACGAACGTCTCTCCACATGCTCAGTTCTGAGAAATAAATGTGTGTGAAAGCCGTAATTCACCTAGCTTGTTGGGAACACAAAGTTTCCCTTCAGTTGCAAACTCCACTCCATACATATATATGGGGAGGTACTAGCTCCAAATCTGTTTTACAGTGAAAACTGCAGGAACATCAAACCGGCACTAGGAAACAGACTGAGAAACCAGAGTAAAAGTTTCTCCTGCAACCCGTTCCCTTTGTTCTAGATGAACGAACGTCTCTCCACATGCTCAGTTCTGAGAGATAAGTGTGTGTGAAAGCCATTCTTCACCTAGCTTGTTGGGAACACAAAGTTTCTCTTCAGTTGCAAACTCCACTCCATACATATATATGGGGAGGTACTAGCTCCAACTCGGTTTTACAGTGAAAACTGCAGGAACTTCAAACCGGCACTAGGAAACAGAATGAGAAACCAGAGTAAAAGTTTCTCCTGGAACCCGTTCCCTTTTTGCTAGATGAAAGAACGTCTCTCCACATGCTCAGTTCTGAGAGATAAGTGTGTGTGAAAGCCGTCCTTCACCTAGCTTGTTGGGAACACAAAGTTTCTCTTCAGTTGCAAACTCCACTCCATACATATATATTGGGATGTACTAGCTCCAACTCGGTTTTAAAGTGAAAACTGCAGGAACTTCAAACTGGCATCAGGAAACAGACCGAGAAACCACAGTAAAAGTTTCTCCTGCAACCAGTTCCCTTTGTGCTAGATGAACGAACGTCTCTCCACATGCTCAGTTCTGAGAGATAAGTGTGTGTGAAAGCCGTCCTTCACATAGCTTGTTGGGAACAGAAAGTTTCTCTTCAGTTGCAAACTCCACTCCATACATATATATGGGGAGGTACTAGCTCCAACTCGGTTTTACAGTGAAAACTGCAGGATCTTCAATGCGGCACTTGGAAAAAGTGTGAGAATCCAGAGTAAAAGTTTCCCCTGCAACCCGTTCCCTTTGTGCTAGATGAACGAACGTCTCTCCACATGCTCAGTTCTGAGAGATAAGTGTGTGTGAAAGCCGTCCTTCACATAGCTTCTTGGGAACACAAAGTTTCTCTTCAGTTGCAAACTCCACTCCATACATATATATGGGGAGGTACTAGCTCCAACTCGGTTTTACAGTGAAAACTGCAGGAACTTCATACCGGCACTAGGACACAGACTGAGAAACCAGAGTAAAAGTTTCCCCTGCAACCCGTTCCCTTTGTGCTAGATGAACGAACGTCTCTCCACATGCTCAGTTCTGAGAGATAAGTGTGTGTGAAAGCCGTCCTTCACCTAGCTTGTTTGGAACACAAAGTTTCTCTTCAGTGGCAAAATCCACTCCATACATATATATGCGGAGGTACTAGCTCCAACTCGGTTTTACAGTTAAAACCTGAGGAACTTCAAACCGGCACTAGGAAACAGACTGAGAAACCAGAGTAAAAGTTTCTCCTGCTACCCGTTCCCTTTGTGCTGGATGAACGAACGTCTCTCCACATGCTCAGTTCTGAGAGATAAGTGTGTGTGAAAGCCGTCCTTCACCTAGCTTTTTGGGAACACAAAGTTTCTCTTCAGTTGCAAAATCCACTCCATACATAAATATGGGGAGGTACTAGCTCCAACTCGGTTTTACAGTGAAAAATGCAGGAACTTCAAACCGGCAATAGGAAACAGACTGAGAAACCAGAGTAAATGTTTCTCCTGCAACCCGTTCCCTTCGTGCTAGATGAACGAACGTCTCTCCACATGCTCAGTTCTGAGGGATAAGTGTTCGTTAAAGCCGTCCTTCACCTAGCTTGTTGGGAACACAAAGTTTCTCTTCAGTTGCAAACTACACTCCATACATATATATGGGGAGGTACTAGCTCCAACTCAGTTTTACAGTGAAAACTGCAGGAAATTCAAACCGGCAATAGGAAACAGAATGAGAAACCAGAGAAAAATTTTCTCCTGGTACCCGTTCCCTTTGTGCTAGATGAACGAACGTCTCTCCACATGCTCAGTTCTGAGAGATAAGTGTGTGTGAAAGTCGTCCTTCACCTAGCTTGTTGGGAAACTAAGTTTCTCTTCAGTTGCAAACTCCACTCCATACATATATATGGGGAGGTACTAGCTCCAACTCGCTTTTACATTGAAAACTGCAGGATTTTCAAAGCGGCACTTGGAAAAAGACTGAGAAACCAGAGTAAAAGTTTCCCCTGCAACCCGTTCATTTTGTGCTAGATGAACGAACGTCTCTCCACTTGCTCAGTTCTGAGAGATATGTGGGTGTGAATGCCGAATTTCAACTAGCTTGTTGGGAACACAAAGTTTCTCTTCAGTTTCAAACTCCACTCCCTACATATATATAGGAAGGAACTAGCTCCAATTCGGTTTTACAGTGAAAAATGCAGGAACTTCAAATCGGCACTAGGAAACAGACAGAGAAACCAGAGAAAAGTTTCTCCTGCAAACCGTTCCCTTTGTTCTAGTTGAACGAAAGTCTCACCACATGCTCAGTTCTGAGAGTTAAATATGTGTGAAAGCCGTCCTTCACCTATCTTGTTGGGAACACAAAGTTTCTCTTCAGTTGCAAACTCCACTCCATACATATATATGGGGAGGTACTAGCTCCAACTCGGTTTTACAGTGAAAACTGCAGGAACTTTAAACCGGCACTAGGAAACAGACTGAGAAACCAGAGTAAAATTTTCTCCTGCAACCCGTTCCCTTTGTGCTAGATGAACGAACGTCTCTCCACATGCTCAGTTCTGAGAGAAAAGTGTGTGTGAAAGCCGTCCTTCACCTAGCTTGTTGGGAACACAAAGTTTCTCTTCAGTTGCAAACTCCACTCCATACATATATATTGGGAGGTACTAGCTCCAACTCGGTTTTAAAGTGAAAACTGCAGGAACTTCAAACCGGCATCAGGAAACAGACCGAGAAACCACAGAAAAAGTTTCTCCTGCAACCAGTTCCCTTTGTGCTAGATGAACGAACGTCTCTCCACATGCTCAGTTCTGAGAGATAAGTGTGTGTGAAAGCCGTCCTTCACATAGCTTGTTGGGAACAGAAAGTTTCTCTTCAGTTGCAAACTCCACTCCATACATATATATGGGGAGGTACTAGCTCCAACTCGGTTTTACAGTGAAAACTGCAGGATCTTCAATGCGGCACTTGGAAAAAGTGTGAGAAACCAGAGTAAAAGTTTCTCCTGCAACCCGTTCCCTTTGTGCTAGATGAACGAACGTCTCTCCACATGCTCAGTTCTGAGAGATAAGTGTGTGTGAAAGCCGTCCTTCACCTAGCTTCTTGGGAACACAAAGTTTCTCTTCAGTTGCAAACTCCACTCCATACATATATATGGGGAGGTACTAGCTCAAACTCGGTTTTACAGTGAAAACTGCAGGAACTTCAAACCGGCACTAGGAAACAGACCGAGAAACCAGAGTAAAAGTTTCTCCTGCAACCCGTTCCCTTTTTGCTAGATGAACGAACGTCTCTCCACATGCTCAGTTCTGAGAGATAAGTGTGTGTGAAAGCCGTCCTCACCTAGCTTGTTGGGAACACAAAGTTTCTCTTCAGTTGCAAATTCCACTCCATACATATACATGGGGAGGTACTAGCTCCAACACGGCTTTACAGTGAAAACTGCAGGAACTTCAAACCGGCACTAGGAAACAGACTGAGAAACCAGAGTAAAAGTTTCTCCTGCAAACCGTTCCCTTTGTGCTAGATGAACGAACGTCCCTCCACATGCTCAGTTCTGAGAGATAAATGTGTGTGAAAGCCGTCCTTCACCTAGCTTGTTGGGAAACTAAGTTTCTCTTCAGTTGCAAACTCCACTCCATACATATATATGGGGAGGAACTAGCTCCAACTCGGTTTTACAGTGAAAACTGCAGGAACTTCAAACCGGCACTAGGAAACAGACAGAGAAACCAGAGTAAAATTTCCTCCAGCAACACGTTCCCTTTGTTCTAGATGAACGAACGTCTCTCCACATGCTCAGTTCTGAGAGATAATTGTGTGTGAAACCGTGCTTCAACTAGCTTGTTGGGAACACAAAGTTTCTCTTCAGTTGCAAAATCCACTCCATACATATATATGGGGAGGTACTAGCTCCAACTCGGTTTTGCAGTGAAAAGTGCAGGAACATCAAAACGGCACTAGGAAACAGACTGAGAAACCAGAGTAAAAGTTTCTCCTGAAACCCGTTCCCTTTGTTCTAGATGAACGAAAGTCTCTTCACATGCTCAGTTCTGAGAGTTAATTGTGTGTGAAAGCCGTTCTTCACCTAGCTTTTTGAGAACACAAAGTTTCTCTTCAGTTGCAAACTCCGCTCCATACATATATATGGGGAGGTACTAGCTCCAACTCGGTTTTACAGTGAAAACTGCAGGAACTTCAAAACGGCACTAGGAAAAAGACTGAGAAACCAGAGTAAAAGTTTCTCCTGCAACCCGTTCCCTTTGTGCTAGATGAACGAACGTCTCTCCACATGCTCAGTTCTGAGAAATAAGTGTGTGTGAAAGCCGTAATTCACCTAGCTTGTTGGGAACACAAAGTTTCCCTTCAGTTGCAAACTCCACTCCATACATATATATGGGGAGGTACTAGCTCCAAATCTGTTTTACAGTGAAAACTGCAGGAACATCAAACCGGCACTAGGAAACAGACTGAGAAACCAGAGTAAAAGTTTCTCCTGCAACCCGTTCCCTTTGTTCTAGATGAACGAACGTCTCTCCACATGCTCAGTTCTGAGAGATAAGTGTGTGTGAAAGCCATTCTTCACCTAGCTTGTTGGGAACACAAAGTTTCTCTTCAGTTGCAAACTCCACTCCATACATATATATGGGGAGGTACTAGTTCCAACTCGGTTTTACAGTGAAAACTGCAGGAACTTCAAACCGGCACTAGGAAACAGAATGAGAAACCAGAGTAAAAGTTTCTCCTGGAACCCGTTCCCTTTTTGCTAGATGAACGAACGTCTCTCCACATGCTCAGTTCTGAGAGAAAAGTGTGTGTGAAAGCCGTCCTTCACCTAGCTTGTTGGGAACACAAAGTTTCTCTTCAGTTGCAAACTCCACTCCATACATATATATGGGGAGGTACTAGCTCCAACTCGGTTTTACAGTGAAAACTGCAGGATCTTCAATGCGGCACTTGGAAAAAGTGTGAGAAACCAGAGTAAAAGTTTCCCCTGCAACCCGTTCCCTTTGTGCTAGATGAACGAACGTCTCTCCACATGCTCAGTTCTGAGAGATAAGTGTGTGTGAAAGCCGTCCTTCACCAAGCTTCTTGGGAACACAAAGTTTCTCTTCAGTTGCAAACTCCACTCCATACATATATATGGGGAGGTACTAGCTCCAACTCGGTTTTACAGTGAAAACTGCAGGAACTTCAAACCGGCACTAGGAAACAGACTGAGAGACCAGAGTAAAAGTTTCTCCTGCAACCCGTTCCCTTTGTGCTAGATGAACGAACGTCTATCCACATGCTCAGTTCTGAGAGTTAATTGTGTGTGAAAGCCGTTCTTCACCTAGCTTTTTGAGAACACAAAGTTTCTCTTCAGTTGCAAACTCCGCTCCATACATATATATGGGGAGGTACTAGCTCCAACTCGGTTTTACAGTGAAAACTGCAGGAACTTCAAAACGGCACTAGGAAAAAGACTGAGAAACCAGAGTAAAAGTTTCTCCTGCAAACCGTTCCCTTTGTGCTAGATGAACGAACGTCTATCCACATGCTCAGTTCTGAGAGATAAGTGTGTGTGAAAGCCGTCCTTCACCTAGCTTGTTGGGAACACAAAGTTTCTCTTCAGTTGCAAACTTCACTCCATACATATATATGGGGAGTTACTAGCTCCAACACGGCTTTACTGTGAAAACTGCAGGAACTTCAAACCGGCACTAGGAAACAGACTGAGAAACCAGAGTAAAAGTTTCTCCTGCAAACCGTTCCCTATGTGCTAGATGAACGAACGTCTCTCCACATGCTCAGTTCTGAGGGATAAGTGTGTGTGAAAGCCGTCCTTCACCTAGCTTGTTGGGAACACAAAGATTCTCTTCAGTTGCAAACCCCACTCCATACATATATATGGGGAGGTTATAGCTCCAACACGTTTTTACAGTGAAAACTGCAGGAAATTCAAACCGGCACTAGGAAACAGACCGAGAAACCAGAGTAAAAGTTACTCCTGCAAACCGTTCCTTTTGTGCTAGATGAACGAACGTCTCTCCACATGCTCAGTTCTGAGAGATAAGTGTGTGTGAAAGCCGTCCTTCATCTAGCTTGTTGGGAACACAAAGTTTCTCTTCAGTTGCAAACTCCACTCCATACATATATATGGGGAGGTACTAGCTCCAACACGGCTTTACAGTGAAAACTGCAGGAACTTCAAACCGGCACTAGGAAACAGACTGAGAAACCAGAGTAAAAGTTTCTCCTGCAAACCGTTCCTTTTGTGCTAGATGAACGAACGTCTCTCCACATGCTCAGTTCTGAGAGATAAGTATGTTTGAAAGCCGTAATTCACCTAGCTTGTTGGGAACACAAAGTTTCCCTTCAGTTGCAAACTCCACTCCATACATATATATGGGGAGGTACTAGCTCCAAATCTGTTTTACAGTGAAAACTGCAGGAACATCAAACCGGCACTAGGAAACAGACTGAGAAACCAGAGTAAATGTTTCTACTGCAACCCGTTCCCTTTGTTCTAGATGAACGAACGTCTCTCCACATGCTCAGTTCTGAGAGATAAGTGTGTGTGAAAGCCATTCTTCACCTAGCTTGTTGGGAACACAAAGTTTCTCTTCAGTTGCAAACTCCACTCCATACATATATATGGGGAGGTACTAGTTCCAACTCGGTTTTACAGTGAAAACTGTAGGAACTTCAAAACGGCACTAGGAAACAGAATGAGAAACCAGAGTAAAAGTTTCTCCTGGAACCCGTTCCCTTTTTGCTAGATGAACGAACGTCTCTCCACATGCTCAGTTCTGAGAGAAAAGTGTGTGTGAAAGCCGTCCTTCACCTAGCTTGTTGGGAACACAAAGTTTCTCTTCAGTTGCAAACTCCACTCCATACATATATATGGGGAGGTACTAGCTCCAACTCGGTTTTACAGTGAAAACTGCAGGATCTTCAATGCGGCACTTGGAAAAAGTGTGAGAAACCAGAGTAAAAGTTTCCCCTGCAACCCGTTCCCTTTGTGCTAGATGAACGAACGTCTCTCCACATGCTCAGTTCTGAGAGATAAGTGTGTGTGAAAGCCGTCCTTCACCTAGCTTCTTGGGAACACAAAGTTTCTCTTCAGTTGCAAACTCCACTCCATACATATATATGGGGAGGTACTAGCTCCAACTCGGTTTTACAGTGAAAACTGCAGGAACTTCAAACCGGCACTAGGAAACAGACTGAGAAACCAGAGTAAAAGTTTCTCCTGCAAACCGTTCCCTATGTGCTAGATGAACGAACGTCTCTCCACATGCTCAGTTCTGAGGGATAAGTGTGTGTTAAAGCCGTCCTTCACCTAGCTTGTTGGGAACACAAAGATTCTCTTCAGTTGCAAACCCCACTCCATACATATATATGGGGAGGTTATAGCTCCAACACGTTTTTACAGTGAAAACTGCAGGAAATTCAAACCGGCACTAGGAAACAGACCGAGAAACCAGAGTAAAAGTTTCTCCTGCAAACCGTTCCTTTTGTGCTAGATGAACGAACGTCTCTCCACATGCTCAGTTCTGAGAGATAAGTGTGTGTGAAAGCCGTCCTTCATCTAGCTTGTTGGGAACACAAAGTTTCTCTTCAGTTGCAAACTCCACTCCATACATATATATGGGGAGGTACTAGCTCCAACACGGCTTTACAGTGAAAACTGCAGGAACTTCAAACCGGCACTAGGAAACAGACTGAGAAACCAGAGTAAAAGTTTCTCCTGCAAACCGTTCCTTTTGTGCTAGATGAACGAACGTCTCTCCACATGCTCAGTTCTGAGAGATAAGTGTGTGTGAAAGCCGTAATTCACCTAGCTTGTTGGGAACACAAAGTTTCCCTTCAGTTGCAAACTCCACTCCATACATATATATGGGGAGGTAATAGCTCCAAATCTGTTTTACAGTGAAAACTGCAGGAACATCAAACCGGCACTAGGAAACAGACTGAGAAACCAGAGTAAATGTTTCTACTGCAACCCGTTCCCTTTGTTCTAGATGAACGAACGTCTCTCCACATGCTCAGTTCTGAGAGTTAAGTGTGTGTGAAAGCCGTTCTTCACCTAGCTTGTTGGGAACACAAAGTTTCTCTTCAGTTGCAAACTCCACTGCATACATATATATGGGGAGGTACTAGCTCCAACTCGGTTTTACAGTGAAAACTGCAGGAACTTCAAACCGGCACTAGGAAACAGACTGAGAAACCAGAGTAAAATTTTCTCCTGGAACCCGTTCCCTTTGTGCTAGGTGAACGAACGTCTCTCCACATGCTCAGTTCTGAGAGAAAAGTGTGTGTGAAAGCCGTCTTTAACCTAGCTTCTTGGGAACACAAAGTTTCTCTTCAGTTACAAACTACACTCCGTACATATATACGGGGAGGTACTAGCTCCAACACGGCTTTACAGTGAAAACTGAAGGAACTTCAAACCGGCACAAGGAAACAGACTGAGAAACCAGTGTAAAAGTTTCTCCTGCAAACCTTTCCCTTTGTGCTAGATGAACGAAGGTCTCTCCACATGCTCAGTTCTGAGAGATAAGTGTGTGTGAAAGCCGTCCTTCACCTAGCTTGTTGGGAACACAGAGTTTCTCTTCAGTTTCAAACTCCACTCCATACATATATATGGGGAGTACTAGCTCCAACTCGGATTTACAGTGAAAAATGCAGGAACTTCAAACCGGCACAAGGAAACAGACTGAGAAACCAGAGTAAAAGTTTCTCCTGCAACCCGTTCCCTTTGTGCTAGATGAACGAACGTCTCTCCACATGCTCAGTTTTGAGAGATAAGTGTGTGTGAAAGCCGTCCTTCACCTAGCTTGTTGGGAACACAAAGATTCTCTTCAGTTGCAAACTCCACTCCATACATATATATGGGGAGGTACTACCTCCAACACGGCTTTACAGTGAAAACTGCAGGAACTTCAAACGGGCACTTGGAAACAGACTGAGAAACCAGAGTAAAAGTTTCTCTTGCAAACCGTTCCCTTTGTGCTAGATGAACGAACGTCTCTCCACATGCTCAGTTCTGACAGATAAGTGTGTGTGAAAGCCGTCCTTCACCTAGCTTGTTTGGAACACAAAGTTTCTCTTCAGTGGCAAAATCCACTCCATACATATATATGCGGAGGTACAAGCTCCAACTCGATTTTACAGTGAAAACTGCAGGAACTTCAAACCGGCACTAGGAAACAGAATGAGAAACCAGAGTAAAAGTTTCTCCTGCAACCCGTTCCTTTTGTGCTAGATGAACGAACGTCTCTCCACATGCTCAGTTCTGAGTGATAAGTGTGTGTGAAAGCCGTCTTTCACCTAGCTTTTTGGGAACACAAAGTTTCTCTTCAGTTGCAAAATCCACTCCATACATATATATGGGGAGGTACTAGCTCCAACTCGGTTTTACAATGAAAATTGCAGGAACTTCAAACCAGCACTAGGAAACAGACTGGGAAACCAGAGTAAAAGTTTCTCCAGCAAACCATTCCCTTTGTGCTTGATGAAAGAACGTCTCTCCACATGCTCAGTTCTGAAAAATAAGTGTGTGTGAAAGCCGTCCTTCACCTAGCTTGTTGGGAACACAAAGTTTCTCTTCAGTTGCAAACTCCACTCCATACATATATATGGGGAGGTACTAGCTCCAAATCAGTTTTACAGTGAAAACTGCAGGAAATTCAAACCGGCAATAGGAAACAGAATGAGAAACCAGAGAAAAAGTTTCCCCTGCAACCCGTTCCCTTTGTGCTAGATGAACGAACGTCTCTCCACATGCTCAGTTCTGATAGATAAGTGTGTGTGAAAGCCGTCCTTCACCTAGCTTGTTGGGAAACTAAGTTTCTCTTCAGTTGCAAACTCAACTCCATACATATATATGGGGATGTACTAGCTCCAACTCGCTTTTACATTGAAAACTGCAGGATTTTCAAAGCGGCACTTGGAAAAAGACTGAGAAACCAGAGTAAAAGTTTCCCCTGCAACCCGTTCCTTTTGTGATAGATGAACGAACGTCTCTCCACTTGCTCAGTTCTGAGAGATATGTGGGTGTGAATGCCGACTTTCAACTAGCTTGTTGGGAACACAAAGTTTCTCTTCAGTTTCAAACTCCAATCCCTACATATATATGGGAAGGAACTAGCTCCAATTCGGTTTTACACTGAAAACTGCAGGAACTTCAAATCGGCACTAGGAAACAGACAGAGAAACCAGAGTAAAATTTCCTCAAGCAACCCGTTCCCTTTGTGCTAGATGAACGAACGTCTCTCCACATGCTCAGTTCTGAGAGATAAGTGTGTGTGAAAGCCGTCCTTCACCTAGCTTGTTGGGAACACAAAGTTTCTCTTCAGTTGCAAACTCCACTCCATACATATATATGGGGAGGTACTAGCTCCAACTCGGTTTTAAAGTGAAAACTGCAGGAACTTCAAACCGGCATCAGGAAACAGACCGAGAAACCACAGTAAAAGTTTCTCCTGCAACCAGTTCCCTTTGTGCTAGATGAACGAACGTCTCTCCACATGCTCAGTTCTGAGAGATAAGTGTGTGTGAAAGCCGTCCTTCACCTAGCTTGTTGGGAACAGAAAGTTTCTCTTCAGTTGCAAACTCCACTCCATACATATATATGGGGAGGTACTAGCTCCAACTCGGTTTTACAGTGAAAACTGCAGGATCTTCAAAGCGGCACTTGGAAAAAGTGTGAGAAACCAGAGTAAAAGTTTCTCCTGCAACCCGTTCCCTTTGTGCTAGATGAACGAACGTCTCTCCACATGCTCAGTTCTGAGAGATAAGTGTGTTTGAAAGCCGTCCTTCACCTAGCTTCTTGGGAACACAAAGTTTCTCTTCAGTTGCAAACTCCACTCCATACATATATATGGGGAGGTACTAGCTCCAACTCGGTTTTACAGTGAAAACTGCAGGAACGTCAAACCGGCACTAGGAAACAGACTGAGAGACCAGAGTAAAAGTTTCTCCTGCAACCCGTTCCCTTTGTGCTAGATGAACGAACGTCTCTCCACATGCTCAGTTCTGAGAGATAAGTGTGTGTGAAAGCCGTCCTTCACCTAGCTTGTTGGGAACACAAAGTTTCTCTTCAGTTGCAAATTCCACTCCACACATATATATGGGGAGGTACTAGCTCCAACACGGCTTTACAGGGAAAACTGCAGGAACTTCAAACCGGCACTAGGAAACAGACTGAGAAACCAGAGTAAAAGTTTCTCCTGCAAACCGTTCCCTTTGTGCTAGATGAACGAACGTCACTCCACATGCTCAGTTCTGAGAGATAAGTGTGTGTGAAAGCCGTCCTTCACTTAGCTTGTTGGGAAACTAAGTTTCTCTTCAGTTGCAAACTCCACTCCATACATATATAAGGGGAGGAACTAGCTCCAACTCGGTTTTACAGTGAAAACTGCAGGAACTTCAAACCGGCACTAGGAAACAGACAGAGAAACCAGAGTAAAATTTCCCCCAGCAACACGTTCCCTTTGTTCTAGATGAACGAACGTCTCTCCACATGCTCAGTTCTGAGAGATAATTTTGTGTGAAACCGTGCTTCAACTAGCTTGTTGGGAACACAAAGTTTCTCTTCAGTTGCAAACTCCACTCCATACATATATATGGGGAGGTACTAGCTCCAACTCGGTTTTGCAGTGAAAACTGCAGGAACATCAAAACGGCACTAGGAAACAGACTGAGAAACCAGAGTAAAAGTTTCTCCTGCAACCCGTTCCCTTTGTTCTAGATGAACGAAAGTCTCTCCACATGCTCAGTTCTGAGAGTTAATTGTGTGTGAAAGCCGTTCTTCACCTAGCTTTTTGAGAACACAAAGTTTCTCTTCAGTTGCAAACTCCGCTCCATACATATATATGGGGAGGTACTAGCTCCAACTCGGTTTTACAGTGAAAAAGGCAGGAACTTCAAACCGGCACTAGGAAAAAGACTGAGAAACCAGAGTAAAAGTTTCTCCTACAAACCGTTCCCTTTGTGCTAGATGAACGAACGCCTCTCCACATGCTCAGTTCTGAGAGATAAGTGTGTGTGAAAGCCGTAATTCACCTAGCTTGTTGGGAACACAAAGTTTCCCTTCAGTTGCAAACTCCACTCCATACATATATATGGGGAGGTACTAGCTCCAAATCTGTTTTACAGTGAAAACTGCAGGAACTTCAAACCGGCACTAGGAAACAGACTGAGAAACCAGAGTAAAAGTTTCCCCTGCAACACGTTCCCTTTGTTCCAGATGAACGAACGTCTCTCCACCTGCTCAGTTCTGAGAGTTAAGTGTGTGTGAAAGCCGTTGTTCACCTAGCTTGTTGGGAACACAAAGTTTCTCTTCAGTTGCAAACACCACTCCATACATATATATGGGGAAGTACTAGCTCCAACTCGGTTTTACAGTGAAAACTGCAGGAACTTCAAACCGGCACTAGGAAACAGACTGAGAAACCAGAGTAAAATTTTCCCCTGGAACCCGTTCCCTTTGTGCTAGATGAACGAACGTCTCTCCACATGCTCAGTTCTGAGAGAAAAGTGTGTGTGAAAGCCGTCTTTAACCTAGCTTCTTGGGAACACAAAGTTTCTCTTCAGTTGCAAACTCCACTCCATACATATATATGGGGAGGTACAAGCTCCAACACGGCTTTAGAGTGAAACTGAAGGAACTTCAAACCGGCACTTGGAAACAGACTGAGAAACCAGAGTAAAAGTTTGTCCTGCAAACCGTACCCTTTGTGCTAGATGAACGAACGTCTCTCCACATGCTCAGTTCTGAGAGATAAGTGTGTGTGAAAGCCGTCCTTCAACTAGCTTGTTGGGAACACAAAGTTTCTCTTCAGTTGCAAATTCCTATCCATACATATATAAGGGGAGGTACTAGCTCCAACTCGGATTTACAGTGAAAACTGCAGGAACTTCAAACCGGCACAAGGAAACAGACTGAGAAACCAGAGTAAAAGTTTCTCCTGCAACCCGTTCCCTTTGTGCTAGATGAACGAACGTCCCTCCAGATGCTCAGTTCTGAGAGATAAGTGTGTGTGAAAGCCGTCCTTCACCTAGATTGTTGGGAACAGAAAGTTTCTCTTCAGTTGCAATCTCCACTCCATACATATATATGGGGAGGTACTAGCTCCAACTCGGTTTTACAGTGAAAACTGCAGGATCTTCAAAGCGTCACTTGGAAAAAGTGTGAGAAACCAGAGTAAAAGTTTCTCCTGCAAACCGTTCCCTTTGTGCTAGATGAACGAACGTCTCTCCACATGCTCAGTTCTGAGGGATAAGTGTGTGTGAAAGCCGTCCTTCACCTAGCTTGTTGGGAACACAAAGATTCTCTTCAGTTGCAAACCCCACTCCATACATATATATGGGGAGGTTATAGCTCCAACTCGTTTTTACAGTGAAAACTGCAGGAAATTCAAACCGGCACTAGGAAACAGACCGAGAAACCAGAGTAAAAGTTTCTCCTGCAAACCGTTCCCTTTGTGCTAGATGAACGAACGTCTCTCCACATGCTCAGTTCTGAGGGATAAGTGTGTGTGAAAGCCGTCCTTCACCTAGCTTGTTGGGAACACAAAGTTTCTCTTCAGTTGCAAACTCCACTCCATACATATATATGGGGAGGTACTAGCTCCAACACGGCTTTACAGTGAAAACTGCAGGAACTTCAAACCGGCACTAGGAAACAGACTGAGAAACCAGAGTAAAAGTTTCTCCTGCAAACCGTTCCCGTTTTGCTAGATGAACGAACGTCTCTCCACATGCTCAGTTCTGAGAGATAAGTGTGTGTGAAAGCCGTCCTTCACCTAGCTTGTTGGGAACACAAACATTCTCTTCAGTTGCAAACTCCACTCCATAAATATATATGGGGATGTACTAGCTCCAACACGGCTTTACAGTGAAAACTGCAGGAACTTCAAACCAGCACTAGGAAACAGACTGAGAAACCAGAGTAAAAGTTTCTCCTGCAAACCGTTCCCTTTGTGCTAGATGAACGAACGTCTCTCCACATGCTCAGTTCTGAGAGATAAGTGTGTGTGAAAGCCGTCCTTCACCTAGCTTGTTTGGAACACAAAGTTTCTCTTCAGTTGCTAACTCCACTCCAAACATATATATGGGGAGGTACTAGCTCCAACACGGCTTTACAGTGAAAACTGCAGGAACTTCAAACCGGCACTTGGAAACAGACTGAGAAACCAGAGTAAAAGTTTCTCCTGCAACCCGTTCCCTTTGTGCTAGATGAACGAACGTCTCTCCACATGCTCAGTTCTGAGAGATAAGTGTGTGTGAAAGCCGTCCTTCACCTCGCTTGTTGGGAACACAAAGTTTCTCTTCAGTAGCAAACTCCACTCCATACATATATATGGGGAGGTACTAGCTCCAACACGGCTTTACAGTGAAAACTGCAGGAACTTCAAACCGGCACTAGGAAACAGACTGAGAAACCAGAGTAAAAGTTTCTCCTGCAAACCGATCCCTTTGTGCTAGATGAACTAACGTCTCTCCACATGCTCAGTTCTGAGAGATAAGTGTGTGTGAAAGCCGTCCTTCACCTAGCTTGTTGGGAACACAAACTTTCTCTTCAGTTGCAAACTCCACTCCATACATATATATGGGGATGTACTAGCTCCAACACGGCTTTACAGTGAAAACTGCAGGAACTTCAAACCGGCACTAGGAAACAGACTGAGAAACCAGAGTAAAAGTTTCTCCTGCAACCCGTTCCTTTTGTGCTAGATGAACGAACGTCTCTCAACATGCTCAGTTCTGAGAGATAAGTGTGTGTGAAAGCCGTCCTTCACCTAGCTTGTTGGGAACACAAAGTTTCTCTTCAGTTGCAAACACCACTCCAAACATATATATGGGGAGGTACTAGCTCCAACACGGCTTTACTGTGAAAACTGCAGGAACTTCAAACCGGCACTAGGAAACAGACTGAGAAACCAGAGTAAAAGTTTCTCCTGCAACCCGTTCCCGTTGTGCTAGATGAACGAACGTCTCTCCACATGCTCAGTTCTGAGAGATAAGAGTGTGTGAAAGCCGTCCTTCACCTAGCTTGTTGGGAACACAAAGTTTCTCTTCAGTTGCAAACTCCACTCCATACATATATATGGGGAGGTACTAGCTCCAACACGGCTTTACTGTGAAAACTGCAGGAACTTCAAACCGGCACTAGGAAACAGACTGAGAAACCAGAGTAAAAGTTTCTCCTGCAAACCGTTCCCTTTGTGCTAGATGAACGAACGTCTCTCCACATGCTCAGTTCTGAGGGATAAGTGTGTGTGAAAGCCGTCCTTCACCTAGCTTGTTGGGAACACAAAGATTCTTTTCAGTTGCAAACCCCACTCCATACATATATATGGGGAGGTTATAGCTCCAACTCATTTTTACAGTGAAAACTGCAGGAAATTCAAACCGGCACTAGGAAACACACCGAGAAACCAGAGTAAAAGTTTCTCCTGCAAACCGTTCCTTTTGTGCTAGATGAACGAACGTCTCTCCACATGCTCAGTTCTGAGGGATAAGTGTGTGTGAAAGCCGTCCTTCACCTAGCTTGTTGGGAACACAAAGATTCTCTTCAGTTGCAAACCCACTCCATACATATTTACGGGGAGGTTATTGCTCCAACTCGTTTTTACAGTGAAAACTGCAGGAAATTCAAACCGGCACTAGGAAACAGATCGAGAAACCAGAGTAAAAGTTTCACCTGCAAACCGTTCCCTTTGTGCTAGATGAACGAACGTCTCTCCACATGCTCAGTTCTGAGAGATAAGTTTGTGTGAAAGCCGTCCTTCATCTAGCTTGTTGGGAACACAAAGTTTCTCTTCAGTTGCAAACTCCACTCCATACATATATATGGGGAGGTACTAGCTCCAACACGGCTTTACAGTGAAAACTGCAGGAACTTCAAACCGGCACTAGGAAACAGACTGAGAAACCAGAGTAAATGTTTCTCCTGCAAACCGTTCCCTTTTTGCTAGATGAACGAACGTCTCTCCACATGCTCAGTTCTGAGAGATAAGTGTGTGTGAAAGCCGTCCTTCACCTAGCTTGTTGGGAACACAAACTTTCTCTTCAGTTGCAAACTCCACTCCATACATATATATGGGGATGTACTAGCTCCAACACGGCTTTACAGTGAAAACTGCAGGAACTTCAAACCGGCACTAGGAAACAGACTGAGAAACCAGAGTAAAAGTTTCTCCTGCAAACTGTTCCCTTTGTGCTAGATGAACGAACATCTCTCCACATGCTCAGTTCTGAGAGATAAGTGTGTGTGAAAGCCGTGCTTCACCTAGCTTTTTGGGAACACAAAGTTTCTCTTAAGTTGCAAACTCCACTCCATACATATATATGGGTAGGTACAAACTCCAACTCGGTTTTACAGTGAAAACTGCAGGAAATTCAAACAGGCACTTGGAAAAATACTGAGAATCCAGAGTAAAAGTTTCTCCTCCAACCAATTCACTTTGTGCTAGATGAACGAACGTCTCTCCACATGCTCAGTTCTGAGAGATATGTGTGTGTGAAAGCCGAAATTCACCTAGCTTGTTGGGAACACAAAGTTTCTCTTCAGTTGCAAACACCAATCCATACATATATATGGGTAGGAACTAGCTCCAACTCGGTTTTACAGTGAAATCTGCAGGAACTTCAAACCGGAACTAGGAAACAGACAGAGAAACCAGAGTAAAAGTTCCTCCAGCAACACGTTCCCTTTGTTCTAGATGAACGAACGTCTCTCCACATGCTCAGTTCTGAGAGATAAGTGTGTGTGAAAGCCGTCCTTCACCTCGCTTGTTGGGAACACAAAGTTTCTCTTCAGTTGCAAACTCCACTCCATACATATATATGGGGAGGTACTAGCTCCAACACGGCTTTACAGTGAAAACTGCAGGAACTTCAAACCGGCACTAGGAAACAGACTGAGAAACCAGAGTAAAAGTTTCTCCTGCAAACCGTTCCCTTTTTGCTAGATGAACGAACGTCTCTCCACATGCTCAGTTCTGAGAGATAAGTGTGTGAGAAAGCCGTCCTTCACCTAGCTTGATGGGAACACAAAGATTCTCTTCAGTTGCAAACCCCACTCCATACATATATATGGGGAGGTTATAGCTCCAACTCGTTTTTACAGTGAAAACTGCAGGAAATTCAAACCGGCACTAGGAAACAGACCGAGAAACCAGAGTAAAAGTTTCACCTGCAAACCGTTCCCTTTGTGCTAGATGAACGAACGTCTCTCCACATGCTCAGTTCGGAGAGATAAGTGTGTGTGAAAGCCGTACTTCATCTAGCTTGTTGGGAACACAAAGTTTCTCTTCAGTTGCCAAATCCACTCCATACATATATATGGGGAGGTACTAGCTCCAACACGGCTTTACAGTGAAAACTGCAGGAACTTCAAACCGGCACTAGGAAACAGACTGATAAACCAGAGTAAAAGTTTCCCCTGCAAACCGTTCCCTTTTTACTAGATGAACGAACGTCTCTCCACATGCTCAGTTCTGAGAGATAAGTGTGTGTGAAAGCCGTCCTTCACCTAGCTTGTTGGGAACACAAACTTTCTCTTCAGTTGCAAACTCCACTCCATACATATATATGGGGATGTACTAGCTCCAACACGGCTTTACAGTGAAAACTGCAGGAACTTCAAACCGGCACTAGGAAACAGACTGAGAAACCAGAGTAAAAGTTTCCCCTGCAACCCGTTCCTTTTGTGCTAGATGAACGAACGTCTCTCAACATGCTCAGTTCTGAGAGATAAGTGTGTGTGAAAGCCGTCCTTCACCTAGCTTGTTGGGAACACAAAGTTTCTCTTCAGTTGCAAACACCACTCCAAACTTATATATGGGGAGGTACTAGCTCCAACACGGCTTTACAGTGAAAACTGCAGGAACTTCAAACCGGCACTAGGAAACAGACTGAGAAACCAGAGTAAAAGTTTCTCCTGCAAACCGTTCCCGTTGTGCTAGATGAACGAACGTCTCTCCACATGCTCAGTTCTGAGAGATAAGTGTGTGTGAAAGCCGTCCTTCACCTAGCTTGTTGGGAACACAAAGTTTCTCTTCAGTTGCAAACTCCACTCCATACATATATATGGGGAGGTACTAGCTCCAACACGGCTTTACTGTGAAAACTGCAGGAACTTCAAACCGGCACTAGGAAACAGACTGAGAAACCAGAGTAAAAGTTTCTCCTGCAAAACGTTCCCTTTGTGCTAGATGAACGAACGTCTCTCCACATGCTCAGTTCTGAGGGATAAGTGTGTGTGAAAGCCGTCCTTCACCTAGCTTGTTGGGAACACAAACTTTCTCTTCAGTTGCAAACTCAACTCCATACATATATTTGGGGATGTACTAGCTCCAACACGGCTTTACAGTGAAAACTGCAGGAACTTCAAACCGGCACTAGGAAACAGACTGAGAAACCAGAGTAAAAGTTTCCCCTGCAAACCGTTCCCTTTGTGCTAGATGAACGAACGTCTCTCCACATGCTCAGTTCTGAGGGATAAGTGTGTGTGAAAGCCTTCCTTCACCTAGCTTGTTGGGAACACAAAGATTCTCTTCAGTTGCAAACCCCACTCCATACATATATATGGGGAGGATATAGCTCCAACTCGTTTTTACAGTGAAAACTGGAGGAAATTCAAAACGGCACTAGGAAACATACCGAGAAACCAGAGTAAAAGTTTCTCCTGCAAACCGTTCCCTTTGTGCTAGATGAACGAACGTCTCTCCACATGCTCAGTTCTGAGAGATAAGTGTGTGTGAAAGCCGTCCTTCATCTAGCTTGTTGGGAACACAAAGTTTCTCTTCAGTTGCAAACTCCACTCCATACATATATATGGGGAGGTACTAGCTACAACACGGCTTTACAGTGAAAACTGCAGGAACTTCAAACCGGCACTAGGAAACAGACTGAGAAACCAGAGTAAAAGTTTCTCCTGCAAACCGTTCCCTTTGTGCTAGATGAACGAACGTCTCTCCACATGCTCAGTTCTGAGAGATAAGTGTGTGTGAAAGCCGTCCTTCACCTAGCTTGTTGGGAACACAAACATTCTCTTCAGTTGCAAACTCCACTCCATACATATATATGGGGATGTACGAGCTCCAACATGGCTTTACAGTGAAAACTGCAGGAACTTCAAACCGGCCCTAGGAAACAGACTGAGAAACCAGAGTAAAAGTTTCTCCTGCAAACCGTTCCCTTTGTGCTAGATGAACGAACGTCTCTCCACATGCTCAGTTCTGAGAGATAAGTGTGTGTGAAAGCCGTCCTTCACCTAGCTTGTTGGGAACACAAAGTTTCTCTTCAGATGCAAACTCCACTCCAAACATATATATGGGGAGGTACTAGCTCCAACACGGCTTTACAGTGAAAACTGCAGGAACTTCAAACCAGCACTAGGAAACAGACTGAGAAACCAGAGTAAAAGTTTCTCCTGCAACCCGTTCCCTTTGTGCTAGATGAACGAACGTCTCTCCACATGCTCAGTTCTGAGAGATAAGTGTGTGTGAAAGCCGTCCTTCACCTAGCTTGTTGGGAACACAAACTTTCTCTTCAGTTGCAAACTCCACTCCATACATATATATGGGAATGTACTAGCTCCAACACGGCTTTACAGTGAAAACTGCAGGAACTTCAAACCGGCACTAGGAAACAGACTGAGAAACCAGAGTAAAAGTTTCTCCTGCAAACCGTTCCCTTTGTGCTAGATGAACGAACGTCTCTCCACATGCTCAGTTCTGAGAGATAAGTGTGTGTGAAAGCCGTCCTTCACCTAGCTTGTTGGGAAATCAAAGTTTCTCTTCAGTTGCAAACTCCACTCCAAACACATATATGGGGAGGTACTAGCTCCAACACGGCTTTACAGTGAAAACTGCAGGAACTTCAAACCGGCACTAGGAAACAGACCGAGAAACCAGAGTAAAAGTTTCTCCTGCAAACCGTTCCCTTTGTGCTAGATGAACGAACGTCTCTCCACATGCTCAGTTCTGAGAGATAAGTGTGTGTGAAAGCCGTCCTTCACCTAGCTTGTTGGGAACACAAAGTTTCTCTTCAGTTGCAAACTCCACTCCATACATATATATGGGGAGGTAATAGCTCCAACACGGCTTTACTGTGAAAACTGCAGGAACTTCAAACCGGCACTAGGAAACAGACTGAGAAACCAGAGTAAAAGTTTCTCCAGCAAACCGTTCCCTTTGTGCTAGATGAACGAACGTCTCTCCACATGCTCAGTTCTGAGGGATAAGTGTGTGTGAAAGCCGTCCTTCACCTAGCTTGTTGGGAACACAAAGGTTCTCTTCAGTTGCAAACCCCACTCCATACATATATATGGGGAGGTTATAGCTCCAATTCGTTTTTACAGTGAAAACTGCAGGAAATTCAAACCGGCACTAGGAAACAGACCGAGAAACCAGAGTAAAAGTTTCTACTGCAAACCGTTCCTTTGTGCTAGATGAACGAACGTCTCTCCACATGCTCAGTTCTGAGAGATAAGTGTGTGTGAAAGCCGTCCTTCATCTAGCTTGTTGGGAACACAAAGTTTCTCTTCAGTTGCAAACTCCACTCCATACAAATATATATGGGGAGGTACTAGCTCCAACACGGCTTTACAGTGAAAACTGCAGGAACTTCAAACCTGCACTAGGAAACAGACTGAGAAACCAGAGTAAAAGTTTCTCCTGCAAACCGTTCCCTTTTTGCTAGATGAACGAACGTCTCTCCACATGCTCAGTTCTGAGAGATAAGTGTGTGTGAAAGCCGTCCTTCACCTAGCTTGTTGGGAACACAAAGATTCTCTTCAGTTACAAACCCCACTCCATAAATATATATGGGGAGGTACTAGCTCCAACTCGGTTTTACAGTGAAAACTGCAGGAAATTCAAACCGGCACTAGGAATCAGACCGAGAAACCAGAGTAAAAGTTTCTCCTGCAAACCGTTCCCTTTGTGCTAGATGAAAGAACGTCTCTCCACATGCTCAGTTCTGAGGGATAATTGTGTGTGAAAGCCGTCCTTCATCTATCTTGTTGGGAACACAAAGTTTCTATTCAGTTGCAAACTCCACTCCATACATACATATGGGGTTGTACTAGCTCCAACTCGGTTTTACAGTGAATACTGCAGGAACTTCAAACCGGCAATAGGAAACAGAATGAGAAACCAGAGTAAAAGTTTCTCCTGCAACCCGTTCCCTTTGTGCTAGATGAACGAACGTCTCTCCACATGCTCAGTTCTGAGAGATAAGTGTGTGTGAAAGCCGTCCTTCACCTAGCTTTTTGGGAACACAAAGTTTCTCTTCAGTTGCAAACTCCACTCCATACATATATATGGGGAGGTACAAGCTCCAACTCGGTTTTACAGTGAAAACTGCAGGAAATTCAAACAGGCACTTGGAAAAATACTGAGAATCCAGAGTAAAAGTTTCTCCTCCAACCAATTCACTTTGTGCTAGATGAACGAACGTGTCTCCACATGCTCAGTTCTGAGAGATATGTGTGTGTGAAAGCCGAACTTCACCTAGCTTGTTGGGAACACAAAGTTTCTCTTCAGTTGCAAACTCCAATCCATACATATATATGGGTAGGAACTAGCTCCAACTCGGTTTTACAGTGAAATCTGCAGGAACTTCAAACCGGAACTAGGAAACACACAGAGAAACCAGAGTAAAAGTTCCCCCAGCAACCCGTTCCCTTTGTTCTAGATGAACGAACGTCTCTCCACATGCTCAGTTCTGAGAGATAAGTGTGTGTGAAAGCCGTGTTTCACCTAGCTTGTTGGGAACACAAAGTTTCTCTTCAGTTGCAAACTCCACTCCATACATATATTTGGGGCGGTACTAGCTCCAACACGGCTTTACAGTGAAAACTGCAGGAACTTCAAACCGGCCCTAGGAAACAGACTGAGAAACCAGAGTAAAAGTTTCTCCTGCAAACCGTTCCCTTTGTGCTAGATGAACGAACGTCTCTCCACATGCTCAGTTCTGAGAGATAAGTGTGTGTGAAAGCCGTCCTTCACCTAGCTTGTTGGGAACACAAAGTTTGTCTTCAGATGCAAACTCCACTCCAAACATATATATGGGGAGGTACTAGCTCCAACACGGCTTTACAGTGAAAACTGCAGGAACTTCAAACCAGCACTAGGAAACAGACTGAGAAACCAGAGTAAAAGTTTCTCCTGCAACCCGTTCCCTTTGTGCTAGATGAACGAACGTCTCTCCACATGCTCAGTTCTGAGAGATAAGTGTGTGTGAAAGCCGTCCTTCACCTAGCTTGTTGGGAACACAAACTTTCTCTTCAGTTGCAAACTCCACTCCATACATATATATGGGAATGTACTAGCTCCAACACGGCTTTACAGTGAAAACTGCAGGAACTTCAAACCGGCACTAGGAAACAGACTGAGAAACCAGAGTAAAAGTTTCTCCTGCAAACCGTTCCCTTTGTGCTAGATGAACGAACGTCTCTCCACATGCTCAGTTCTGAGAGATAAGTGTGTGTGAAAGCCGTCCTTCACCTAGCTTGTTGGGAAATCAAAGTTTCTCTTCAGTTGCAAACTCCACTCCAAACACATATATGGGGAGGTACTAGCTCCAACACGGCTTTACAGTGAAAACTGCAGGAACTTCAAACCGGCACTAGGAAACAGACCGAGAAACCAGAGTAAAAGTTTCTCCTGCAAACCGTTCCCTTTGTGCTAGATGAACGAACGTCTCTCCACATGCTCAGTTCTGAGAGATAAGTGTGTGTGAAAGCCGTCCTTCACCTAGCTTGTTGGGAACACAAAGTTTCTCTTCAGTTGCAAACTCCACTCCATACATATATATGGGGAGGTACTAGCTCCAACACGGCTTTACTGTGAAAACTGCAGGAACTTCAAACCGGCACTAGGAAACAGACTGAGAAACCAGAGTAAAAGTTTCTCCAGCAAACCGTTCCCTTTGTGCTAGATGAACGAACGTCTCTCCACATGCTCAGTTCTGAGGGATAAGTGTGTGTGAAAGCCGTCCTTCACCTAGCTTGTTGGGAACACAAAGGTTCTCTTCAGTTGCAAACCCCACTCCATACATATATATGGGGAGGTTATAGCTCCAACACGGCTTTACAGTGAAAACTGCAGGAAATTCAAACCGGCACTAGAAATCAGACCGAGAAACCAGAGTAAAAGTTTCTCCTGCAAACCGTTCCCTTTGTGCTAGATGAAAGAACGTCTCTCCACATGCTCAGTTCTGAGGGATAATTGTGTGTGAAAGCCGTCCTTCATCTATCTTGTTGGGAACACAAAGTTTCTATTCAGTTGCAAACTCCACTCCATACATACATATGGGGAGGTACTAGCTCCAACTCGGTTTTACAGTGAATACTGCAGGAACTTCAAACCGGCAATAGGAAACAGAATGAGAAACCAGAGTAAAAGTTTCTCCTGCAACCCGTTCCCTTTGTGCTAGATGAACGAACGTCTCTCCACATGCTCAGTTCTGAGAGATAAGTGTGTGTGAAAGCCGTCCTTCACCTAGCTTTTTGGGAACACAAAGTTTCTCTTCAGTTGCAAACTCCACTCCATACATATATATGGGGAGGTACAAGCTCCAACTCGGTTTTACAGTGAAAACTGCAGGAAATTCAAACAGGCACTTGGAAAAATACTGAGAATCCAGAGTAAAAGTTTCTCCTCCAACCAATTCACTTTGTGCTAGATGAACGAACGTGTCTCCACATGCTCAGTTCTGAGAGATATGTGTGTGTGAAAGCCGAACTTCACCTAGCTTGTTGGGAACACAAAGTTTCTCTTCAGTTGCAAACTCCAATCCATACATATATATGGGTAGGAACTAGCTCCAACTCGGTTTTACAGTGAAATCTGCAGGAACTTCAAACCGGAACTAGGAAACACACAGAGAAACCAGAGTAAAAGTTCCTCCAGCAACCCGTTCCCTTTGTTCTAGATGAACGAACGTCTCTCCACATGCTCAGTTCTGAGAGATAAGTGTGTGTGAAAGCCGTGTTTCACCTAGCTTGTTGGGAACACAAAGTTTCTCTTCAGTTGCAAACTCCACTCCATACATATATTTGGGGCGGTACTAGCTCCAACACGGCTTTACAGTGAAAACTGCAGGAACTTCAAACCGGCACTAGGAAACAGACTGAGAAACCAGAGTAAAAGTTTCTCCTGCAAACCGTTCCCTTTGTGCTAGATGAACGAACGTCTCTCCACATGCTCAGTTCTGAGAGATAAGTGTGTTTGAAAGCCGTCCTTCAACTAGCTTGTTGGGAACACAAAGTTTCTCTTCAGTTGCAAACTCCACTCCATACATATATATGGGGAGGTACTAGCTCCAACACGGCTTTACAGTGAAAACTGCAGGAACTTCAAACCGGCACTAGGAAACAGACTGAGAAACCAGAGTAAAAGTTTCTCCTGCAAACCGTTCACCTTGTGCAAGATGAACGAACGTCTCTCCACATGCTCAGTTCTCAGAGATAACTGTGTGTGAAAGCCGAACTTCAACTAGCTTGTTGGGAACACAAAGTTTCTCATCAGTTGCAATCTCCACTCCATACATATATATGGGGAGGTTCAAGCTCCAACTCGGTTTTACAGTGAAAACTGCAGGAACTTCAAACCGGCACTAGGAAACAGACTGAGAAACAAGAGTAAAAGTTTCTCCTGCAAACCGTTCCCTTTGTGCTAGATGAACGAACGTCTCTCCACATGCTCAGTTCTGAGAGATAAGTGTGTTTGAAAGCCGTCCTTCAACTAGCTTGTTGGGAACACAAAGTTTCTCTTCAGTTGCAAACTCCACTCCATACATATATATGGGGAGGTACTAGCTCCAACACGGCTTTACAGTGAAAACTGCAGGAACTTCAAACCGGCACTAGGAAACAGACTGAGAAACCAGAGTAAAAGTTTCTCCTGCAAACCGTTCACCTTGTGCTAGATGAACGAACGTCTCTCCACATGCTCAGTTCTCAGAGATAACTGTGTGTGAAAGCCGAACTTCAACTAGCTTGTTGGGAACACAAAGTTTCTCATCAGTTGCAATCTCCACTCCATACATATATATGGGGAGGTACAAGCTCCAACTCGGTTTTACAGTGAAAACTGCAGGAACTTCAAACCGGCACTAGGAAACAGACTGAGAAACCAGAGTAAAAGTTTCTCCTGCAAACCGTTCCCTTTGTGCTAGATGAACGAACGTCTCTCCACATGCTCAGTTCTGAGAGATAAGTGTGTGTGAAAGCCGTCCTTCACCTAGCTTGTTGGGAACACAAGTTTCTCTTCAGTGGCAAACTCCACTCCATACATATATATGGGGAGGTACAAGCTCCAACTCGGTTTTACAGTGAAAACTGCAGGAACTTCAAACCGGCACTAGGAAACAGACTGAGAAACCAGAGTAAAAGTTTCCCCTGCAACCCGTTCCCTTTGTGCTAGATGAACGAACGTCTCTCCACATGCTCAGTTCTGAGAGACAAGTGTGTGTGAAAGCCGTCCTTCACCTAGCTTGTTGGGAACACAAAGTTTCTCTTCAGTTGCAAACCCAATCCATAAATATATATGGGGAGGTAGAAGCTCCAACTCGGTTTTACAGTGAAAATTGCAGGAAATTCAAACCGGCACTAGGAAACAGACCGAGAAACCAGAGTAAAAGTTTCTCCTGCAAACAGTTCCCTTTGGGCTAGATGAACGAACGTCTCTCCACATGCTAAGTTCTGAGGGATAATTGTGTGTGAAAGCCTTCCTTCATCTAGCTTGTTGGGAACACAAAGTTCCTCTTCAGTTGCAAAATCCACTCCATAAATTTATATGGGGTGGTACTTGCTCCAACTCGGTTTTACAGTGAATACTGCAGGAACTTCAAACCGGCAATAGGAAAGAGAATGAGAAACCAGAGTAAAAGTTTCTCCTGCAACCCGTTCCCTTTGTGCTAGATGAACGAACGTCTCTCCACATGCTCAGTTCTGAGAGATAAGTGTGTGTGAAAGCCGTTCTTCACCTAGCTTTTTGGGAACACAAAGTTTCTCTTCAATTGCAAACTCCACTCCATACATATATATGGGGAGGTACTAGCTACAACTCGGTTTTACAGTGAAAACTGCAGGAACTTCAAACAGGCACTTGGAAAAAGACTGAGAAACCAGAGTAAAAGTTTCACCTCCAACCCATTCACTTTGTGCTAGATGAACGAACGTCTCTCCACATGCTCAGTTCTGAGAGATATGTGTGTGTGAAGCCAAATTTCACCTGGCTTATTGGGAACACAAAGATTCTCTTCAGTTGCAAACTCCACTAAATATATATATATGGGTAGGAACTAGCTCCAACTCGGGTTTACAGTGAAATCTGCAGGAACTTCAAACCGGCACTAGGACACAGACTGAGAAACCAGAGTAAAAGTTCCTCCAGCAACCCGTTCCATTTGTTCTAGATGAACGAACGTCGCTCCACATGCTCAGTTCTGAGAGATAAGTGTGTGTGAAAGCCGTCCTTTAAATAGCTTGTTGGGAACACAAAGTTTCTCTTCAGGTGCAAACTCCACTCCATACATATATATGGGGAGGTACTAGCTCCAACACGGCTTTACAGTGAAAACTGCAGGAACTTCAAACCGGCACTAGGAAACAGACTGAGAAACCAGAGTAAAAGTTTCTCCTGCAAACTGTTCCCTTTGTGCTAGATGAACGAACGTCTCTCCACATGCTCAGTTCTGAGAGATAAGTGTGTGTGAAAGCCGTCCTTCACCTACCTTGTTGGGAACACTAAGTTTCTCTTCAGTTGCAAACTCCACTCCATACATATATATGGGGAGGTACTAGCTCCAACACGGCTTTACAGTGAAAACTGCAGGAACTTCAAACCGGCACTAGGAAACAGACTTAGAAACCACAGTAAAAGTTTCTCCTGCAAACCGTTCCCTTTGTGCTAGATGAACGAACGTCTCTCCACATGCTCAGTTCTGAGAGATAAGTGTGTGTGAAAGCCGAACTTCACCTAGCTTGTTGGGAACACAAAGATTCTCATCAGTTGCAAACTCCACTCCATACATATATATGGGGAGGTACAAGCTCCCACTCGGTTTTACAGTGAAAACTGCAGGAACTTCAAACCGGCACTAGGAAACAGACCGAGAAAACAGAGTAAAAGTTTCCCTTGCAACCCGTTCCCTTTGTGCTAGATGAACGAACGTCTCTCCACATGCTCAGTTCTGAGAGATAAGTGTGTGTGAAAGCCGTCCTTCACCTGGCTTGTTGGGAACACAAAGTTTCTCTTTAGTTTAAAATTCCACTCCATACATATATATGGGGAGGTACTAGCTCCAACACGGCTTTACAGTGAAAACTGCAGGAACTTCAAACCGGCACTAGGAAACAGACTGAGAAACCAGAGTAAAAGTTTCTCCTGCAAACCGTTCCTTTTGTGCTAGATGAACGAACGTCTCTCCACATGCTCAGTTCTGAGAGATAAGTGTGTGTGAAAGCCGTCCTTCATCTAGCTTGTTGGGAACACAAAGTTTCTCTTCAGTTGCAAACTCCACTCCATATATTTATATGGGGAGGTACTAGCTCCAACACGACTTTACAGTGAAAACTGCAGGAACTTCAAACCAGCACTAGGAAACAGACCGAGAAACCAGAGTAAAAGTTTCTCCTGCAAACCGTTCCCTTTGTGCTAGATGAAAGAACGTCTCTCCACGTGCTCAGTTCTGAAGGATAATTGTGTGTGAAAGCCGTACTTCATCTAGCTTGTTGGGAAAACAAAGTTTCTCTTCAGTTGCAAACTCCACTCCATACATACATATGGGGAGGTACTAGCTCCAACTCTGTTTTACAGTGAATACTGCAGGAACTTCAAACCGGCAATGGGAAACAGAATGAGAAACCAGAGTAAAAGTTTCTCCTGCAACTCGTTCCCTTTGTGCTAGATGAACGAACGTCTCTCCACATGCTCAGTTCTGAGAGATAAGTGTGTGTGAAAGCCGTTCTTCACCTAGCTTTTTGGGAACACAAAGTTTCTCTTCAATTGCAAACTCCACTCCATACATATATATGGGGAGGTACTAGCTCCAACTCGGTTTTACAGTGAAAACTGCAGGAACTTCAAACAGGCACTTGGAAAAAGACTGAGAAACCAGAGTAAAAGTTTCTCCTCCAACCCATTCAATTTGTGCTAGATGAACGAACGTCTGTCCACATGCTCAATTCTGAGAGATATGTGTGTGTGAAAGCCGTCCTTCACCTATCTTGTTGGGAACACAAAGTTTCTCTTCAGTTGCAAACTCCACTCCATACATATATATGGGTAGGAACAAGCTCCAACACGGTTTTACAGTGAAATCTGCAGGAACTTCAAACCGGCACTAGGAAACAGACAGAGAAACCAGAGTAAAATTTCCTCCAGCAACCCGTTCCCTTTGTTCTAGATGAACGAACGTCTCTCCACATGCTCAGTTCTGAGAGATAAGTGTGTGTGAAAGCCGTGCTTCACCTAGCTTGTTGGGAACACAAAGTTTCTCTTCAGTTGCAAACTCCACTCCATACATATATATGGGGAAGTACTAGTTCCAACTCGGTTTTACAGTGAAAACTGCAGGAACATCAAACCGGCAGTAGGAAACAGACTGAGAAACCAGACTAAAAGTTTCTCCTGCAACCCGTTCAATTCGTTCTAGATGAACGAAAGTCTCTTCACATGCTCAGTTGTGAGAGTTAAGTGTGTGTGAATGCCGTTCTTCACCTTGCTTGTTGGGAACACAAACTTTCTCTTCAGTTGCAAACCCCACTCCATACATATATATGGGGAGGTTCTAGCCCCAACTCGGTTTTACAGTGAAAATTGCAGGAACTTCAAACCGGCACTAGGAAACTGTCTGAGAAACCAGAGGAAAAGTTTCTCCAGCATCCCGTTCCTTTTGTGCTAGATGAACGAACGTCTCTCCACATGCTCAGTTCTGAGAGTTAATTGTGTGTGAAAGCCGTCCTTCACCTATCTTGTTGGGAACACAAAGTTTCTCTTCAGTTGCAAACTCCACTCCATACATATATATGGGGAGGTACTAGCACCAACTCGGTTTTACAGTGAAAACTGCAGGAACTTTAAACCGGCACTAGGAAACAGACCGAGAAACCAGAAGAAAAGTTTCTCCTGCAACCCTTTCCCTTTTTGCTAGATGAACGAACGTCTCTAAACATGCTCAGTTCTGAGAGATAAGTGTGTGTGAAAGCCGTTCTTCAACTTGCTTGTTGGGAACACAAAATTTCTCTTCAGTTGCAAACTCCACTCCATGCATATATATGGGGAGGTACTAGCTCCAACTCGGTTTTACAGTGAAAACAGCAGGAACTTCAAACCGGCACTAGGAAACAGACTGAGAAACCAGAGTAAAAGTTTCTCCTGCAACACATTCCCTTTGTGCTAGATGAACGAACGTATCTCCACATCTCAGTTCTGAGAGATAAGTGTGTGTGAAAGCCGTCCTTCACCTAGCTTGTGGGAACAAAAAATTTCTCTTCAGTTGCAAACTCCACTCCATACATATATATGGGAGGTACTAGCTCCAAATCGGTTTTACAGTGAAAACTGCAGGATCTTCAAACCGGCACTAGGAACCAGACTGAAAACCAGAGTAAAAGTTTCTCCTGCAACCCGTTCCCTTTGTGCTAGATGAACGAACGTCTCTCCACATGCTCAGTTCTGAGAGATAAGTGTGTGTGAAAGCCGTCCTTCACCTAGCTTGTTGGGAACACAAAGTTTCTCTTCAGTTGCAAACTCCACTCCATACATATATATGGGTAGGAACTACCTCCAACTCGGTTTTACAGTGAAAACTGCAGGAACTTCAAACCGGCACTAGGAAACAGACTGAGAAACCAGAGTTAAACTTCCTCCAGCCACCCGTTCCCTTTGTTCTAGATGAACGAACGTCTCTCCACATGCTCAGTTCTGAGAGATAAGTGTGTGTGAAAGCCGTGCTTCACCTAGCTTGTTGGGAACACAAAGTTTCTCTTCAGTTGCAAACTCCACTCCATACATATATATGTGTAGGTACTAGCTCCAACACGGTTTTACAGTGAAAACTGCAGGAACATCTAACCGGCAGTAGGAAACAGACTGAGAAACCAGAGTAAAAGTTTCCCCTCCAACCCATTCACTTTGTGCTAGATGAACGAACGTCTCTCCACATGCTCAGTTCTGAGAGATATGTGTGTGTGAACCAAATTTCACCTGGCTTATTGGGAACACAAAGTTTCTCTTCAGTTGCAAACTCCACTCCATACATATATATGGGGAGGTACTAGCTCCAACACGGCTTTACAGTGAAAACTTCAGGAACTTCAAACCGGCACTAGGAAATAGATTTAGAAACCACAGTAAAAGTTTCTCCTGCAAACCGTTCCCTTTGTGCTAGATGAACGAACGTCTCTCCACATGCTCAGTTCTGAGAGATAAGTGTGTGTGAAAGCCGAACTTCACCTAGCTTGTTGGGAACACAAAGTTTCTCATTAGTTGCAAACTCCACTCCATACATATATATGGGGAGGTACAATCTCCCACTCGGTTTTACAGTGAAAACTGCAGGAACTTCAAACCGGCACTAGGAAACAGACCGAGAAACCAGAGTAAAAGTTTCACTTGCAACCCGTTTCCTTTGTGCTAGATGAACGAACGTCTCTCCACATGCTCAGTTCTGAGAGATAAGTGTGTGTGAAAGCCGTCCTTCACCTGGCTTGTTGGGAACACAAAGTTTCTCTTTAGTTTAAAATTCCACTCCATACATATATATGGGGAGGTACTAGCTCCAACACGGCTTTACAGTGAAAACTGCAGGAACTTCAAACCGGCACTAGGAAACAGACTGAGAAACCAGAGTAAAAGTTTCTCCTGCAAACCGTTCCTTTTGTGCTAGATGAACGAAAGTCTCTCCACATGCTCAGTTCTGAGAGATAAGTGTGTGTGAAAGCCGTCCTTCATCTAGCTTGTTGGGAACACAAAGTTTCTCTTCAGTTGCAAACTCCACTCCATACATTTATATGGGGAGGTACTAGCTCCAACACGGCTTTACAGTGAAAACTGCAGGAACTTCAAACCAGCACTAGGAAACAGACCGAGAAACCAGAGTAAAAGTTTCTCCTGCAAACCGTTCCCTTTGTGCTAGATGAAAGAACGTCTCTCCACATGCTCAGTTCTGAGGGATAATTGTGTGTGAAAGCCGTACTTCATCTAGCTTGTTGGGAAAACAAAGTTTCTCTTCAGTTGCAAACTCCACTCCATACATACATATGGGGAGGTACTAGCTCCAACTCTGTTTTACAGTGAATACTGCAGGAACTTCAAACCGGCAATGGGAAACAGAATGAGAAACCAGAGTAAAAGTTTCTCCTGCAACTCGTTCCCTTTGTGCTAGATGAACGAACGTCTCTCCACATGCTCAGTTCTGAGAGATAAGTGTGTGTGAAAGCCGTTCTTCACCTAGCTTTTTGGGAACACAAAGTTTCTCTTCAATTGCAAACTCCACTCCATACATATATATGGGGAGGTACTAGCTCCAACTCGGTTTTACAGTGAAAACTGCAGGAACTTCAAACAGGCACTTGGAAAAAGACTGAGAAACCAGAGTAAAAGTTTCTCCTCCAACCCATTCAATTTGTGCTAGATGAACGAACGTCTCTCCACATGCTCAATTCTGAGAGATATGTGTGTGTGAAACCGAACTTCACCTAGCTTGATGGGAACACAAAGTTTCTCTTCAGTTGCAAACTCCACTCCATACATATATATGGGTAGGAACAAGCTCCAACTCGGTTTTACAGTGAAATCTGCAGGAACTTCAAACTGGCACTAGGAAACAGACAGAGAAACCAGAGTAAAATTTCCTCCAGCAACTCGTTCCCTTTGTTCTAGATGAACGAACGTCTCTCCACATGCTCAGTTCTGAGAGATAAGTGTGTGTGAAAGCCGTGCTTCACCTAGCTTGTTGGGAACACAAAGTTTCTCTTCAGTTGCAAACTCCACTCCATACATATATATGGGGAAGTACTAGTTCCAACTCGGTTTTACAATGAAAAATGCAGGAACATCAAACCGGCAGTAGGAAACAGACTGAGAAACCAGAGTAAAAGTTTCTCCTGCAACCCGTTCCCTTCGTTCTAGATGAACGAAAGTCTCTTCACATGCTCAGTTCTGAGAGTTAAGTGTGTGTGAAAGCCGTTCTTCACCTTGCTTGTTGGGAACACAAACTTTCTCTTCAGTTGCAAACCCCACTCCATACATATATATGGGGAGGTTCTAGCCCCAACTCGGTTTTACAGTGAAAATTGCAGGAACTTCAAACCAGCACTAGGAAACTGACTGAGAAACCAGAGGAAAAGTTTCTCCAGCAACCCGTTCCCTTTGTGCTAGATGAACGAACGTCTCTCCACATGCTCAGTTCTGAGAATTAATTGTGTGTGAAAGCCGTCCTTCACCTATCTTGTTGGGAACACAAAGTTTCTCTTCAGTTGCAAACTCCACTCCATACATATATATGGGGAGGTACTAGCACCAACTCGGTTTTACAGTGAAAACTGCAGGAACTTCAAACCGGCACTAGGAAACAGACCGAGAAACCAGAAGAAAAGTTTCTCCTGCAACCCGTTCCCTTTTTGCTAGATGAACGAACGTCTCTAAACATGCTCAGTTCTGAGAGATAAGTGTGTGTGAAAGCCGTTCTTCAACTTGCTTTTTGGGAACACAAAATTTCTCTTCAGTTGCAAACTCCACTCCATGCATATATATGGGGAGGTACTAGCTCCAACTCGGTTTTACAGTGAAAACAGCAGGAACTTCAAACCGGCACTAGGAAACAGACTGATAAACCAGAGTAAAAGTTTCTCCTGCAACACATTCCCTTTGTGCTAGATGAACGAAAGTCTCTCCACATGCTCAGTTCTGAGAGATAAGTGTGTGTGAAAGCCGTCCTACACCTAGCTTGTTGGGAACACAAAGTTTCTATTTAGTTGCAAATTCCACTCCATACATATATATGGGGAGGTACTAGCTCCAACTCGATTTTACAGTGAAAACTGCAGGAACGTCAAAACGGCACTAGGAAACAGACTGAGAAACCAGAGTAAAAGTTTCTCCTGCAACCCGTTCCTTTGTGCTAGATGAACGAACGTATCTCCACATCTCAGTTCTGAGAGATAAGTGTGTGTGAAAGCCGTCCTTCACCTAGCTTGTGGGAACAAAAACTTTCTCTTCAGTTGCAAACTCCACTCCATACATATATATGGGGAGGTACTAGCTCCAAATCGGTTTTACAGTGAAAACTGCAGGATCTTCAAACCGGCACTAGGAACCAGACTGAGAAACCAGAGTAAAAGTTTCTCCTGCAACCCGTTCCCTTTGTGCTAGATGAACGAACGTCTCTCCACATGCTCAGTTCTGAGAGATAAATGTGTGTGAAAGCAGTCCTTCACCTAGCTTGTTGGGAACACAAAGTTTCTCTTCAGTTGCAAACTCCACTCCATACATATATATGGGGAGGAACTACCTCCAACTCGGTTTTACAGTGAAAACTGCAGGAACTTCAAACCGGCACTAGGAAACACACTGAGAAACCAGAGTAAAACTTCCTCCAGCAACCCGTTCCCTTTGTTCTAGATGAACGAACGTCTCTCCACATGCTCAGTTCTGAGAGATAAGTGTGTGTGAAAGCCGTGCTTCACCTAGCTTGTTGGGAACACAAAGTTTCTCTTCAGTTGCAAACTCCACTCCATACATATATATGGGTAGGTACTAGCTCCAACACGGTTTTACAGTGAAAACTGCAGGAACATCTAACCGGCAGTAGGAAACAGACTGAGAAACCAGAGTAAAAGTTTCTCCTACAAACCGTTCCCTTCGTTCTAGATGAAAGAACGTCTCTCCACATGCTCAGTTCTGAGAGATAAGTGTGTGTGTAAGCCGTTCTTCACCTAGCCTGTTGGGAACACAAAGTTTCTCTTCAGTTGCAAACTCCACTCCATACATATATATGGGGAGGTACTAGCTCCAACTCGGTTTTACAGTGAAAACTGCAGGAACTTCAAACCGGCACTAGGAAACAGACTGAGAAACCAGAGTAAAAGTTTCTCCTGAAACCCGTTCCCTTTGTGCTAGATGAACGAACGTCTCTCCACATGCTCAGTTCTGAGAGATAAGTGTGTGTGAAAGCCGTCCTTCACCTAGCTTGTTGGGAACACAAAGTTTCTCTTCAGTTGCAAACTCCACTCCATATATGTATATGGGGTGGTACAAGCTCCAACTCGGTTTTACAGTGAAAACTGCAGGAACTTCAAACCGGCACTAGGAAACAGACCGAGAAACCAGAGTAAAAATTTCTCCTGCAACCCGATCCCTTTGTGCTAGATGAACGAAAGTCTCTACACATGCTCAGTTCTGAGAGATACGTGTGTGTGAAAGCCGTCCTTCACCTAGATTGTTGGGAACACAAAGCTTCTCTTCATTTGCAAACTCCACTCCATACATATTTATGGGGTGGTATTAGCTCCAACACGGTTTTACAGTGAAAACTGCAGGAACTTCAAACCGGCATCAGGAAACAGACCGAGAAACCACCGTAAAAGTTTCACCTTCAACCCGTCCCCTTTGTACTAGATGAACGAACGTCTCTCCACATGCTCAGTTCTGAGAGATCAGTGTGTGTGAAAGCCGTCCTTCACCTAGCTTTTTGGGAACACAAAGTTTCCTTCAGTTGCAAACTCCAATCCATACATATATATGGGGAGGTACTAGCTCCAACACGGCTTTACAGTAAAAACTGCAGGAACTTCAAACCGGCACTAGGAAACAGACTGAGAAACCAGAGTAAAAGTTTCTCCTGCAAACCGTTCCCTTTGTGCTAGATGAACGAACGTCTCTCCACATGCTCAGTTCTGAGAGATAAGTGTGTGTGAAAGCCGTCCTTCACCTAGCTTGTTGGGAACACAAAGTTTCTCTTCAGTTGCAAACTCCCCTCCATACATATATATGGGGATGTACAAGCTCCAACCTGGATTTACAGTGAAAACTGCAGGAACTTCAAACCGGCACAAGGAAACAGACTGAGAAACCAGAGTAAAAGTTTCTCCTGCAACCCGTTCCCTTTGTGCTAGATGAACGAACGTCTCTATACATGCTCAGTTCTGAGAGATAAGTGTGTGTGAAAGCCGTCATTCACCTAGCTTGTTGGGAACACAAAGTTTCTCTTCAGTAGCAATCTCCACTCCATACATATATATGGGAATTTACTAGCTCCAACTCGCTTTTACAGTGAAAAGTGCAGGAACTTCAAACCGGCAATAGGAAACAGACTGAGAAACCAGAGTAAATGTTTCTCCTGCAACCCGTTCCTTTTGTGCTAGATGAACGAACGTCTCTCCACATGCTCAGTTCTGAGGGATAATTGTGTGTGAAAGCCGTCCTTCATCTAGCTTGTTGGGAACACAAAGTTTCTCTTCAGTTGCAAACTCCACTCCATACATACATATGGGGAGGTACTATTTCCAACTCGGTTTTAAAGTGAAAACTGCAGGAACTTCAAACCGGCAATAAGAAACAGAATGAGAAACCAGAGTAAAAGTTTCCCCTGCAACCCGTTCCCTTTGTGCTAGATGAACGAACGTCTCTCCACATGCTCAGTTCTGAGAGATAAGTGTGTGTGAATGCCGTCCTTCACCTAGCTTGTTGGGAACACAAAGTTTCTCTTCAGTTGCAAACACCACTCCATACATATATATGGGGAGGTACTAGATCCAACTCGATTTTACAGTGAAATCTGCAGGAACTTCAAACCGGCACTTGGAAAATAACTGAGAAACCAGAGTAAAAGTTTCTCCTGCAACCCGTTCCCTTTGTGCTAGATGAACGAACGTCTCTCCACATGCTCAGTTCTGAGAGATAAGTGTGTGTGAAATCCGTCCTTCAACTAGCTTGTTGGGAACACAAAGTTTCTCTTCATTTGCAAACTCCACTCCATACATATTTATGGCTTGCTATTAGCTCCAACACGGTTTTACAGTGAAAACTGCAGGAACTTCAAACCGGCATCAGGAAACAGACCGAGAAACCACCGTAAAAGTTTCACCTGCAACCCGTCCCCTTTGTGCTAGATGAACGAACGTCTCTCCACATGCTCAGTTCTGAGAGATCAGTGTGTGTGAAAGCCGTCCTTCACCTAGCTTTTTGGGAACACAAAGTTTCCTTCAGTTGCAAACTCCAATCCATACATATATATGGGGAGGTACTAGCTCCAACACGGCTTTACAGTGAAAACTGCAGGAACTTCAAACCGGCACTAGGAAACAGACTGAGAAACCAGAGTAAAAGTTTCTCCTGCAAACCGTTCCCTTTGTGCTAGATGAACGAACGTCTCTCCACATGCTCAGTTCTGAGAGATAAGTGTGTGTGAAAGCCGTCCTTCACCTAGCTTGTTGGGAACACAAAGTTTCTCTTCAGTAGCAATCTCCACTCCATACATATATATGGGAATTTACTAGCTCCAAATCGCTTTTACAGTGAAAAGTGCAGGAACTTCAAACCGGCAATAGGAAACAGACTGAGAAACCAGAGTAAATGTTTCTCCTGCAACCCGTTCCTTTTGTGCTAGATAAACGAACGTCTCTCCACATGCTCAGTTCTGAGGGATAATTGTGTGTGAAAGCCGTCCTTCATCTAGCTTGTTGGGAACAAAAAGTTTCTCTTCATTTGCAAACTCCACTCCATACATACATATGGGGAGGTACTATTTCCAACTCGGTTTTACAGTGAAAACTGCAGGAACTTCAAACCGGCAATAAGAAACAGAATGAGAAACCAGAGTAAAAATTTCTCCTGCAACCCGTTCCCTTTGTTCTAGATGAACGAACGTCTCTCCACATGCTCAGTTCTCAGAGATATGTGCGTGTGAAAGCCGACCTTCACCTAGCTTGTTGGGAACACAAAGTTTCTCTTCAGTTGCAAACTCCACTCCATACATATATATGGGGAGGAACTACCTCCAACTCGTTTTTACAGTGAAATCTGCAGGAACTTCAAACCGGCACTAGGAAACAGACTGAGAAACTAGAGTAAAACTTCCTCCAGCAACCCGTTCCCTTTGTTCTAGATGAACGAACGTCTCTCCACATGCTCAGTTCTGAGAGATAAGTGTGTGTGAAAGCCGTGCTTCACCTAGCTTGTTGGGAACACAAAGTTTCTCTTCATTTGCAAACTCCACTCCATACATATATATGGGGAGGTACTAGCTCCAACACGGTTTTACAGTGAAAACTGCAGGAACATCAAACCGGCAGTAGGAAACAGACTGAGAAACCAGAGTAAATGTTTCTCCTGCAACCCTTTCCCTTCGTTCTAGATGAACGAACGTCTCTCCACATGCTCAGTTCTGAGAGTTAATGTGTGTGAAAGCCGTTCTTCAACTAGCTTGTTGGGAACACAAAGTTTCTCTTCAGTTGCAAACTCCACTCCATACATATATATGGGGAGGTACTAGCCCCAACCCGGTTTTACAGTGAAAACTGCAGGAACTTCAAACCGGCACTAGGAAACAGACTGAGAAACCAGAGTTAAGTTTTTCCTGCAACCCGTTCCCTTTGTGATAGATGAACGAACGTCTCTACACATGCTCAGTTCTGAGAGATCAGTGTGTGTGAAAGCCGTCCTTCACCTAGCTTTTTGGGAACACAAAGTTTCTCTTCAGTTGCAAACTCCACTCCATACATATATATGGGGAGGAACTAGTTCCAACATGGTTTTACAGTGAAAACTGCAGGAATTTCAAACCGGCACTTGGAAACAGAGAAACCAGAGAAACAGTTCCCCCAGCAACCCGTTCCCTTTGTGCTAGATGAACGAACGTCTCTCCACATGCTCAGTTTTGAGAGATAAGTGTGTGTGAAAGCCGTCCTTCACCTAGCTTGTTGGGAACACAAAGTTTCTCTTCAGTTGCAAACTCCACTCCATACATATATATGGGGAGGTACTAGCTCCAAATCGGTTTTAGAGTGAAAACTGCAGGAATATAATACCGGCACTAGGAAACATACTGAGAAACCAGAGTAAAAGTTTCTCCTGCAACCCGTTCCCTTTGTTCTAGATGAACGAATGTCTCTCCACATGCTCAGTTCTGAGAGTTAAGTGTGTGTGAAAGCCGTTCTTCACCTAGCTTGTTGGGAACACAAACTTTCTCTTCAGTTGCAAATTCCACTCCATACATATATATGGGGAGGTACAAGCTCCAACTCGGTTTTACAGTGAAAACTGCAGGAATTTCAAACCGGCACTAGGAAACAGACCGAGAAACCAGAGTAAAAATTTCTCCTGCAACCCGATCCCTTTGTGCTAGATGAACGAACGTCTCTACACATGCTCAGTTCTGAGAGATACGTGTGTGTGAAAGCCGTCCTTCACCTAGCTTGTTGGGAACACAAAGCTTCTCTTCATTTGTAAACTCCAATCCATAAATATTTATGGGGAGGTACTAGCTTCAACTCGGTTTTAAAGTGAAAACTGCAGGAACTTCATACCGGCATCAGGAAACAGACCGAGAAACCACAGTAAAAATTTCTCCTGCAACACTTTCCCTTTGTGCTTGATGAAAGAACGTCTCTCCACATGCTAATTTCAGAGAGAAAAGTGTGTGTGAAAGCCGTGCTTCACCTAGCTTGTTGGTAACACAAAGATTCTCTTCAGTTGCAAACTCCACTCCATACATATATATGGGGAGGTACTAGCTCCAACTCGGTTTTACAGTGAAAACAGCAGGAACTTCAAACCGGCAATAGGAAACAGAATGAGAAACCAGATTAAAAGTTTCTCCTGCAACCCGTTCCCTTTGTGCTAGATGAACGAACGTCTCACCACATGCTCAGTTCTGAGAGATAAGTGTGTGTGAAAGCCGTCGTTCACCTAGCTTGTTGGGAAAACAAAGTTTCTCTTCAGTTGCAAACCCCACTCCATACATATATATGGGGTGGTACTAGCTCCAACTCGTTTTTACAGTGAAAACTGCAGGAAGTTCAAACCGCCACTTGGAAAAAGACGGAGAAACCAGAGTAAAAGTTTCTCCTGCAACCCGTTCCCTTTGTGCTAGATGAACGAACGTCTCTCCACATGCTCAGTTCTGAGCGAAAAGTGTGTGTGAAAGTCGAACTTCAACTAGCTTTTTGGGAACACAAACTTTCTCTTCAGTTGCAAACTCCACTCCATACATATATATGGGGAGGAACTAGTTCCAACACGGTTTTACAGTGAAAACTGCAGGAACTTCAATCCGGCACTAGGAAACAGACAGAGAAACCAGAGAATCAGTTCCTCCAGCAACCCGTTCCCTTTGTGCTAGATGAACGAACGTCTCTCCACATGCTCAGTTCTGAGAGATAAGTGTGTGTGAAAGCCGTTCTTCACCTACCTTGTTGGGAACACAAAGTTTCTCTTCATTAGCAAACTCCACTCCATACATATATATGGGGAGGTACTAGCTCCAAATCGGTTTTACAGTGAAAACTGCAGGAACATCAAACCGGCACTAGGAAACAGACTGAGAAACCAGAGTAAAAGTTTCCCTGCAACCCGTTCTCTTTTTTCTAGATGAACGAACGTCTCTCCACATGCTCAGTTTTGAGAGTTAAGTGTGTGTGAAAGCCGTCCTTCACCAAGCTTCTTGGGAACACAAAGTTTCTCTTCATTTGCAAACTCCACTCGATACATATATATTGGGAGGTACTAGCTCCAACTCGGTTTTACAGTGAAAACTGCAGGAACTTCAAACCGGCACTAGGAAACAGACTGAGAAACCAGAGTAATAGTTTCTCCTGCAAACCGTTCCCTTTGTGCTAGATGAACGAACGTCTCTCCACATGCTCAGTTCTGAGAGATAAGTGTGTGTGAAAGCCGTCCTTCACCTAGCTTGTTGGGAACACAAAGTTTCTCTTAAGTTGCAAACACCACTCCATATATATATATGGGGAGGTACTAGCCCCAACTCGGTTTTACAGTGAAAACTGCAGGAATTTCAAACCGGCACTAGGAAACGGACCGAGATACCAGAGTAAATGTTTCCCCTGCAACCCGTTCCATTTGTGCTAGATGAACGAACGTCTCTCCACATGCTCAGTTCTGAGAGATAAGTATGTGTGAAAGCCGTCCTTCACCTATCTTGTTGGGAACACAAAGTTTCTCTTCAGTTGCAGACTCCACTCCATACATATATATGGGGAGGTACAATCTCCAACTCTGTTTTACAGTGAAAACTGCAGGAACTTCAAACCGGCACTAGGAAACAGACAGAGAAACCAGAGAAACATTTCCTCCAGCAACCCTTTCCCTTTGTGCTAGATGAACGAAAGCCTCTCCACATGCTCAGTTCTGAGAGATAAGTGTGTGTGAATGCCGTCCTTCACCTAGCTTGTTGGGAACATAAAGTTTCTTTTCATTTGCAAACTCCACTCCATACATACATATGGGGAGGTACTAGCTCCAACACGGTTTTACAGTGAAAACTGCAGGAACTTCAAACTGGCACTAGGAAACAGACTGAGAAACCAGAGTAAAAGTTTCTCCTGCAACCCGTTCCCTTTGTGCTAGATGAACGAACGTCTATCCACATGCCCAGTTCTGAGAGATAATTGTGTTTGAAAGCCGTCCTTCACCTAGCTTGTTGGGAACACAAAGTTTCTCTTCAGTTGCAAACTCCACTCCATACATATATATTGGGAAGTACAAGCTAAAAATCGGTTTTACAGGGAAAACTGCAGGAACTTCAAACCGGCACTAGGAAACAGACTGAGAAACCAGAGTAAAAGTTTCTCCTGCAACCCGTTCCCTTTGTGCTAGATGAACGAACGTCTCTCCACATGCTCAGTTCTGAGAGATAAGTGTGTGTGAAAGCCGTCCTTCACCTAGCTTGTTGGGAACACAAAGTTCCTCTTCAGTTGCAAACTCCACTCCATACATATATATGGGGAGGTAGTAGCTCCAACTCTGTTTTACAGTGAAAAAAGCAGGAACTTCAAACCGGCACTAGGAAACAGACCGAGATACCAGAGTAAATGTTTCTCCTGCAACCCGTTCCCTTTTTGCTAGATGAGCGAACGTCTCTCCACATGCTCAGTTCTGAGAGATAAGTACGTGTGAATGCCGTCCTTCACCTATCTTGTTGGGAACACAAAGTTTCTCTTCAGTTGCAAACTCCAATCCATACATATATATGGGGAGGTACTAGCTCCTACTCCGTTTTACAGTGAAAACTGCAGGAACTTCAAACCGGCACTAGGAAACAGACCGAGAAACCACAGTAATAGTTTCATTTGCAACCCGTTCCTTTTGTGCTAGATGAACGAACGTCTCTCCACATGCTCAGTTCTGAGAGATAAGTTTGAGTGAAAGCCGTCCTTCACCTAGCTTGTTGGGAACACAAAGTTTCTCTTCAGTTGCAAACTCCACTCCATACATATATATGGGGAGGTACTATCTCCAACTCGGTTTTACAGTGAAAACTGCAGGAACATCAAACCGACACTAGGAAACAGACTGAGAAACCAGAGTAAAAGTTTCTCCTGCAACATGTTCCCTTTGTGCTAGATGAACGAACGTTTCTCCACATGCTCAATTCTGAGAGATAAGTGTGGGTGAAAGCCGTCATTCATCTACCTTGTTGGGAACAAAAAGTTTCTCTACAATTGCAAACTCCACTCCATACATATATATGGGGAAGTACTATCTCCAACTCTGTTTTACAGTGAAAACTGCAGGAACTTCAAACCGGCACTAGGAAACAGACCGAGAAACCAGAGTAATAGTTTCACCTGCAATCCGTTCCCTTTGTGCTAGATGAACGAACGTCTCTCCACATGCTCAGTTCTGAGAGATAAGTGTGTGTGAATGCCGTCCTTTACATAGCTTGTTGGGAAAACAAAGTTTCTCTTCAGTTGCAAACTCCTCTCCATACATATATATGGGGAGGTACTAGCTCCACCTCGGTTTTACAGTGAAAACTGCAGGAACTTCAAACCGGCATTAGGAAACAGACCGAGATACTAGAGTAAAAGTTTCTCCTGCAACCCGTTCCCTTTGTGCTAGATGAAAGAACGTCTCTCCACATGCTCAGTTCTGAGAGATATGTATGTGTGAAACCCGTCCTTCACCTATCTTGTTGGGAACACAAAGTTTCTCTTCAGTTGCAAATTCCAATCCATACATATATATGGGAAGGTACCAGATCCATCTCGGTTTTACAGTGAAAAAAGCAGGAACTTCAAACCGGCACTAGGAAACAGACTGAGAAACCAGAGAAAAAGTTTCTCCTGCAACACGTTCCCTTTGTTCTTGATGTACGAACGTCTCTCCACATGCTCAGTTCTGAGAGATAAGTGTGTGTGAAAGCCGTCCTTCATCTGCCGTGTTGGGAACACAAAGTTTCTCTACAGTTGCAAACTCCACTCCATACATATATAAGGGGAGGTACAATCTCCAACTCTGTTTTACAGTGAAAACTGCAGGAACTTCAAACCGGCACTAGGAAACAGACCGAGAAACCAGAATAAATTTTCCCCTGCAACCCGTTTCCTTTGTGCTAGATGAACGAACTTCTCTCCACATGCTCAGTTCTGAGAGATAAGTGTGTGTGAAAGCCGTACTTCACCTATCTTGTTGGGAACACAAAGTTTCTCTTCAGTTGCAAACACCACTCCATACATATATATGGGGTGGTACTAGCTCCAACTCGGTTTTACAGTGAAAATTGCAGGAACTTCAAACCGGCACTAGGAAACAGACTGAGAAACCAGAGCAAATGTTTCTCCTGCAACCCGTTCCCTTTGTGCTAGATGAACGAACGTCTCTCCACATGCCCAGTTCTGAGAGATAATTGTGTGTGAAAGCCGACCTTCACCTAGCTTCTTGGGAAAACAAAGTTTCCCTTCAGTTGCAAACTCCACTCCATACATATATATGTGGAGGAACAAGCACCAAATCGGTTTTACAGGGAAAAATGCAGGAAATTCAAACCTGCACTAGGAAACAGACCGAGAAACCAGAGTAAAATTTTCTCCTGCAACCCGTTCCCTTTGTGCTAGATGAACGAACGTCTCTCCACATGCTCAGTTCTGAGAGATAAGTGTGAGTGAAAGCCGTACTTCACCTAGCTTGTTGGGAACACAAAGTTTCTCTTCAGTTGCAAACTCCACTCCATACATATATATGGGGTGGTACTAGCTCCAACTCGGTTTTACAGTGAAAACTGCAGGAACTTCAAACCGGCACTAGGAAACAGACTGAGAAACCAGAGTAAATGTTTCTCCTGCAACCCGTTCCCTTTGTGCTAGATGAACGAACGTCTCTCCACATGCCAAGTTCTGAGAGATAATTGTGTGTGAAAGCCGAACTTCACCTAGCTTGTTGGGAAAACAAAGTTTCCCTTCAGTTGCAAACTCCACTCCATATATATATATGGGGAGGAACAAGCACCAAATCGGTTTTACAGGGAAAAATGCAGGAACTTCAAACCTGCACTAGGAAACAGACCGAGAAACCAGAGTAAAATTTTCTCCTGCAACCCGTTCCCTTTGTGCTAGATGAACGAACGTCTCTCCACATGCTTATTTCTGAGAGATAAGTGTGTGTGAAAGCCGTCCTTCACATAGCTTGTTGGGAACACAAAGTTTCTCTTCAGTTGCAAACTCCAATCCATACATATATATGGGAAGGTACTAGCTCCAACTCGGTTTTACAGTGAAAACTGCAGGAACATCAAACCGGCACTAGGAAACCGACCGAGAAACCAGAGTAATAGTTTCTCCTGCAACCCGTACCTTTGTGCTAGATGAACGAACGTCTCTCCACATGCTCAGTTCTGAGAGATAAGTGTGAGTGAAAGCCGTCCTTCACCTAGCTTGTTGGGAACACAAAGTTTCTCTTCAGTTGCAAACTCCACTCCATACATATATATGGGGAGGTACTAGATCCAACTCGGATTTACAGTGAAAACTGCAGGAACATCAAACCGACACTAGGAAACAGAACGAGATACCAGAGTAAATGTTTCTCCTGCAATCCGTTCCCTTTGTGCTAGATGAACGAACGTCTCTCCACATGCTCAGTTCTGAGAGATAATTATGTGTGAAAGCCGTCCTTCACCTAACTTGTTGGGAACACAAAGTTTCTCTTCAGTTGCAAACTCCAATCCATACATATATATGGGGAGGTACTAGCTCCAACTCGGTTTTACAGTGAAAACTGCAGGAACATCAAACCGGCACTAGGAAACAGACTGAGAAACCAGAGTAAAAGTTTCTCCTGCAACCCGTTCTCTTTGTTCTAGATGAACGAACGTTTCTCCACATGCTCAGTTCTGAGAGATAAGTGTGTGTGAAAGCCGTCCTTAATCTACCTTGTTGGGAACAAAAAGTTTCTCTACAGTTGCAAACACCACTCCATACATATATATAGGGAGGTACTATCTCCAAATCTGTTTTACAGTGAAAACTGCAGGAACTTCAAACCGGCACAAGGGAACAGTTCGAGAAACCAGAGTAAAAATTTCTCCTGCAACCCGTTCCCTTTGTGCTAGATGAACGAACGTCTCTCCACATGCTCAGTTCTGAGAGATAAGTGTGTGTGAAAGCCGTCCTTCACCTAGCTTGTTGGGAACACAAAGTTTCTCTTCAGTTACAAACTCCACTCCATACATATATATGGGGAGGTACTAGCTCCAACTCGGTTTTACATTGAAAATTGCAGGAAGTTCAAACCAGCACTAGGAAACAGACTGAGAAACCAGAGTAAAAGTTTCTCCTGGAAACCGTTCCCTTCGTGCTAGATGAACGAACGTCTCTCCACATGCTCAGTTCTGAGAGATAAGTGTGTGTGAAAGCCGTCCTTCAACTAGCTTGTTGGGAACACAAAGTTTCTCTTCAGTTGCAAACTCCATTCCATATATATATATGGGGAGGTACTAGCTCCAACTCGGTTTTACAGTGAAAACTGTAGGAACATCAAACCAGCACTTGGAAAAAGACGGAGAAACCAGAGTAAAAGTTTCTCCTGCAACACGTTCCATTTGTGCTAGATGAACGAACGTCTCTCCACATGCTCAGTTCTGAGAGAAAAATCTGTGTGAAAGCCGTCCTTCACCTAGCTTGTTGGGAACACAAAGTTTCTCTTCAGTTGCAAACACCACTCCATAAATATATATTGGGAGGAACTAGTTCCAACTGGGTTTTACAGAGAAAACTGCAGGAACTTCAAACCGGCACTAGGAAACAGACTGAGAAACCAGAGCAAATGTTTCTCCTGCAACCCGTTCCCTTTGTGCTAGATGAACGAACGTCTCTCCACATGCCCAGTTCTGAGAGATAATTGTGTGTGAAAGCCGACCTTCACCTAGCTTCTTGGGAAAACAAAGTTTCCCTTCAGTTGCAAACTCCACTCCATACATATATATGTGGAGGAACAAGCACCAAATCGGTTTTACAGGGAAAAATGCAGGAACTTCAAACCTGCACTAGGAAACAGACCGAGAAACCAGAGTAAAATTTTCTCCTGCAACCCGTTCCCTTTGTGCTAGATGAACGAACGTCTCTCCACATGCTCAGTTCTGAGAGATAAGTGTGAGTGAAAGCCGTCCTTCACCTAGCTTGTTGGGAACACAAAGTTTCTCTTCAGTTGCAAACTCCACTCCATACATATATATGGGGTGGTACTAGCTCCAACTCGGTTTTACAGTGAAAACTGCAGGAACTTCAAACCGGCACTAGGAAACAGACTGAGAAACCAGAGTAAATGTTTCTCCTGCAACCCGTTCCCTTTGTGCTAGATGAACGAACGTCTCTCCACATGCCAAGTTCTGAGAGATAATTGTGTGTGAAAGCCGAACTTCACCTAGCTTGTTGGGAAAACAAAGTTTCCCTTCAGTTGCAAACTCCACTCCATATATATATATGGGGAGGAACAAGCACCAAATCGGTTTTACAGGGAAAAATGCAGGAACTTCAAACCTGCACTAGGAAACAGACCGAGAAACCAGAGTAAAATTTTCTCCTGCAACCCGTTCCCTTTGTGCTAGATGAACGAACGTCTCTCCACATGCTTATTTCTGAGAGATAAGTGTGTGTGAAAACCGTCCTTCACATAGCTTGTTGGGAACACAAAGTTTCTCTTCAGTTGCAAACTCCAATCCATACATATATATGGGGAGGTACTAGCTCCAACTCGGTTTTACAGTGAAAACTGCAGGAACTTCAAACCGGCATTAGGAAACAGAGCGAGATACTAGAGTAAAAGTTTCTAATGCAACTCGTTCCCTTTGTGCTAGATGAAAGAACGTCTCTCCACATGCTCAGTTCTGAGAGATAATTATGTGTGAAAGCCGTCCTTCACCTATCTTGTTGGGAACACAAAGTTTCTCTTCAGTTGCAAATTCCAATCCATACATATATATGGGAAGGTTCTAGATCCATCTCGGTTTTACAGTGAAAACTGCAGGAATATCAAACCGGCACTAGGAAACAGACTGAGAAACCAGAGAAAAAGTTTCTCCTGCAACACTTTCCATTTGTTCTTGATGTACGAACGTCTCTCCACATGCTCAGTTCTGAGAGATAAGTGTGTGTGAAAGCCGTCCTTCAACTATCTTGTTGGGAACACAAAGTTTCTCTTCAGTTGCAAACTCCACTCCATACATATATATGGGTTGGTACTAGCTCCAACTCGGTTTTACAGTGAAAACTGCTGGAACTTCAAACCGGCACTAGGAATCAGACTGAGAAACCAGAGTAAATGTTTCACCTGCAACCCGTTCCCTTTGTGCTAGATGAACGAACGTCTCTCCACATGCCCAGTTCTGAGAGATAATTGTGTGTGAAAGCCGTCCTTCACCTAGCTTGTTGGGAAAACAAAGTTTCTCTTCAGTTGCAAACTCCACTCCATACATATATATGGGGAGGAACAAGCACCAAATCGGTTTTACAGGGAAAAATGCAGGAACTTCAAACCGGCACTAGGAAACAGACCGAGAAACCAGAGTAAAATTTTCTCCTGCAACCCGTTCCCTTTGTGCTAGATGAACGAACGTCTCTACACATGCTTAGTTCTGAGAGATAAGTGTGTGTGAAAGCCGTCCTTCACCTAGCTTGTTGGGAACACAAAGTTTCTCTTCAGTTGCAAACTCCACTCCATACATATATATGGGGAAGTACGAGCTCCAACTCGGTTTTACAGTGAAAAAAGCAGGAACTTCAAACCAGCACTAGGAAACAGACCGAGATTCCAGAGTAAATGTTTCTCCTGCAATCCGTTCCCTTTGTGCTAGATGAACGAACGTCTCTCCACATGCTCAGTTCTGAGAGATAAGTATGTGTGAAAGCCGTCCTTCACCTATCTTGTTGGGAACACAAAGTTTCTCTTCAGTTGCAAACTCCAATCCATACATATATATGGGGAGGTACTAGCTCCAACTCGGTTTAACAGTGAAAACTGCAGGAACTTCAAACCGGCACTAGGAAAACGACCGAGAAACCAGAGTAATAGTTTCTCCTGCAACCCGTTCCTTTGTGCTAGATGAACGAACGTCTCTCCACATGCTCAGTTCTGAGAGATAAGTGTGAGTGAAAGCCGTCCTTCACCTAGCTTGTTGGGAACACAAAGTTTCTCTTCAGTTGCAAACTCCACTCCATACATATATATGGGGTGGTACTATCTCCAACTCTGTTTTACAGTGAAAACTGCAGGAACTTCAAACCGGCACTAGAAAAAAGACCGAGAAACCAGAGTAAAAATTTCTCCTGCAAGCCGTTCCCTTTTTGCTAGATGAACGAACGTCTCTCCACATGCTCAGTTCTGAGAGATAAGTGTGTGTGAAAGCCGTCCTTCACCTAGCTTGTTGGGAACACAAAGTTTCTCTTCAGTTGCAAACTCCATTCCATATATATATATGGGGAGGTACTAGCTCCAACTCGGTTTTACAGTGAAAACTGTAGGAACATCAAACCAGCACTTGGAAAAAGACGGAGAAACCAGAGTAAAAGTTTCTCCTGCAACCCGTTCCATTTGTGCTAGATGAACGAACGTCTCTCCACATGCTCAGTTCTGAGAGAAAAATCTGTGTGAAAGCCGTCCTTCACCTAGCTTGTTGGGAACACAAAGTTTCTCTTCAGTTGCAAACACCACTCCATAAATATATATTGGGAGGAACTAGTTCCAACTGGGTTTTACAGAGAAAACTGCAGGAACTTCAAACCGGCACTAGGAAACAGACAGAGAAACCAGAGAAACAGTTCCTCCAGCAACCCGTTCCCTTTGTGCTAGATGAACGAACGTCTCTCCAAATGCTCAGTTCTGAGAGATAAGTGTGTGTGAAAGCCGTCCTTCACCTAGCTTGTTGGGAACACAAAGTTTCTCTTCAGTTGCAAACTCCACTCCATACATATATATGGGGAGGTACTAGCTCCAAATCGGTTTTACAGTGAAAACTGCAGGAACATCTAACCGGCACTAGGAAACAGACTGAGAAACCAGAGTAAAAGTTTCTCCTGCAACCCGTTCCCTTTGTTCTAGATGAAAGAACGTCTCTCCACATGCTCATTTCTGAGAGTTAAGTGTGTGTGAAAGCCGTCCTTCACCTAGCTTGTTGGGAACACAAAGTTTCTCTTCATTTGCAATCTCCACTCGATACATATATATGGGGAGGTACTAGCTCCAACTCGGTTTTATAGGGAAAACTGCAGGAACTTCAAACCGGCACAAGGAAACAGACCGAGAAACCAGAGTAAAATTTTCTCCTGCAACCCGTTCCCTTTGTGCTAGATGAACGAACGTCTCTACACATGCTTAGTTCTGAGAGATAAGTGTGTGTGAAAGCCGTCCTTCACCTAGCTTGTTGGGAACACAAGTTTCTCTTCAGTTGCAAACTCCAATCCATACATATATATGGGGTGGTACGAGCTCCAACTCGGTTTTACAGTGAAAAAAGCAGGAACTTCAAACCAGCACTAGGAAACAGACCGAGATACCAGAGTAAAGGTTTCTCCTGCAATCCGTTCCCTTTGTGCTAGATGAACGAACGTCTTTCCACATGCTCAGTTCTGAGAGATAAGTATGTGTGAAAGCCGTCCTTCACCTATCTTGTTGGGAACACAAAGTTTCTCTTCAGTTGCAAACTCCAATCCATACATATATATGGGGAGGTACTAGCTCCAACTCGGTTTTACAGTGAAAACTGCAGGAACTTCAAACCGGCACTAGGAAACCGACCGAGAAACCAGAGTAATAGTTTCTCCTGCAACCCGTTCCTTTGTGCTAGATGAACGAACGTCTCTCCACATGCTCAGTTCTGAGAGATAAGTGTGAGTGAAAGCCGTCCTTCACCTAGCTTGTTGGGAACACAAATTTTCTCTTCAGTTGCAAACTCCACTCCATACATATATATGGGGAGGTACTAGATCCAACTCGGTTTTACAGTGAAAACTGCAGGAACATCAAACCGACACTAGGAAACAGACCGAGATACCAGAGTAAATGTTTCTCCCTCAATCCGTTCCTTTTGTGCTAGATGAACGAACGTCTCTCAACATGCTCAGTTCTGAGAGATAATTATGTGTGAAAGCCGTCCTTCACCTAACTTGTTGGGAACACAAAGTTTCTCTTCAGTTGCAAACCCCACTCCATACATATATATGGGGAGGTACTAGCTCCAACTCGGTTTTACAGTGAAAAAAGCAGGAACTTCAAACCGGCACTAGGAAACAGACCGAGATACCAGAGTAAATGTTTCTCCTTCAACCCGTTCCCTTTTTGCAAGATGAACGAACGTCTCTCCACATGCTCAGTTCTGAGAGATACGTATGTGTGAATGCCGTCCTTCACCTATCTTGTTGGGAACACAAAGTTTCTCTTTAGTTGCAAACTCCAATCCATACATATATATGGGTAGGTACTATCTCCAACTCTGTTTTACAGTGAAAACTGCAGGAACTTCAAACCGGCACTAGGAAAAATACCGAGAAACCAGAGTAAAAATTTCTCCTGCAAGCCGTTCCCTTTGTGCTAGATGAACGAACGTCTCTCCACATGCTCAGTTCTGAGAGATAAGTGTGTGTGAAAGCCGTCCTTCACCTAGCTTGTTGGGAACACAAAGTTTCTCTTCAGTTGCAAACCCCACTCCATATATATATATGGGGAGGTACTAGCTCCAACTCGGTTTTACAGTGAAATCTGTAGGAACATCAAACCGGCACTTGGAAAAAGACGGAGAAACCAGAGTAAAAGTTTCTCCTGCAACCCGTTCCATTTGTGCTAGATGAACGAAGGTCTCTCCACATGCTCAGTTCTGAGTGAAAAATGTGTGTGAAAGCCGTCCTTCACCTAGCTTGTTGGGAACACAAAGTTTCTCTTCAGTTGCAAACTCCACTCCATACATATATATGGGGAGGTACTAGCTCCAAATCGGTTTTACAGTGAAAACTGCAGGAACATCAAACCGGCACTAGGAAACAGACTGAGAAACCAGAATAAAAGTTTCTCCTGCAACCCGTTCCCTTTGTTCTAGATGAACGAACGTCTCTCCACATGCTCATTTCTGAGAGTTAAGTGTGTGTGAAAGCCGTCCTTCACCTATCTTGTTGGGAACACAAAGTTTCTCTTCATTTGCAAACTCCACTCGATACATATATATGGGGAGGTACTAGCTCCAACTCGGTTTTACAGGGAAAACTGCAGGAACTTCAAACCGGCACTAGGAAAAAGACCGAGAAACCAGAGTAATAGTTTCACCTGCAATCCGTTCCCTTTGTGCTAGTTGAACGAACGTCTTTCCACATGCTCAGTTCTGAGAGATAAGTGTGTGTGAAAGCCGTACTTCACATAGCTTGTTGGGAAAACAAAGTTTCTCTTCAGTTGCAAACTCCACTCCATACATATATATGGGGAGGTACTAGCTCCAACTCGGTTTTACAGTGAAAACTGCAGGAACTTCAAACCGGCATTAGGAAACAGTGCGAGATACTAGAGTAAAAGTTTCTCCTGCAACCCGTTCCCTTTGTGCTAGATGAAAGAACGTCTCTCCACATGCTCAGTTCTGAGAGATAATTATGTGTGAAAGCCGTCCTTCACCTATCTTGTTGGGAACACAAAGTTTCTCTTCAGTTGCAAATTCCAATCCATACATATATATGGGAAGGTTCTAGATCGATCTCTGTTTTACAGTGAAAACTGCAGGAATATCAAACCGGCACTAGGAAACAGACTGAGAAACCAGAGAAAAAGTTTCTCCTGCAACACTTTCCATTTGTTCTTGATGTACGAACGTCTCTCCACATGCTCAGTTCTGAGAGATAAGTGTGTGTGAAAGCCGTCCTTCAAATATCTTGTTGGGAACACAAAGTTTCTCTTCAGTTGCAAACTCCACTCCATACATATATATGGGGTGGTACTAGCTCCAACTCGGTTTTACAGTGAAAACTGCTGGAACTTCAAACCGGCACTAGGAATCAGACTGAGAAACCAGAGTAAATGTTTCACCTGCAACCCGTTCCCTTTGTGCTAGATGAACGAACGTCTCTCCACATGCCCAGTTCTGAGAGATAATTGTGTGTGAAAGCCGTCCTTCACCTAGCTTGTTGGGAAAACAAAGTTTCTCTTCAGTTGCAAACTCCACTCCATACATATATATGGGGAGGAACAAGCACCAAATCGGTTTTACAGGGAAAAATGCAGGAACTTCAAACCGGCACTAGGAAACAGACCGAGAAACCAGAGTAAAATTTTCTCCTGCAACCCGTTCCCTTTGTGCTAGATGAACGAACGTCTCTACACATGCTTAGTTCTGAGAGATAAGTGTGTGTGAAAGCCGTCCTTCACCTAGCTTGTTGGGAACACAAAGTTTCTCTTCAGTTGCAAACTCCACTCCATACATATATATGGGGAGGTACGAGCTCCAACTCGGTTTTACAGTGAAAAAAGCAGGAACTTCAAACCAGCACTAGGAAACAGACTGAGATTCCAGAGTAAATGTTTCTCCTGCAATCAGTTCCCTTTGTTCTAGATGAACGAACGTCTCTCCACATGCTCAGTTCTGAGAGATAAGTATGTGTGAAAGCCGTCCTTCACCTATCTTGTTGGGAACACAAAGATTCTCTTCAGTTGCAAACTCCAATCCATACATATATATGGGGAGGTACTAGCTCCAACTCGGTTTAACAGTGAAAACTGCAGGAACTTCAAACCGGCACTAGGAAAACGACCGAGAAACCAGAGTAATAGTTTCTCCTGCAACCCGTTCCTTTGTGCTAGATGAACGAACGTCTCTCCACATGCTCAGTTCTGAGAGATAAGTGTGAGTGAAAGCCGTCCTTCACCTAGCTTGTTGGGAACACAAAGTTTCTCTTCAGTTGCAAACTCCATTCCATACATATATATGGGGAGGTACTAGATCCAAATCGGTTTTACAGTGAAAACTGCAGGAACATCAAACCGACACTGGGAAACAGACCGAGATACCAGAGTAAATGTTTCTCCTGCAATCCGTTCCCTTTGTGCTAGATGAACGAACGTCTCTCCACATGCTCAGTTCTGAGAGATAAGTATGTGTGAAAGCCGTCCTTCACCTATCTTGTTGGGAACACAAAGTTTCTCTTCAGTTGCAAACTCCAATCCATACATATATATGGGGAGGTACTAGCTCCAACTCGGTTTAACAGTGAAAACTGCAGGAACTTCAAACCGGCACTAGGAAAACGACCGAGAAACCAGAGTAATTGTTTCTCCTGCAACCCGTTCCTTTGTGCTAGATGAACGAACGTCTCTCACATGCTCAGTTCTGAGAGATAATTATGTGTGAAAGCCGTCCTTCACCTAACTTGTTGGGAACACAAAGTTTCTCTTCAGTTGCAAACTCCAATCCATACATATATATGGGGAGGTACTAGCTCCAACTCGGTTTTACAGTGAAAACTGCAGGAACATCAAACCGGCACTAGGAAACAGACTGAGAAACCAGAGTAAAAGTTTCTCCTGCAACCCGTTCCCTTTGTTCTAGATGAACGAACGTCTCTCCACATGCTCAGTTCTGAGAGATAAGTGTGTGTGAAAGCCGTCCTTCATCTACCTTGTTGGGAACAAAAAGTTCTCTACAGTTGCAAACTCCACTCCATACATATATATGGGGAGGTACTAGCTCCAACTCGGTTTTACATTGAAAACTGCAGGAACTTCAAACCGGCACTAGGAAACAGACTGAGAAACCAGAGTAAAAGTTTCTCCTGCAAACCGTTCCCTTTGTGCTAGATGAACGAACGTTTCTCCACATGCTCACTTCTGAGAGATAAGTGTGGGTGAAAGGCGTCATTCATCTACCTTGTTGGGAACAAAAAGTTTCTCTACATTTGCAAACTTCACTCCATACATATATATGGGGAGGTACTATCTCCAAATCTGTTTTACAGTGAAAACTGCAGGAACTTCAAACCGGCACTAGGAAACAGACTGAGAAACCAGAGTAAAAGTTTCTCCTGCAACCCGTTCCTTTGTGCTAGATGAACGAACGTCTCTCCACATGCTCAGTTCTGAGAGATAAGTGTGAGTGAAAGCCGTCCTTCACCTAGCTTGTTGGGAACACAAAGTTTCTCTTCAGTTGCAAACTCCACTCCATACATATATATGGGGAGGTACTATCTCCAAATCTGTTTTACAGTGAAAACTGCAGGAACTTCAAACCGGCACAAGGGAACAGATCGAGAAACCAGAGTAAAAATTTCTCCTGCAACCCGTTCCCTTTGTGCTAGATGAACGAACGTCTCTCCACATGCTCAGTTCTGAGAGATAAGTGTGAGTGAAAGCCGTCCTTCACCTAGCTTGTTGGGGACACAAAGTTTCTCTTCAGTTGCAAACTCCACTCCATACATATATATGGGGAGGTACTAGATCCAAATCGGTTTTACAGTGAAAACTGCAGGAACATCAAACCGACACTGGGAAACAGACCGAGATACCAGAGTAAATGTTTCTCCTGCAATCCGTTCCCTTTGTGCTAGATGAACGAACGTCTCTCCACATGCTCAGTTCTGAGAGATAAGTATGTGTGAAAGCCGTCCTTCACCTATCTTGTTGGGAACACAAAGTTTCTCTTCAGTTGCAAACTCCAATCCATACATATATATGGGGAGGTACTAGCTCCAACTCGGTTTTACAGTGAAAACTGCAGGAACATCAAAACGGCACTAGGAAACAGACTGAGAAACCAGAGTAAAAGTTTCTCCAGCAACCCGTTCCCTTTGTGCTAGATGAACGAACGTTCTCCACATGCTCAGTTCTGAGAGATAAGTGTGTGTGAAAGCCGTCCTTCACCTAGCTTGTTGGGAACACAAAGTTTCTCTTCAGTTGCAAACTCCACTCCATATATATATATGGGGTGGTACTAGCTCCAAATCGGTTTTACAGTGAAAACTGCAGGAACATCAAACCGGCACTAGGAAACAGACTGAGAAACCAGAGTAAAAGTTTCTCCTGCAACCCGTTCCCTTTGTTCTAGATGAACGAACGTCTCTCCACATGCTTATTTCTGAGAGTTAAGTGTGTGTGAAAGCCGCCTTCACCTAGCTTGTTGGGAACAGAAAGTTTCTCTTCAGTTGCAAACTCCACTCGATACATATATATGGGGAGGTACTAGCTCCAACTCGGTTTTACAGGGAAAACTGCAGGAACTTCAAACCGGCACTAGGAAACAGACCGAGAAACCAGAGTAATAGTTTCACCTGCAATCCGTTCCCTTTGTGCTAGATGAACGAACGTCTTTCCACATGCTCAGTTCTGAGAGATAAGTGTGTGTGAATGCCGTCCTTCACATAGCTTGTTGGGAAAACAAAGTTTCTCTTCATTTGCAAACTCCACTCCATACATATATATGGGGAGGTACTAGCTCCAACTCGGTTTTACAGTGAAAAATGCAGGAACTTCAAACCGGCACTAGGAAACAGACTGAGAAACCAGAGAACAAGTTTCTCCTGCAACACGTTCCCTTTGTTCTTGATGTACGAACGTCTCTCCACATGCTCAGTTCTGAGAGATAAGTGTGTGTGAAAGCCGTCCTTCAAATATCTTGTTGGGAACACAAAGTTTCTCTTCAGTTGCAAACTCCACTCCATACATATATATGGGGTGGTACTAGCTCCAACTCGGTTTTACAGTGAAAACTGCAGGAACTTCAAACCGGCACTAGGAAACAGACTGAGAAACCAGAGTAAATGTTTCACCTGCAACCCATTCCCTTTGTGCTAGATGAACGAACGTCTCTCCACATGCCCAGTTCTGAGAGATAATTGTGTGTGAATGCCGTCCTTCACCTAGCTTGTTGGGAACACAAAGTTTCTCTTCAGTTGCAAACTCCACTCCATACATATATATGGGTAGGAACAAGCACCAAATCGGTTTTACAGGGAAAAATGCAGGAACTTCAAACTGGCACTAGGAAACAGACCGAGAAACCAGAGTAAAATTTTCTCCTGCAACCCGTTCCCTTTGTGCTAGATGAACGAACGTCTCTCCACATGCTTAGTTCTGAGAGATAAGTGTGTGTGAAAGCCGTCCTTCACCTAGCTTGTTGGGAACACAAAGTTTCTCTTCAGTTGCAAACTCCACTCCATACATATATATGGGGAGGTACTAGCTCCAACTCGGTTTTACAGTGAAAAAAGCAGGAACTTCAAACCAGCACTAGGAAACAGACCGAGATACCAGAGTAAAGGTTTCTCCTGCAATCCGTTCCCTTTGTGCTAGATGAACGAACGTCTCTCCACATGCTCAGTTCTGAGAGATAAGTATGTGTGAAAGCCGTCCTTCACCTATCTTGTTGGGAACACAAAGTTTCTCTTCAGTTGCAAACTCCAATCCATACATATATATGGGGAGGTACTAGCTCCAACTCGGTTTTACAGTGAAAACTGCAGGAACTTCAAACCGGCACTAGGAAACAGACTGAGAAACCAGAGTAAAAGTTTCTCCTGCAAACAGTTCCCTTCGTGCTAGATGAACGAACGTCTCTCCACATGCTCAGTTCTGAGAGATAAGTGTGTGTGAAAGCCGTCCTTCACCTAGCTTGTGGGGAACACAAAGTTTCTCTTCAGTTGCAAACTCCACTCCATACATATATATTGGGAGGTACAAGCTCCAACTCGATTTTACAGGGAAAACTGCAGGAACTTGAAACCGGCACTAGGAAACAGACCGAGAAACCAGAGTAAATGTTTCTTCTGCAATCCGTTCCCTTTGTGCTAGATGAACGAACGTCTCTCCACATGCTCAGTTCTGAGAGATAATTATGTGTGAAAGCCGTCCTTCACCTAACTTGTTGGGAACACAAAGTTTCTCTTCAGTTGCAAACTCCAATCCATATATATATATGGGGGGGTACTAGCTCCAACTCGGTTTTACAGTGAAAACTGCAGGAACATCAAACCGGCACTAGGAAACAGACTGAGAAACCAGAGTAAAAGTTTCTCCTGCAACCCGTTCCCTTTGTTCTAGATGAACGAACGTCTCTCCACATGCTCAGTTCTGAGAGATAAGTGTGTGTGAAAGCCGTCCTTCATCTACCTTGTTGGGAACAAAAAGTTTCTCTACAGTTGCAAACTCCTCTCCATACATATATATGGGGAGGTACTATCTCCAAATCTGTTTTACAGTGAAAACTGCAGGAACTTCAAACCGGCACTAGGAAACAGACTGAGAAACCAGAGTAAAAGTTTCTCCTGCAACCCGTTCCCTTTGTTCTAGATGAACGAACGTCTCTCCACATGCTCAGTTCTGAGAGATAAGTGTGTGTGAAAGCCGTCCTTCACCTAGCTTGTGGGGAACACAAAGTTTCTCTTCAGTTGCAAACTCCACTCCATACATATATATGGGGAGGTACAAGCTCCAACTCGATTTTACAGGGAAAACTGCAGGAACTTGAAACCGGCACTAGGAAACAGACCGAGAAACCAGAGTTTAAGTTTCTCCTGCAACCTGTTCCTTTTGTGCTAGATGAACGAACGTCTCTCCACATGCTCAGTTCTGAGAGATAAGTGTGTGTGAAAGCCGTACTTCACCTAGCTTGTTGGGAACACAAAGTTTCTCTTCAGTTGCTAACTCCACTCCATACATATATATGGGGAGGTACTAGCTCCAACTCGGTTTTACAGTGAAAACTGCAGGAACTTCAAATCGGCACTAGGAAACAGACCGAGATACCAGAGTAAATGTTTCTCCTGCAACCCGTTCACTTTGTGCTAGATGAACGAACGTCTCTCCACATGCTCAGTTCTGAGAGATAAGTATGTGTGAAAGCCGTCCTTCACCTATCTTGTTGGGAACACAAAGTTTCTCTTCAGTTGCAAACTCCAATCCATACATATATATTGGGAGGTAATAGCTACAACTCGGTTTTACAGGGAAAACTGCAGGAATATCAAACCGGCACTAGGAAACAGACTGAGAAACCAGAGAAAAAGTTTCTCCTGCAACACGTTCCCTTTGTTCTTGATGTACGAACGTCTCTCCACATGCTCAGTTCTGAGAGATAAGTGTGTGTGAAAGCCGTCCTTCAACTATCTTGTTGGGAACACAAAGTTTCTCTTCAGTTGCAAACTCCACTCCATACATATATATGGGGTGGTACTAGCTCCAACTCGGTTTTACAGTGAAAACTGCAGGAACTTCAAACCGGCACTAGGAAACAGACTGAGAAACCAGAGTAAATGTTTCACCTGCAACACGTTCCATTTGTGCTAGATGAACGAACGTCTCTCCACATGCCCAGTTCTGAGAGATAATTGTGTGTGAAAGCCGTCCTTCACCTATCTTGTTGGGAACACAAAGTTTCTCTTCAGTTGCAAACTCCACTCCATACATATATATGGGGAGGAACAAGCACCAAATCGGTTTTACAGGGAAAAATGCAGGAACTTCAAACCGGCACTAGGAAACAGACCGAGAAACCAGAGTAAAATTTTCTCCTGCAACCCGTTCCCTTTGTGCTAGATGAACGAACGTCTCTCCACATGCTTAGTTCTGAGAGATAAGTGTGTGTGAAAGCCGTCCTTCACCTAGCTTGTTGGGAACACAAAGTTTCTCTTCAGTTGCAAACTCCACTCCATACATATATATGGGGAGGTACGAGCTCCAACTCGGTTTTAAAGTGAAAAAAGCAGGAACTTCAAACCAGCACTAGGAAACAGACCGAGATACCAGAGAAAATGTTTCTCCTGCAACCCGTTCCCTTTTTGCTAGATGAACGAACGTCTCTCCACATGCTCAGTTCTGAGAGATAAGTATGTGTGAAAGCCGTCCTTCAACTATCTTGTTGGGAACACAAAGTTTCTCTTCAGTTGCAAACTCCAATCCATACATATATATGGGGAGGTACTAGTTCCAACTCGGTTTTACAGTGAAAACTTCAGGAACTTCAAACCGGAACTAGGAAACCGACCGAGAAACCAGAGTAATAATTTCAACTGCAACCCGTTCCTTTGTGCTAGATGAACGAACGTCTCTCCACATGCTCAGTTCTCACAGATAAGTGTGAGTGAAAGCCGTCCTTCACCTAGCTTGTTGGGAACACAAAGTTTCTCTTCAGTTGCAAACTCCACTCCATACATATATATGGGGAGGTACTAGATCCTACTCGGTTTTACAGTGAAAACTGCAGGAACATCAAACCGACACTAGGAAACAGACCGAGATACCAGAGTAAATGTTTCTCCTGCAATCCGTTCCCTTTGTGCTAGATGAACGAAAGTCTCTCCACATGCTCAGTTCTGAGAGATAATTATGTGTGAAAGCCGTCCTTCACCTAACTTGTTGGGAACACAAATTTTCTCTTCAGTTGCAAACTCCAATCCATACATATATATGGGGAGGTACTAGCTCCAACTCGGTTTTACAGTGAAAACTGCAGGAACATCAAACCGGCACTAGGAAACAGACTGAGAAACCAGAGTAAAAGTTTCTCCTGCAACCCGTTCCCTTTGTTCTAGATGAACGAACGTCTCTCCACATGCTCAGTTCTGAGAGATAAGTGTGTATGAAAGCCGTCCTTCATCTACCTTGTTGGGAACAAAAAGTTTCTCTACAGTTGCAAACTCCACTCCATACATATATATGGGGAGGTACTATCTCCAAATCTGTTTTACAGTGAAAACTGCAGGAACTTCAAACCGGCACAAGGGAACAGATCGAGAAAGCAGAGTAAAAATTTCTCCTGCAACCCGTTCCCTTTGTGCTAGATGAACGAACGCCTCTCCACATGCTCAGTTCTGAGAGATAAGTGTGTGTGAAAGCCGTCCTTCACCTAGCTTGTTGGGAACACAAAGTTTCTCTTCAGTTACAAACCCCACTCCATACATATATATGGGGAGGTACTAGCTCCAACTCGGTTTTACATTGAAAACAGCAGGAACTTCAAACCGGCACTAGGAAACAGACTGAGAAACCAGAGTAAAAGTTTCTCCTGCAAACCGTTCCCTTCGTGCTAGATGAATGAACGTCTCTCCACATGCTCAGTTCTGAGAGATAAGTGTGTGTGAAAGCCGTCCTTCACCTAGCTTGTTGGGAACACAAAGTTTCTCTTCAGTTGCAAACTCCACTCCATACATATATATGGGGAGGTACAAGCTCCAACTCGATTTTACAGGGAAAACTGCAGGAACTTGAAACCGGCACTAGGAAACAGACCGAGAAACCAGAGTTAAAGTTTCTCCTGCAACCCGTTCCTTTTGTGCTAGATGAACGAACGTCTCTCCACATGCTCAGTTCTGAGAGATAAGTGTGTGTGAAAGCCGTCCTTAACCTAGCTTGTTGGGAACACAAAGTTTCTCTTCAGTTGCTAACTCCACTCCATACATATATATGGGGAGGTACTAGCTCCAACTCGGTTTTACAGTGAAAACTGCAGGAACTTCAAATCGGCACTAGGAAACAGACCGAGATACCAGAGTAAATGTTTCTCCTGCAACCCGTTCCCTTTGTGCTAGATGAACGAACGTCTCTCCACATGCTCAGTTCTGAGAGATAAGTATGTGTGAAAGCCGTCCTTCACCTATCTTGTTGGGAACACAAAATTTCTCTTCAGTTGCAAACTCCAATCCATACATATATATGTGGAGGTACTAGCTCCAACTCGGTTTTACAGGGAAAACTGCAGGAACTTCAAACCGGCACTAGGAAACAGACCGAGAAACCAGAGTAATAGTTTCAACTGCAATCCGTTCCCTTTGTGCTAGATGAATGAACGTCTTTCCACATGCTCAGTTCTCAGAGATAAGTGTGTGTGAATGCCGTCCTTCACATAGCTTGTTGGGAAAACAAAGTTTCTCTTCAGTTGCAAACTCCACTCCATACATATATATGGGGAGGTACTAGCTCCAACTCGGTTTTACAGTGAAAACTGCAGGAACTTCAAACAGGTATTAGGAAACAGAGCGAGATACTAGAGTAAAATTTCTCCTGCAACCCGTTCCCTTTGTGCTAGATGAAAGAATGTCTCTCCACATGCTCAGTTCTGAGAGATAATTATGTGTGAAAGCCGTCCTTCACCTATCTTGTTGGGAACACAAAGTTTCTCTTCAGTTGCAAATTCCAATCCATACATATATATGGGAAGGTACTAGATCCATCTCGGTTTTACAGTGAAAATTACAGGAATATCAAACCGGCACTAGGAAACAGACTGAGAAACCAGAGAAAATGTTTCTCCTGCAACACGTTCCCTTTGTTCTTGATGTACGAACGTCTCTCCACATGCTCAGTTCTGAGAGATAAGTGTGTGTGAAAGCCGTCCTTCAACTATCTTGTTGGGAACACAAAGTTTCTCTTCAGTTGCAAAATCCACTCCATACATATATATGGGGTGGTACTAGCTCCAACTCGGTTTTACAGTGAAAACTGCAGGAACTTCAAACCGGCACTAGGAAACAGACTGAGAAACCAGGGTAAATGTTTCACCTGCAACCCGTTCCCTTTGTGCTAGATGAACGAACGTCTCTCCACATGATCAGTTCTGAGAGATAATTGTGTGTGAAAGCCGTCCTTCACCTAGCTTGTTGGGAAAACAAAGTTTCTCTTCAGTTGCAAACTCCACTCCATACATATATATGGGGAGGAACAAGCACCAAATCGGTTTTACAGGGAAAAATGCAGGAACTTCAAACCGGCACTAGGAAACAGACCGAGAAACCAGAGTAAAATTTTCTCCTGCAACCCGTTCCCTTTGTGCTAGATGAACGAACGTCTCTCCACATGCTTAGTTCTGAGAGATAAGTGTGTGTGAAAGCCGTCCTTCACCTAGCTTGTTGGGAACACAAAGTTTCTCTTCAGTTGCAAACTCCACTCCATACATATATATGGGGAGGTACGAGCTCCAACTCGGTTTTACAGTGAAAAAAGCAGGAATTTCAAACCAGCACTAGGAAACACAACGAGATACCAGAGTAAATGTTTCTCCTGCAATCCGTTCCCTTTGTGCTAGATGAACGAACGTCTCTCTACATGCTCAGTTCTGAGAGATAAGTATGTGTGAAAGCCGTCCTTCAACTATCTTGTTGGGAACACAAAGTTTCTCTTCAGTTGCAAACTCCACTCCATACATATATATGGGGAGGTACTAGCTCCAACTCGGTTTTACAGTGAAAAAAGCAGGAACTTCAAACCGGCACTAGGAAACCGACCGAGAAACCAGAGTAATAGTTTCTCCTGCAACCCGTTCCTTTGTGCTAGATGAATGAACGTCTCTCCACATGCTCAGTTCTGAGAGATAAGTGTGAGTGAAAGCCGTCCTTCAACTAGCTTGTTGGGAACACAAAGTTTCTCTTCAGTTGCAAACTCCAATCCATACATATATATGGGGAGGTACCAGCTCCAACTCGGTTTTACAGTGAAAACTGCAGGAACATCAAACCGGCACTAGGAAACAGACTGAGAAACCAGAGTAAATGTTTCTCCTGCAACCCGTTCCCTTTGTTCTAGATGAACGAACGTCTCTCCACATGCTCAGTTCTGAGAGATAAGTGTGGGTGAAAGCCGTCATTCATCTACCTTGTTGGGAACAAAAAGTTTCTCTACATTTGCAAACTCCACTCCATACATATATATGGGGAGGTACTATCTCCAACTCTGTTTTACAGTGAAAACTGCAGGAACTTCAAACCGGCACTAGGAAAAAGACCGAGAAACCAGAGTAAAAATTTCTCCTGCAACCCGTTCCCTTTGTGCTAGATGAACGAACGTTTCTCCACATGCTCAATTCTGAGAGATAAGTGTGGGTGAAAGACGTCATTCATCTACCTTGTAGGGAACAAAAGTTTCTCTACATTTGCAAACTCAACTCCATACATATATATGGGGAGGTACTATCTATAACTCTGTTTTACAGTGAAAACTGCAGGAACTTCAAACCGGCACAAGGGAACAGATCGAGAAACCAGAGTAAAAATTTCTCCTGCAACCCGTTCCCTTTGTGCTAGATGAACGAACGTCTCTCCACATGCTCAGTTCTGAGAGATAAGTGTGTGTGAAAGCCGTCCTTCACCTAGCTTGTTGGGAACACAAAGTTTCTCTTCAGGTGCAAACTCCACTCCATATATATATATGGGGAGGTACTAGCTCCAACTCGGTTTTACAGTGAAAACTGTAGGAACATCAAACCGGCACTTGGAAAAAGACGGAAAACCAGAGTAAAAGTTTCTCCTGCAACCCGTTCCATTTGTGCTAGATGAACGAACGTCTCTCAACATGCTCAGTTCTGAGCGAAAAGTGTGTGTGAAAGCCGTCCTTCACCTAGCTTGTTGGGAACACAAAGTTTCTCTCCAGTTGCAAACACCACTCCATAAATATATATTGGGAGGAACTAGTTCCAACTGGGTTTTACAGAGAAAACTGCAGGAACTTCAAACCGGCACTAGGAAACAGACAGAGAAACCAGAGAAACAGTTCCTCCAGCAACCCGTTCCATTTGTGCTAGATGAACGAACGTCTCTCCACATGCTCAGTTCTGAGAGATAAGTGTGTGTGAAAGCCGTCCTTCACCTAGCTTGTTGGGAACACAAAGTTTCTCTTCAGTTGCAAACTCCAATCCATACATATATATGGGGAGGTACTAGCTCCAAATCGGTTTTACAGTGAAAACTGCAGGAACTTCAAACCGGCACTAGGAAACAGACTGAGAAACCAGAGTAAATGTTTCACCTGCAACCCGTTCCCTTTGTGCTAGATGAACGAAAGTCTCTCCTCATGCCCAGTTCTGAGAGATAATTGTGTGTGAAAGCCGTCCTTCACCTAGCTTGTTGGGAAAACAAAGTTTCTCTTCAGTTGCAAACTCCACTCCATTCATATATATGGGGAGGAACAAGCACCAAATCGGTTTTACAGGGAAAAATGCAGGAACTTCAAACCGGCACTAGGAAACAGACCGAGAAACCAGAGTAAAATTTTCTCCTGCAACCGGTTCCCTTTGTGCTAGATGAACGATCGTCTCTCCACATGCTCAGTTCTGAGAGATAATTATGTGTGAAAGCCGTCCTTCACCTAACTTGTTGGGAACACAAAGTTTCTCTTCAGTTGCAAACTCCAATCCATACATATATATGGGGAGGTACTAGCTCCAACTCGGGTTTACAGTGAAAACTGCAGGAACATCAAACCGGCACTAGGAAACAGACCGAGAAACCAGAGTAAAATTTTCTCCTGCAACCGGTTCCCTTTGTGCTAGATGAACGATCGTCTCTCCACATGCTCAGTTCTGAGAGATAATTATGTGTGAAAGCCGTCCTTCACCTAACTTGTTGGGAACAGAAAGTTTCTCTTCAGTTGCAAACTCCACTCCATACATATATATGGGGAGGTACCAGCTCCAAATCGGTTTTACAGTGAAAACTGCAGGAACTTCAAATCGGCACTAGGAAACAGACCGAGATACCAGAGTAAATGTTTCTCCTGCAACCCGTTCCCTTTGTGCTAGATGAACGAACGTCTCTCCACATGCTCAGTTCTGAGAAATAAGTATGTGTGAAAGCCGTCCTTCACCTATCTTGTTGGGAACACAAAGTTTCTCTTCAGTTGCAAACTCCACTCCATACATATATATGGGGAGGTACAAGACCCAACTCGGTTTTACACTGAAAACTGCAGGAACTTGAAACCGGCACTAGGAAACAGACCGAGAAACCAGAGTAAAAGTTTCTCCGGCAACCCGTTCCCTTTGTGCTAGATGAACGAACGTCTCTCCACATGCTCAGTTCTGAGAGATAAGTGTGTGTGAAAGCCGTCCTTCACCTATCTTGTTGGGAACACAAAGTTTCTCTTCAGTTGCAAACTCCACTCCATACATATATATGGGGAGGTACCAGCTCCAAATCGGTTTTACAGTGAAAACTGCAGGAACTTCAAATCGGCACTAGGAAACAGACCGAGATACCAGAGTAAATGTTTCTCCTGCAACCCGTTCCCTTTGTGCTAGATGAACGAACGTCTCTCCACATGCTCAGTTCTGAGAAATAAGTATGTGTGAAAGCCGTCCTTCACCTATCTTGTTGGGAACACAAAGTTTCTCTTCAGTTGCAAACTCCACTCCATACATATATATGGGGAGGTACAAGACCCAACTCGGTTTTACAGTGAAAATTGCAGGAACATGAAACCGGCACTAGGAAACAGACCGAGAAACCAGAGTAAAAGTTTCTCCGGCAACCCGTTCCCTTTGTGCTAGATGAACGAACGTCTCTCCACATGCTCAGTTCTGAGAGATAAGTGTGTGTGAAAGCCGTCCTTCACCTAGCTTGTTGGGAACACAAAGTTTCTCTTCAGTTGCAAACTCCATTCCATACATATATAAGGGGAGGTACAGGCTCCAAATCGGTCTTACAGTGAAAACTGCAGGAACTTCAAATCGGCACAAGGAAACAGACCGAGATACCAGAGTAAATGTTTCTCCTGCAACCCGTTCCCTTTGTGCTAGATGAACGAACGTCTCTCCACATGCTCAGTTCTGAGAGATAAGTATGTGTGAAAGCCGTCCTTCACCTATCTTGTTGGGAACACAAAGTTTCTCTTCAGTTGCAAACTCCAATCCATACATATATATGGGGATGTACTAGCTCCAACTCGGTTTTACAGTGAAAACTGCAGGAACTTCAAACCGGCACTAGGAAACAGACCGAGATACCAGAGTAAATATTTCTCCTGCAACCCGTTCCCTTTGTGCTAGATGAAAGAACGTCTCTCCACATGCTCAGTTCTGAGAGATAAGTATGTGTGAAAGCCGTCCTTCACCTATCTTGTTGGGAACACAAAGTTTCTCTTCAGTTGCAAACTCCAATCCATACATATATATGGGGAGGTACTAGCTCCAACTCGGTTTTAAAGTGAAAACTGCAGGAAATTCAAACCAGCACTAGGAAACAGACCGAGAAACCAGAGTAAAAGTTTCTCCGGCAACCCGTTCCCTTTGTGCTAGATGAAAGAACGTCTCTCCACATGCTCAGTTCTGAGAGATAAGTGTGTGTGAAAGCCGTCCTTCATCTACCTTGTTGGGAACACAAAGTTTCTCTTCAGTTGCAAACTCCATTCCATATATATATAAGGGGAGGTACAAGCTCCAAATCGGTTTTACAGTGAAAACTGCAGGAACTTCATATCGGCAAAAGGAAACAGACCGAGATACCAGAGTAAATGTTTCTCCTGCAACCCGTTCCCTTTGTGCTAGATGAACGAACGTCTCTCCACATGCTCAGTTCTGAGAGATAAGTATGTGTGAAAGCCGTCCTTCACCTATCTTGTTGGGAACACAAAGTTTCTCTTCAGTTGCAAACTCCAATCCATACATATATATGGGGATGTACTAGCTCCAACTCGGTTTTACAGTGAAAACTGCAGGAACTTCAAACCGGCACTAGGAAACAGACCGAGAAACCAGAGTAATAGTTTCACCTGCAATCCGTTCCTTTTGTGCTAAATGAACGAACGTCTCTCCACATGCTCAGTTCTGAGAGATAAGTGTGTGTGAATGCCGTCCTTCACCTAGCTTGTTGGGAACACAAAGTATCTCTTAAGTTGCAAACTCCACTCCATACATATATATGGGGAGGTACTAGCTCCAACTCGGTTTTACAGTGAAAACTGCAGGAACTTCAAACCGGCACTAGGAAAAAGAGCGAGATACCAGAGTAAAAGTTTCTCCTGCAACCGTTCCCTTTGTGCTAGATGAACGAACGTCTCTCCACATGCTCAGTTCTGAGAGATAAGTGTGTGTGAAAGCCGTCCTTCACGTAGCTTGTTGGGAAAACAAAGTTTCTCTTCAGTTGCAAACTCCACTCCATACATATATATGGGGAGGTACTAGCTCCAACTCGGTTTTACAGTGAAAACTGCAGGAACTTCAAACCGGCACTAGGAAACAGACCGAGATACCAGAGTAAATGTTTCTCCTGCAACCCGTTCCCTTTGTGCTAGATGAACGAACGTCTCTCCACATGCTCAGTTCTGAGAGATAAGTGTGTGTGAAAGCCGTCCTTCACCTAGCTTGTTGGGAACACAAACTTTCTCTTCAGTTGCAAACTCCACTCCATACATATATATGGGGATGTACTAGCTCCAACACGGCTTTACAGTGAAAACTGCAGGAACTTCAACCCGGCACTTGGAAAAACACGGAGAAACCAGAGTAAAAGTTTCTACTGCAACCCGTTCCCTTTGTGCTAGATGAACGAAAGTCTCTCCACATGCTCAGTTCTGAGAGAAAATTGTGTGTGAAAGCCGACTTTCACCTAGCTTTTTGGGAACACAAAGTTTCTCTTCAGTTGCAAACTCCAATCCATACATATATATGGGGAGGAACTAGCTCCAACTCGGTTTTACAGTGAAAACTGCAGGAACTTCAAACCGGCACTAGGAAACAGACAGAGAAACCAGAGAAACAGTTCCTCCAGCAACCCGTTCCCTTTGTGCTAGATGAACGAACGTTTCTCCACATGCTCAGTTCTGAGAGATAAGTGTGTGTGAAAGCCGTCCTTCACCTAGCTTGTTGGGAACACAAAGTTTCTCTTAAGTTGCAAACTCCAATCCATACATATATATGGGGAGGTACTAGATCCAACTCGGTTTTACAGTGAAAACTGCAGGAACTTCAAACCGGCACTAGGAAACAGACCGAGAAACCAGAGTAAAAGTTTCACCTGCAATCCGTTCCCATTGTGCTAGATGAACGAACGTCTCTCCACATGCTCAGTTCTGAGAGATAAGTGTGTGTGAATGCCGTCCTTCACCTAGCTTGTTGGGAAAACAAAGTTTCTCTTCAGTTGGAAACTCCACTCCATACATATATATGGGGAGGTACAAGCTCCAACTCGGTTTTACAGTGAAAAGTGCAGGAACTTCAAACTGGCACTAGGAAACACAGCGAGATACCAGAGTAAAAGTTTCTCCTGCAACCCGTTCCCTTTGTGCTAGATGAACGAACGTCTCTCCCCATGCTCATTTCTGAGAGATAAGTGTGTGTGAAAGCCGTCCTTCATCTACCTTGTTGGGAACACAAAGTTTCTCTACAGTTGCAAACTCCAATCCATACATATATATGGGGAGGAAATATCTCCAACTCTGTTTTACAGTGAAAACTGCAGGAACTTCAAAGCGGCACTAGGAAACAGACCGAGAAACCAGAATAAAAATTTCCCCTGCAACCCGTTCCCTTTGTGCTAGATGAACGAACGTCTCTCCACATGCTCAGTTCTGAGAGATATGTGTGTGTGAAAACCGACTTTCACCTAGCTTTTTGGGAACACAAAGTGTCTCTTCAGTTGCAAACACCACTCCATACATATATATGGGGAGGAACTAGCTCCAACACGGCTTTACAGTGAAAACTGCAGGAACTTCAAACCGGCACTTGGAAAAACACGGAGAAACCAGAGTAAAAGTTTCTACTGCAACCCGTTCCCTTTGTGCTAGATGATCGAAAGTCTCTCCACATGCTCAGTTCTGAGAGAAAATTGTGTGTGAAAGCCGACATTCACCTAGCTTTTTGTTAACACAAAGTTTCTCTTCAGTTGCAAACTCCACTCCATACATATATATGGGGAGGAACTAGCTCCAACTCGGTTTTACAGTGAAAACTGCAGGAACTTCAAACCGGCACTAGGAAACAGACAGAGAAACCAGAGAAACAGTTCCTCCAGCAACCCGTTCCCTTTGTGCTAGATGAACGAACGTCTCTCCACATGCTCAGTTCTGAGAGATAAGTGTGTGTGAAAGCCGTCCTTCACCTATCTTGTTGGGAACACAAAGTTTCTCTTAAGTTGCAAACTCCAATCCATACATATATATGGGTAGGTACTAGCTCCAACTCGGTTTTACAGTGAAAACTGCAGGAACTTCAAACCGGCACTAGGAAACAGACCGAGAAACCAGAGTAATTGTTTCACCTGCAAACCATTCCCTTTGTGCTAGATGAACGAACGTCTCTCCACATGCTCAGATCTGAGAGATAAGTGTGTGTGATAGCCGTCCTTCACCTAGCTTGTTGGGAAAACAAAGTTTCTCTTCAGTTGCAAACTCCACTCCATACATATATATGGGGAGGTACTAGCTCCAACTCGGTTATACAGTGAAAAGTGCAGGAACTTCAAACCGGCACTCGGAACCAGAGCGAGATACCAGAGTAAAAGTTTCTCCTGCAACCCGTTCCCTTTGTGCTAGATGAACGAACGTCTCTCCACATGCTCAGTTCTGAGAGATAAGTATGTGTGAATGCCGTCCTTCACCTAGCTTGTTGGGAAAACAGAGTTTCTCTTCATTTGCAAACTCCAATCCATACATATATATGGTGAGGTACTAGATCCATCTCGGTTTTACAGTGAAAAATGCAGGAATATCAAACCGGCACTAGGAAACAGACTGAGAAACCAGAGTAAATATTTCTCCTGCAACACGTTCCCTTTGTTCTAGATGAACGAATGTCTCTCCACATGCTCATTTCTGAGAGATAAGTGTGTGTGAAAGCAGTCCTTCATCTACCTTGTTGGGAACACAAAGTTTCTCTACAGTTGCAAACTCCAATCCATACATATATATGGGTAGGTACTAGCTCCAACTCGGTTTTACAGTGAAAACTGCAGGAACTTCAAACCGGCACTTGGAAAAACACGGAGAAACCAGAGTAAAAGTTTCTCCTGCAACCCGTTCCCTTTGTGCTAGATGAACGAACGTCTCTCCACATGCTCAGTTCTGAGAGATAATTGTGTGTGAAAGCCGACTTTCACCTAGCTTTTTGGGAACACAAAATTTCTCTTCAGTTGCAAATTCCACTCCATACATATATATGGGGAGGAAGTAACTCCAACTCGTTTTTATAGTGAAAACTGCAGGAACTTCAAACCGGCACTAGGAAACAGACAGAGAAACCAGAGAAACAGTTCCTCCAGCAACCCGTTCCCTTTGTGCTAGATGAACGAACGTCTCTCCACATGCTCAGTTCTGAGAGATAAGTGTGTGTGAAAGCCGTCCTTCACCTATCTTGTTGGGAACACAAAGTTTCTCTTAAGTTGCAAACATACATATATATGGGGAGGTACTAGCTCCAACTCGGTTTTACAGTGAAAACTGCAGGAACTTCAAACCGGCACTAGGAAACAGACCGAGAAACCCGAGTAATAGTTTCACCTGCAAACCATTCCCTTTGTGCTAGATGAACGAACGTCTCTCCACATGCTCAGCTCTGAGAGATAAGTATGTGTGAATGCCGTCCTTCACCTAGCTTGTTGAGAAAACAAAGTTTCTCTTCATTTGCAAACTCCAATCCATACATATATATGGTGAGGTACTAGATCCATCTCTGTTTTACAGTGAAAAATGCAGGTACATCAAACCGGCACTAGGAAACAGACTGAGAAACCAGAGTAAAAGTTTCTCCTGCAACCCGTTCCCTTTGTGCTAGATGAACGAACGACTCTCCACATGCCCAGTTCTGAGTGATAAGTGTGTGTGAAAGCCGTCCTTCAACTAGCTTGTTGGGAACACAAAGTTTCTCTTCAGCTGCAAACTCCACTCCATACATATATATGGGGAGGTACAAGCTTCAAATCGGTTTTACAGTGAAAACTGCAGGAACTTCAAACCGGCACTAGGAAACAGACCGAGAAACCAGAGTAAAAGTTTCTCCTGCAACCCGTTCCCTTTGTGCTAGATGAACGAACGTCTCTCCACATGCTCAGTTCTGAGAGATAAGTGTGTGTGAAAGCCGTCCTTCACCTAGCTTGTTGGGAACACAAAGTTTCTCTTCAGTTGCAAACTCCACTCCATACATATAAATGGGGAGGTACTAGCTCCAACTCGGTTTTACAGTGAAAACTGCAGGAACTTCAAACCGGCACTAGGAAACAGACCGAGATACCAGAGTAAAAGTTTCTCCTGCAACCCGTTCCCTTTGTGCTAGATGAACGAACGTCTCTCCACATGGTCAGTTCTGAGAGATAAGTATGTGTGAAAGCCGTCCTTCACCTATCTTGTTGGGAACACAAAGTTTCTCTTCAGTTGCAAACTCCAATCCATACATATATATGGGGAGGTACTAGCTCCAACTCGGTTTTACAGTGAAAACTGCAGGAACTTCAAACCGGCACTAGGAAACAGACCGAGAAATCAGAGTAATAGTTTCTCCTGCAACCCGTTCCCTTTGTGCTAGATGAACGAACGTCTCTCCACATGCTAAGTTCTGAGAGATAAGTGTGGGTGAAAGCCGTCCTTCATCTACCTTGTTGGGAACACAAAGTTTCTCTTCAGTTGCAAACTCCACTCCATACATATATATGGGGAGGTACTAGCTCCAACTCGGTTTTACAGTGAAAACTGTAGGAACTTCAAACCGGCACTTGGAAAAAGACGGAGAAACCAGAGTAAAAGTTTCTCCTGCAACCAGTTCCCTTTGTGCTAGATGAACGAACGTCTCTCCACATGCTCAGTTCTGAGCGAAAAGTGTGTGTGAAAGGCGACCTTCACCTAGGTTGTTGGGAACACAAAGTTTCTCTTCAGTTGCAAACTCCACTCCATACATATATAAGGGGAGGAACTAGTTCCAACTCGGTTTTACAGTGAAAACTGCAGGAACTTCAAACCGGCACTAGGAAACAGACAGAGAAACCAGAGAAAAAGTTCCCCTAGCAACCCGTTCCCTTTGTGCTAGATGAAAGAAAGTCTCTCCACATGCTCAGTTCTGAGAAATATGTGTGTGTGAAAGCCGTCCTTCACCTAGCTTGTTGGGAACACAAAGTTTCTCTTCAGTTGCAAACTCCACTCCATACATATATATGGGGATGTACAAGCTCCAAATCGGTTTTATAGTGAAAACTGCAGGAATATCAAAACGGTACTAGGAAACAGACTGAGAAACCAGAGTAAAAGTTTCTCCTGCAACCCGTTCCCTTTGTTCTAGATGAACGAACGTCTCTCCACATGCTCATTTCTGAGAGTTAAGTGTGTGTGAAAGCCGTCCTTCACTTGGCTTGTTGGGAACACAAAGTTTCTCTTCAGTTGCAAACTCCACTCCATACATATATATGGGGAGGTACAAGCTCCAACTCGGTTTTACAGGGAAAACTGCAGGAACTTGAAACCGGCACTAGGAAACAGCCCGACAATCCAGAGTAAAAGTTTCTCCTGCAACCCTTTCCATTTGTGCTAGATGAACGAACGTCTCTCCACATGCTCAGTTCTGAGAGATAAGTGTGTGTGAAAGCCGTCCTTCACCTAGCTTGTTGGGAACACAAACTTTCTCTTCAGTTGCAAACTCCACTCCATACATATATATGGGGATGTACTAGCTCCAACACGGCTTTACAGTGAAAACTGCAGGAACTTCAAACCGGCACTTGGAAAAACAGGGAGAAACCAGAGTAAAAGTTTCTACTGCAACCCGTTCCCTTTGTGCTAGATGAACGAAAGTCTCTCCACATGCTCATTTCTGAGAGAAAATTGTGTGTGAAAGCCGACTTTCACCTAGCTTTTTGGGAACACAAAGTTTCTCTTCAGTTGCAAACTCCACTCCATACATATATATGGGGAGGAACTAGCTCCAACTCGGTTTTACAGTGAAAACTGCAGGAACTTCAAACCGGCACTAGGAAACAGACAGAGAAACCAGAGAAACAGTTCCTCCAGCAACCCGTTCCCTTTGTGCTAGATGAACGAACGTCTCTCCACATGCTAAGTTCTGAGAGATAAGTGTGGGTGAAAGCCGTCCTTCATCTACCTTGTTGGGAACACAAAGTTTCTCTTCAGTTGCAAACTCCACTCCATACATATATATGGGGAGGTACTAGCTCCAACTCGGTTTTACAGTGAAAACTGTAGGAACTTCAAACCGGCACTTGGAAAAAGACGGAGAAACCAGAGTAAAAGTTTCTCCTGCAACCAGTTCCCTTTGTGCTAGATGAACGAACGTCTCTCCACATGCTCAGTTCTGAGCGAAAAGTGTGTGTGAAAGGCGACCTTCACCTAGGTTGTTGGGAACACAAAGTTTCTCTTCAGTTGCAAACTCCACTCCATACATATATAAGGGGAGGAACTAGTTCCAACTCGGTTTTACAGTGAAAACTGCAGGAACTTCAAACCGGCACTAGGAAACAGACAGAGAAACCAGAGAAAAAGTTCCCCTAGCAACCCGTTCCCTTTGTGCTAGATGAACGAACGTCTCTCCACAAGCTCAGTTCTGAGAGATAAGTGTGTGTGAAAGCCGTCCTTCACCTATCTTGTTGGGAACACAAAGTTTCTCTTAAGTTGCAAACATACATATATATGGGGAGGTACTAGCTCCAACTCGGTTTTACAGTGAAAACTTCAGGAACTTCAAACCGGCACTAGGAAACAGACCGAGAAACCCGAGTAATAGTTTCACCTGCAAACCATTCCCTTTGTGCTAGATGAACGAACGTCTCTCCACATGCTCAGCTCTGAGAGATAAGTATGTGTGAATGCCGTCCTTCACCTAGCTTGTTGAGAAAACAAAGTTTCTCTTCATTTGCAAACTCCTATCCATACATATATATGGTGAGGTACTAGATCCATCTCTGTTTTACAGTGAAAAATGCAGGAACATCAAACCGGCACTAGGAAACAGACTGAGAAACCAGAGTAAAAGTTTCTCCTGCAACCCGTTCCCTTTGTGCTAGATGAACGAACGACTCTCCACATGCCCAGTTCTGAGTGATAAGTGTGTGTGAAAGCCGTCCTTCAACTAGCTTGTTGGGAACACAAAGTTTCTCTTCAGCTGCAAACTCCACTCCATACATATATATGGGGAGGTACAAGCTTCAAATCGGTTTTACAGTGAAAACTGCAGGAACTTCAAACCGGCACTAGGAAACAGACCGAGAAACCAGAGTAAAAGTTTCTCCTGCAACCCGTTCCCTTTGTGCTAGATGAACGAACGTCTCTCCACATGCTCAGTTCTGAGAGATAAGTGTGTGTGAAAGCCGTCCTTCACCTATCTTGTTGGGAACACAAAGTTTCTCTTCAGTTGCAAACTCCACTCCATACATATAAATGGGGAGGTACTAGCTCCAACTCGGTTTTACAGTGAAAACTGCAGGAACTTCAAACCGGCACTAGGAAACAGACCGAGATACCAGAGTAAAAGTTTCTCCTGCAACCCGTTCCCTTTGTGCTAGATGAACGAACGTCTCTCCACATGCTCAGTTCTGAGAGATAAGTATGTGTGAAAGCCGTCCTTCACCTATCTTGTTGGGAACACAAAGTTTCTCTTCAGTTGCAAACTCCAATCCATACATATATATGGGGAGGTACTAGCTCCAACTCGGTTTTACAGTGAAAACTGCAGGAACTTCAAACCGGCACTAGGAAACAGACCGAGAAATCAGAGTAATAGTTTCTCCTGCAACCCGTTCCCTTTGTGCTAGATGAACGAACGTCTCTCCACATGCTAAGTTCTGAGAGATAAGTGTGGGTGAAAGCCGTCCTTCATCTACCTTGTTGGGAACACAAAGTTTCTCTTCAGTTGCAAACTCCACTCCATACATATATATGGGGAGGTACTAGCTCCAACTCGGTTTTACAGTGAAAACTGTAGGAACTTCAAACCGGCACTTGGAAAAAGACGGAGAAACCAGAGTAAAAGTTTCTCCTGCAACCAGTTCCCTTTGTGCTAGATGAACGAACGTCTCTCCACATGCTCAGTTCTGAGCGAAAAGTGTGTGTGAAAGGCGACCTTCACCTAGGTTGTTGGGAACACAAAGTTTCTCTTCAGTTGCAAACTCCACTCCATACATATATAAGGGGAGGAACTAGTTCCAACTCGGTTTTACAGTGAAAACTGCAGGAACTTCAAACCGGCACTAGGAAACAGACAGAGAAACCAGAGAAAAAGTTCCCCTAGCAACCCGTTCCCTTTGTGCTAGATGAAAGAAAGTCTCTCCACATGCTCAGTTCTGAGAAATATGTGTGTGTGAAAGCCGTCCTTCACCTAGCTTGTTGGGAACACAAAGTTTCTCTTCAGTTGCAAACTCCACTCCATACATATATATGGGGATGTACAAGCTCCAAATCGGTTTTATAGTGAAAACTGCAGGAATATCAAAACGGCACTAGGAAACAGACTGAGAAACCAGAGTAAAAGTTTCTCCTGCAACCCGTTCCCTTTGTTCTAGATGAACGAACGTCTCTCCACATGCTCATTTCTGAGAGTTAAGTGTGTGTGAAAGCCGTCCTTCACTTGGCTTGTTGGGAACACAAAGTTTCTCTTCAGTTGCAAACTCCACTCCATACATATATATGGGGAGGTACAAGCTCCAACTCGGTTTTACAGGGAAAACTGCAGGAACTTGAAACCGGCACTAGGAAACAGCCCGACAATCCAGAGTAAAAGTTTCTCCTGCAACCCTTTCCATTTGTGCTAGATGAACGAACGTCTCTCCACATGCTCAGTTCTGAGAGATAAGTGTGTGTGAAAGCCGTCCTTCACCTAGCTTGTTGGGAACACAAACTTTCTCTTCAGTTGCAAACTCCACTCCATACATATATATGGGGATGTACTAGCTCCAACACGGCTTTACAGTGAAAACTGCAGGAACTTCAAACCGGCACTTGGAAAAACAGGGAGAAACCAGAGTAAAAGTTTCTACTGCAACCCGTTCCCTTTGTGCTAGATGAACGAAAGTCTCTCCACATGCTCATTTCTGAGAGAAAATTGTGTGTGAAAGCCGACTTTCACCTAGCTTTTTGGGAACACAAAGTTTCTCTTCAGTTGCAAACTCCACTCCATACATATATATGGGGAGTAACTAGCTCCAACTCGGTTTTACAGTGAAAACTGCAGGAACTTCAAACCGGCACTAGGAAACAGACAGAGAAACCAGAGAAACAGTTCCTCCAGCAACCCGTTCCCTTTGTGCTAGATGAACGAACGTCTCTCCACATGCTCAGTTCTGAGAGATAAGTGTGTGTGAAAGCCGTCCTTCACCTATCTTGTTGGGAACACAAAGTTTCTCTTAAGTTGCAAACTCCAATCCATACATATTTATGGGGAGGTACTAGCTCCAACTCGGTTTTACAGTGAAAACTGCAGGAATTTCAAACCGGCACTAGGAAACAGACCGAGAAACCAAAGTAATAGTTTCACCTGCAAACCATTCCCTTTGTGCTAGATGAACGAACGTCTCTCCACATGCTCAGTTCTGAGAGATAAGTGTGTGTGAATGCCATCCTTCACCTAGCTTGTTGGGAAACAAAGTTTCACTTCAGTTGCAAACTCCACTCCATACATATATATGGGGAGGTACTAGCTCCAACTCGGATTTACAGTGGAAACTGCAGGAACTTCAAACCGGCACTCGGAAACAGAGCGAGATACCAGAGTAAAAGTTTCTCCTGCAACCCGTTCCCTTTGTGCTAGATGAACGAACGTCTCTCCACATGCTCAGTTCTGAGAGATAAGTATGTGTGAATGCCGTCCTTCACCTAGCTTGTTGGGAAAACAAAGTTTCTCTTCATTTGCAAACTCCAATCCATACATATATATGGTGAGGTACTAGATCCATCTCGGTTTTACAGTGAAAAATGCAGGAATATCAAACCGGCACTAGGAAACAGACTGAGAAACCAGAGTAAAAATTTCTCCTGCAACACGTTCCCTTTGTTCTAGATGAACGAACGTCTCTCCACATTCTCATTTCTCAGATATATGTGTGTGCGAAAGCCGTCCTTCATCTACCTTGTTGGGAACACAAAGTTTCTCTACAGTTGCAAACTCCACTCCATACATATATATATGGGGAGGTACTATCTCCAACTCTGTTTTACAGTGAAAACTGCAGGAACTTCAAAGCGGCACTAGGAAACAGACCGAGAAACCAGAGTAAAAGTTTCTCCTGCAACCCGTTCCCTTTGTGCTAGATGAACGAACGTCTCTCCACATGCTCAGTTCTGAGCGATAAGTGTGTGTGAAAGCCGTCATTTATCTACCTTGTTGGGAACACAAAGTTTCTCTACAGTTGCAAACTCCACTCCATACATATATATAGGTAGGTACTATCTCCTACTCTGTTTTACAGTGAAAACTGCAGGAACTTCAAAGCGGCACTAGGAAACAGACCGAGAAACCAGAATAAAAATTTTTCCTGCAACCCGTTCCCTTTGTGCTAGATGAACGAACGTCTCTCCACATGCTCAGTTCTGAGAGATAAGTGTGTGTGAAAGCCGTCCTTCAACTATCTTGTTGGGAACACAAAGTTTCTCTTAAGTTGCAAACTCCACTCCATACATATATATGGGTAGGTACTAGCTCCAACTCGGTTTTACAGTGAAAACTGCAGGAACTTCAAACCGGCACTTGGAAAAACACGGAGAAACCAGAGAAAAAGTTTCTCCTGCAACCCGTTCCCTTTGTGCTAGATGAACGAACGTCTCTCCACATGCTCAGTTCTGAGAGAAAATTGTGTGTGAAAGCCGACTTTCACCTAGCTTTTTGGGAACACAAAATTTCTCTTCAGTTGCAAACTCCACTCCATACATATATATGGGGAGGAACTAGCTCCAACTCGGTTTTACAGTGAAAACTGCAGGAACTTCAAACCGGCACTAGGAAACAGACAGAGAAACCAGAGAAACAGTTCCTCCAGCAACCCGTTCCCTTTGTGCTAGATGAACGAACGTCTCTCCACATGCTCAGTTCTGAGAGATAAGTGTGTGTGAAAGCCGTCCTTCACCTATCTTGTTGGGAACACAAAGTTTCTCTTAAGTTGCAAACTCCAATCCATACATATATATGGGGAGGTACTAGCTCCAACTCGGTTTTACAGTGAAAACTGCAGGAACTTCAAAACGGCACTAGGAAACAGACCGAGAAACCAGAGTAATAGTTTCACCTGCAAACCATTCCCTTTGAGCTAGATGAACGAACGTCTCTCCACATGCTCAGTTCTGAGAGATAAGTGTGTGTGAATGCCGTCCTTCACCTAGCTTGTTGGGAAAACAAAGTTTCTCTTCAGTTGCAAACCCCACTCCATACATATATATGGGGAGGTACTAGCTCCAACTCGGTTTTACAGTGAAAACTGCAGGAACTTCAAAACGGCACTCGGAAACAGAGCGAGATACCAGAGTAAAACTTTCTCCTGCAACCCGTTCCCTTTGTGCTAGATGAACGAACGTCTCTCCACATGCTCAGTTCTGAGAGATAAGTGTGTGTGAAAGCCGTCCTTCACCTAGCTTGTTGGGAACACAAAGTTTCTCTTAAGTTGCAAACTCCAATCCATACATATATATGGGGAGGAACTATCTCCAACTCTGTTTTACAGTGAAAACTGCAGGAACTTCAAAACGGCACTAGGAAACAGACCGAGAAACCAGAATAAAAATTACTCCTGCAACCCGTTCCCTTTGTGCTAGATGAACGAACGTCTCTCCACATGCTCAGTTCTGAGAGATAAGTGTGTGTGAAAGCCGTCCTTCACCTAGCTTGTTGGGAACACAAACTTTCTCTTCAGTTGTAAACTCCACTCCATACATATATATGGGGATGTACTAGCTCCAACACGGCTTTACAGTGAAAACTGCAGGAACTTCAAACCGGCACTTGGAAAAACACGGAGAAACCAGAGTAAAAGTTTCTACTGCATCCCGTTCCCTTTGTGCTAGATGATCGAAAGTCTCTCCACATGCTCAGTTCTGAGAGAAAATTGTGTGTGAAAGCCGACTTTCACCTAGCTTTTTGGGAACACAAAGTTTCTCTTCAGTTGCAAACTCCACTCCATACATATATATGGGGAGGAACTAGCTCCAACTCGGTTTTACAGTGAAAACTGCAGGAACTTCAAACCGGCACTAGGAAACAGACAGAGAAACCAGAGAAACAGTTCCTCCAGCAACCCGTTCCCTTTGTGCTAGATGAACGAACGTCTCTCCACATGCTCAGTTCTGAGAGATAAGTGTGTGTGAAAGCCGTCCTTCACCTATCTTGTTGGGAACACAAAGTTTCTCTTAAGTTGCAAACTCCAATCCATACATATATATGGGGAGGTACTAGCTCCAACTCGGTTTTACAGTGAAAACTGCAGGAACTTCAAACCGGCACTAGGAAACAGACCGAGAAACCAGAGTAATAGTTTCACCTGCAAAACATTCCCTTTGTGCTAGATGAACGAACGTCTCTCCACATCCTCAGATCTGAGAGATAAGTGTGTGTGAATGCCGTCCTTCACCTAGCTTGTTGGGAAAACAAAGTTTCTCTTCAGTTGCAAACTCCACTCCATACATATATATGGGGAGGTACAAGCTCCAAATCGGTTTTATAGTGAAAACTGCAGGAATATCAAAACGGCACTAGGAAACAGACTGAGAAACCAGAGTAAAAGTTTCTCCTGCAACCCGTTCCATTTGTTCTAGATGAACGAACGTCTCTCCACATGCTCATTTCTGAGAGTTAAGTGTGTGTGAAAGCCGTCCTTCACTTGGCTTGTTGGGAACACAAAGTTTCTCTTCATTTGCAAACTCCACTCCATACATATATATGGGGAGGTACAAGCTCCAACTCGGTTTTACAGGGAAAACTGCAGGAACTTGAAACCGGCAGTAGGAAACAGCCCGAGAATCCAGAGTAAAAGTTTCTCCTGCAACCATTTCCATTTGTGCTAGATGAACGAACGTCTCTCCACATGCTCAGTTCTGAGAGATAAGTGTGTGTGAAAGCTGTCCTTCACCTAGCTTGTTGGGAACACAAACTTTCTCTTCAGTTGCAAACTCCACTCCATACATATATATGGGGATGTACTAGCTCCAACACGGCTTTACAGTGAAAACTGCAGGAACTTCAAACCGGCACTTGGAAAAAAAGTGAGAAACCAGAGTAAAAGTTTCTACTGCAACCCGTTCCCTTTGTGCTAGATGAACGAAAGTCTCTCCACATGCTCATTTCTGAGAGAAAATTGTGTGTGAAATCCGACTTTCACCTAGCTTTTTGGGAACACAAAGTTTCTCTTCAGTTGCAAACTCCACTCCATACATATATATGGGGAGGAACTAGCTCCAACTCGGTTTTACAGTGAAAACTGCAGGAACTTCAAACTGGCACTAGGAAACAGACAGAGAAACCAGAGAAACAGTTCCTCCAGCAACCCGTTCCCTTTGTGCTAGATGAACGAACGTCTCTCCACATGCTCAGTTCTGAGAGATAAGTGTGTGTGAAAGCCGTCCTTCACCTATCTTGTTGGGAACACAAAGTTTCTCTTAAGTTGCAAACTCCAATCCATACATATATATGGGGAGGTACTAGCTCCAACTCTGTTTTACAGTGAAAACTGCAGGAACTTCAAACCGGCACTAGGAAACAGACCGAGAAACCAGAGTAATAGTTTCACCTGCAAACCATTCCCTTTGTGCTAGATGAACGAACGTCTCTCCACATGCTCAGTTCTGAGAGATAAGTGTGTGTGAAAGGCGACCTTCACCTAGGTTGTTGGGAACACAAAGTTTCTCTTCAGTTGCAAACTCCACTCCATACATATATATGGGGAGGTACTAGCTCCAACTCGGTTTTACAGTGGAAACTGCAGGAACTTCAAACCGGCACTCGGAAACAGAGCGAGATACCAGAGTAAAAGTTTCTCCTGCAACCCGTTCCCTTTGTGCTAGATGAACGAACGTCTCTCCACATGCTCAGTTCTGAGAGATAAGTATGTGTGAATGCCGTCCTTCACCTAGCTTGTTGGGAAAACAAAGTTTCTCTTCATTTGCAAACTCCAATCCATACATATATATGGTGAGGTACTAGATCCATCTCGGTTTTACAGTGAAAAATGCAGGAATATCAAACCGGCACTAGGAAACAGACTGAGAAACCAGAGTAAAAATTTCTCCTGCAACACGTTCCCTTTGTTCTAGATGAACGAACGTCTCTCCACATTCTCAGTTCTCAGATATATGTGTGTGTGAAAGCCGTCCTTCATCTACCTTGTTGGGAACACAAAGTTTCTCTACATTTGCAAACTCCACTTCATACATATATATATGGGGAGGTACTATCTCCAACTCTGTTTTACAGTGAAAACTGCAGGAACTTCAAAGCGGCACTAGGAAACAGACCGAGAAACCAGAGTAAAAGTTTCTCCTGCAACCCGTTCCCTTTGTGCTAGATGAACGAACGTCTCTCCACATGCTCAGTTCTGAGCGATAAGTGTGTGTGAAAGCCGTCATTTATCTACCTTGTTGGGAACACAAAGTTTCTCTACAGTTGCAAACTCCACTCCATACATATATATAGGTAGGTACTATCTCCAACTCTGTTTTACAGTGAAAACTGCAGGAACTTCAAAGCGGCACTAGGAAACAGACCGAGAAACCAGAATAAAAATTTTTCCTGCAACCCGTTCCCTTTGTGCTAGATGAACGAACGTCTCTCCACATGCTCAGTTCTGAGAGATAAGTGTGTGTGAAAGCCGTCCTTCACCTATCTTGTTGGGAACACAAAGTTTCTCTTAAGTTGCAAACTCCACTCCATACATATATATGGGTACGTACTAGCTCCAACTCGGTTTTACAGTGAAAACTGCAGGAACTTCAAACCGGCACTTGGAAAAACACGGAGAAACCAGAGTAAAAGTTTCTACTGCAACCCGTTCCCTTTGTGCTAGATGAACGAAAGTCTCTCCACATGCTCAGTTCTGAGAGAAAATTGTGTGCGAAAGCCGACTTTCATCTAGCTTTTTGGGAACACAAAGTTTCTCTTCAGTTGCAAACTCCACTCCATACATATATATGGGGAGGAACTAGCTCCAACTCGGTTTTACAGTGAAAACTGCAGGAACTTCAAACCGGCACTAGGAAACAGACAGAGAAACCAGAGAAACAGTTCCTCCAGCAAACCGTTCCCTTTGTGCTAGATGAACGAACGTCTCTCCACATGCTCAGTTCTGAGAGATAAGTGTGTGTGAAAGCCGTCCTTCACCTATCTTGTTGGGAACACAAAGTTTCTCTTAAGTTTCAAACTCCAATCCATACATATATATGGGTAGGTACTAGCTCCAACTCGGTTTTACAGTGAAAACTGCAGGAACTTCAAACCGGCACTAGGAAACAGACCGAGAAACCAGAGTAATAGTTTCACCTGCAAACCATTCCCTTTGTGCTAGATGAACGAACGTCTCTCCACATGCTCAGTTCTGAGAGATAAGTGTGTGTGAAAGCCGTCCTTCACCTATCTTGTTGGGAACACAAAGTTTCTCTTAAGTTGCAAACTCCACTCCATACATATATATGGGTAGGTACTAGCTCTAACTCGGTTTTACAGTGAAAACTGCAGGAACTTCAAACCGGCACTTGGAAAAACACGGAGAAACCAGAGTAAAAGTTTCTCCTGCAACCCGTTCCCTTTGTGCTAGATGAACGAACGTCTCTCCACATGCTCAGTTCTGAGAGAAAATTGTGTGTGAAAGCCGACTTTCACCTAGCTTTTTGGGAACACAAAATTTCTCTTCAGTTGCAAACTCCACTCCATACATATATATGGGGAGGAACTAGCTCCAACTCGGTTTTACAGTGAAAACTGCAGGAACTTCAAACCGGCACTAGGAAACAGACAGAGAAACCAGAGAAACAGTTCCACCAGCAACCCGTTCCCTTTGTGCTAGATGAACGAACGTCTCTCCACATGCTCAGTTCTGAGAGATAAGTGTGTGTGAAAGCCGTCCTTCACCTATCTTGTTGGGAACACAAAGTTTCTCTTAAGTTGCAAACTCCAATCCATACATATATATGGGGAGGTACTAGCTCCAACTCGGTTTTACAGTGAAAACTGCAGGAACTTCAAACCGGCACTAGGAAACAGACCGAGAAACCAGAGTAATAGTTTCACCTGCAAACCATTCCCTTTGTGCTAGATGAACGAACGTCTCTCCACATGCTCAGTTCTGAGAGATAAGTGTGTGTGAATGCCGTCCTTCACCTAGCTTGTTGGGAAAACAAAGTTTCTCTTCATTTGCAAACTCCACTCCATACATATATATGGGGAGGTACTAGCTCCAACTCGGTTTTACAGTGAAAACTGCAGGAACTTCAAACCGGCACTCGGAAACAGAGCGAGATACCACAGTAAAAGTTTCTCCTGCAACAAGTTCCCTTTGTGCTAGATGAACGAACGCCTCTCCACATGCTCAGTTCTGAGAGATAAGTATGTGTGAAAGCCGTCCTTCACCTATCTTGTTGGGAACACAAAGTTTCTCTTAAGTTGCAAACTCCAATCCATACATATATATGGGGAGGTACTAGCTCCAACTCGGTTTTACAGTGAAAACTGCAGGAAATTCAAACCGGCACTAGGAAACAGACCGAGAAACCAGAGTAAAATTTTCTCAGGCAACCCGTTCCCTTTGTGCTAGATGAACGAACGTCTCTCCACATGCTCAGTTCTGAGAGATAAGTGTGTGTGAAAGCCGTCCTTCATCTACCTCGTTGGGAACACAAAGTTTCTCTTCAGTTGCAAACTCCATTCCATATATATATAAAGGGAGGTACAAGCTCCAAATCGGTTTTACAGTGAAAACTGCAGGAACTTCAAATCGGCAAAAGGAAACAGACCGAGATACCAGAGTAAATGTTTCCCTGCCACCCGTTCCGTTTGTGCTAGTTGAACTAACGTCTCTCCACATGCTCAGTTCTGAGAGATAAGTATGAGTGAAAGCCTTCCTTCACCTAACTTGCTGGGAACACAAAGTTTCTCTTCAGTTGCAAACCCCACTCCATACATATATATGGGGAGGTACTAGCTCCAACTCGGTTTTACAGTGAAAACTGCAGGAACTTCAAACTCGCACTAGGAAACAGACCGAGATACCAGAGTAAATGTTTCTCCTGCAACCCGTTCCCTTTGTGCTAGATGAACGAACGTCTCTCCACATGCTCAGTTCTGAGAGATAAGTATGTGTGAAAGCCGTACTTCACCTATCTTGTTGGGAACACAAAGTTTCTCTTCAGTTGCAAACTCCAATCCATACATATATATGGGGAGGTACTAGCTCCAACTCGGTTTTACAGTGAAAACTGCAGGAACTTCAAACCGCCACTAGGAATCAGACCGAGAAACCAGAGTAATAGTTTCACCTGCAATCCGTTCCCATTGTGCTAGATGAACGAACGTCTCTCCACATGCTCAGTTCTGAGAGATAAGTGTGTGTGAATGCCGTCCTTCACCTAGCTTGTTGGGAAAACAAAGTTTCTCTTCAGTTGGAAACTCCACTCCATACATATATATGGGGAGGTACAAGCTCCAACTCGGTTTTACAGTGAAAAATGCAGGAACTTCAAACTGGCACTAGGAAACACAGCGAGATACCAGAGTAAAAGTTTCTCCTGCAACCCGTTCCCTTTGTGCTAGATGAACGAACGTCTCTCCACATGCTCAGTTCTGAGAGATAAGTATGTGTGAAAGCCGTCCTTCACCTATCTTGTTGGGAACACAAAGTTTCTTTTCAGTTGCAAACTCCAATCCATACATATATATGGTGAGGTACTAGATCCATCTCGGTTTTACAGTGAAAAATGCAGGAACATCAAACCGGCACTAGGAAACATACTGAGAAACCAGAGTAAAAGTTTCTCCTGCAACACGTTCCCTTTGTGCTAGATGAACGAACGTCTCTCCACATGCTCATTTCTGAGAGATAAGTGTGTGTGAAAGCCGTCCTTCATCTACCTTGTTGGGAACACAAAGTTTCTCTAAAATTGCAAACTCCAATCCATACATATATATGGGGAGGAACTATCTCCAACTCTGTTTTACAGTGAAAACTGCAGGAACTTCAAAGCGGCACTAGGAAACAGACCGAGAAACCAGAATAAAAATTTTTCCTGCAACCCGTTCCCTTTGTGCTAGATGAACGAACGTCTCTCCACATGCTCAGTTCTGAGAGATAAGTGTGTGTGAAAGCCGTCCTTCACCTATCTTGTTGGGAACACAAAGTTTCTCTTAAGTTGCAAACTCCACTCCATACATATATATGGGTAGGTACTAGCTCCAACTCGGTTTTACAGTGAAAACTGCAGGAACTTCAAACCGGCACTTGGAAAAACACGGAGAAACCAGAGTAAAAGTTTCTCCTGCAACCCGTTCCCTTTGTGCTAGATGAACGAACGTCTCTCCACATGCTCAGTTCTGAGAGAAAATTGTGTGTGAAAGCCGACTTTCACCTAGCTTTTTGGGAACACAAAATTTCTCTTCAGTTGCAAACTCCGCTCCATACATATATATGGGGAGGAAGTAACTCCAACTCGGTTTTACAGTGAAAACTGCAGGAACTTCAAACCGGCACTAGGAAACAGACAGAGAAACCAGAGAAACAGTTCCTCCAGCAACCCGTTCCCTTTGTGCTAGATGAACGAACGTCTCTCCACATGCTCAGTTCTGAGAGATAAGTGTGTGTGAAAGCCGTCCTTCACCTATCTTGTTGGGAACACAAAGTTTCTCTTAAGTTGCAAACTCCAATCCATACATATATATGGGGAGGTACTAGCTCCAACTCGGTTTTACAGTGGAAACTGCAGGAACTTCAAACAGGCACTAGGAAACAGACCGAGAAACCAGAGAAATAGTTTCACCTGCAAACCATTCCCTTTGTGCTAGATGAACGAACGTCTCTCCACATGCTCAGTTCTGAGAGATAAGTGTGTGTGAATGCCGACCTTCACCTAGCTTGTTGGGAAAACAAAGTTTCTCTTCATTTGCAAACTCCACTCCATACATATATATGGGGAGGTATTAGCTCCAACTCGGTTTTACAGTGAAAACTGCAGGAACTTCAAACAGGCACCCGGAAACAGAGCGAGATACCAGAGTAAATGTTTCTTCTGCAACCCGTTCCCTTTGTGCTAGATGAACGAACGTCTCTCCACATGCTCAGCTCTGAGAGATAAGTATGTGTGAATGCCGTCCTTCACCTAGCTTGTTGGGAAAACAAAGTTTCTCTTCATTTGCAAACTCCAATCCATACATATATATGGTGAGGTACTAGATCCATCTCTGTTTTACAGTGAAAAATGCAGGAATATCAAACCGGCACTAGGAAACAGACAGAGAAACCAGAGTAAAAATTTCTCCTGCAACCCGTTCCCTTTGTGCTAGATGAACGAACGTCTCTCCACATGCTCAGTTCTGAGCGATAAGTGTGTGTGAAAGCCGTCATTCATCTGCCTTGTTGGGAACACAAAGTTTCTCTACAGTTGCAAACTCCACTCCATACATATATATAGGGAGGTACAATCTCCAACTCTGTTGTACAGTGAAAACTGCATTAACTTCAAAGCGGCACTAGGAAACAGACCGAGAAACCAGAATAAAAATTTTTCCTGCAACCCGTTCCCTTTGTGCTAGATGAACGAACGTCTCTCCACATGCTCAGTTCTGAGAGATAAGTGTGTGTGAAAGCCGTCCTTCACCTATCTTGTTGGGAACACAAAGTTTCTCTTAAGTTGCAAACTCCACTCCATACATATATATGGGTAGGTACTAGCTCCAACTCGGTTTTACAGTGAAAACTGCAGGAACTTCAAACCGGCACTTGGAAAAACACGGAGAAACCAGAGTAAAAGTTTCTCCTGCAACCCGTTCCCTTTGTGCTAGATGAACGAACGTCTCTCCACATGCTCAGTTCTGAGAAAAAATTGTGTGAGAAAGCCGACTTTCACCTAGCTTTTTGGAAACACAAATTTCTCTTCAGTTGAAAACTCCACTCCATACATATATATGGGGAGGAACTAGCTCCAACTCTGTTTTACAGTGAAAACTGCAGGAACTTCAAACCGGCACTAGGAAACAGACAGAGAAACCAGAGAAACAGTTCCTCCAGCAACCCGTTCCCTTTGTGCTAGATGAACGAACGTCTCTCCACATGCTCAGTTCTGAGAGATAAGTGTGTGTGAAAGCCGTCCTTCACCTATCTTGTGGGGAACACAAAGTTTCTCTTAAGTTGCAAACTCCAATCCATACATATATAGGGGGAGGTACAAGCTCCAACTCGGTTTTACAGTGAAAACTGCAGGAACATCAAACCGACACAAGGAAACAGAGCGAGATACCAGAGTACAAGTTTCTCCTGCAACCCGTTCCCTTTGTGCTAGATGAACGAACGTCTTTCCACATGCTCAGTTCTGAGAGATAAGTGTGGGTGAAAGCCGTCCTTCATCTACCTTGTTGGGAACAAAAAGTTTCTCTAGATTTGCAAACTCCACTCCATACATATATATGGGGAGGTACTAGCTCCAACTCGGTTTTACAGTGAAAACTGCAGGAACTTCAAACCGGCACTAGGAAACAGACCGAGAAACCAGAGTAAAAGTTTCTCCTGCAACCCGTTCCCTTTGTGCTAAATCAACGAACGTCTCTCCACATGCTCAGTTCTGAGCGAAAAGTGTGTGTGAAAGCCGACCTTCACCTAGCTTGTTGGGAACACTAAGTTTCTCTTCAGTTGCAAACTCCACTCCATACATATATATGGGGAGGAACTAGTTCCAACTCGGTTTTACAGTGAAAACTGCAGGAACTTCAAACCGGCACTAGGAAACAAACAGAGAAACCAGAGAAACAGTTCCTCCAGCAACCCGTTCCCTTTGTGCTAGATGAACGAAAGTCTCTCCACATGCTCAGTTCTGAGAGATAATTGTGTGTGAAAGCCGTCCTTCACCTAGCTTGTTGGGAACACAAAGTTTCTCTTCAGTTGCAAACTTCACTCCATACATATATATGGGGAGGTACAAGCTCCAAATCGGTTTTACAGTGAAAACTGCAGGAACATCAAACCGGCACTAGGAAACAGACTGAGAAACCAGAGTAAAAGTTTCTCCTGCAACCCGTTCCCTTTGTGCTAGATGAACGAACGACTCTCCACATGCCCAGTTCTGAGTGATAAGTGTGTGTGAAAGCCGTCCTTCAACTAGCTTGTTGGGAACACAAAGTTTCTCTTCAGCTGCAAACTCCACTCCATACATATATATGGGGAGGTACAAGCTCCAAATCGGTTTTACAGTGAAAACTGCAGGAACTTCAAACCGGCACTAGGAAACAGACTAAGAAACCAGAGTAAAAGTTTCTCCTGCAACCCGTTCCCTTTGTGCTAGATGAACGAACGTCTCTCCACATGCTCAGTTCTGAGAGATAAGTGTGTGTGAAAGCCGTCCTTCACCTAGCTTGTTGGGAACACAAAGTTTCTCTTCAGTTGCAAACTCCACTCCATACATATATATGGGGAGGTACTAGCTCCAACTCGGTTTTACAGTGAAAACTGTAGGAACTTCAAACCGGCACTTGGAAAAAGACGGAGAAACCAGAGTAAAAGTTTCTCCTGCAACCAGTTCCCTTTGTGCTAGATGAACGAACGTCTCTCCACATGCTCAGTTCTGAGCGAAAAATGTGTGTGAAAGGCGACCTTCAACTAGGTTGTTGGGAACACAAAGTTTCTCTTCAGTTGCAAACTCCACTCCATACATATATAAGGGGAGGAACTAGTTCCAACTCGATTTTACAGTGAAAACTGCAGGAACTTCAAACCGGCACTAGGAAACAGACAGAGAAACCAGAGAAAAAGTTCCCCTAGCAACCCGTTCCCTTTGTGCTAGATGAAAGAAAGTCTCTCCACATGCTCAGTTCTGAGAGATATGTGTGTGTGAAAGCCGTCCTTCACCTAGCTTGTTGGGAACACAAAGTTTCTCTTCAGTTGCAAACTCCACTCCATACATATATATGGGGAGGTACAAGCTCCAACTCGGTTTTACAGGGAAAACTGCAGGAACTTGAAACCGGCCCTAGGAAACAGCCCGAGAAACCAGAGTAAAGTTTCTCCTGCAACCCTTTCCATTTGTGCTAGATGAACGAACGTCTCTCCACATGCTCAGTTCTGAGAGATAAGTGTGTGTGAAAGCCGTCCTTCACCTAGCTTGTTGGGAACACAAACTTTCTCTTCAGTTGCAAACTCCACTCCATACATATATATGGGGATGTACTAGCTCCAACACGGCTTTACAGTGAAAACTGCAGGAACTTCAAACCGGCACTTGGAAAAACACGGAGAAACCAGAGTAAAAGTTTCTACTGCAACCCGTTCCCTTTGTGCTAGATGAACGAAAGTCTCTCCACATGCTCATTTCTGAGAGAAAATTGTGTGTGAAAGCCGACTTTCACCTAGCTTTTTGGGAACACAAAGTTTCTCTTCAGTTGCAAACTCCACTCCATACATATATATGGGGAGGAACTAGCTCCAACTCGGTTTTACAGTGAAAACTGCAGGAACTTCAAACCGGCACTAGGAAACAGACCGAGAAACCAGACTAATAGTTTCACCTGCAAACCATTCCCTTTGTGCTAGATGAACGAACGTCTCTCCACATGCTCAGTTCTGAGAGATAAGTGTGTGTGAATGCCGTCCTTCACCTAGCTTGTTGGGAAAACAAAGTTTCTCTTCAGTTGCAAACTCCACTCCATACATATATATGGGGAGGTACTAGCTCCAACTCGGTTTTACAGTGGAAACTGCAGGAACTTCAAACCGGCACTCGGAAACAGAGCGAGATACCAGAGTAAAAGTTTCTCCTGCAACCAGTTCCCTTTGTGCTAGATGAACGAACGTCTCTCCACATGCTCAGTTCTGAGAGATAAGTATGTGTGAATGCCGTCCTTCACCTAGCTTGTTGGGAAAACAAAGTTTCTCTTCATTTGCAAACTCCAATCCATACATATATATGGTGAGGTACTTGATCCATCTCGGTTTTACAGTGAAAAATGCAGGAATATCAAACCGGCACTAGGAAACAGACTGAGAAAGCAGAGTAAAATTTTCTCCTGAAAAACGTTCCCTTTGTTCTAGATGAACGAACGTCTCTCCACATGCTCAGTTCTCAGATATATGTGTGTGCGAAAGCCGTCCTTCATCTACCTTGTTGGGAACACAAAGTTTCTCTACAGTTGCCAACTCCACTCCATACATATATATATGGGGAGGTACTATCTCCAACTCTGTTTTACAGTGAAAACTGCAGGAACTTCAAAGCGGCACTAGGAAACAGACCGAGAAACCAGAGTAAAAGTTTCTCCTGCAACCCGTTCCCTTTGTGCTAGATGAACGAACGTCTCTCCACATGCTCAGTTCTGAGCGATAAGTGTGTGTGAAAGCCGTCATTCATCTACCTTGTTGGGAACACAAAGTTTCTCTAGAGTTGCAAACTCCACTCCATACATATATATAGGGAGGTACTATCTTCAACTCTGTTTTACAGTGAAAACTGCAGGAACTTCAAAGCGGCACTAGGAAACAGACCGAGAAACCAGAATAAAAATTTTTCCTGCAACCCGTTCCCATTGTGCTAGATGAACGAACGTCTCTCCACATGCTCAGTTCTGAGAGATAAGTGTGTGTGAAAGCCGTCCTTCACCTATCTTGTTGGGAACACAAAGATTCTCTTAAGTTGCAAACTCCACTCCATACATATATATGGGTAGTTACTAGCTCCAACTCGGTTTTACAGTGAAAACTGCAGGAACTTCAAACCGGCACTTGGAAAAACACGGAGAAACCAGAGTAAAAGTTTCTCCTGCAACCCGTTCACTTTGTGCTAGATGAACGAACGTCTCTCCACATGCTCAGTTCTGAGAGAAAATTGTGTGTGAAAGCCGACTTTCACCTAGCTTTTTGGGAACACAAAATTTCTCTTCAGTTGCAAACTCCACTCCATACATATATATGGGGAGGAACTAGCTCCAACTCGGTTTTACAGTGAAAACTGCAGGAACTTCAAACCGGCACTAGGAAACAGACAGAGAAACCAGAGAAACAGTTCCTCCAGCCACCCGTTCCCTTTGTGCTAGATGAACGAACGTCTCTCCACATGCTCAGTTCTGAGAGATAAGTGTGTGTGAAAGCCGTCCTTCACCTATCTTGTTGGGAACACAAAGTTTCTCTTAAGGTGCAAACTCCAATCCATACATATATATGGGGAGGTACTAGCTCCAACTCGGTTTTACAGTGAAAACTGCAGGAACTTCAAACCGGCACTAGGAAACAGACCGAGAAACCAGAGTAATAGTTTCACCTGCAAACCATTCCCTTTGTGCTAGATGTACGAACGTCTCTCCACATGCTCAGTTCTGAGAGATAAGTGTGTGTGAATGCCGTCCTTCACCTAGCTTGTTGGGAAAACAAAGTTTCTCTTCAGTTGCAAACTCCACTCCATACATATATATTGGGAGGTACTAGCTCCAACTCGTTTTTACAGTGAAAACTGCAGGAACTTCAAACCGGCACTCGGAAACAGAGCGAGATACCAGAGTAATACTTTCTCCTGCAACCCGTTCCCTTTGTGCTAGATGAACGAACGTCTCTCCACATGCTCAGTTCTGAGAGATAAGTGTGTGTGAAAGCCGTCCTTCACCTATCTTGTTGGGAACACTAAGTTTCTCTTCAGTTGCAAACTCCAATCCATACATATATATGGGGAGGAACTAGTTCCAACTCGGTTTTACAGTGAAAACTGCAGGAACTTCAAACCGGCACTAGGAAACAAACAGAGAAACCAGAGAAACAGTTCCTCCAGCAACCCGTTCCCTTTGTGCTAGATGAACGAAAGTCTCTCCACATGCTCAGTTCTGAGAGATAAGTGTGTGTGAAAGCCGTCCTTCACCTAGCTTATTGGGAACACAAAGTTTCTCTTCAGTTGCAAACTCCACTCCATACATATATATGGGGAGGAACTAGTTCCAACTCGGTTTTACAGTGAAAACTGCAGGAACTTCAAACCGGCACTAGGAAACAGACAGAGAAACCAGAGAAACAGTTCCCCCAGCAACCCGTTCCCTTTGTGCTAGATGAACGAAAGTCTCTCCACATGCTCAGTTCTGAGAGATATGTGTGTGTGAAAGCCGTCCTTCACCTAGCTTGTTGGGAACACAAAGTTTCTCTTCAGTTGCAAACTCCACTCCATACATATATATGGGGAGGTACTAGCTCCAAATCGGTTTTACAGTGAAAACTGCAGGAACATCAAACCGGCACTAGGAAACAGACTGAGAATCCAGAGTAAAAGTTTCTCCTGCAACCCGTTCCCTTTGTGCTAGATGAACGAACGACTCTCCACATGCCCAGTTCTGAGTGATAAGTGTAAGTGAAAGCCGTCCTTCAACTAGCTTGTTGGGAACACAAAGTTTTTCTTCAGTTGCAAACTCCACTCCATACATATATATGGGGAGGTACAAGCTCCAAATCGGTTTTACAGTGAAAACTGCAGGAACTTCAAACCGGCACTAGGAAACAGACTAAGAAACCAGAGTAAAAGTTTCTCCTGCAAACCGTTCCCTTTGTGCTAGATGAACGAACGTCTCTCCACATGCTCAGTTCTGAGAGATAAGTGTGTGTGAAAGCCGTCCTTCACCTAGCTTGTTGGGAACACAAAGTTTCTCTTCAGTTGCAAACTCCACTCCATACATATATATGGGGAGGTACTAGCTCCAACTCGGTTTTACAGTGAAAACTGCAGGAACTTCAAACCGGCACTAGGAAACAGACCGAGATACCAGAGTAAAAGTTTCTCCTGCAACCCGTTCCCTTTGTGCTAGATGAACGAACGTCTCTCCACATGCTCAGTTCTGAGAGATAAGTATGTGTGTAAGCCGTCTTCACCTATCTTGTTGGGAACACAAAGTTTCTCTTCAGTTGCAAACTCCAATCCATACATATATATGGGGAGGTACTAGCTCCAACTCGGTTTTACAGTGAAAACTGCAGGAACTTCAAACCGGCACTAGGAAACAGACCGAGAAATCAGAGTAATAGTTTCTCCTGCAACCCGTTCCCTTTGTGCTAGATGAACGAACGTCTCTCCACATGCTAAGTTCTGAGAGATAAGTGTGGGTGAAAGCCGTCCTTCATCTACCTTGTTGGGAACACAAAGTTTCTCTTCAGTTGCAAACTCCACTCCATACATATATATGGGGAGGTACTATCTCCAACTCTGTTTTACAGTGAAAACTGCAGGAACTTCAAACCGGCACTTGGAAAAAGACGGAGAAACCAGAGTAAAAGTTTCTCCTGCAACCAGTTCCCTTTGTGCTAGATGAACGAACGTCTCTCCACATGCTCAGTTCTGAGCGAAAAGTGTGTGTGAAAGGCGTCCTTCACATAGGTTGTTGGGAACACAAAGTTTCTCTTCAGTTGCAAACTCCACTCCATACATATATAAGGGGAGGACCTAGTTCCAACTCGGTTTTACAGTGAAAACTGCAGGAACTTCAAACCGGCACTAGGAAACAGACAGAGAAACCAGAGAAACAGTTCCCCTAGCAACCCGTTCCCTTTGTGCTAGATGAAAGAAAGTCTCTCCACATGCTCAGTTCTGAGGGATATGTGTGTGTGAAAGCCGTCCTTCACCTAGCTTGTTGGGAACACAAAGTTTCTCTTCAGTTGCAAACTCCACTCCATACATATATATGGGGAGGTACAAGCTCCAAATAGGTTTTATAGTGAAAACTGCAGGAACATCAAACCGGCACTAGGAAACAGACTGAGAAACCAGACTAAAAGTTTCTCCTGCAACCCGTTCCCTTTGTTCTAGATGAACGAACGTCTCTCCACATGCTCATTTCTGAGAGTTAAGTGTGTGTGAAAGCCGTCCTTCACTTGGCTTGTTGGGAACACAAAGTTTCTCTTCAGTTGCAAACTCCACTCCATACATATATATGGGGAGGTACAAGCTCCAACTCGGTTTTACAGGGAAAACTGCAGGAACTTGAAACCGGTACTAGGAAACAGCCCGAGAAACCAGAGTAAAAGTTTCTCCTGCAACCCTTTCCATTTGTGCTAGATGAACGAACGTCTCTCCACATGCTCAGGTCTGAGAGATAAGTGTGTGTGAAAGCCGTCCTTCACCTAGCTTGTTGGGAACACAAATTTTCTCTTCAGTTGCAAAGTCCACTCCATACAAATATATGGGGTGGTACTAGCTCCAACTCGGTTTTACAGTGAAAACTGCAGGAACTTCAAACCGGCACTAGGAAACAGACCGAGATACCAGAGTAAATGTTTCTCCTGCAAACCGTTCCCTTTGTGCTAGATGAACGAACGTCTCTCCACATGCTCAGTTCTGAGAGATAAGTATGTGTGAAAGCCGTACTTCACCTATCTTGTTGGGAACACAAAGTTTCTCTTCAGTTGCAAACTCCAATCCATACATATATATGGGGAGGTACTAGCTCCAACTCGTTTTTACAGTGAAAACTGCAGGAAATTCAAAACGGCACTAGGAAACAGACAGAGAAACCAGAGAAACAGTTCCACCAGCAACCCGTTCCCTTTGTGCTAGATGAACGAACGTCTCTCCACATGCTCAGTTCTGAGAGATAAGTGTGTGTGAAAGCCGTCCTTCACCTATCTTGTTGGGAACACAAAGTTTCTCTTAAGTTGCAAACTCCAATCCATACATATATATGGGGAGGTACTAGCTCCAACTCGGTTTTACAGTGAAAACTGCAGGAACTTCAAACCGGCACTAGGAAACAGACCGAGAAACCAGAGTAATAGTTTCACCAGCAAACCATTCCCTTTGTGCTAGATGAACGAACGTCTCTCCACATGCTCAGTTCTGAGAGTTAAGTGTGTGTGAATGCCGTCCTTCACCAAGCTTGTTGGGAAAACAAAGTTTCTCTTCAGTTGCAAACTCCACTCCATACATATATATGGGGAGGTACTAGCTCCAACTCGGTTTTACAGTGAAAACTGCAGGAACTTCAAACCGGCACTAGGAAACAGAGTGAGATACCAGAGTAAAAGTTTCTCCTGCAACCCGTTCCCTTTGTGCTAGATGAACGAACGTCTCTCCACATGCTCAGTTCTCAGAGGTAAGTATGTGTGAATGCCTTCCTTCACCTAGCTTGTTGGGAAAACAAAGTTTCTCTTCATTTGCAAACTCCAATCCATACATATATATGGTGAGGAACTAGATCCATCTCGGTTTTACAGTGAAAAATGCTGGAATATCAAACCGGCACTAGGAAACAGACTGAGAAACCAGAGTAAAAGTTTCTCCTGCAACACATTCCCTTTGTGCTAGATGAACGAACGTCTCTCCACATGCTCAGTTCTGAGAGATATGTGTGTGTGAAAGCCGTCCTTCATCTACCTTGTTGGGAACACATAGTTTCTCTTCAGTTGCAAAATCCACTCCATACATATATATGGGGAGGTACTATCTCCAACTCTGTTTTACAGTGAAAACTGCAGGAACTTCAAAGCGGCACTAGGAAACAGACCGAGAAACCAGAATAAAAATTTCTCCTGCAACCCGTTCCCTTTGTGCTATATGAACGAACGTCTCTCCACATGCTCAGTTCTGAGAGATAAGTGTGTGCGAAAGCCGTCATTCATCTACCTTGTTGGGAACACAAAGTTTCTCTACAGTTGCAAACTCCACTCAATACATATATATGGGGAGGTACTATCTCCAACTCTGTTTTACAGTGAAAACTGCAGGAACTTCAAAGCCGCACTAGGAAACAGACCGAGAACCAGAATAAAAATTTCTCCTGCAACCCGTTCCCTTTGTGCTAGATGAACGAACGTCTCTCCACATGCTCAGTTCTGAGAGATAAGTGTGTGTGAAAGCCTTCCTTCACTATCTTGTTGGGAACACAAAGTTTCTCTTAAGTTGCAAACTCCACTCCATACATATATATTGGTAGGTACTAGCTCCAACTCGGTTTTACAGTGAAAACTGCAGGAACTTCAAACCGGCACTTGGAAAAACACGGAGAAACCAGAGTAAAAGTTTCTCCTCCAACCCGTTCCCTTTGTGCTAGATGAACGAACGTCTCTCCACATGCTCAGTTCTGAGAGAAAATTTTGTGTGAAAGCAGACTTTCACCTAGCTTTTTGGGAACACAAAGTTTCTCTTCAGTTGCAAACTCCACTCCATACATATATATGGGGAGGAACTAGCTCCAACTCGGTTTTACAGTGAAAACTGCAGGAACTTCAAACCGGCACTAGGAAACAGACAGAGAAACCAGAGAAACAGTTAATCCAGCAACCCGTTCCCTTTGTGCTAGATGAACGAACGTCTCTCCACATGCTCAGTTCTGAGAGATAAGTTTGTGTGAAAGCCGACTTTCACCTATCTTGTTGGGAACACAAAGTTTCTCTTAAGTTGCAAACCCCAATCCATACATATATAGGGGGAGGTACAAGCTCCAACTCGGTTTTACAGTGAAAACTGCAGGAACTTCAAACCGGCACTAGGAAACAGACCGAGAAACCAGAGTAACAGTTTCTCCTGCAACCCGTTCCCTTTGTGCTAGATGAACGAACGTCTCTCCACATGCTCAGTTCTGAGAGATAAGTTTGAGTGAAAGCCGTCCTTCACCTAGCTTGTTGGGAACACAAAGTTTCTCTTCAGTTGCATACTCCACTCCATACATATATATGGTGAGGTACTAGCTCCAACTCGGTTTTACAGTGAAAACTGTAGGAACATCAAACCGACACTAGGAAACATAGCGAGATACCAGAGTAAAAGTTTCTCCTGCAACCCGTTCCCTTTGTGCTAGATGAACGAACGTCTCTCCACATGCTCAGTTCTGAGAGATAAGTGTGGGTGAAAGCCGTCCTTCATCTACCTTGTTGGGAACAAAAAGTTTCTCTACAGTTGCAAACTCCACTCCATACATATATATGGGGAGGTACTAGCTCCAACTCGGTTTTACAGTGAAAACTGCAGGAAATTCAAACCGGCACTAGGAAACAGACCGAGATACCAGAGTAAAAGTTTCTCCTGCTACCCGTTCCCTTTTTGCTAGATGAACGAACGTCTCTCCACATGCTCAGTTCTGAGAGATATGTATGTGTGAAAGCCGTCCTTCAACTATCTTGTTGGGAACAAAAAGTTTCTCTTCAGTTGCAAACTCCAATCCATACATATATATGGGGAGGTACTAGCTCCAACACGGTTTTACAGTGAAAACTGCAGGAACTTCAAACCGGCACTAGGAAACAGACCGAGAAACCAGAGTAATAGTTTCTCCTGCAACCCGTTCCCTTTTTGCTAGATGAACGAACGTCTCTCCACATGCTCAGTTCTGAGAGATAAGTGTGAGTGAAAGCCGTCCTTCACCTAGCTTGTTGGGAACACAAAGTTTCTCTTCAGTTGCAAACTCCATTCCATACATATATATGGGGAGGTACTAGATCCAACTCGGTTTTACAGTGAAAACTGCAGGAACATCAAACCGACACTAGGAAACAGAGTGAGATACCAGAGTAAAAGTTTCTCCTGCAACCCGTTCCCTTTGTGCTAGATGAACGAACGTCTCTCCACATGCTCATTTCTGAGAGATAAGTATGTGTGAAAGCTGTCCTTCACATATCTTGTTGGGAACACAAAGTTTATCTTCTGTTGCAAACTCCAATCCATACATATATATGGGGAGGTACTAGATCCATCTCGATTTTACAGTGAAAAATGCAGGAACATCAAACAGGCAAGAGGAAACAGACTGAGAAACCAGAGTAAAAGTTTCTCCTGCAACCCGTTCCCTTTGTTCTAGATGAACGAACAACTCTCCACATGCTCAGTTCTGAGAGATAAGTGTGGGTGAAAGCCGTCCTTCATCTACCTTGTTGGGAACAAAAAGTTTCTCTACATTTGCAAACTCCACTCCATACATATATATGGGGATGTACTATCTCCAACTCTGTTTTACTGTGAAAACTGCAGGAAATTCAAACCGGCACTAGGAAACAGACAAGGAAACCAGAGAAAAATTTCTCCTGCAACCCGTTCCCTTTGTGCTAGATGAACGAAAGTCTCTCCACATGCTCAGTTCTGAGAGATAAGTGTGTGTGAAAGCCGTCCTTCACCTAGCTTGTTGGGAACACAAAGTTTCTCTTCAGTTGCAAACTCCACTCCATACATATATATGGGGAGGTACTAGCTCCAACTCGGTTTTACAGTGAAAACTGCAGGAACTTCAAACCGGCACTTGGAAAAAGACGGAGAAACCAGAGTAAAAGTTTCTCCTGCAACCAGTTCCCTTTGTGCTAGATGAACGAATGTCTCTCCACATGCTCAGTTCTGAGCGAAAAGTGTGTGTGAAAGCCGACCTTCTCCTAGGTTGTTGGGAACACAAATTTTCTCTTCAGATGCAAACTCCACTCCATACATATATATGGGGAGGAACTAGTTCCAACTCGGTTTTACAGTGAAAACTGCAGGAACTTCAAACCGGCACTAGGAAACAGACAGAGAAACCAGAGAAACAGTTCACCCAGCAAACCGTTCCTTTTGTGCTAGATGAACGAACGTCTCTCCACATGCTCAGTTCTGAGAGATAAGTGTGTGTGAAAGCCGTCCTTCACCTAGCTTGTTGGGAACACAAAGTTTCTCTTCAGTTGCAAACTCCACTCCATACATATATATGGGGAGGTACTAGCTCCAAATCGGTTTTACAGTGAAACCTGCAGGAACATCAAACCGGCAATAGGAAACAGACTGAGAAACCAGAGTAAAAGTTTCTCCTGCAACCCATTCCCTTTGTTCTAGATGAACGAAATTCTCTCCACATGCTCATTTCTGAGAGTTAAGTGTGTGTGAAAGCCGTACTTCACCTAGCTTGTTGGGAACACAAAGTTTCTCTTCATTTGCAAACTCCACTCGATACATATATATGGGGAGGTACTAGCTCCAACTCGGTTTTACAGTGAAAACTGCAGGAACATCAAACCGGCACTAGGAAACAGACCGAGATAACAGAGTAAAAGTTTCTCCTGCAACCCGTTCCCTTTGTGCTAGATGAACGAACGTCTCTCCACATGCTAAGTTCTGAGAGATAAGTATGTGTGAAAGCCGTCCTTCACCTATCTTGTTGGGAACACAAAGTTTCTCTTCAGTTGCAAACTCCAATCCATACATATATATGGGGAGGTACTAGATCCATCTCGGTTTTACAGTGAAAAATGCAGGAACATCAAACCGGCACTAGGAAACAGACTGAGAAACCAGAGTAAAAGTTTCTCCTGCAACACGTTCCCTTTGTTGTAGATGAACGAACGTCTCTCCACATGCTCAGTTCTGAGAGATAAGTGTGTGTGAACGCCGTCCTTCATCTACCTTGTTGGGAACACAAAGTTTCTCTACAGTTGCAAACTCCACTCCATACATATATATGGGGAGGTAATATCTCCAACTCTGTTTTACACTGAAAACTGCAGGAACATCACACCGGCACTAGGAAACAGACCGAGATACCAGAGTAAAAGTTTCTCCTGCAACCCGTTCCCTTTGTGCTAGATGAACGAACGTCTCTCCACATGCTCATTTCTGAGAGATAAGTGTGTGTGAAAGCCGTCCTTCACCTATCTTGTTAGGAACACAAAGTTTCCCTTCAGTTGCAGACTCCACTCCATACATATATATGGGGAGGTACTAGCTCCAACTCGGTTTTACAGTGAAAACTGCAGGAACTTCAAACCGGCACTAGGAAACAGACAGAGAAACCAGAGAAACAGTTCCTCCAGCCACCCGTTCCCTTTGTGCTAGATGAACGAACGTCTCTCCACATGCTCAGTTCTGAGAGATAAGTGTGTGTGAAAGCCGTCCTTCACCTATCTTGTTGGGAACACAAAGTTTCTCTTAAGGTGCAAACTCCAATCCATACATATATATGGGGAGGTACTAGCTCCAACTCGGTTTTACAGTGAAAACTGCAGGAACTTCAAACCGGCACTAGGAAACAGACCGAGAAACCAGAGTAATAGTTTCACCTGCAAACCATTCCCTTTGTGCTAGATGTACGAACGTCTCTCCACATGCTCAGTTCTGAGAGATAAGTGTGTGTGAATGCCGTCCTTCACCTAGCTTGTTGGGAAAACAAAGTTTCTCTTCAGTTGCAAACTCCAATCCATACATATATATGGGGAGGTACTAGCTCCAACTCGGTTTTACAGTGAAAACTGCAGGAACTTCAAACCGGCACTCGGAAACAGAGCGAGATACCAGAGTAAAACTTTCTCCTGCAACCCGTTCCCTTTGTGCTAGATGAACGAACGTCTCTCCACATGCTCAGTTCTGAGAGATAAGTGTGTGTGAAAGCCGTCCTTCACCTATCTTGTTGGGAACACTAAGTTTCTCTTCAGTTGCAAATTCCAATCCATACATATATATGGGGAGGAACTATTTCCAACTCGGTTTTACAGTGAAAACTGCAGGAACTTCAAACCGGCACTAGGAAACAAACAGAGAAACCAGAGAAACAGTTCCTCCAGCAACCCGTTCCCTTTGTGCTAGATGAACGAAAGTCTCTCCACATGCTCAGTTCTGAGAGATAAGTGTGTGTGAAAGCCGTCCTTCACCTAGCTTATTGGGAACACAAAGTTTCTCTTCAGTTGCAAACTCCACTCCGTACATATATATGGGGAGGAACTAGTTCCAACTCGGTTTTACAGTGAAAACTGCAGGAACTCCAAACCGGCAATAGGAAACAGACAGAGAAACCAGAGAAACAGTTCCCCCAGCAACCCGTTCCCTTTGTGCTAGATGAACGAAAGTCTCTCCACATGCTCAGTTCTGAGAGATATGTGTGTGTGAAAGCCGTCCTTCACCTAGCTTGTTGGGAACACAAAGTTTCTCTTCAGTTGCAAACTCCACTCCATACATATATATGGGGAGGTACTAGCTCCAAATCGGTTTTACAGTGAAAACTGCAGGAACATCAAACCGGCACTAGGAAACAGACTGAGAAACCAGAGTAAAAGTTTCTCCTGCAACCCGTTCCCTTTGTGCTAGATGAACGAACGACTCTCCACATGCCCAGTTCTGAGTGATAAGTGTAAGTGAAAGCCGTCCTTCAACTAGCTTGTTGGGAACACAAAGTTTCTCTTCAGTTGCAAACTCCACTCCATACATATATATGGGGAGGTACAAGCTCCAAATCGGTTTTACAGTGAAAACTGCAGGAACTTCAAACCGGCACTAGGAAACAGACTAAGAAACCAGAGTAAAAGTTTCTCCTGCAAACCGTTCCCTTTGTGCTAGATGAACGAACGTCTCTCCACATGCTCAGTTCTGAGAGATAAGTGTGTGTGAAAGCCGTCCTTCACCTAGCTTGTTGGGAACACAAAGTTTCTCTTCAGTTGCAAACTCCACTCCATACATATATATGGGGAGGTACTAGCTCCAACTCGGTTTTACAGTGAAAACTGCAGGAACTTCAAACCGGCACTAGGAAACAGACCGAGATACCAGAGTAAAAGTTTCTCCTGCAACCCGTTCCCTTTGTGCTAGATGAACGAACGTCTCTCCACATGCTCAGTTCTGAGAGATAAGTATGTGTGTAAGCCGTCCTTCACCTATCTTGTTGGGAACACAAAATTTCTCTTCAGTTGCAAACTCCAATCCATACATATATATGGGGAGGTACTAGCTCCAACTCGGTTTTACAGTGAAAACTGCAGGAACTTCAAACCGGCACTAGGAAACAGACCGAGAAATCAGAGTAATAGTTTCTCCTGCAACCCGTTCCCTTTGTGCTAGATGAACGAACGTCTCTCCACATGCTAAGTTCTGAGAGATAAGTGTGGGTGAAAGCCGTCCTTCATCTACCTTGTTGGGAACACAAAGTTTCTCTTCAGTTGCAAACTCCACTCCATACATATATATGGGGAGGTACTAGCTCCAACTCGGTTTTGAGTGAAAACTGCAGGAACTTCAAACCGGCACTTGGAAAAAGACGGAGAAACCAGAGTAAAAGTTTCTCCTGCAACCAGTTCCCTTTGTGCTAGATGAACGAACGTCTCTCCACATGCTCAGTTCTGAGCGAAAAGTGTGTGTGAAAGGCGACCTTCACATATGTTGTTGGGAACACAAAGTTTCTCTTCAGTTGCAAACTCCACTCCATACATATATAAGGGGAGGAAATAGTTCCAACTCGGTTTTACAGTGAAAACTGCAGGAACTTCAAACCGGCACTAGGAAACAGACTGAGAAACCAGAGAAAAAGTTCCCCTAGCAACCCGTTCCCTTTGTGCTAGATGAAAGAAAGTCTCTCCACATGCTCAGTTCTGAGGGATATGTGTGTGTGAAAGCCGTCCTTCACCTAGCTTGTTGGGAACACAAAGTTTCTCTTCAGTTGCAAACTCCACTCCATACATATATATGGGGAGGTACAAGCTCCAAATAGGTTTTATAGTGAAAACTGCAGGAACATCAAACCGGCACTAGGAAACAGACTGAGAAACCAGACTAAAAGTTTCTCCTGCAACCCGTTCCCTTTGTTCTAGATGAACGAACGTCTCTCCACATGCTCATTTCTGAGAGTTAAGTGTGTGTGAAAGCCGTCCTTCACTTGGCTTGTTGGGAACACAAAGTTTCTCTTCAGTTGCAAACTCCACTCCATACATATATATGGGGAGGTACAAGCTGCAACTCGGTTTTACAGGGAAAACTGCAGGAACTTGAAACCGGTACTAGGAAACAGCCCGAGAAACCAGAGTATAAGTTTCTCCTGCAACCCTTTCCATTTGTGCTAGATGAACGAACGTCTCTCCACATGCTCAGGTCTGAGAGATAAGTGTGTGTGAAAGCCGTACTTCACCTAGCTTGTTGGGAACACAAAGTTTCTCTTCAGTTGCAAACTCCAATCCATACATATATATGGGGAGGTACTAGCTCCAACTCGGTTTTACAGTGAAAACTGCAGGAAATTCAAAACGGCACTAGGAAACAGACAGAGAATCCAGAGAAACAGTTCCACCAGCAACCCGTTCCCTTTGTGCTAGATGAACGAACGTCTCTCCGCATGCTCAGTTCTGAGAGATAAGTGTGTGTGAAAGCCGTCCTTCACCTATCTTGTTGGGAACACAAAGTTTCTCTTAAGTTGCAAACTCCAATCCATACATATATATGGGGAGGTACTAGCTCCAACTCGGTTTTACAGTGAAAACTGCAGGAACTTCAAACCGGCACTAGGAAACAGACCGAGAAACCAGAGTAATAGTTTCACCTGCAAACCATTCCCTTTGTGCTAGATGAACGAACGTCTCTCCACATGCTCAGTTCTGAGAGTTAAGTGTGTGTGAATGCCGTCCTTCACCTAGCTTGTTGGGAAAACAAAGTTTCTCTTCAGTTGCAAACTCCACTCCATACATATATATGGGGAGGTACTAGCTCCAACTCGGTTTTACAGTGAAAACTGCAGGAACTTCAAACCGGCACTAGGAAACAGAGTGAGATACCAGAGTAAAAGTTTCTCCTGCAACCCGTTCCCTTTGTGCTAGATGAACGAACGTCTCTCCACATGCTCAGTTCTCAGAGGTAAGTATGTGTGAATGCCTTCCTTCACCTAGCTTGTTGGGAAAACAAAGTTTCTCTTCATTTGCAAACTCCAATCCATACATATATATGGTGAGGAACTAGATCCATCTCGGTTTTACAGTGAAAAATGCAGGAATATCAAACCGGCACTAGGAAACAGACTGAGAAACCAGAGTAAAAGTTTCTCCTGCAACACATTCCATTTGTGCTAGATGAACGAACGTCTCTCCACATGCTCAGTTCTGAGAGATATGTGTGTGTGAAAGCCGTCCTTCATCTACCTTGTTGGGAACACATAGTTTCTCTTCAGTTGCAAACTCCACTCCATACATATATATGGGGAGGTACTATCTCCAACTCTGTTTTACAGTGAAAACTGCAGGAACTTCAAAGCGGCACTAGGAAACAGACCGAGAAACCAGAATAAAAATTTCTCCTGCAACCCGTTCCCTTTGTGCTAGATGAACGAACGTCTCTCCACATGCTCAGTTCTGAGAGATAAGTGTGTGCAAAAGCCGTCATTCATCTACCTTGTTGGGAACACAAAGTTTCTCTACAGTTGCAAAATCCACTCAATACATATATATGGGGAGGTACTATCTCCAACTCTGTTTTACAGTGAAAACTGCAGGAACTTCAAAGCCGCACTAGGAAACAGACCGAGAACCAGAATAAAAATTTCTCCTGCAACCCGTTCCGTTTGTGCTAGATGAACGAACGTCTCTCCACATGCTCAGTTCTGAGAGAAAAGTGTGTGTGAAAGCCTTCCTTCACTATCTTGTTGGGAACACAAAGTTTCTCTTAAGTTGCAAACTCCACTCCATACATATATATTGGTAGGTACTAGCTCCAACTAGGTTTTACAGTGAAAACTGCAGGAACTTCAAACCGGCACTTGGAAAAACACGGAGAAACCAGAGTAAAAGTTTCTCCTCCAACCCGTTCCCTTTGTGCTAGATGAACGAACGTCTCTCCACATGCTCAGTTCTGAGAGAAAATTTTGTGTGAAAGCAGACTTTCACCTAGCTTTTTGGGAACACAAAGTTTCTCTTCAGTTGCAAACTCCACTCCATACATATATATGGGGAGGAACTAGCTCCAACTCGGTTTTACAGTGAAAACTGCAGGAACTTCAAACCGGCACTAGGAAACAGACAGAGAAACCAGAGAAACAGTTAATCCAGCAACCCGTTCCCTTTGTGCTAGATGAACGAACGTCTATCCACATGCTCAGTTCTGAGAGATAAGTTTGTGTGAAAGCCGACTTTCACCTATCTTGTTGGGAACACAAAGTTTCTCTTAAGTTGCAAACCCCAATCCATACATATATAGGGGGAGGTACAAGCTCCAACTCGGTTTTACAGTGAAAACTGCAGGAACTTCAAACCGGCACTAGGAAACAGACCGAGAAACCAGAGTAACAGTTTCCCCTGCAACCCGTTCCCTTTGTGCTAGATGAACGAACGTCTCTCCACATGCTCAGTTCTGAGAGATAAGTTTGAGTGAAAGCCGTCCTTCACCTAGCTTGTTGGGAACACAAAGTTTCTCTTCAGTTGCATACTCCACTCCATACATATATATGGTGAGGTACTAGCTCCAACTCGGTTTTACAGTGAAAACTGTAGGAACATCAAACCGACACTAGGAAACATAGCGAGATACCAGAGTAAAAGTTTCTTCTGCAACCCGTTCCCTTTGTGCTAGATGAACGAACGTCTCTCCACATGCTCAGTTCTGAGAGATAAGTGTGGGTGAAAGCCGTCCTTCACCTAGCTTGTTGGGAACACAAAGTTTCTCTACAGTTGCAAACTCCACTCCATACATATATATGGGGAGGTACTAGCTCCAACTCGGTTTTACAGTGAAAACTGCAGGAAATTCAAACCGGCACTAGGAAACAGACCGAGATACCAGAGTAAAAGTTTCTCCTGCTACCCGTTCCCTTTTTGCTAGATGAACGAACGTCTCTCCACATGCTCAGTTCTGAGAGATATGTATGTGTGAAAGCCGTCCTTCAACTATCTTGTTGGGAACACAAAGTTTCTCTTCAGTTGCAAACTCCAATCCATACATATATATGGGGAGGTACTAGCTCCAACACGGTTTTACAGTGAAAACTGCAGGAACTTCAAACCGGCACTAGGAAACAGACCGAGAAACCAGAGTAATAGTTTCTCCTGCAACCCGTTCCCTTTGTGCTAGATGAACGAACGTCTCTCCACATGCTCAGTTCTGAGAGATAAGTGTGAGTGAAAGCCGTCCTTCACCTAGCTTGTTGGGAACACAAAGTTTCTCTTCAGTTGCAAACTCCATTCCATACATATATATGGGGAGGTACTAGATCCAACTCGGTTTTACAGTGAAAACTGCAGGAACATCAAACAGGCAAGAGGAAACAGACTGAGAAACCAGAGTAAAAGTTTCTCCTGCAACCCGTTCCCTTTGTTCTAGATGAACGAACATCTCTCCACATGCTCAGTTCTGAGAGATAAGTGTGGGTGAAAGCCGTCCTTCATCTACCTTGTTGGGAACAAAAAGTTTCTCTACATTTGCAAACTCCACTCCATACATATATATGGGGATGTACTATCTCCAACTCTGTTTTACTGTGAAAACTGCAGGAAATTCAAACCGGCACTAGGAAACAGACAAGGAAACCAGAGAAAAATTTCTCCTGCAACCCGTTCCCTTTGTGCTAGATGAACGAAAGTCTCTCCACATGCTCAGTTCTGAGAGATAAGTGTGTGTGAAAGCCGTCCTTCACCTAGCTTGTTGGGAACACAAATTTTCTCTTCAGTTGCAAACTCCACTCCATACATATATATGGGGAGGTACTAGCTCCAACTCGGTTTTACAGTGAAAACTGCAGGAACTTCAAACCGGCACTAGGAAACAGACCGAGATACCAGAGTAAATGTTTCTCCTGCAACCCGTTCCCTTTGTGCTAGATGAACGAACGTCTCTCCACATGCTCAGTTCTGAGAGATAAGTGTGTGTGAAAGCCGTCCTTCACCTAGCTTGTTGGGAACACAAAGTTTCTCTTCAGTTGCAAACTCCACTCCATACATATATATGGGGAGGTACTAGCTCCAAATCGGTTTTACAGTGAAACCTGCAGGAACATCAAACCGGCAATAGGAAACAGACTGAGAAACCAGAGTAAAAGTTTCTCCTGCAACCCGTTCCCTTTGTTCTAGATGAACGAAATTCTCTCCACATGCTCATTTCTGAGAGTTAAGTGTGTGTGAAAGCCGTACTTCACCTAGCTTGTTGGGAACACAAAGTTTCTCTTCATTTGCAAACTCCACTCGATACATATATATGGGGAGGTACTAGCTCCAACTCGGTTTTACAGTGAAAACTGCAGGAACATCAAACCGGCACTAGGAAACAGACCGAGATACCAGAGTAAAAGTTTCTCCTGCAACCCGTTCCCTTTGTGCTAGATGAACGAACGTCTCTCCACATGCTAAGTTCTGAGAGATAAGTATGTGTGAAAGCCGTCCTTCACCTATCTTGTTGGGAACACAAAGTTTCTCTTCAGTTGCAAACTCCAATCCATACATATATATGGGGAGGTACTAGATCCATCTCGGTTTTACAGTGAAAAATGCAGGAACATCAAACCGGCACTAGGAAACAGACTGAGAAACCAGAGTAAAAGTTTCTCCTGCAACACGTTCCCTTTGTTGTAGATGAACGAACGTCTCTCCACATGCTCAGTTCTGAGAGATAAGTGTGTGTGAACGCCGTCCTTCATCTACCTTGTTGGGAACACAAAGTTTCTCTACAGTTGCAAACTCCACTCCATACATATATATGGGGAGGTAATATCTCCAACTCTGTTTTACACTGAAAACTGCAGGAACATCAAACCGGCACTAGGAAACAGACCGAGAAACCTGAATAAAAATTTCTCCTGCAACCCGTTCCATTTGTGCTAGATGAACGAACGTCTCTCCACATGCTCATTTCTGAGAGATAAGTGTGTGTGAAAGCCGTCCTTCACCTATCTTGTTAGGAACACAAAGTTTCCCTTCAGTTGCAGACTCCACTCCATACATATATATGGGGAGGTACTAGCTCCAACTCGGTTTTACAGTGAAAACTGCAGGAACTTCAAACCGGCACTTGGAAAAACACGGAGAATCCAGAGTAAAAGTTTCTCCTGCAACCCGTTCCCTTTGTGCTAGATGAACGAACGTCTCTCCACATGCTCATTTCTGAGAGAAAATTGTGTGTGAAAGCCGACTTTCACCTAGCTTTTTGGGAACACAAAGTTTCTCTTCAGTTGCAAACTCCACTCCATACATATATATGGGGAGGAACTAGCTCCAACTCGGTTTTACAGTGAAAACTGCAGGAACTTCAAACCGGCACTAGGAAACAGACAGAGAAACCAGAGAAACAGTTCCTCCAGCCACCCGTTCCCTTTGTGCTAGATGAACGAACGTCTCTCCACATGCTCAGTTCTGAGAGATAAGTGTGTGTGAAAGCCGTCCTTCACCTATCTTGTTGGGAACACAAAGTTTCTCTTAAGGTGCAAACTCCAATCCATACATATATATGGGGAGGTACTAGCTCCAACTCGGTTTTACAGTGAAAACTGCAGGAACTTCAAACCGGCACTAGGAAACAGACCGAGAAACCAGAGTAATAGTTTCACCTGCAAACCATTCCCTTTGTGCTAGATGTACGAACGTCTCTCCACATGCTCAGTTCTGAGAGATAAGTGTGTGTGAATGCCGTCCTTCACCTAGCTTGTTGGGAAAACAAAGTTTCTCTTCAGTTGCAAACTCCAATCCATACATATATATGGGGAGGTACTAGCTCCAACTCGGTTTTACAGTGAAAACTGCAGGAACTTCAAACCGGCACTCGGAAACAGAGCGAGATACCAGAGTAAAACTTTCCCCTGCAACCCGTTCCCTTTGTGCTAGATGAACGAACGTCTCTCCACATGCTCAGTTCTGAGAGATAAGTGTGTGTGAAAGCCGTCCTTCACATATCTTGTTGGGAACACTAAGTTTCTCTTCAGTTGCAAATTCCAATCCATACATATATATGGGGAGGAACTAGTTCCAACTCGGTTTTACAGTGAAAACTGCAGGAACTTCAAACCGGCACTAGGAAACAAACAGAGAAACCAGAGAAACAGTTCCTCCAGCAACCCGTTCCCTTTGTGCTAGATGAACGAAAGTCTCTCCACATGCTCAGTTCTGAGAGATAAGTGTGTGTGAAAGCCGTCCTTCACCTAGCTTATTGGGAACACAAAGTTTCTCTTCAGTTGCAAACTCCACTCCGTACATATATATGGGGAGGAACTAGTTCCAACTCGGTTTTACAGTGAAAACTGCAGGAACTTCAAACCGGCAATAGGAAACAGACAGAGAAACCAGAGAAACAGTTCCCCCAGCAACCCGTTCCCTTTGTGCTAGATGAACGAAAGTCTCTCCACATGCTCAGTTCTGAGAGATATGTGTGTGTGAAAGCCGTCCTTCACCTAGCTTGTTGGGAACACAAAGTTTCTCTTCAGTTGCAAACTCCACTCCATACATATATATGGGGAGGTACTAGCTCCAAATCGGTTTTACAGTGAAAACTGCAGGAACATCAAACCGGCACTAGGAAACAGACTGAGAAACCAGAGTAAAAGTTTCTCCTGCAACCCGTTCCCTTTGTGCTAGATGAACGAACGACTCTCCACATGCCCAGTTCTGAGTGATAAGTGTAAGTGAAAGCCGTCCTTCAACTAGCTTGTTGGGAACACAAAGTTTCTCTTCAGTTGCAAACTCCACTCCATACATATATATGGGGAGGTACAAGCTCCAAATCGGTTTTACAGTGAAAACTGCAGGAACTTCAAACCGGCACTAGGAAACAGACTAAGAAACCAGAGTAAAAGTTTCTCCTGCAAACCGTTCCCTTTGTGCTAGATGAACGAACGTCTCTCCACATGCTCAGTTCTGAGAGATAAGTGTGTGTGAAAGCCGTCCTTCACCTAGCTTGTTGGGAACACAAAGTTTCTCTTCAGTTGCAAACTCCACTCCATACATATATATGGGGAGGTACTAGCTCCAACTCGGTTTTACAGTGAAAACTGCAGGAACTTCAAACCGGCACTAGGAAACAGACCGAGATACCAGAGTAAAAGTTTCTCCTGCAACCCGTTCCCTTTGTGCTAGATGAACGAACGTCTCTCCACATGCTCAGTTCTGAGAGATAAGTATGTGTGTAAGCCGTCCTTCACCTATCTTGTTGGGAACACAAAATTTCTCTTCAGTTGCAAACTCCAATCCATACATATATATGGGGAGGTACTAGCTCCAACTCGGTTTTACAGTGAAAACTGCAGGAACTTCAAACCGGCACTAGGAAACAGACCGAGAAATCAGAGTAATAGTTTCTCCTGCAACCCGTTCCCTTTGTGCTAGATGAACGAACGTCTCTCCACATGCTAAGTTCTGAGAGATAAGTGTGGGTGAAAGCCGTCCTTCATCTACCTTGTTGGGAACACAAAGTTTCTCTTCAGTTGCAAACTCCACTCCATACATATATATGGGGAGGTACTAGCTCCAACTCGGTTTTGAGTGAAAACTGCAGGAACTTCAAACCGGCACTTGGAAAAAGACGGAGAAACCAGAGTAAAAGTTTCTCCTGCAACCAGTTCCCTTTGTGCTAGATGAACGAACGTCTCTCCACATGCTCAGTTCTGAGCGAAAAGTGTGTGTGAAAGGCGACCTTCACATATGTTGTTGGGAACACAAAGTTTCTCTTCAGTTGCAAAATCCACTCCATACATATATAAGGGGAGGAAATAGTTCCAACTCGGTTTTACAGTGAAAACTGCAGGAACTTCAAACCGGCACTAGGAAACAGACTGAGAAACCAGAGAAAAAGTTCCCCTAGCAACCCGTTCCCTTTGTGCTAGATGAAAGAAAGTCTCTCCACATGCTCAGTTCTGAGGGATATGTGTGTGTGAAAGCCGTCCTTCACCTAGCTTGTTGGGAACACAAAGTTTCTCTTCAGTTGCAAACTCCACTCCATACATATATATGGGGAGGTACAAGCTCCAAATAGGTTTTATAGTGAAAACTGCAGGAACATCAAACCGGCACTAGGAAACAGACTGAGAAACCAGACTAAAAGTTTCTCCTGCAACCCGTTCCCTTTGTTCTAGATGAACGAACGTCTCTCCACATGCTCATTTCTGAGAGTTAAGTGTGTGTGAAAGCCGTCCTTCACTTGGCTTGTTGGGAACACAAAGTTTCTCTTCAGTTGCAAACTCCACTCCATACATATATATGGGGAGGTACAAGCTGCAACTCGGTTTTACAGGGAAAACTGCAGGAACTTGAAACCGGTACTAGGAAACAGCCCGAGAAACCAGAGTAAAAGTTTCTCCTGCAACCCTTTCCATTTGTGCTAGATGAACGAACGTCTCTCCACATGCTCAGGTCTGAGAGATAAGTGTGTGTGAAAGCCGTACTTCACCTAGCTTGTTGGGAACACAAAGTTTCTCTTCAGTTGCAAACTCCAATCCATACATATATATGGGGAGGTACTAGCTCCAACTCGGTTTTACAGTGAAAACTGCAGGAAATTCAAAACGGCACTAGGAAACAGACAGAGAAACCAGAGAAACAGTTCCACCAGCAACCCGTTCCCTTTGTGCTAGATGAACGAACGTCTCTCCGCATGCTCAGTTCTGAGAGATAAGTGTGTGTGAAAGCCGTCCTTCACCTATCTTGTTGGGAACACAAAGTTTCTCTTAAGTTGCAAACTCCAATCCATACATATATATGGGGAGGTACTAGCTCCAACTCGGTTTTACAGTGAAAACTGCAGGAACTTCAAACCGGCACTAGGAAACAGACCGAGAAACCAGAGTAATAGTTTCACCTGCAAACCATTCCCTTTGTGCTAGATGAACGAACGTCTCTCCACATGCTCAGTTCTGAGAGTTAAGTGTGTGTGAATGCCGTCCTTCACCTAGCTTGTTGGGAAAACAAAGTTTCTCTTCAGTTGCAAACTCCACTCCATACATATATATGGGGAGGTACTAGCTCCAACTCGGTTTTACAGTGAAAACTGCAGGAACTTCAAACCGGCACTAGGAAACAGAGTGAGATACCAGAGTAAAAGTTTCTCCTGCAACCCGTTCCCTTTGTGCTAGATGAACGAACGTCTCTCCACATGCTCAGTTCTCAGAGGTAAGTATGTGTGAATGCCTTCCTTCACCTAGCTTGTTGGGAAAACAAAGTTTCTCTTCATTTGCAAACTCCAATCCATACATATATATGGTGAGGAACTAGATCCATCTCGGTTTTACAGTGAAAAATGCAGGAATATCAAACCGGCACTAGGAAACAGACTGAGAAACCAGAGTAAAAGTTTCTCCTGCAACACATTCCCTTTGTGCTAGATGAACGAACGTCTCTCCACATGCTCAGTTCTGAGAGATATGTGTGTGTGAAAGCCGTCCTTCATCTACCTTGTTGGGAACACATAGTTTCTCTTCAGTTGCAAACTCCACTCCATACATATATATGGGGAGGTACTATCTCCAACTCTGTTTTACAGTGAAAACTGCAGGAACTTCAAAGCGGCACTAGGAAACAGACCGAGAAACCAGAATAAAAATTTCTCCTGCAACCCGTTCCCTTTGTGCTAGATGAACGAACGTCTCTCCACATGCTCAGTTCTGAGAGATAAGTGTGTGCAAAAGCCGTCATTCATCTACCTTGTTGGGAACACAAAGTTTCTCTACAGTTGCAAACTCCACTCAATACATATATATGGGGAGGTACTATCTCCAACTCTGTTTTACAGTGAAAACTGCAGGAACTTCAAAGCCGCACTAGGAAACAGACCGAGAACCAGAATAAAAATTTCTCCTGCAACCCGTTCCGTTTGTGCTAGATGAACGAACGTCTCTCCACATGCTCAGTTCTGAGAGAAAAGTGTGTGTGAAAGCCTTCCTTCACTATCTTGTTGGGAACACAAAGTTTCTCTTAAGTTGCAAACTCCACTCCATACATATATATTGGTAGGTACTAGCTCCAACTAGGTTTTACAGTGAAAACTGCAGGAACTTCAAACCGGCACTTGGAAAAACACGGAGAAACCAGAGTAAAAGTTTCTCCTCCAACCCGTTCCCTTTGTGCTAGATGAACGAACGTCTCTCCACATGCTCAGTTCTGAGAGAAAATTTTGTGTGAAAGCAGACTTTCACCTAGCTTTTTGGGAACACAAAGTTTCTCTTCAGTTGCAAACTCCACTCCATACATATATATGGGGAGGAACTAGCTCCAACTCGGTTTTACAGTGAAAACTGCAGGAACTTCAAACAGGCACTAGGAAACAGACAGAGAAACCAGAGAAACAGTTAATCCAGCAACCCGTTCCCTTTGTGCTAGATGAACGAACGTCTATCCACATGCTCAGTTCTGAGAGATAAGTTTGTGTGAAAGCCGACTTTCACCTATCTTGTTGGGAACACAAAGTTTCTCTTAAGTTGCAAACCCCAATCCATACATATATAGGGGGAGGTACAAGCTCCAACTCGGTTTTACAGTGAAAACTGCAGGAACTTCAAACCGGCACTAGGAAACAGACCGAGAAACCAGAGTAACAGTTTCTCCTGCAACCCGTTCCCTTTGTGCTAGATGAACGAACGTCTCTCCACATGCTCAGTTCTGAGAGATAAGTTTGAGTGAAAGCCGTCCTTCACCTAGCTTGTTGGGAACACAAAGTTTCTCTTCAGTTGCATACTCCACTCCATACATATATATGGTGAGGTACTAGCTCCAACTCGGTTTTACAGTGAAAACTGTAGGAACATCAAACCGACACTAGGAAACATAGCGAGATACCAGAGTAAAAGTTTCTTCTGCAACCCGTTCCCTTTGTGCTAGATGAACGAACGTCTCTCCACATGCTCAGTTCTGAGAGATAAGTGTGGGTGAAAGCCGTCCTTCACCTAGCTTGTTGGGAACACAAAGTTTCTCTACAGTTGCAAACTCCACTCCATACATATATATGGGGAGGTACTAGCTCCAACTCGGTTTTACAGTGAAAACTGCAGGAAATTCAAACCGGCACTAGGAAACAGACCGAGATACCAGAGTAAAAGTTTCTCCTGCTACCCGTTCCCTTTTTGCTAGATGAACGAACGTCTCTCCACATGCTCAGTTCTGAGAGATATGTATGTGTGAAAGCCGTCCTTCAACTATCTTGTTGGGAACACAAAGTTTCTCTTCAGTTGCAAACTCCAATCCATACATATATATGGGGAGGTACTAGCTCCAACACGGTTTTACAGTGAAAACTGCAGGAACTTCAAACCGGCACTAGGAAACAGACCGAGAAACCAGAGTAATAGTTTCTCCTGCAACCCGTTCCCTTTGTGCTAGATGAACGAACGTCTGTCCACATGCTCAGTTCTGAGAGATAAGTGTGAGTGAAAGCCGTCCTTCACCTAGCTTGTTGGGAACACAAAGTTTCTCTTCAGTTGCAAACTCCATTCCATACATATATATGGGGAGGTACTAGATCCAACTCGGTTTTACAGTGAAAACTGCAGGAACATCAAACAGGCAAGAGGAAACAGACTGAGAAACCAGAGTAAAAGTTTCTCCTGCAACCCGTTCCCTTTGTTCTAGATGAACGAACATCTCTCCACATGCTCAGTTCTGAGAGATAAGTGTGGGTGAAAGCCGTCCTTCATCTACCTTGTTGGGAACAAAAAGTTTCTCTACATTTGCAAACTCCACTCCATACATATATATGGGGATGTACTATCTCCAACTCTGTTTTACTGTGAAAACTGCAGGAAATTCAAACCGGCACTAGGAAACAGACAAGGAAACCAGAGAAAAATTTCTCCTGCAACCCGTTCCCTTTGTGCTAGATGAACGAAAGTCTCTCCACATGCTCAGTTCTGAGAGATAAGTGTGTGTGAAAGCCGTCCTTCACCTAGCTTGTTGGGAACACAAATTTTCTCTTCAGTTGCAAACTCCACTCCATACATATATATGGGGAGGTACTAGCTCCAACTCGGTTTTACAGTGAAAACTGCAGGAACTTCAAACCGGCACTAGGAAACAGACCGAGATACCAGAGTAAATGTTTCTCCTGCAACCCGTTCCCTTTGTGCTAGATGAACGAACGTCTCTCCACATGCTCAGTTCTGAGAGATAAGTATGTGTGAAAGCCGTACTTCACCTATCTTGTTGGGAACACAAAGTTTCTCTTCAGTTGCAAACTCCAATCCATACATATATATGGGGAGGTACTAGCTCCAACTCGGTTTTACAGTGAAAACTGCAGGAAATTCAAAACGGCACTAGGAAACAGACAGAGAAACCAGAGAAACAGTTCCACCAGCAACCCGTTCCCTTTGTGCTAGATGAACGAACGTCTCTCCGCATGCTCAGTTCTGAGAGATAAGTGTGTGTGAAAGCCGTCCTTCACCTATCTTGTTGGGAACACAAAGTTTCTCTTAAGTTGCAAACTCCAATCCATACATATATATGGGGAGGTACTAGCTCCAACTCGGTTTTACAGTGAAAACTGCAGGAACTTCAAACCGGCACTAGGAAACAGACCGAGAACCCAGAGTAATAGTTTCACCTGCAAACCATTCCCTTTGTGCTAGATGAACGAACGTCTCTCCACATGCTCAGTTCTGAGAGTTAAGTGTGTGTGAATGCCGTCCTTCACCTAGCTTGTTGGGAAAACAAAGTTTCTCTTCAGTTGCAAACTCCACTCCATACATATATATGGGGAGGTACTAGCTCCAACTCGGTTTTACAGTGAAAACTGCAGGAACTTCAAACCGGCACTAGGAAACAGAGTGAGATACCAGAGTAAAAGTTTCTCCTGCAACCCGTTCCCTTTGTGCTAGATGAACGAACGTCTCTCCACATGCTCAGTTCTCAGAGGTAAGTATGTGTGAATGCCTTCCTTCACCTAGCTTGTTGGGAAAACAAAGTTTCTCTTCATTTGGAAACTCCAATCCATACATATATATGGTGAGGAACTAGATCCATCTCGGTTTTACAGTGAAAAATGCAGGAACATCAAACCGGCACTAGGAAACAGACTGAGAAACCAGAGTAAAAGTTTCTCCTGCAACACATTCCCTTTGTGCTAGATGAACGAACGTCTCTCCACATGCTCAGTTCTGAGAGATATGTGTGTGTGAAAGCCGTCCTTCATCTACCTTGTTGGGAACACATAGTTTCTCTTCAGTTGCAAACTCCACTCCATACATATATATGGGGAGGTACTATCTCCAACTCTGTTTTACAGTGAAAACTGCAGGAACTTCATAGCGGCACTAGGAAACAGACCGAGAAACCAGAATAAAAATTTCTCCTGCAACCCGTTCCCTTTGTGCTAGATGAACGAACGTCTCTCCACATGCTCAGTTCTGAGAGATAAGTGTGTGCGAAAGCCGTCATTCATCTACCTTGTTGGGAACACAAAGTTTCTCTACAGTTGCAAACTCCACTCAATACATATATATGGGGAGGTACTATCTCCAACTCTGTTTTACAGTGAAAACTGCAGGAACTTCAAAGCCGCACTAGGAAACAGACCGAGAACCAGAATAAAAATTTTTCCTGCAACCCGTTCCGTTTGTGCTAGATGAACGAACGTCTCTCCACATGCTCAGTTCTGAGAGATAAGTGTGTGTGAAAGCCTTCCTTCACTATCTTGTTGGGAACACAAAGTTTCTCTTAAGTTGCAAACTCCACTCCATACATATATATTGGTAGGTACTAGCTCCAACTCGGTTTTACAGTGAAAACTGCAGGAACTTCAAACCGGCACTTGGAAAAACACGGAGAAACCAGAGTAAAAGTTTCTCCTCCAACCCGTTCCCTTTGTGCTAGATGAACGAACGTCTCTCCACATGCTCAGTTCTGAGAGAAAATTTTGTGTGAAAGCAGACTTTCACCTAGCTTTTTGGGAACACAAAGTTTCTCTTCAGTTGCAAACTCCACTCCATACATATATATGGGGAGGAACTAGCTCCAACTCGGTTTTACAGTGAAAACTGCAGGAACTTCAAACCGGCACTAGGAAACAGACAGAGAAACCAGAGAAACAGTTAATCCAGCAACCCGTTCCCTTTGTGCTAGATGAACGAACGTCTATCCACATGCTGAGTTCTGAGAGATAAGTTTGTGTGAAAGCCGACTTTCACCTATCTTGTTGGGAACACAAAGTTTCTCTTAAGTTGCAAACCCCAATCCATACATATATAGGGGGAGGTACAAGCTCCAACTCGGTTTTACAGTGAAAACTGCAGGAACTTCAAACCGGCACTAGGAAACAGACCGAGAAACCAGAGTAACAGTTTCTCCTGCAAACCGTTCCCTTTGTGCTAGATGAACGAACGTCTCTCCACATGCTCAGTTCTGAGAGATAAGTTTGAGTGAAAGCCGTCCTTCACCTAGCTTGTTGGGAACACAAAGTTTCTCTTCAGTTGCATACTCCACTCCATACATATATATGGTGAGGTACTAGCTCCAACTCGGTTTTACAGTGAAAACTGTAGGAACATCAAACCGACACTAGGAAACATAGCGAGATACCAGAGTAAAAGTTTCTCCTGCAACCCGTTCCCTTTGTGCTAGATGAACGAACGTCTCTCCACATGCTCAGTTCTGAGAGATAAGTGTGGGTGAAAGCCGTCCTTCATCTACCTTGTTGGGAACAAAAAGTTTCTCTACAGTTGCAAACTCCACTCCATACATATATATGGGGAGGTACTAGATCCAACTCGGTTTTACAGTGAAAACTGCAGGAACATCAAACAGGCAAGAGGAAACAGACTGAGAAACCAGAGTAAAAGTTTCTCCTGCAACCCGTTCCCTTTGTTCTAGATGAACGAACATCTCTCCACATGCTCAGTTCTGAGAGATAAGTGTGGGTGAAAGCCGTCCTTCATCTACCTTGTTGGGAACAAAAAGTTTCTCTACATTTGCAAACTCCACTCCATACATATATATGGGGAGGTACAAGATCCAAATCGGTTTTACAGTGAAAACTGCAGGAAATTCAAACCGGCACTAGGAAACAGACAAGGAAACCAGAGAAAAATTTCTCCTGCAACCCGTTCCCTTTGTGCTAGATGAACGAAAGTCTCTCCACATGCTCAGTTCTGAGAGATAAGTGTGTGTGAAAGCCGTCCTTCACCTAGCTTGTTGGGAACACAAAGTTTCTCTTCAGTTGCAAACTCCACTCCATACATATATATGGGGAGGTACTAGCTCCAACTCGGTTTTACAGTGAAAACTGCAGGAACTTCAAAGCGGCACTTGGAAAAAGACGGAGAAACCAGAGTAAAAGTTTCTCCTGCAACCAGTTCCCTTTGTGCTAGATGAACGAATGTCTCTCCACATGCTCAGTTCTGAGCGAAAAGTGTGTGTGAAAGCCGACCTTCTCCTAGGTTGTTGGGAACACAAATTTTCTCTTCAGTTGCAAACTCCACTCCATACATATATATGGGGAGGAACTAGTTCCAACTCGGTTTTACAGTGAAAACTGCAGGAACTTCAAACCGGCACTAGGAAACAGACAGAGAAACCAGAGAAACAGTTCACCCAGCAACCCGTTCCTTTTGTGCTAGATGAACGAACGTCTCTCCACATGCTCAGTTCTGAGAGATAAGTGTGTGTGAAAGCCGTCCTTCACCTAGCTTGTTGGGAACACAAAGTTTCTCTTCAGTTGCAAACTCCACTCCATACATATATATGGGGAGGTACTAGCTCCAAATCGGTTTTACAGTGAAACCTGCAGGAACATCAAACCGGCAATAGGAAACAGACTGAGAAACCAGAGTAAAAGTTTCTCCTGCAACCCGTTCCCTTTGTTCTAGATGAACGAAATTCTCTCCACATGCTCATTTCTGAGAGTTAAGTGTGTGTGAAAGCCGTACTTCACCTAGCTTGTTGGGAACACAAAGTTTCTCTTCATTTGCAAACTCCACTCGATACATATATATGGGGAGGTACTAGCTCCAACTCGGTTTTACAGTGAAAACTGCAGGAACTTCAAAACGGCACTAGGAAACAGACTGAGAAACCAGAGTAAAAGTTTCCCTGCAACCCGTTCCCTTTGTGCTAGATGAACGAACGTCTCTCCACATGCTCAGTTCTGAGATATAAGGGTGTGTGAAAGCCGTCCTTCACCTAGCTTGTTGGGAAAACAAAGCTTCTCTTCATTTGCAAACTCCACTCGATACATATATATGGGGAGGTACTAGCTCCAACTCGGTTTTACAGTGAAAACTGCAGGAACATCAAACCGGCACTAGGAAACAGACCGAGATACCAGAGTAAAAGTTTCTCCTGCAACCCTTTCCCTTTGTGCTAGATGAACGAACGTCTCTCCACATGCTAAGTTCTGAGAGATAAGTATGTGTGAAAGCCGTCCTTCACCTATCTTGTTGGGAACACAAAGTTTCTCTTCAGTTGCAAACTCCAATCCATACATATATATGGGGAGGTACTAGATCCATCTCGGTTTTACAGTGAAAAATGCAGGAACATCAAACCGGCACTAGGAAACAGACTGAGAAACCAGAGTAAAAGTTTCTCCTGCAACACGTTCCCTTTGTTCTAGATGAACGAACGTCTCTCCACATGCTCAGTTCTGAGAGATAAGTGTGTGTGAAAGCCGTCTTTCACCTATCTTGTTGGGAACACAATGTTTATTTTCAGTTGCAAACACCAATCCATACATATATAGGGGGAGGGTCAAGCTCCAACTCGGTTTTACCGTGAAAACTGCAGGAAATTCAATCCGGCACTAGGAAACACACTGTGAACCCAGAGTAAAATTTCTCCTGCAACCCGTTCCCTTGTTGCTAGATGAACGAAAGTCTCTCCACATGCTCAGTTCTGAGAAATAAGTGTGTGTGAAAGCCGTCCTTCACTGGATTTTGGGGAACACAAAGTCTCTTTTCAGTTGCAAACTCCACTCCATACATATATATGGGGACGTACAAGCTCCATATCGATTTTACAGTGAAAAATGCAGGAAATTCAAACCGGCACTAGGAAACAGACTGAGAACCGGAGTAAAAGTTTCTCCTGCAACCCGTTCCCTTTGTGCTAGATGAACAAACGTCTATCCACATGATTAGTTCTGAGAAATAAGTGTGTGTGAAAGGCGTCCTTCACTTAGCTTGTTGGGAACACAAAGATTCATTTCAGTAGCAAACTCCACTCCATACATATATATGGGGAAGTACTAGCTCCAACTCGGTTTTACAGTGAAAACTGCTGGAACTTCACACCGGCCCTAGGAAACAAACTGAGAAACCAGAGTAAATTTTTCTCATGCAACTCGTTCCCTTTGTGCTACATAAACGAACTTCTTTCCACATGCTAAGTTCTGAGAGATAAGTGTGTGTGAAAGCCGTACTTCACCTTGCTTGTTGGAAATACAAAGTTTCTTTTCAGTGGCAAACTGCACTCCATACATATATAAGGGGAGGTTCTAGCTCCAACTCGGTTTTACAGTGAAAACTGCAGGAAATTCAAACCGGCACTAGGAAACAGACTGAGAATCCAGAGTAAAAGTTTCTCCTGCAACCCTTTTCCTTGGTGCTAGATGAACGAACGTCTCTCAACATGCTCAGTTCTGAGACATAAGTGTGTGTGAAAGCCGTCCTTCACATAGCTTGTTGGGAACAAAATGTTTATTTTCAGTTGCAAACTCCAATACATACATATATAGGGGGAGGTTCTAGCTCCTACTCAGTTTTACAGTGAAAACTGCAGGAACTTCAAACCGGCACTAGGAAACACATTGTGAACCCAGAGTAAAATTTTCTCCTGCAACCCATTCCCTTGTTGGTAGATGAACGAAATTCTCTCCACATGCTCAGTTCTGAGAGATAAGTGTGTGTGAAAGCCGTCCTTCACCTTGCTTGATGGGAACACAAAGTTTCTTTTCAGTTGCAAACCCCACACCATACATATATATGGGGAGGTACTAGCTCCAACACGGTTTTACAGTGAACACTGCAGGAACTTCAAACCGGCAGTAGGAAACAGACTGAGCAACCAGATTATAAGTTTCTCCTGCAACCCTTTCCCTTTGTGCTAGATGAACGAACGTCTCTCCACATGCACAGTTCTGAGAGATAAGTGTGTGTGAAAGCCGTCCTTCAACTAGCTTGTTGGGAACACAAAGTTTCTTTTCAGTTGCAAACTCAAATCCATACATATATAGGGGGAGGTTCAAGCTCCAACTCGGTTTTACCGTGGAAACTGCAGGAACTTCAAACCGGCAGTAGGAAACACACAGTGAACCCAGAGTAAAAGTTTCTCCTGCAACCCGTTCCCTTGTTGCTAGATGAACGAAAGTCTCTCCACATGCTAGGTTCTGAGAAATAAGTGTGTGTGGAAGCCATCCTTCACCTAGCTTGTTGGGAACACAAAGTTTCTTTTCAGTGGCAAACTCCACTCCACACATATACATGGGGAGGTAATAGCTCCAACTCAGTTTTACAGTGAAAACTGCAGGAAATGCAAACCGGCACTAGGAAACTGTCTGAGAAACCAGATTCAGAGTTTCTCCTGCAACTCGTTCCCTTGGTGCTAGATGAAAGAACGTCTCTCCACATGGTCAGTTCTGAGAGATAAGTGTGTGTGAAAGCCATCCTTCACCCAGCTTGTGGGAACACAAAGTTTCTTTTCAGTTGCAAACTTCACTCCATAAATATATATGGGGAGGTAAAAGCTCGAACTCCTTTTTACAGTGAAAACTGCAGGAAATTTCATCCGGCACTAGGAAACAGTATGAGAAAACAGAGTAAAAGTTTCTCGTGAAACCCGTTCCCTTTGTGATAGATGAACGAACTTCTCTCCACATGCACAGTGTGAGAGATAAGTGTGTGTGAAAGCCGTCCTTCAAATAGCTTGTTGGGAACAAAATGTTTATTTTCAGTTGCAAATTCCAATCCATACTTATATAGGGGGAGATTCTAACTCCAACTCGGTTTTACACTGAAAACTGCAGGAACATCAAACCGGCACTAGGAAACAGACCGAGAAACCTGAATAAAAATTTCTCCTGCAACCCGTTCCATTTGTGCTAGATGAACGAACGTCTCTCCACATGCTCAGTTCTGAGAGATAAGTGTGTGTGAAAGCCGTCCTTCACCTATCTTGTTAGGAACACAAAGTTTCCCTTCAGTTGCAGACTCCACTCCATACATATATATGGGGAGGTACTAGCTCCAACTCGGTTTTACAGTGAAAACTGCAGGAACTTCAAACCGGCACTTGGAAAAACACGGAGAATCCAGAGTAAAAGTTTCTCCTGCAACCCGTTCCCTTTGTGCTAGATGAACGAACGTCTCTCCACATGCTCATTTCTGAGAGAAAATTGTGTGTGAAAGCCGACTTTCACCTAGCTTTTTGGGAACACAAAGTTTCTCTTCAGTTGCAAACCCCACTCCATACATATATATGCGGAGGAACTAGCTCCAACTCGGTTTTACAGTGAAAACTGCAGTAACTTCAAACCGGCACTAGGAAACAGACAGATAAACCAGAGAAACAGATCCTCCAGCAACCAGTTCCTTTTGTGCTAGATGAACGAACGTCTCTCCACATGCTCAGTTCTGAGAGATAAGTGTGTGTGAAAGCCGTCCTTCATCTAACTTGTTGGGAACACAAAGTTTCTCTTAAGTTGCAAACTCCATTCCATACATATATATGGGGAGGTACTAGCTCCAACTCGGTTTTACAGTGAAAACTGCAGGAACATCTAACTGGCACTAGGAAATAGACTGAGAAACCAGAGTAAAAGTTTCTCCTGCAACCCGTTCCCTTTGTTCTAGATGAACGAACGTCTCTCCACATGCTAAGATCTGAGAGTGAAGTGTGTGTGAAAGCCGTCCTTCACCTAGCTTGTTGGGAACACAAAGTTTCTCTTCATTTGCAAACTCCACTCCATACATATATATGGGGAGGTACTAGCTCCAACACGGTTTTACAGTGAAAACTGCAGGAACTTCAAACCGGCACTAGGAAACAGACTGAGAAACCAGAGTAAAAGTTTCTCCTGCAACCCGTTCCCTTTGTGCTAGATGAACGAACGACTCTCTACATGCCCAGTTCTGAGTGATAAGTGTGTGTGAAAGCCGTCCTTCACCTAGCTTGTTGGGAACACAAAGTTTCTCTTCAGTTGCAAACCTCACTCCATACAAATATATGGGGAGGTACAAGCTCCAAATCGATTTTACAGTGAAAAATGCAGGAACTTCAAACCGGCACTAGGAAATAGACTAAGAATCCAGAGTAAAAGTTTCTCCTGCAACCCGTTCCCTTGTGCTAGATGAACGAACGTCTCTCCACATGCTCAGTTCTGAGAGATGTTTGTGTGAAAGCCGTCCTTCAACTAGCTTGTTGGGAATACAAAGTTTCTCTTCAGTTGCAAACTCCACTCCATACATATATATGGGGAGGTACTAGCTCCAACTCGGTTTTACAGTGAAAACTGCAGGAACTTCAAACCGGCACTAGGAAACAGACCGAGATACCAGAGTAAAAGTTTCTCCTGCAACCCGTTCCCTTTGTGCTAGATGAACGAACGTCTCTCCACATGCTCAGTTCTGAGAGATAAGTGTGAGTGAAAGCCGTCCTTCACCTAGCTTGTTGGGGACACAAAGTTTCTCTTCAGTTGCAAACTCCATTCCATACATATATATGGGGAGGTACTAGATCCAACTCGGTTTTACAGTGAAAACTGCAGGAACATCAAACCGACACTAGGAAACAGAGTGAGATACCAGAGTAAAAGTTTCTCCTGCAACACGTTCCCTTTGTGCTAGATGAACGAACGTCTCTCCACATGCTCAGTTCTGAGAGATAAGTATGTGTGAAAGCTGTCCTTCACATATCTTGTTGGGAACACAAAGTTTCTCTTCAGTTGCAAACTCCAATCCATACATATATATGGGGAGGTACTAGATCCATCTCGAATTTACAGTGAAAAATGCAGGAACATCAAACCGGGAAGAGGAAACAGACTGAGAAACCACAGTAAAAGTTTCTCCTGCAAACCGTTCCCTTTGTTCTAGATGAACGAACGTCTCTCCACATGCTCAGTTCTGAGAGATAAGTGTGGGTGAAAGCCGTCCTTCATCTACCTTGTTGGGAACAAAAAGTTTCTCTACATTTGCAAACTCCACTCCATACATATATATGGGGAGGTACTATTTCCAACTCTGTTTTACAGTGAAAACTGCAGGAAATTCAAACCGGCACTAGGAAACAGACAGAGAAACCAGAGTAAAGATTTCTCCTGCAACCCGTTCCCTTTGTGCTAGATGAACGAAAGTCTCTCCACATGCTCAGTTCTGAGAGATAAGTGTGTGTGAAAGCCGTCCTTCACCTAGCTTGTTGGGAACACAAAGTTTCTCTTCAGTTGCAAACTCCACTCCGTACATATATATGGGGAGGTACTAGCTCCAACTCGGTTTTACAGTGAAAACTGCAGGAACGTCAAAACGGCACTTGGAAAAAGACGGAGAAACCAGAGTAAAAGTTTATCCTGCAACACGTTCCCTTTGTTCTAGATGAACGAACGTCTCTCCACATGCTCATTTCTGAGGGTAAAGTGTGTGTGAAAGCCGTCCTTCACCTAGCTTGCTGGGAACACAAAGTTTCTCTTCAGTTGCAAACTCCACTCCATACATATATATGGGGTGGTACAAGCTCCAACTCGGTTTTACAGGGAAAACTGCAGGAACTTGAAACCGGCACTAGGAAACAGACCAAGAAACCAGAGTAAAACTTTCTCCTGCAACCCGTTCCCTTTGTGCTAGATGAACGAACGCCTCTCCACATGCTCATTTCTGAGAGATAAGTGTGTGTGAAAGCCGTCCTTCAACTAGCTTGTTGGGAACACAAAGTTTCTCTTAAGTTGCAAACTCCACTCCATACATATATATGGGGAGGTACTAGCTCCAACTCGGTTTTACAGTGAAAACGGCAGGAACTTCAATTCGGCACTAGGAAACAGACCGAGATTCCAGAGTAAATATTTCTCCTGCAACCCGTTCCCTTTGTGCTAGATGAACGAACGTCTCTCCACATGCTCAGTTCTGAGAGATAAGTATGTGTGAAAGCCGTCCTTCACCTATCTTGTTGGGAACACAAAGTTTCTCTTCAGTTGCAAACTCCAATCCATACATATATATGAGGAAGTACTAGATCCATCTCGGTTTTACAGTGAAAAATGCAGGAACATCAAACCGGCAAGAGGAAACAGACTGAGAAACCAGAGTAAATGTTTCTCCTGCAACCCGTTCCCTTTGTTCTAGATGAACGAACGTCTCTCCACATGCTCAGTTCTGAGAGATAAGTGTGGGTGAAAGCCGTCCTTCATCTACCTTGTTGGGAACAAAAAGTTTCTCTACATTTGCAAACTCCACTCCATACATATATATGGGGATGTACTATCTCCAACTCTGTTTTACTGTGAAAACTGCAGGAAATTCAAACCGGTACTAGGAAACAGACAAGGAAACCAGAGAAAAATTTCTCCTGCAACCCGTTCCCTTTGTGCTAGATGAACGAAAGTCTTTCCACATGCTCAGTTCTGAGAGATAAGTTTGTGTGAAAGCCGACCTTCTCCTAGGTTGTTGGGAACACAAAGTTTCTCTTCAGTTGCAAACCCCACTCCATACATATATATGGGGAGGTACTAGCTCCAACTCGGTTTTACAGTGAAAACTGCAGGAACTTCAAACCGGCACTTGGAAAAAGACGGAGAAACCAGAGTAAAAGTTTCTCCTGCAACCAGTTCCCTTTTTGCTAGATGAACGAATGTCTCTCCACATGCTCAGTTCTGAGCGAAAAGTGTGTGTGAAAGCCGACCTTCTCCTAGGTTGTTGGGAACACAAAGTTTCTCTTCAGTTGCAAACCCCACTCCATACATATATATGGGGAGGAACTATTTCCAACTCGGTTTTACAGTGAAAACTGCAGGAACTTCAAACCGGCACTAGGAAACAGACAGAGAAACCAGAGAAACAGTTCACCCAGCAACCCGTTCCCTTTGTGCTAGATGAACGAACGTCTCTCCACATGCTCAGTTCTGAGAGATAAGTGTGTGTGAAAGCCGTCCTTCACCTAGCTTGTTGGGAACACAAAGTTTCTCTTCAGTTGCAAACTCCACTCCATACATATATATGGGGAGGTACTAGCTCCAAATCGGTTTTACAGTGAAACCTGCAGGAACATCAAACCGGCAATAGGAAACAGACTGAGAAACCAGAGTAAAAGTTTCTCCTGCAACCCGTTCCCTTTGTGCTAGATGAACGAAATTCTCTCCACATGCTCATTTCTGAGAGTTAAGTGTGTGTGAAAGCCGTCCTTCACCTAGCTTGTTGGGAACACAAAGTTTCTCTTCATTTGCAAACTCCACTCTATACATATATATGGGGAGGTACTAGCTCCAACTCGGTTTTACAGTGAAAACTGCAGGAAGTTCAAAACGGCACTAGGAAACAGACTGAGAAACCAGAGTAAAAGTTTCCCTGCAACCCGTTCCCTTTGTGCTAGATGAACGAACGTCTCTCCACATGCTCAGTTCTGAGATATAAGGGTGTGTGAAAGCCGTCCTTCACCTAGCTTGTTGGGAAAACAAAGTTTCTCTTCAGTTGCAAACTCCACTCGATACATATATATGGGGAGGTACTAGATCCATCTCGGTTTTACAGTGAAAAATGCAGGAACATCAAACCGGCACTAGGAAACAGACTGAGAAACCAGAGTAAAAGTTTCTCCTGCAACACGTTCCCTTTGTTCTAGATGAACGAACGTCTCTCCACATGCTCAGTTCTGAGAGATAAGTGTGTGTGAACGCCGTCCTTCATCTACCTTGTTGGGAACACAAAGTTTCTCTACAGTTGCAAACTCCACTCCATACATATATATGGGGAGGTAATATCTCCAACTCTGTTTTACACTGAAAACTGCAGGAACATCAAACCGGCACTAGGAAACAGACCGAGAAACCTGAATAAAAATTTCTCCTGCAACCCGTTCCATTTGTGCTAGATGAACGAACGTCTCTCCACATGCTCAGTTCTGAGAGATAAGTGTGTGTGAAAGCCGTCCTTCACCTATCTTGTTAGGAACACAAAGTTTCCCTTCAGTTGCAGACTCCACTCCATACATATATATGGGGAGGTACTAGCTCCAACTCGGTTTTACAGTGAAAACTGCAGGAACTTCAAACCGGCACTTGGAAAAACACGGAGAATCCAGAGTAAAAGTTTCTCCTGCAACCCGTTCCCTTTGTGCTAGATGAACGAACGTCTCTCCACATGCTCATTTCTGAGAGAAAATTGTGTGTGAAAGCCGACTTTCACCTAGCTTTTTGGGAACACAAAGTTTCTCTTCAGTTGCAAACTCCACTCCTACATATATATGGGGAGGAACTAGCTCCAACTCGGTTTTACAGTGAAAACTGCAGTAACTTCAAACCGGCACTAGGAAACAGACAGAGAAACCAGAGAAACAGATCCTCCAGCAACCAGTTCCTTTTGTGCTAGATGAACGAACGTCTCTCCACATGCTCAGTTCTGAGAGATAAGTGTGTGTGAAAGCCGTCCTTCATCTAACTTGTTGGGAACACAAAGTTTCTCTTAAGTTGCAAACTCCATTCCATACATATATATGGGGAGGTACTAGCTCCAACTCGGTTTTACAGTGAAAACTGCAGGAACATCTAACTGGCACTAGGAAATAGACTGAGAAACCAGAGTAAAAGTTTCTCCTGCAACCCGTTCCCTTTGTTCTAGATGAACGAACGTCTCTCCACATGCTCAGATCTGAGAGTGAAGTGTGTGTGAAAGCCTTCCTTCACCTAGCTTGTTGGGAACACAAAGTTTCTCTTCATTTGCAAACTCCACTCCATACATATATATGGGGAGGTACTAGCTCCAACACGGTTTTACAGTGAAAACTGCAGGAACTTCAAACCGGCACTAGGAAACAGACTGAGAAACCAGAGTAAAAGTTTCTCCTGCAACCCGTTCCCTTTGTGCTAGATGAACGAACGACTCTCTACATGCCCAGTTCTGAGGGATAAGTGTGTGTGAAAGCCGTCCTTCACCTAGCTTGTTGGGAACACAAAGTTTCTCTTCAGTTGCAAACTCCACTCCATACAAATATATGGGGAGGTACAAGCTCCAAATCGGTTTTACAGTGAAAAATGCAGGAACTTCAAACCGGCACTAGGAAATAGACTAAGAAACCAGAGTAAAAGTTTCTCCTGCAACCCGTTCCCTTGTGCTAGATGAACGAACGTCTCTCCACATGATCAGTTCTGAGAGATAAGTTTGTGTGAAAGCCGTCCTTCAACTAGCTTGTTGGGAATACAAAGTTTCTCTTCAGTTGCAAACTCCACTCCATACATATATATGGGGAGGTACTAGCTCCAACTCGGTTTTACAGTGAAAACTGCAGGAACTTCAAACCGGCACTAGGAAACAGACCGAGATACCAGAGTAAAAGTTTCTCCTGCAACCCGTTCCCTTTGTGCTAGATGAACGAACGTCTCTCCACATGCTCAGTTCTGAGAGATAAGTGTGAGTGAAAGCCGTCCTTCACCTAGCTTGTTGGGAACACAAAGTTTCTCTTCAGTTGCAAACTCCATTCCATACATATATATGGGTAGGTACTAGATCCAACTCGGTTTTACAGTGAAAACTGCAGGAACATCAAACCGACACTAGGAAACAGAGTGAGATACCAGAGTAAAAGTTTCTCCTGCAACACGTTCCCTTTGTGCTAGATGAACGAACGTCTCTCCACATGCTCAGTTCTGAGAGATAAGTATGTGTGAAAGCTGTCCTTCACACATCTTGTTGGGAACACAAAGTTTGTCTTCAGTTGCAAACTCCAATCCATACATATATATGGGGAGGTACTAGATCCATCTCGAATTTACAGTGAAAAATGCAGGAACATCAAACCGGCAAGAGGAAACAGACTGAGAAACCAGAGTAAAAGTTTCTCCTGCAAACCGTTCCCTTTGTTCTAGATGAACGAACGTCTCTCCACATGCTCAGTTCTGAGAGATAAGTGTGGGTGAAAGCCGTCCTTCATCTACCTTGTTGGGAACAAAAAGTATCTCTACATTTGCAAACTCCACTCCATACGTATATATGGGGAGGTACTATTTCCAACTCTGTTTTACAGTGAAAACTGCAGGAAATTCAAACCGGCACTAGGAAACAGACAGAGAAACCAGAGTAAAGATTTCACCTGCAACCCGTTCCCTTTTGCTAGATGAACGAAAGTCTCTCCACATGCTCAGTTCTGAGAGATAAGTGTGTGTGAAAGCCGTCCTTCACCTAGCTTGTTGGGAACACAAAGTTTCTCTTCAGTTGCAAACTCCAATCCGTACATATATATGGGGAGGTACTAGCTCCAACTCGGTTTTACAGTGAAAACTGCAGGAACGTCAAACCGGCACTTGGAAAAAGACGGAGAAACCAGAGTAAAAGTTTCTCCTGCAACCAGTTCCCTTTGTGCTAGATGAACGAACGTCTCTCCACATGCTCAGTTCTGAGCGAAAAGTGTGTGTGAAAGCCGACCTTCACCTAGGTTGTTGGGAACACAAAGTTTCTCTTCAGTTGCAAACTCCACTCCATACATATATATGGGGAGGTACAAGATCCAAATCGGTTTTACAGTGAAAACTGCAGGAACATCAAACCGGCACTAGGAAACAGACTGAGAAACCAGAGTAAAAGTTTCTCCTGCAACACGTTCCCTTTGTTCTAGATGAACGAACGTCTCTCCACATGCTCATTTCTGAGAGTAAAGTGTGTGTGAAAGCCGTTCTTCACCTAGCTTGCTGGGAACACAAAGTTTCTCTTCAGTTGCAAACTCCACTCCATACATATATATGGGGTGGTACAAGCTCCAACTCGGTTTTACAGGGAAAACTGCAGGAACTTGAAACCGGCACTAGGAAACAGACCAAGAAACCAGAGTAAATATTTCTCCTGCAACCCGTTCCCTTTGTGCTAGATGAACGAACGCCTCTCCACATGCTCATTTCTGAGAGATAAGTGTGTGTGAAAGCCGTCCTTCACCTAGCTTGTTGGGAACACAAAGTTTCTCTTAAGTTGCAAACTCCACTCCATACATATATATGGGGAGGTACTAGCTCCAACTCGGTTTTACAGTGAAAACGGCAGGAACTTCAATTCGGCACTAGGAAACAGACCGAGATACCAGAGTAAATATTTCTCCTGCAACCCGTTCCCTTTGTGCTAGATGAACGAACGTCTCTCCACATGCTCAGTTCTGAGAGATAAGTATGTGTGAAAGCCGTCCTTCACCTATCTTGTTGGGAACACAAAGTTTCTCTTCAGTTGCAAACTCCAATCCATACATATATATGAGGAAGTACTAGATCCATCTCGGTTTTACAGTGAAAAATGCAGGAACATCAAACCGGCACTAGGAAACAGACTGAGAAACCAGAGTAAAAGTTTCTCCTGCAACACGTTCCCTTTCTTCTAGATGAACGAACGTCTCTCCACATGCTCAGTTCTGAGAGATAAGTGTGTGTGAGCGCCGTCCTTCATCTACCTTGTTGGGAACACAAAGTTTCTCTACAGTTGCAAACTCCACTCCATACATATATATGGGGAGGTAATATCTCCAACTCTGTTTTACAGTGAAAACTGCAGGAACATCAAACCGGCACTAGGAAACAGACCGAGAAACCTGAATAAAAATTTCTCCTGCAACCCTTTCCATTTGTGCTAGATGAACGAACGTCTCTCCACATGCTCATTTCTGAGAGAAAATTGTGTGTGAAAGCCGACTTTCACCTAGCATTTTGGGAACACAAAGTTTCTCTTCAGTTGCAAACTCCACTCCATACATATATATGGGGAGGAACTAGCTCCAACTCGGTTTTACAGTGAAAACTGCAGAAACTTCAAACCGGCACTAGGAAACAGACAGAGAAACCAGAGAAACAGATCCTCCAGCAACCAGTTAATTTTGTGCTAGATGAACGAAAGTCTCTCCACATGCTCAGTTCTGAGAGATAAGTGTGTGTGAAAGCCGTCCTTCACCTAACTTGTTGGGAACACAAAGTTTCTCTTCAGTTGCAAACTCCACTCCATACATATATATGGGGAGGTACTAGCTCCAACTTGGTTTTACAGTGAAAACTGCAGGAACATCAAACTGGCACTAGGAAACAGACTGAGAAACCAGAGTAAAAGTTTCTCCTGCAACCCGTTCCCTTTTTTCTAGATGAACGAACGTCTCTCCACATGCTCAGATCTGAGTGTGAAGTGTGTGTGAAAGCCGTCCTTCACCTAGCTTGTTGGGAACACAAAGTTTCTCTTCAGTTCAAACTCCACTCCATACATATATATGGGGAGGTACTAGCTCCAACACGGTTTTACAGTGAAAACTGCAGGAACTTCAAACCGGCACTAGGAAACAGACTGAGAAACCAGAGTAAAAGTTTCTCCTGCAACCCGTTCCCTTTGTGCTAGATGAACGAACGACTCTCTACATGCCCAGTTCTGAGTGATAAGTGTGTGTGAAAGCCGTCCTTCAACTAGCTTGTTGGGAACACAAATTTTCTCTTCAGTTGCAAACTCCATTCCATAAATATATATGGGGAGGTACTAGATCCAACTCGGTTTTACAGTGAAAACTGCAGGAACATCAAACCGACACTAGGAAACAGATTGAGATACCAGAGTAAAAGTTTCTCCTGCAACCCGTTCCCTTTGTGCTAGATGAACGAACGTCTCTCCACATGCTCAGTTCTGAGAGATAAGTATGTGTGAAAGCTGTCCTTCACATATCTTGTTGGGAACACAAAGTTTCTCTTCAGTTGCAAACTCCAATCCATACATATATATGGGGAGGTATTAGATCCATCTCGATTTTACAGTGAAAAATGCAGGAACATCAAACCGGCAAGAGGAAACAGACTGAGAAACCAGAGTAAAAGTTTCTCCTGCAAACCGTTCCCTTTGTTCTAGATGAACGAACGTCTCTCCACATGCTCAGTTCTGAGAGATAATTGTGGGTGAAAGCCGTCCTTCATCTACCTTGTTGGGAACAAAAAGTTTCTCTACATTTGCAAACTCCACTCCATACATATATATGGGGAGGTACTATTTCCAACTCTGTTATACAGTGAAAACTGCAGGAAATTCAAACCGGCACTAGGAAATAGACCGAGAAACCAGAGTAAAAATTTCTCCTGCAACCCGTTCCCTTTGTGCTAGATGAACGAAAATCTCTCCACATGCTCAGTTCTGAGAGATAAGTGTGTGTGAAAGCCGTCCTTCACCTAGCTTGTTGGGAACACAAAGTTTCTCTTCAGTTGCAAACTCCACTCCGTACATATATATGGGGAGGTACTAGCTCCAACTCGGTTTTACAGTGAAAACTGCAGGAACATCAAACCGGCACTAGGAAACAGACTGAGAAACCAGAGTAAAAGTTTCTCCTGCAACACGTTCCCTTTGTTCTAGATGAACGAACGTCTCTCCACATGCTCATTTCTGAGAGTAAAGTGTGTTTGAAAGCCGTCCTTCACCTAGCTTGCTGGGAACACAAAGTTTCTCTTCAGTTGCAAACTCCACTCCATACATATATATGGGGTGGTACAAGCTCCAACTCGGTTTTACAGGGAAAACTGCAGGAACTTGAAAACGGCACTAGGAAACAGACCAAGAAACCAGAGTAAAAGTTTCTCCTGCAACCCGTTCCCTTTGTGCTAGATGAACGAACGTCTCTCCACATGCTCATTTCTGAGAGATAAGTGTGTGTGAAAGCCGTCCTTCACCTAGCTTGTTGGGAACACAAAGTTTCTCTTCAGTTGCAAACTCCACTCCATACATATATATGGGGAGGTACTAGCTCCAACTCGGTTTTACAGTGAAAACGGCAGGAACTTCAATTCGGCACTAGGAAACAGACCGAGATACCAGAGTAAATATTTCTCCTGCAACCCGTTCCCTTTGTGCTAGATGAACGAACGTCTCTCCACATGCTCAGTTCTGAGAGATAAGTATGTGTGAAAGCCGTCCTTCACCTATCTTGTTGGGAACACAAATTTTCTCTTCAGGTGCAAACTCCAATCCATACATATATATGGGGAGGTACTAGCTCCAACACGGTTTTACAGTGAAAACTGCAGGAACTTCAAACCGGCACTAGGAAACAGACTGAGAAACCAGAGTAAAAGTTTCTCCTGCAACCCGTTCCCTTTGTGCTAGATGAACGAACGACTCTCTACATGCCCAGTTCTGAGTGATAAGTGTGTGTGAAAGCCGTCCTTCAACTAGCTTGTTGGGAACACAAAGTTTCTCTTCAGTTGCAAACTCCACTCCATACATATATATGGGGAGGTACAAGCTCCAAATCGGTTTTACAGTAAAAACTGCAGGAACTTCAAACCGGCACTAGGAAACAGACCGAGAAACCAGAGTAATAGTTTCTCCTGCAACCCGTTCCCTTTGTGCTAGATGAACGAACGTCTCTCCACATGCTCAGTTCTGAGAGATAAGTGTGAGTGAAAGCCGTCCTTCAACTAGCTTGTTGGGAACACAAAGTTTCTCTTCAGTTGCAAACTCCATTCCATACATATATATGGGGAGGTACTAGATCCAACTCGGTTTTACAGTGAAAACTGCAGGAACATCAAACCGACACTAGGAAACAGATTTAGATACCAGAGTAAAAGTTTCTCCTGCAACCCGTTCCCTTTGTGCTAGATGAACGAACGTCTCTCCACATGCTCAGTTCTGAGAGATAAGTATGTGTGAAAGCTGTCCTTCACATATCTTGTTGGGAACACAAAGTTTCTCTTCAGTTGCAAACTCCAATCCATACATATATATGAGGAGGTACTAGATCCATCTCGATTTTACAGTGAAAAATGCAGGAACATCAAACCGGCAAGAGGAAACAGACTGAGAAACCAGAGTAAAAGTTTCTCCTGCAAACCGTTCCCTTTGTTCTAGATGAACGAACGTCTCTCCACATGCTCAGTTCTGAGAGATAAGTGTGGGTGAAAGCTGTCCTTCATCTACCTTGTTGGGAACAAGATGTTTCTCTATATTTGCAAACTCCACTCCATACATATATATGAGGAGGTACTATTTCCAACTCTGTTTTACAGTGAAAACTGCAGGAAATTCAAACCGGCACTAGGAAACAGACAGAGAAACCAGAGTAAAAATTTCTCCTGCAACCCGTTCCCTTTGTGCTAGATGAACGAAAGTCTCTCCACATGCTCAGTTCTGAGAGATAAGTGTGTGTGAAAGCCGTCCTTCACCTAGCTTGTTGGGAACACAAAGATTCTCTTCAGTTGCAAACTCCACTCTGTACATATATATGGGGAGGTACTAGCTCCAACTCGGTTTTACAGTGAAAACTGCAGGAAAGTTAAACCGGCACTTGGAAAAAGACGGAGAAACCAGAGTAAAATTTTCTCCTGCAACCAGTTCCCTTTGTGCTAGATGAACGAACGTCTCTCCACATGCTCAGTTCTGAGCGAAAAGTGTGTGTGAAAGCCGACCTTCATCTAGGTTGTTGGGAACACAAATTTTCTCTTCAGTTGCAAATTCCACTCCATACATATATATGGGGAGGTACTAGTTCCAACTCGGTTTTACAGTGAAAACTGCAGGAACTTCAAACCGGCACTAGGAAACAAACAGAGAAACCAGAGAACAGTTCCCCCAGCAACCCGTTCCCTTTGTGCTAGATGAACGAACGTCTCTCCACATGCTCAGTTCTGAGAGATAAGTGTGTGTGAAAGCCGTCCTTCACCTAGCTTGTTGGGAACACAAAGTTTCTCTTCAGTTGCAAACTCCACTCCATACATATATATGGGGAGGTACAAGATCCAAATACGTTTTACAGTGAAAACTGCAGGAACATCAAACCGGCACTAGGAAACAGACTGAGAAACCAGAGTAAAAGTTTCCCCTGCAACACGTTCCCTTTGTTCTAGATGAACGAACGTCTCTCCACATGCTCATTTCTGAGAGTTAAGTGTGTGTGAAAGCCGTCCTTCACCTAGCTTGTTGGGAACACAAAGTTTCTCTTCAGTTGCAAACTCCACTCCATACATATATATGGGGTGGTACAAGCTCCAACTCGATTTTACAGGGAAAACTGCAGGAACTTGAAACCGGCACTAGGAAACAGACCAAGAAACCAGAGTAAAAGTTTCTCCTGCAACCCGTTCCCTTTGTGCTAGATGAACGAACGCCTCTCCACATGCTCACTTCTGAGAGATAAGTGTGTGTGAAAGCTGTCCTTCACCTAGCTTGTTGGGAACACAAAGTTTCTCTTCAGTTGCAAACTCCACTCCATACATATATATGGGGAGGTACTAGTTCCAACTCGGTTTTACAGTGAAAACTGCAGGGATTTCAAACCGGCACTAGGAAACAGACCGAGAAACCAGAGTAATAGTTTCACCTGCAATCCGTTCCCTTTGTGCTAGATGAACGAACGTCTCTCCACATGCTCAGTTCTGAGAGATAAGTGTGTGTGAATGCCGTCCTTCACGTAGGTTGTTGGGAACACAAAGTTTCTCTTCAGTTGTAAACTCCACTCCATACATATATATGGGGAGGTACAAGCTCCAACTCGGTTTTACAGGAAAAATTGCAGGAACTTGAAACCGGCACTAGGAAACAGACCGAGAAACCAGAGTAAAAGTTTCTCCTGCAACCCGTTCCCTTTGTGCTAGATGAACAAACGTCTCTCCACATGCTCAGTTCTGAGAGATAACTGTGTGTGAAAGCCGTCCTTCACCTAGCTTGTTGGGAACACAAAGTTTCTCTTCAGTTGCAAACTCCACTCAATACATATATATGGGGAGGTACTAGCTCCAACTTGGTTTTACAGTGAAAACGGCAGGAACTTCAATTCGGCACTAGGAAACAGACCGAGATTCCAGAGTAAATGTTTCTCCTGCAACCCGTTCCCTTTGTGCTAGATGAACGATCGTCTCTCCACATGCTCAGTTCTGAGAGATAAGTATGTGTGAAAGCCGTACTTCACCTATCTTGTTGGGAACACAAAGTTTCTTTTCAGTTGCAAACTCCAATCCATAAATATATATGGGGAGGTACTAGCTCCAAATCGGTTTTACAGTGAAAACTGCAGGAACTTCAAACAGGCACTAGGAAACAGACCGAGAAACCAGAGTAATAGTTTCACCTGCAATCCGTTCAATTTGTGCTAGATGAAGGAACGTCTCTCCACATGCTCAGTTCTGAGAGATAAGTGTGTGTGAATGCCGTCCTTCAACTAGCTTGTTGGGAACACAAAGTTTCTCTTCAGTTGCAAACTCCACTCCATACATATATATGGGGAGGTACTAGCTCCAACTCGGTTTTACAGTGAAAACTGCAGGAACTTCAAACCGGTACTAGGAAACAGAGCGAGATACCCGAGTAAAAGTTTCTCCTGCAAACCGTTCCCTTTGTGCTAGATGAACGAACGTCTCTCCACATGCTCAGTTCTGAGAGATAAGTATGTGTGAAAGCCGTCCTTCACCTATCTTGTTGGGAACACAAAGTTTCTCTTTAGTTGCAAACTCCAATCCATACATATATATGGGGAGGTACTAGATCCATCTCGGTTTTACACTGAAAAATGCAGGAACATCAAACCGGCACAAGGAAACAGACTGAGAAACCTGAGTAAAAGTTTCTCCTGCAACACTTTCCATTTGTTCTAGATGAACGAACGTCTCTCTACATGCTCAGTTCTGAGAGATAAGTGTGTATGAAAGCCGTCCTTCACCTAGCTTGTTGGGAACACAAAGTTTCTCTTCAGTTGCAAACTCCACTCCATACATATATATGGGGAGCTACAAGCTCCAACTCGGTTTTACAGTGAAAACTACAGGAACTTCAAACCGGCACTTGGAAAAACACGGAGAAACCAGAGTAAAAGTTTCTCCTGCAACCCGTTCCCTTTGTGCTAGATGAACGAACGTCTCTCCACATGCTCAGTTCTGAGAGAAAATTGTGTTTGAAAGCCGAATTTCACCTAGCTTTTTGGGAACACAAAGTTTCTCTTCAGTTGCAAACTCCACTCCATACATATATATGGGGAGGAACTAGCTCCAACTCGGTTTTACAGTGAAAACTGCAGGAACTTCAAACCGGCACTAGGAAACAGACCGAGAAACCAGAGAAACAGTTCCTCCAGCAACCCGTTCCCTTTGTGCTAGATGAACGAACGTCTCTCCACATGCTCAGTTCTGAGAGATAAGTGTGTGTGAAAGCCGTCCTTCACCTATCTTGTTGGGAACACAAAATTTCTCTTCAGTTGCAAACTACAATCCATACATATATAGGGGGAGGTACTAGCTCCAACTCGGTATTACATTGAAAACTGCAGGAACTTCAAACCGGCACTAGGAAACAGACCGAGAAACAAGAGTAATAGTTTCACCTGCAACCCGTTCCCTTTGTGCTAGATGAACGAACGTCTCTCCACATGCTCAGTTCTGAGAGATAAGTTTGAGTGAAAGCCGTCCTTCACCTAGCTTGTTGGGAACACAAAGTTTCTCTTCAGTTGCATACTCCACTCCATACATATATATGGGGAGGTACTAGCTCCAACTCGGTTTTACAGTGAAAACAGCAGGAACTTCAAACCGGCACTAGGAATCAGACAGAGAAACCAGAGAAAAAGTTCCTCCAGCAACCCGTTCCCTTTGTGCTAGTTGAACGAATGTCTCTCCACATGCTCAGTTCTGAGAGATAAGTGTGTGTGAAAGCCGTCCTTCACCTAGCTTGTTGGGAACACAAAGTTTCTCTTCAGTTGCAAATACCACTCGATACATATATATGGGGAGGTACTAGCTCCAACTCGGTTTTACAGTGAAAACTGCAGGAACATCAAACCGGCACTAGGAAACAGACTGAGAAACCAGAGTAAAAGTTTCTCCTGCAACCCTTTCCCTTTGTTCTAGATGAACGAACTTCTCTCCACATGCTCATTTCTGAGAGTTAAGTGTGTGTGAAAGCCGTCCTTCACCTAGCTTGTTGGGAACACAAAGTTGGTCTTCATTTGCAAACTCCACTCGATACATATATATGGGGAGGTACTAGCTCCAACTCGGTTTTACAGTGAAAACTGCAGGAACTTCAAACCGGCACTAGGAAACAGACCGAGAAACCAGAGTAATAGTTTCTCCTGCAACCCGTTCCTTTTGTGCTAGATGAACGAACGTCTCTCAACATGCTCAGTTCTGAGAGATAATTTTGAGTGAAAGCCGTCCTTCACCTAGCTTGTTGGGAACACAAAGTTTCTCTTCAGTTGCATAATCCACTCCATACATATATATGGTGAGGTACTAGCTCCAACTCGGTTTTACAGTGAAAACTGCAGGAACAACAAACCGACACTAGGAAACATAGCGAGATACCAGAGTAAAAGATTCAAATGCAACCCGTTCCCTTTGTGCTAGATGAACGAACGTCTTTCCACATGCTCAGTTCTGAGAGATAAATGTGGGTGAAAGCCGTCCTTCATCTACCTTGTTGGGAACAAAAAGTTTCTCTACAGTTGCAAACTCCACTCCATACATATATATGGGGAGGTACTATCTCCAACTCGGTTTTACAGTGAAAACTGCAGGAACTTCAAACCGGCACTTGGAAAAACACGGAGAAACCAGAGTAAAACTTTCTCCTGCAACCCGTTCCCTTTGTGCTAGATGAACGAACGTCTCCCACATGCTCATTTCTGAGAGAAAATTGTGTGTGAAAGCCGACTTTCACCTAGCTTTTTGGGAACACAAAGTTTCTCTTCAGTTGCAAACTCCAATCCATACATATATATGGGGAGGAACTAGCTCCAACTCGGTTTTACAGTGAAAACTGCAGTAACTTCAAACCGGCACTAGGAAACAGACAGAGATACCAGAGAAACAGATCCTCCAGCAGCCCATTCCTTTTGTGCTAGATGAACGAAAGTCTCTCCACATGCTCAGTTCTGAGAGATAAGTGTGTGTGAAAGCCGTCCTTCACCTAGCTTGTTGGGAACACAAAGTTTCTCTTCAGTTGCAAACTCCACTCCATACATATATATGGGGTGGTACAAGCTCCAACTCGATTTTACAGGGAAAACTGCAGGAACTTGAAACCGGCACTAGGAAACAGACCAAGAAACCAGAGTAAAAGTTTCTCCTGCAACCCGTTCCCTTTGTGCTAGATGAACGAACGCCTCTCCACATGCTCACTTCTGAGAGATAAGTGTGTGTGAAAGCTGTCCTTCACCTAGCTTGTTGGGAACACAAAGTTTCTCTTCAGTTGCAAACTCCACTCCATACATATATATGGGGAGGTACTAGTTCCAACTCGGTTTTACAGTGAAAACTGCAGGGATTTCAAACCGGCACTAGGAAACAGACCGAGAAACCAGAGTAATAGTTTCACCTGCAATCCGTTCCCTTTGTGCTAGATGAACGAACGTCTCTCCACATGCTCAGTTCTGAGAGATAAGTGTGTGTGAATGCCGTCCTTCACGTAGGTTGTTGGGAACACAAAGTTTCTCTTCAGTTGTAAACTCCACTCCATACATATATATGGGGAGGTACAAGCTCCAACTCGGTTTTACAGGAAAAATTGCAGGAACTTGAAACCGGCACTAGGAAACAGACCGAGAAACCAGAGTAAAAGTTTCTCCTGCAACCCGTTCCCTTTGTGCTAGATGAACAAACGTCTCTCCACATGCTCAGTTCTGAGAGATAACTGTGTGTGAAAGCCGTCCTTCACCTAGCTTGTTGGGAACACAAAGTTTCTCTTCAGTTGCAAACTCCACTCAATACATATATATGGGGAGGTACTAGCTCCAACTTGGTTTTACAGTGAAAACGGCAGGAACTTCAATTCGGCACTAGGAAACAGACCGAGATTCCAGAGTAAATGTTTCTCCTGCAACCCGTTCCCTTTGTGCTAGATGAACGATCGTCTCTCCACATGCTCAGTTCTGAGAGATAAGTATGTGTGAAAGCCGTACTTCACCTATCTTGTTGGGAACACAAAGTTTCTTTTCAGTTGCAAACTCCAATCCATAAATATATATGGGGAGGTACTAGCTCCAAATCGGTTTTACAGTGAAAACTGCAGGAACTTCAAACAGGCACTAGGAAACAGACCGAGAAACCAGAGTAATAGTTTCACCTGCAATCCGTTCAATTTGTGCTAGATGAAGGAACGTCTCTCCACATGCTCAGTTCTGAGAGATAAGTGTGTGTGAATGCCGTCCTTCAACTAGCTTGTTGGGAACACAAAGTTTCTCTTCAGTTGCAAACTCCACTCCATACATATATATGGGGAGGTACTAGCTCCAACTCGGTTTTACAGTGAAAACTGCAGGAACTTCAAACCGGTACTAGGAAACAGAGCGAGATACCCGAGTAAAAGTTTCTCCTGCAAACCGTTCCCTTTGTGCTAGATGAACGAACGTCTCTCCACATGCTCAGTTCTGAGAGATAAGTATGTGTGAAAGCCGTCCTTCACCTATCTTGTTGGGAACACAAAGTTTCTCTTCAGTTGCAAACTCCAATCCATACATATATATGGGGAGGTACTAGATCCATCTCGGTTTTACACTGAAAAATGCAGGAACATCAAACCGGCACAAGGAAACAGACTGAGAAACCTGAGTAAAAGTTTCTCCTGCAACACTTTCCATTTGTTCTAGATGAACGAACGTCTCTCTACATGCTCAGTTCTGAGAGATAAGTGTGTGTGAAAGCCGTCCTTCACCTAGCTTGTTGGGAACACAAAGTTTCTCTTCAGTTGCAAACTCCACTCCATACATATATATGGGGAGCTACAAGCTCCAACTCGGTTTTACAGTGAAAACTACAGGAACTTCAAACCGGCACTTGGAAAAACACGGAGAAACCAGAGTAAAAGTTTCTCCTGCAACCCGTTCCCTTTGTGCTAGATGAACGAACGTCTCTCCACATGCTCAGTTCTGAGAGAAAATTGTGTTTGAAAGCCGAATTTCACCTAGCTTTTTGGGAACACAAAGTTTCTCTTCAGTTGCAAACTCCACTCCATACATATATATGGGGAGGAACTAGCTCCAACTCGGTTTTACAGTGAAAACTGCAGGAACTTCAAACCGGCACTAGGAAACAGACCGAGAAACCAGAGAAACAGTTCCTCCAGCAACCCGTTCCCTTTGTGCTAGATGAACGAACGTCTCTCCACATGCTCAGTTCTGAGAGATAAGTGTGTGTGAAAGCCGTCCTTCACCTATCTTGTTGGGAACACAAAATTTCTCTTCAGTTGCAAACTACAATCCATACATATATAGGGGGAGGTACTAGCTCCAACTCGGTATTACATTGAAAACTGCAGGAACTTCAAACCGGCACTAGGAAACAGACCGAGAAACAAGAGTAATAGTTTCACCTGCAACCCGTTCCCTTTGTGCTAGATGAACGAACGTCTCTCCACATGCTCAGTTCTGAGAGATAAGTTTGAGTGAAAGCCGTCCTTCACCTAGCTTGTTGGGAACACAAAGTTTCTCTTCAGTTGCATACTCCACTCCATACATATATATGGGGAGGTACTAGCTCCAACTCGGTTTTACAGTGAAAACAGCAGGAACTTCAAACCGGCACTAGGAATCAGACAGAGAAACCAGAGAAACAGTTCCTCCAGCAACCCGTTCCCTTTGTGCTAGTTGAACGAATGTCTCTCCACATGCTCAGTTCTGAGAGATAAGTGTGTGTGAAAGCCGTCCTTCACCTAGCTTGTTGGGAACACAAAGTTTCTCTTCAGTTGCAAATACCACTCGATACATATATATGGGGAGGTACTAGCTCCAACTCGGTTTTACAGTGAAAACTGCAGGAACATCAAACCGGCACTAGGAAACAGACTGAGAAACCAGAGTAAAAGTTTCTCCTGCAACCCTTTCCCTTTGTTCTAGATGAACGAACTTCTCTCCACATGCTCATTTCTGAGAGTTAAGTGTGTGTGAAAGCCGTCCTTCACCTAGCTTGTTGGGAACACAAAGTTGGTCTTCATTTGCAAACTCCACTCGATACATATATATGGGGAGGTACTAGCTCCAACTCGGTTTTACAGTGAAAACTGCAGGAACTTCAAACCGGCACTAGGAAACAGACCGAGAAACCAGAGTAATAGTTTCTCCTGCAACCCGTTCCTTTTGTGCTAGATGAACGAACGTCTCTCAACATGCTCAGTTCTGAGAGATAATTTTGAGTGAAAGCCGTCCTTCACCTAGCTTGTTGGGAACACAAAGTTTCTCTTCAGTTGCATAATCCACTCCATACATATATATGGTGAGGTACTAGCTCCAACTCGGTTTTACAGTGAAAACTGCAGGAACAACAAACCGACACTAGGAAACATAGCGAGATACCAGAGTAAAAGATTCAAATGCAACCCGTTCCCTTTGTGCTAGATGAACGAACGTCTTTCCACATGCTCAGTTCTGAGAGATAAATGTGGGTGAAAGCCGTCCTTCATCTACCTTGTTGGGAACAAAAAGTTTCCCTACAGTTGCAAACTCCACTCCATACATATATATGGGGAGGTACTATCTCCAACTCGGTTTTACAGTGAAAACTGCAGGAACTTCAAACCGGCACTTGGAAAAACACGGAGAAACCAGAGTAAAACTTTCTCCTGCAACCCGTTCCCTTTGTGCTAGATGAACGAACGTCTCCCACATGCTCATTTCTGAGAGAAAATTGTGTGTGAAAGCCGACTTTCACCTAGCTTTTTGGGAACACAAAGTTTCTCTTCAGTTGCAAACTCCAATCCATACATATATATGGGGAGGAACTAGCTCCAACTCGGTTTTACAGTGAAAACTGCAGTAACTTCAAACCGGCACTAGGAAACAGACAGAGATACCAGAGAAACAGATCCTCCAGCAGCCCATTCCTTTTGTGCTAGATGAACGAAAGTCTCTCCACATGCTCAGTTCTGAGAGATAAGTGTGTGTGAAAGCCGTCCTTCACCTAGCTTGTTGGGAACACAAAGTTTCTCTTCAGTTGCAAACTCCACTCCATACATATATATGGGGAGGTACTAGCTCCAACTCGGTTTTACAGTGAAAACTGCAGGAACATCAAACTGGCACTAGGAAACAGACTGAGAAACCAGAGTAAAAGTTTCTCCTGCAACCCGTTCCCTTTGTTCTAGATGAACGAACGTCTTTCCACATGCTCAGTTCTGAGAGTTAAGTATGTGTGACAGCCATTCTTCACCTAGCTTGTTGGGAACACAAAGATTCTCTTCATTTGCAAACTCCACTCCATACATATATATGGGGAGGTACTAGCTCCAACACGGTTTTACAGTGAAAACTGCAGGAACTTCAAACCGGCACTAGGAAACAGACTGAGAAACCAGAGTAAAAGTTTCTCCTGCAACCCGTTCCCTTTGTGCAAGATGAACGAACGACTCTCCACATGCTCAGTTCTGAGTGATAAGTGTGTGTGAAAGCCGTCCTTCATCTAGCTTGTTGGGAACACAAAGTTTCTCTTCAGTTGCAAACTCCACTCCATACATATATATGGGGAGGTACAAGCTCCAAATCGGTTTTACAGTGAAAACTGCAGGAACTTCAAACCGGCACTAGGAAACAGACTAAGAAACCAGAGTAAAAGTTTCTCCTACAGCCCGTTACCTTTGTGCTAGATGAACGAACGTCTCTCCACATGCTCAGTTCTGAGAGATAAGTGTGTGTGAAAGCCGTCCTTCACCTAGCTTGTTGGGAACACAAAGTTTCTCTTCAGTTGCAAACTCCACTCCATACATATATATGGGGAGGTACTAGCTCCAACTCGGTTTTACAGTGAAAACTGCAGGAACTTCAAACCGGCACTAGGAAACAGACCGAGATACCAGAGTAAAAGTTTCTCCTGCAACCCGTTCCATTTGTGCTAGATGAACGAACGTCTCTCCACATGCTCAGTTCTGAGAGATAAGTATGTGTGAAAGACGTTCCTTCACCTAACTTGTTGGGAACACAAAGTTTCTCTTCAGTTGCAAACTCCAATCCATACATATATATGGGGAGGTACTAGATCCAACTCGGTTTTACAGTGAAAACTGCAGGAACATCAAACCGACACTAGGAAACAGAGCGAGATCCCAGAGTAAAAGTTTCTCCTGCAACCCGTTCCATTTGTGCTAGATGAACGAACGTCTGTCCACATGCTCAGTTCTGAGAGATAATATTGTGTGAAAGCTGTCCTTCACATATCTTGTTGGGAACACAAAGTTTCTCTTCAGTTGCAAACTCCAATCCATACATATACATGGGGAGGTACTAGATCCATCTCGATTTTACAGTGAAAAATGCAGGAACATCAAACCGGCAAGAGGAAACAGACTGAGAAACCAGAGTAAAAGTTTCTCCTGCAACCCGTTCCCTTTGTGCTACATGAACGAACGTCTCTCCACATGCTCAGTTCTGAGAGATAAGTGTGTGTGAAAGCCGTCCTTCACCTAGCTTGTTGGGAACACAAAGTTTCTCTTCAGTTGCAAACTCCACTCCATACATATATATGGGGAGGTACTAGCTCCAACACGGTTTTACAGTGAAAACGTCAGGAACTTCAATTCGGCACTAGGAAACAGACCGAGATACCAGAGTAAATGTTTCTCCTGCAACCCGTTCCATTTGTGCTAGATGAACGAACGTCTCTCCACATGCTCAGTTCTGAGAGATATGTATGTGTGAAAGCCGTCCTTCACCTATCTTGTTGGGAACACAAAGTTTCTCTTCAGTTGCAAACTCCAATCCATAAATATATATGGGGAGGTACTAGTTCCAACTCGGTTTTACAGTGAAAACTGCAGGAACTTCAAACCGGCACTAGGAAACAGACCAAGAACCAGAGTAATAGTTTCATCTGCAATCCGTTCCCTTTGTGCTAGATGAACGAAAGTCTCTCCACATGCTCAGTTCTGAGAGATAACTGTGTGTGAATGAAGTCCTTCACCTAGCTTGTTGGGAACACAAAGTTTCTCTTCAGTTGCAAACTCCACTCCATACATATATATGGGGAGGAACAAGCTCCAACTCGGTTTTACAGGGAAAACTGCAGGAACTTGAAACCGGCACTAGGAAACAGACCGAGAAACCAGAGTAAAAGTTTCTCCTGCAACCCGTTCCCTTTGTGCTAGATGAACGAACGTCTCTCCACATGCTCAGTTCTGAGAGATAAGTGTGTGTGAAAGCCGTCCTTCACCTAGCTTGTTGGGAACACAAAGTTTCTCTTCAGTTGCAAACTCCACTCCGTACATATATATGGGGAGGTACTAGCTCCAACTCGGTTTTACAGTGAAAACGGCAGGAACTTCTATTCGGCACTAGGAAACAGACCGAGATACCAGAGTAAATGTTTCTCCTGCAACCCATTCCCTTTTTGCTAGATGAACGAACGTCTCTCCACATGCTCAGTTCTGAGAGATAATTATGTGTGAAAGCCTTCCTTCACCTATCTTGTTGGGAACACAAAGTTTCTCTTCAGTTGCAAACTACAATCCATAAATATATATGGGTAGGTACTAGATCCAACTCGGTTTTACAGTGAAAACTGCAGGAACTTCAAACCGGCACTAGGAAACAGACCGAGAAACCAGAGTAATAGTTTCACCTGCAATCCGTTCCCTTTGTGCTAGATGAACGAACGTCTCTCCACATGCTCAGTTCTGAGAGATAAGTGTGTGTGAATGCCGTCCTTCACCTAGCTTGTTGGGAACACAAAGTTTCTCTACAGGTGCAAACTCCACTCCATACATATATATGGGGAGGTACTAGCTCCAACTCGGTTTTACAGTGAAAACTGCAGGAACTTCAAACCGGTACTAGGAAACAGAGCGAGATACCAGAGTAAAAGTTTCTCCTGCAAACCGTTCCCTTTGTGCTAGATGAACGAACGTCTCTCCACATGCTCAATTCTGAGAGATAAGTATGTGTGAAAGCCGTCCTTCACCTAACTTGTAGGGAACACAAATTTTCTCTTCAGTTGCAAACCCCAATCCATACATATATATGGGGAGGTACTAGATCCATCTCGGTTTTACAGTGAAAAATGCAGGAACATCAAACCGGCACAAGGAAACAGACTGAGAAACTTGAGTAAATTTTCACCTGCAACACTTTCCCTTTGTTATAGATGAACGAACGTCTCTCCACATGCTCAGTTCTGAGAGAAAATTGTGTGTGAAAGCCGACTTTCAACTAGCATTTTGGGAACACAAAGTTTCTCTTCAGTTGCAAACTCCACTCCATACATATATATGGGGAGGAACTAGCTCCAACTCGGTTTTGCAGTGAAAACTGCAGGAACTTCAAACCGGCACTAGGAAACAGACAGAGAAACCAGAGAAACAGTTCCTCCAGCAACCCGTTCCCTTTGTGCTAGATGAACGAACGTCTCTCCACATGCTCAGTTCTGAGAGATAAGTGTGTGTGAAAGCCGTCCTTCACCTATCTTGTTGGGAACACAAAGTTTCTCTTCAGTTGCAAACTCCAATCCATACATATATAGGGGGAGTAACTAGCTCCAACTCGGTTTTACAGTGAAAACTGCAGGAACTTCAAACCGGCACTAGGAAACAGACCGAGAAACCAGAGTAATAGTTTCTCCTGCAACCCGTTCCCTTTGTGCTAGTTGAACGAACGTCTCTACACATGCTCAGTTCTGAGAGATAAGTTTGAGTGAAAGCCGTCCTTCACCTAGCTTGTTGGGAACACAAAGTTTCTCTTCAGTTGCATACTCCACTCCATACATATATATGGGGAGGTACGAGCTCCAACTCGGTTTTACAGTGAAAACTGCAGGAACATCAAACCGACACTAGGAAACAGCGAGATACCAGAGTAAAAGTTTCTCCTGCAACCCGTTCCCTTTGTGCTAGATGAACGAACGTCTCTGCACATGCTCAGTTCTGAGCGAAAATTGTGTGTGAAAGCCGACCTTCACCTAGCTTGTTGGGAACACTAAGTTTCTCTTCAGTTGCAAATTCCACTCCATACATATATATGGGAGGATCTAGTTCCAACTCGGTTTTACAGTGAAAACTGCAGGAACTTCAAACCGGCACTAGGAAACAGACAGAGAAACCAGAGAAACAGTTCCTCCAGCAACCCGTTCCCTTTGTGCTAGATGAACGATTGTCTCTCCACATGCTCAGTTCTGAGAGATAAGTGTGTGTGTAAGCCGTCCTTCACCTAGCTTGTTGGGAACACAAAGTTTCTCTTCAGTTGCAAACTCCACTCCATACATATATATGTGGAGGTACAAGCTCCAAATCGGTTTTACAGTGAAAACTGCAGGAACATCAAACAGGCACTAGGAAACAGACTGAGAAACCAGAGTAAATGTTTACCTGCAACCCGTTCCCTTTGTGCTAGATGAACGAACGTCTCTCCACATGCTCAGTTCTGAGAGATAAGTATGTGTGAAAGCCCTCCTTCACCAATCTTGTTGGGAACACAAAGTTTCTCTTCAGTTGCAAACTCCACTCCATATATATATATGGGGAAGTACAAGCTCCAACTCGATTTTACAGGGAAAACTGCAGGAACTTCAAACCGGCACTAGGAAACAGACCGAGAAACCAGAGTAATAGTTTCACCTGCACACCGTTCCCTTTGTGCTAGATGAACGAACGTCTCTCCACATGCTCAGTTCTGAGAGATAAGTGTGTGTGAAAGCCCTCCTTCACCTATCTTGTTGGGAACACAAAGTTTCTCTTCAGTTGCAAACTCCAATCCATACATATATATGGGGAGGTACTAGATCCATCTCGGTTTTACAGTGAAAAATGCAGGAACATCAAACCGGCACTAGGAAACAGACTGAGAAACCAGAGTAAAAGTTTCACCTGCAACACGTTCCCTTTGTTCTAGATGAACGAACGTCTCTCCACATGCTCAGTTCTGAGAGTTAAGTGTGTGTGAAAGCCGTCCTTCACCTAGATTGTTGGGAACACAAAGTTTCTCTTCATTTGCCAACTCCACTCCATACATATATATGGGGAGGTACTAGCTCCAACTTGGTTTTACAGTGAAAACTGCAGGAACTTCAAACCGGCACTAGGAAACAGACTGAGAAACCAGAGTAAAAGTTTCCCTGCAACCCGTTCCCTTTGTGCTAGATGAACGAACGTCTCTCCACATGCTCAGTTCTGAGATATAAGTGGGTGTGAAAGCCGTCCTTCACCTAGCTTGTTGGGAACACAAAGTTTCTCTTCAGTTGCAAACTCCACTCCATACATATATATGGGGATGTACAAGCTCCAACTCGGTTTTACAGGGAAAAATGCAGGAACTTCAAACCGGCACTAGGAAACAGACCGAGAAACCAGAGTAATAGTTTCACCTGCAATCCGTTCCCTTTGTGCTAGATGAACGAACGTCTCTCCACATGCTCTGTTCTGAGAGATAAGTGTGTGTGAATGCCGTCCTTCACATAGCTTGTTGGGAAAACAAAGTTTCTCTTCAGTTGCAAACTCCACTCCATACATATATATGGGGATGTACTAGATCCATCTCGGTTTTACAGTGAAAAATGCAGGAACATCAAACCGGCACTAGGAAACAGACTGAGAAACCAGAGTAAAAGTTTCACCTGCAACACGTTCCCTTTGTTCTAGATGAACGAACGTCTCTCCACATGCTCAGTTCTGAGAAATAAGTGTGTGTGAAAGCCGTCCTTCATCTACCTTGTTGGGAACACAAAGTTTCTCTACAGTTGCAAACTCCAATCCATACATATGTATGGGGAGGTACTAGCTCCAACTCGGTTTTACAGTGAAAACTGCAGGAACTTCAAACCGGCACTAGGAAACAGAATGAGAAACCAGAATAAAAATTTCTCCTGCAACCCGTTCCATTTGTGCTAGATGAACGAACGTCTCTCCACATGCTCAGTTCTGAGAGATAAGTGTGTGTGAAAGCCGTCCTTCACCTATCTTGTTAGGAACACAAAGTTTCTCTTCAGTTGCAGACTCCACTCCATACATATATATGGGGAGGTACTAGCTCCAACTCGGTTTTACAGTGAAAACTGCAGGAACTTCAAACCGGCTCTTGGAAAAACACGGAGAAACCAGAGTAAAAGTTTCTCCTGCAACCCGTTCCCTTTGTGCTAGATGAACGAACTTCTCTCCACATGCTCAGTTCTGAGAGAAAATTGTGTGTGAAAGCCGACTTTCAACTAGCTTTTTGGGAACACAAAGTTTCTCTTCAGTTGCAAACTCCACTCCATACATATATATGGGGAGGAACTAGCTCCAACTCGGTTTTACAGTGAAAACTGCAGTAACTTCAAACCGGCACTAGGAAACAGAACGAGAAACCAGAGAAACAGTTCCTCCAGCAAACCGTTCACTTTGTGCTAGATGAACGAACGTCTCTCCACATGCTCAGTTCTGAGAGATAAGTGTGTGTGAAAGCCGTCCTTCACCTAGCTTGTTGGGAACACAAAGTTTCTCTTCAGTTGCAAACTCCACTCCATACATATATATGGGGAGGAACTAGCTCCAACTCGGTTTTACAGTGAAAACTGCAGGAACTTCAAACCGGCACTAGTAAACAGACTGAGAAACCAGAGTAAAAGTTTCTCCTGCAACCCGTTCCCTTTGTGCTAGATGAACGAACGTCTCTCCACATGCTCAGTTCTGAGATATAAGTGTGTGTGAAAGCCGTCCTTCACCTAGCTTGTTGGGAAAACAAAGTTTCTCTTCAGTTGCAAACACCACTCCATACATATATATGGGGAGGTACAAGCTCCAAATCGGTTTTACAGTGAAAACTGCAGGAACATCAAACCGGCACTAGGAAACAGACTGAGAAACCAGAGAAAAAGTTTTTCCTGCATCCCGTTCCCTTTGTTCTAGATGAACGAACGTCTCTCCACATGATCATTTCTGAGAGTTAAGTGTGTGTGAAAGCCGTCCTTCACCTAGCTTGTTGGGAAAACAAAGTTTCTCTTCAGTTGCAAATTCCACTCCATACAAATATATGGGGAGGTACAAGCTCCAAATCGGTTTTACAGTGAAAACTGCAGGAACTTCAAACCGGCACTAGGAAACAGACTGAGAAACCAGAGTAAAAGTTTCTCCTGCAACCCGTTCCCTTTGTGCTACATGAACGAACGTCTCTCCACATGCTCAGTTCTGAGAGATAAGTGTGTGTGAAAGCCGTCCTTCACCTAGCTTGTTGGGAACACAAAGTTTCTCTTCAGTTGCAAACTCCACTCCATACATATATATGGGGAGGTACTAGCTCCAACTCGGTTTTACAGTGAAAACTGGAGGAAATTCAAACCGGCACTAGGAAACAGACTGAGAAACCAGAGTAATAGTTTCACCTGCAATCCGTTCCCTTTGTGCTAGATGAACGAACGTCTCTCCACACGCTCAGTTCTGAGAGATAAGTATGTGAGAAAGCCGTCCTTCACCTTGCTTGTTGGGAACACAAAGTTTCTCTTCAGTTGCAAACTCCAATCCATACATATATATGGGGAGGTACTAGATCCAACTCGGTTTTACAGTGAAAACTGCAGGAACTTCAAACTGGCACTAGGAAATAGAGCGAGATACCAGAGTAAAAGTTTCTCCTGCAACCCGTTCCCTTTGTGCTAGATGAACGAACGTCTCTCCACATGCTCAGTTCTGAGAGATAAGTATGTGTGAAAGCCTTCCTTCATCTACCTTGTTGGGAACACAAAGTTTCTCTAGAGTTGCAAACCCACTCCATATATATATATGGGGAGGTACAATCAACAACTCTGTTTTACAGTGAAAACTGCAGGAACTTCAAACCGGCACTAGGAAACAGACCGAGAAATCAGAGAAAAAATTTCTCCTGCAACCCGTTCCCTTTGTGCTAGATGAACGAACGTCTCTCCACATGCTCAGTTCTGAGAGATAAGTGTGTGTGAAAGCCGTCCTTCACCTAGCTTGTTGGGAAAACAAAGTTACTCTTCAGTTGCAAACTCCACTCCATACATATATATGGGGAGGTACAAGCTCCAACTCGGTTTTACAGTGAAAACTGCAGGAACTTCAAATCGGCACTAGGAAACAGACAGAGAAACTAGAGAAACAGTTCCTCCAGCAACCCGTTCCATTTGTGCTAGATGATGAACGTCTCTCCACATGCCCACTTCTGAGAGATAAGTATGTGTGAAAGCCGTCCTTCACCTATCTTGTTGGGAACACAAAGATTCTCTTCAGTTGCAAACTCCACTCCATACATATATATGGTGAGGTACTAACTCCAACTCGGTTTTACAGTGAAAACTGCAGGAACTTCAAACCGGCAGTAGGAAACAGACCGTGAAACCAGAGTAATAGTTTCTCCTGCAACCCGTTCCCTTTGTGCTAGATGAACGAACGTCTCTCCACATGCTCAGTTCTGAGAGATAAGTGTGTGTGAAAGCCGACCTTCACCTAGCTTGTTGGGAACACAAAGTTTCTCTTCAGTTGCAAACTCCACTCCATACATATATATGGGGAGGTACTAGCTCCAACTCGGTTTTACACTGAAAACTGCAGGAACATCAAACCGACACTAGGAAACAGAGCGAGATACCAGAGTAAAAGTTTCTCTTGCAACACGTTCCCTTTGTGCTAGATGAACGAAAGTCTCTCCAAATGCTCAGTTCTGAGAGATAAGTATGTGTGAAAGACGTCCTTCACATATCTTGTTGGGTACACAAAGTTTCTCTTCAGTTGCAAACTCCAATAAATACATATATATGGGGAGGTACTAGATCCATCTCGATTTTACAGTGAAAAATGCAGGAACATCAAACCAGCACTATGAAACAGACTGAGAAACCAGAGTAAAAGTTTCTCCTGTAACCCGTTCCTTTTGTTCTAGATGAACGAACGTCTCGCCACATGCTCAGTTCTGAGAGATAAGTGTGCGTGAAAGCCGTCCTTCATCTACCTTGTTGAGAACAAAAAGTTCCTCTAAAGTTGCAAATTCCACTCCATACATATATATGGGGAGGTACTAGCTCCAACTCGGTTTTACAGTGAAAACTGCAGGAACTTCAAACCGGCACTAGGAAACAGACCGAGAAACCAGAGTAAAAATTTCTCCTGCAACCCGTTCCCTTTGTGCTAGATGAACGAACGTCTCTCCACATGCTCAGTTCTGAGAGATAAGTGTGTGTGAAAGCCGTCCTACACCTAGCTTGTTGGGAACACAAAGATTCTCTTCAGTTGCAAACACCACTCCATACATATATATGGGGAGGTACTAGCTCCAACTCGGTTTTACAGTGAATACTGCAGGAACTTCAAACCGGCACTAGGAAACAGACCAATATACCAGAGTAAAAGTTTCTCCTGCAACCCGTTCCCTTTGTGCTAGATGAACGAACGTCTCTCCACATGCTCATTTCTGAGAGATAAGTGTGTGTGAAAGCCGTCCTTCACATACCTTGTTAGGAACACAAAGTTTCTCTTCAGTTGCAAACTCCACTCCATACATATATATGGGGAGGTAATAGCTCCAACTCGGATTTACAGTGAAAACTGCAGGAACTTCAAACCGGCACTAGGAAACAGACCGAGAAACCAGAGTAAAAGTTTCTCCTGCAACCCGTTCCTTTGTTCTAGATGAACGAAAGACTCTCCACATGCTCAGTTCTGAGAGATATGTGTGTGTGAAAGCCGTCCTTCATCTAGCTTGTTGGGAACACAAAGTTTCTCTTCAGTTGCTATCGTCACTCCATACATAAATATGGGGAGGTACTAGCTCCAACTCGGTTTTACAGTGAAAACTGCAGGAACTTCAAACCGGCACTAGGAAACAGACCGAGAAACCAGAGTAAAAGTTTCTCCTGCATCCCTTTCCCTTTGTGCTACATGAATGAACGTCTCTCCACATGCTCAGTTCTGAGAGAAAACTATGTGTGAAAGCCGTCCTTCACCTAGCTTGTTGGGAACACAAAGTTTCTCTTCAGTTGCAAACTCCACTCCATACATATATGCGGGGAGGTACTAACTCCAACTCGGTTTTACAGTGAAAACTGCAGGAACATCAAACCGGCACTAGGAAACAGACTGAGAAACCAGAGTAAATGTTTCTCCTGCAACCCGTTCCCTTTGTGCTAGATGAACGAACGTCTCTCCACAAGCTCAGTTCTGAGAGATAAGTGTGTGTGAAAGCCGTCCTTCACCTAGTTTGTTGGGAACACAAAGTTTCTCTTCAGTTGCAAACTCCACTCCATACATATATATGGGGAGTTACTAGCTCCAACTCGGTTTTACAGTGAAACTGCAGGAACTTCAAACTGGCACTAGGAAACAGACCGAGAGACCAGAGTAAAAGTTTCTCCTGCAACCCGTTCCCTTTGTTCTAGATGAACGAAAGTCTCTCCACATGCTCAGTTCTGAGAGATATGTGTGTGTGAAAGCCGTCCTTCAACTAGCTTGTTGGGAACACAAATTATCTCTTCAGTTGCAAACCCCACTCCATACATATATATGGGGAGGTACTAGCTCCAACTCGGTTTTACAGTGAAAACTGCAGGAACTTCAAACCGGCACTTGGAAACAGACCGAGAACCAGAGTAAAAGTTTCCCCTGCAACAAGTTCCTTTGTGCTAGATGAACGAACGTCTCTCCACATGCTCAGTTCTGAGAGATAAGTGTGTGTGAAAGCCGCCCTTCAACTAACTGGTTGGGAACACAAAGTTTCTCTTCAGTTGCAAACTCCACTCCATACATATATATGGGGAGGTACAAGCTCCAACTCGCTTTTACAGTGAAAACTGCAGGAACTTCAAACCGGCACTAGGAAACAGACCGAGAAACCAGAGTTATAGTTTCTCCTGCAACCCGTTCCCTTTGTGCTAGATGAACGAACGTCTCTCCACATGCTCAGTTCTGAGAGATAAGTGTGTGTGAAAGCCGTCCTTCACCTAGCTTGTTGGGAAAACAAAGTTACTCTTCAGTTGCAAACTCCACTCCATACATATATATGGGGAGGTACAAGCTCCAACTCGGTTTTACAGTGAAAACTGCAGGAACTTCAAATCGGCACTAGGAAACAGACAGAGAAACCAGAGAAACAGTTCCTCCAGCAACCCGTTCCATTTGTGCTAGATGATGAACGTCTCTCCACATGCCCACTTCTGAGAGATAAGTATGTGTGAAAGCCGTCCTTCACCTATCTTGTTGGGAACACAAAGATTCTCTTCAGTTGCAAACTCCACTCCATACATATATATGGTGAGGTACTAACTCCAACTCGGTTTTACAGTGAAAACTGCAGGAACTTCAAACCGGCAGTAGGAAACAGACCGTGAAACCAGAGTAATAGTTTCTCCTGCAACCCGTTCCCTTTGTGCTAGATGAACGAACGTCTCTCCACATGCTCAGTTCTGAGAGATAAGTGTGTGTGAAAGCCGACCTTCACCTAGCTTGTTGGGAACACAAAGTTTCTCTTCAGTTGCAAACTCCACTCCATACATATATATGGGGAGGTACTAGCTCCAACTCGGTTTTACACTGAAAACTGCAGGAACATCAAACCGACACTAGGAAACAGAGCGAGATACCAGAGTAAAAGTTTCTCTTGCAACACGTTCCCTTTGTTCTAGATGAACGAAAGTCTCTCCAAATGCTCAGTTCTGAGAGATAAGTATGTGTGAAAGACGTCCTTCACATATCTTGTTGGGTACACAAAGTTTCTCTTCAGTTGCAAACTCCAATAAATACATATATATGGGGAGGTACTAGATCCATCTCGATTTTACAGTGAAAAATGCAGGAACATCAAACCAGCACTATGAAACAGACTGAGAAACCAGAGTAAAAGTTTCTCCTGTAACCCGTTCCTTTTGTTCTAGATGAACGAACGTCTCGCCACATGCTCAGTTCTGAGAGATAAGTGTGCGTGAAAGCCGTCCTTCATCTACCTTGTTGAGAACAAAAAGTTCCTCTAAAGTTGCAAATTCCACTCCATACATATATATGGGGAGGTACTAGCTCCAACTCGGTTTTACAGTGAAAACTGCAGGAACTTCAAACCGGCACTAGGAAACAGACCGAGAAACCAGAGTAAAAATTTCTCCTGCAACCCGTTCCCTTTGTGCTAGATGAACGAACGTCTCTCCACATGCTCAGTTCTGAGAGATAAGTGTGTGTGAAAGCCGTCCTTCACCTAGCTTGTTGGGAACACAAAGATTCTCTTCAGTTGCAAACACCACTCCATACATATATATGGGGAGGTACTAGCTCCAACTCGGTTTTACAGTGAATACTGCAGGAACTTCAAACCGGCACTAGGAAACAGACCAATATACCAGAGTAAAAGTTTCTCCTGCAACCCGTTCCCTTTGTGCTAGATGAACGAACGTCTCTCCACATGCTCAGTTCTGAGAGATAAGTGTGTGTGAAAGCCGTCCTTCACATAGCTTGTTAGGAACACAAAGTTTCTCTTCAGTTGCAAACTCCACTCCATACATATATATGGGGAGGTAATAGCTCCAACTCGGATTTACAGTGAAAACTGCAGGAACTTCAAACCGGCACTAGGAAACAGACCGAGAAACCAGAGTAAAAGTTTCTCCTGCAACCCGTTCCCTTTGTGCTAGATGAACGAAAGACTCTCCACATGCTCAGTTCTGAGAGATATGTGTGTGTGAAAGCCGTCCTTCATCTAGCTAGTTGGGAACACAAAGTTTCTCTTCAGTTGCAATCGTCACTCCATACATAAATATGGGGAGGTACTAGCTCCAACTCGGTTTTACAGTGAAAACTGCAGGAACTTCAAACCAGCACTAGGAAACAGACCGAGAAACCAGAGTAAAAGTTTCTCCTGCAACCCTTTCCCTTTGTGCTACATGAATGAACGTCTCTCCACATGCTCAGTTCTGAGAGATAACTATGTGTGAAAGCCGTCCTTCACCTAGCTTGTTGGGAACACAAAGTTTCTCTTCAGTTGCAAACTCCACTCCATACATATATGCGGGGAGGTACTAACTCCAACTCGGTTTTACAGTGAAAACTGCAGGAACATCAAACCGGCACTAGGAAACAGACTGAGAAACCAGAGTAAATGTTTCTCCTGCAACCCGTTCCCTTTGTGCTAGATGAACGAACGTCTCTCCACAAGCTCAGTTCTGAGAGATAAGTGTGTGTGAAAGCCGTCCTTCACCTAGTTTGTTGGGAACACAAAGTTTCTCTTCAGTTGCAAACTCCACTCCATACATATATATGGGGAGTTACTAGCTCCAACTCGGTTTTACAGTGAAACTGCAGGAACTTCAAACCGGCACTAGGAAACAGACCGAGAGACCAGAGTAAAAGTTTCTCCTGCAACCCGTTCCCTTTGTTCTAGATGAACGAAAGTCTCTCCACATGCTCAGTTCTGAGAGATATGTGTGTGTGAAAGCCGTCCTTCAACTAGCTTGTTGGGAACACAAATTATCTCTTCAGTTGCAAACGCCACTCCATACATATATATGGGGAGGTACTAGCTCCAATTCGGTTTTACAGTGAAAACTGCATGAACTTCAAACCGGCACTTGGAAACAGACCGAGAACCAGAGTAAAAGTTTCCCCTGCAACAAGTTCCTTTGTGCTAGATGAAAGAACGTCTCTCCACATGCTCAGTTCTGAGAGATAAGTGTGTGTGAAAGCCGCCCTTCAACTAACTGGTTGGGAACACAAAGTTTCTCTTCAGTTGCAAACTCCACTCCATACATATATATGGGGAGGTACAAGCTCCAACTCGCTTTTACAGTGAAAACTGCAGGAACTTCAAACCGGCACTAGGAAACAGACCGAGAAACCAGAGTTATAGTTTCTCCTGCAACCCGTTCCCTTTGTGCTAGATGAACGAACGTCTCTCCACATGCTCAGTTCTGAGAGATAAGTGTGTGTGAAAGCCGTCCTTCACCTAGCTTGTTGGGAAAACAAAGTTACTCTTCAGTTGCAAACTCCACTCCATACATATATATGGGGAGGTACAAGCTCCAACTCGGTTTTACAGTGAAAACTGCAGGAACTTCAAATCGGCACTAGGAAACAGACAGAGAAACCAGAGAAACAGTTCCTCCAGCAACCCGTTCCATTTGTGCTAGATGATGAACGTCTCTCCACATGCCCACTTCTGAGAGATAAGTATGTGTGAAAGCCGTCCTTCACCTATCTTGTTGGGAACACAAAGATTCTCTTCAGTTGCAAACTCCACTCCATACATATATATGGTGAGGTACTAACTCCAACTCGGTTTTACAGTGAAAACTGCAGGAACTTCAAACCGGCAGTAGGAAACAGACCGTGAAACCAGAGTAATAGTTTCTCCTGCAACCCGTTCCCTTTGTGCTAGATGAACGAACGTCTCTCCACATGCTCAGTTCTGAGAGATAAGTGTGTGTGAAAGCCGACCTTCACCTAGCTTGTTGGGAACACAAAGTTTCTCTTCAGTTGCAAACTCCACTCCATACATATATATGGGGAGGTACTAGCTCCAACTCGGTTTTACACTGAAAACTGCAGGAACATCAAACCGACACTAGGAAACAGAGCGAGATACCAGAGTAAAAGTTTCTCTTGCAACACGTTCCCTTTGTGCTAGATGAACGAAAGTCTCTCCAAATGCTCAGTTCTGAGAGATAAGTATGTGTGAAAGACGTCCTTCACATATCTTGTTGGGTACACAAAGTTTCTCTTCAGTTGCAAACTCCAATAAATACATATATATGGGGAGGTACTAGATCCATCTCGATTTTACAGTGAAAAATGCAGGAACATCAAACCAGCACTATGAAACAGACTGAGAAACCAGAGTAAAAGTTTCTCCTGTAACCCGTTCCTTTTGTTCTAGATGAACGAACGTCTCGCCACATGCTCAGTTCTGAGAGATAAGTGTGCGTGAAAGCCGTCCTTCATCTACCTTGTTGAGAACAAAAAGTTCCTCTAAAGTTGCAAATTCCACTCCATACATATATATGGGGAGGTACTAGCTCCAACTCGGTTTTACAGTGAAAACTGCAGGAACTTCAAACCGGCACTAGGAAACAGACCGAGAAACCAGAGTAAAAATTTCTCCTGCAACCCGTTCCCTTTGTGCTAGATGAACGAACGTCTCTCCACATGCTCAGTTCTGAGAGATAAGTGTGTGTGAAAGCCGTCCTTCACCTAGCTTGTTGGGAACCCAAAGATTCTCTTCAGTTGCAAACACCACTCCATACATATATATGGGGAGGTACTAGCTCCAACTCGGTTTTACAGTGAATACTGCAGGAACTTCAAACCGGCACTAGGAAACAGACCAATATACCAGAGTAAAAGTTTCTCCTGCAACCCGTTCCTTTGTGCTAGATGAACGAAAGTCTCTCCACATGCTCAGTTCTGAGAGATATGTGTGTGTGAAAGCCGTCCTTCAACTAGCTTGTTGGGAACACAAATTATCTCTTCAGTTGCAAACCCCACTCCATACATATATATGGGGAGGTACTAGCTCCAACTCGGTTTTACAGTGAAAACTGCAGGAACTTCAAACCGGCACTTGGAAACAGACCGAGAACCAGAGTAAAAGTTTCCCCTGCAACAAGTTCCTTTGTGCTAGATGAACGAACGTCTCTCCACATGCTCAGTTCTGAGAGATAAGTGTGTGTGAAAGCCGCCCTTCAACTAACTGGTTGAGAACACAAAGTTTCTCTTCAGTTGCAAACTCCACTCCATACATATATATGGGGAGGTACAAGCTCCAACTCGCTTTTACAGTGAAAACTGCAGGAACTTCAAACCGGCACTAGGAAACAGACCGAGAAACCAGAGTTATAGTTTCTCCTGCAACCCGTTCCTTTTGTGCTACAGGAACGAACGTCACTCCACATGCTCAGTTCTGAGAGATAAGTGTGTGTGAAAGCCGTCCTTCACCTAGCTTGTTGGGAACACAAAGTTTCTCTTCAGTTGCAAACTCCAATCCATACATATATATGTGTAGGTACTAGCTCCAACTCGGTTTTACAGTAAAAAGTGCAGGAAATTCAAGCCGGCACTAGGAAAAGAACCGAGAACCCGAGTAAAAGTTTCTCCTGCAACCCGTTCCATTTGTGCTAGATGAACGAACGTCTCTCCACATGCTCAGTTCTGAGACATAAGTGTGTGTGAAAGCTGTCCTTCACCTAGCTTGTTGGGAACACAAAGTTTCTCTTCAGTTGCAAACTCCACTCCATACATATATACGGAGAGGTACTAGCTCCAACTGGTTTTTACAGTGAAAACTGCAGGAACATCAAACCGGCACTAGGAAACAGACTGAGAAACCAGAGTAAATGTTTCTCCTGCAACCCGTTCCCTTTGTGCTAGATGAACGAACGTCTCTCCACAAGCTCAGTTCTGAGAGATAAGTGTGTGTGAAAGCCGTCCTTCACCTAGTTTGTTGGGAACACAAAGTTTCTCTTCAGTTGCAAACTCCACTCCATACATATATATGGGGAGTTACTAGCTCCAACTCGGTTTTACAGTGAAACTGCAGGAACTTCAAACCGGCACTAGGAAACAGACCGAGAGACCAGAGTAAAAGTTTCTCCTGCAACCCGTTCCCTTTGTTCTAGATGAACGAAAGTCTCTCCACATGCTCAGTTCTGAGAGATATGTGTGTGTGAAAGCCGTTCTTCAACTAGCTTGTTGGGAACACAAATTATCTCTTCAGTTGCAAACCCCACTCCATACATATATATGGGGAGGTACTAGCTCCAACTCGGTTTTACAGTGAAAACTGCAGGAACTTCAAATGGCACTTGGAAACAGACCGAGAACCAGAGTAAAAGTTTCCCCTGCAACAAGTTCCTTTGTGCTAGATGAACGAACGTCTCTCCACATGCTCAGTTCTGAGAGATAAGTGTGTGTGAAAGCCGCCCTTCAACTAACTGGTTGGGAACACAAAGTTTCTCTTCAGTTGCAAACTCCACTCCATACATATATATGGGGAGGTACAAGCTCCAACTCGCTTTTACAGTGAAAACTGCAGGAACTTCAAACCGGCACTAGGAAACAGACCGAGAAACCAGAGTTATAGTTTCTCCTGCAACCCGTTCCTTTTGTGCTACAGGAACGAACGTCTCTCCACATGCTCAGTTCTGAGAGATAAGTGTGTGTGAAAGCCGTCCTTCACCTAGCTTGTTGGGAACACAAAGTTTCTCTTCAGTTGCAAACTCCAATCCATACATATATATGTGTAGGTACTAGCTCCAACTCGGTTTTACAGTAAAAAGTGCAGGAAATTCAAGCCGGCACTAGGAAAAGAACCGAGAACCCAAGTAAAAGTTTCTCCTGCAACCCGTTCCATTTGTGCTAGATGAACGAACGTCTCTCCACATGCTCAGTTCTGAGACATAAGTGTGTGTGAAAGCCGTCCTTCACCTAGCTTGTTGGGAACACAAAGTTTCTCTTCAGTTGCAAACTCCACTCCATACATATATACGGAGAGGTACTAGCTCCAACTGGTTTTTACAGTGAAAACTGCAGGAACATCAAACCGGCACTAGGAAACAGACTGAGAAACCAGAGTAAAAGTTTCTCCTGCAACCCGTTCCCTTTGTTCTAGATGAACGAAAGTCTCTCCACATGCTCAGTTCTGAGAGATATGTGTGTGTGAATGCCGTCCTTCAACTAGCTTGTTGGGAACACAAAGTTTCTCTTCAGTTGCAAACTCCACTCCATAAATATATAAGGGGAGGTACTAGCTCCAACTCGGTTTTACAGTGAAAACTGCAGGAACTTCAAACTGGCACTAGGAAACAGACCGAGAAACCAGAGTAAAAATTTCCCCTGCAACCCGTTCCCTTTGTGCTAGATGAACGAACGTCTCTCCACATGCTCAATTCTGAGAGATAAGTGTGTGTGAAAGCCGTCCTTCACCTAGCTTGTTGGGAACACAAAGTTTCTCTTCAGTTGCAAACTCCATTCCATATATATATATGGGGATGTACTAGCTCCAACTCGGTTTTACAGTGAAAACTGCAGGAAATTCAAACCGGCACTAGGAAACAGACCGAGAATCCAGAGTAATAGTTTCTCCTGCAACCCGTTCCATTTGTGCTAGATGAACGAACGTCTCTCCACATGCTCAGTTCTGAGAGATAAGTGTGTGTGAAAGCCGTCCTTCACCTAGCTTGTTGGGAACACAAAGTTTCTCTTAGGTTGCAAACTCCACTCCATACATATATATGGGGAGGTACTAGCTCCAACTCGGTTTTACAGTGAAAACTTCAGGAACTTTATACCGGCACTAGGAAACAGACCGAGATACCAGAGTAAAAGTTTCTCTTGCAAACCGTTCCCTTTGTGCTAGATGAACAAACGTCTCTCCACATGCTCAGTTTTGAGAGATAAGTGTGTGTGAAAGCCGTCCTTCAACTAGCTTGTTGGGAACACAAAGTTTCTCTTCAGTTGCAAACTCCACTCCATACATATATATGGGGAGGTACTAGCTCCAACTCGGTTTTACAGTGAAAACTGCAGGAACATCAAACCGGCACTAGGAAAAAGACTGAGAAACCAGAGAAATAGTTTCTCCTGCAACCCGTTCCCTTTGTTCTAGATGAACGAAAGTCTCTCTAGATACTCAGTTCTGAGAGAAATGTGTGTGTGAAAGCCGTAATTCATCTAGCTTGTTGGGAACACAAAGTTTCTCTTCAGTTGCAAACTCCACTCCATACATATATATGGGGAGGTAATAGCTCCAACTCGGTTTTACAGTGAAAACTGCCGGAACTTCAAACCGGCACTAGGAAACAGACCGAGAACCAGAGTAAAAGTTTCTCCTGAAACCCGTTCCCTTTGTGCTAGATGAACGAACGTCTCTACACATGCTCACTTCTTAGAGATAAGTGTGTGTGAAAGCCGTCCTTCACCTAGCTTGTTGGGAACACCAAGTTTCTCTTCAGTTGCAAACTCCAATCCATACATATATATGGGGAGGTTCTAGCTCCAACTCGGTTTTACAGTGAAAACTGCAGGAACTTCAAACCGGCACTAGGAAACAGACCGAGAAACCAGAGTAATAGTTTCCCTGCAACCCGTTCCCTTTGTGCTAGATGAACGAACGTCTCTCCACATGCTCAGTTCTGAGAGATAAATGTGTGTGAAAGCCCTCTTCACCTAGCTTGTTGGGAACACAAAGTTTCTCTTCAGTTGCAAACTCCACTCCATACATATATAAGGGGAGGTACTAGCTCCAACTCGGTTTTACAGTGAAAACTGCAGGAACTTCAAACTGGCACTAGGAAACAGACCGAGAAACCAGAGTAAAAATTTCCCCTGCAACCCGTTCCCTTTGTGCTAGATGAACGAACGTCTCTCCACATGCTCAGTTCTGAGAGATAAGTGTGTGTGAAAGCCGTCCTTCACCTAGCTTGTTGGGAACACAAAGTTTCTCTTCAGTTGCAAACTCCATTCCATACATATATATGGGGATGTACTAGCTCCAACTCGGTTTTACAGTGAAAACTGCAGGAAATTCAAACCGGCACTAGGAAACAGACCGAGAATCCAGAGTAATAGTTTCTCCTGCAACCCGTTCCATTTGTGCTAGATGAACGAACGTCTCTCCACATGCTCAGTTCTGAGAGATAAGTGTGTGTGAAAGCCGTCCTTCACCTAGCTTGTTGGGAACACAAAGTTTCTCTTAGGTTGCAAACTCCACTCCATACATATATATGGGGAGGTACTAGCTCCAACTCGGTTTTACAGTGAAAACTTCAGGAACTTTATACCGGCACTAGGAAACAGACCGAGATACCAGAGTAAAAGTTTCTCTTGCAAACCGTTCCCTTTGTGCTAGATGAACAAACGTCTCTCCACATGCTCAGTTTTGAGAGATAAGTGTGTGTGAAAGCCGTCCTTCAACTAGCTTGTTGGGAACACAAAGTTTCTCTTCAGTTGCAAACTCCACTCCATACATATATATGGGGAGGTACTAGCTCCAACTCGGTTTTACAGTGAAAACTGCAGGAACATCAAACCGGCACTAGGAAAAAGACTGAGAAACCAGAGAAATAGTTTCTCCTGCAACCCGTTCCCTTTGTTCTAGATGAACGAAAGTCTCTCTAGATACTCAGTTCTGAGAGAAATGTGTGTGTGAAAGCCGTAATTCATCTAGCTTGTTGGGAACACAAAGTTTCTCTTCAGTTGCAAACTCCACTCCATACATATATATGGGGAGGTAATAGCTCCAACTCGGTTTTACAGTGAAAACTGCCGGAACTTCAAACCGGCACTAGGAAACAGACCGAGAACCAGAGTAAAAGTTTCTCCTGAAACCCGTTCCCTTTGTGCTAGATGAACGAACGTCTCTACACATGCTCACTTCTTAGAGATAAGTGTGTGTGAAAGCCGTACTTCACCTAGCTTGTTGGGAACACCAAGTTTCTCTTCAGTTGCAAACTCCAATCCATACATATATATGGGGAGGTTCTAGCTCCAACTCGGTTTTACAGTGAAAACTGCAGGAACTTCAAACCGGCACTAGGAAACAGACCGAGAAACCAGAGTAATAGTTTCCCTGCAACCCGTTCCCTTTGTGCTAGATGAACGAACGTCTATCCACATGCTCAGTTCTGAGAGATAAATGTGTGTGAAAGCCCTCTTCACCTAGCTTGTTGGGAACACAAAGTTTCTCTTCAGTTGCAATCTCCACTCCATACATATATATGGGGATGTACTAGCTCCAAATCGGTTTTACAGTGAAAACTGCCGGAACTTCAAACCGGCACTAGGAAACAGACCGAGATACCAGAGTAAAAGTTTCTCCTGCAACCCGTTCCCTTTGTGCTAGATGAATGAACGTCTCTCCACATGCTCAGTTCTGAGAGATAATTGTGTGTGAAAGCCGTCCTTCACCTAGCTTGTTGGGAACACAAAGATTCTCTTCATTTGCAAACTCCACTCCGTACATATATATGGGGAGGTACTATTTCCAACTCGGTTTTACAGTGAAAACTGCAGGAAATTCAAGCCGGCACTAGGAAACAGACCGAGAAACCAGAGTAATAGTTTCCCCTGCAACCCGTTCCCTTTGTGCTAGATGAACGAACGTCTCTCCACATGCTCAGTTCTGAGAGATAAGTGTGTGTGAAAGCCGCCCTTTAACTAACTGGTTGGGAACACAAAGTTTCTCTTCAGTTGCAAACTCCACTCCATACATATATATTGGGAGGTACTAGCTCCAACTCGCTTTTACAGTGAAAACTGCAGGAACTTCAAACCGGCACTAGGAAACAGACCGAGAAACCAGAGTAAAAGTTTCTCCTGCAATCCGTTCCCTTTGAGCTACAGGAACGAACGTCTCTCCACATGCTCAGTTCTGAGAGACAAGTGTGTGTGAAAGCCGTCCTTCACCTAGCTTGTTGGGAACACAAAGATTCTTTTCAGTTGCAAACTCCACTCCATACATATATATGGGGAGGTACTAGCTCCAACTCGGTTTTACAGTGAAAACTGCAGGAAAATCAACCCGGCACTAGGAAACAGACTGAGAAACCAGTGTAAAAGTTTCTAATGCAACCCGTTCCCATTTTTCTAGATGAACGAAAGTCACTCCACATGCTCAGTTCTGAGAGATATGTGTGTGTGAAAGCCGTCCTTCATCTAGCTTGTTGGGAACACAAAGTTTCTCTTCAGTTGCAAACTCCACTCCATACATATATATGGGGAGGTACTAGCTCCAACTCGGTTTTACAGTGAAAACTGCAGGAACTTCAAACCGGCACTAGGAAACAGACCGAGAAACCAGAGTAAAAGTTTCTCCTGCAACCCTTTCCCTTTGTGCTAGATGAACGAACGTATCTCCACATGCTCAGTTCTGAGAGATAAGTGTGTGTGAAAGCCGTCCTTCACCTAGCTTGTTGGGAACACAAAGTTTCTCTTCAGTTGCAAACCCCAATGCACACATATATATGGGGAGATACTAGCTCCAACTCGGTTTTACAGTGAAAACTGCAGGAACTTCAAACCGGCACTAGGAAACAGACCGAGAAACCAGAGAAAAATTTTCTCCTGCAAACCGTTCCCATTGTGCAAGATGAACGAACGTCTCTCCACATGCTCAGTTCTGAGAGATAATTGTGTGTGAAAGCCGTTCTTCACCTAGCTTGTTGGGAACACAAAGTACCTCTTCAGTTGCAAACTCCACTCCATACATTTATGTGGGGAAGTACTAGATCCAACTCGGTTTTACAGTGAAAACTGCAGGAACATCAAACCGGCACTAGGAAACAGACTGAGAAACCAGAGTAAAAATTTCTTCAGCAAACCGTTCAGTTTGTTCTAGATGAACGAAAGTCTCTCCACATGCTCAGTTCTGAGAGATATGTGTGTGTGAAAGCCGTCCTTCATCTAGCTTGTTGGGAACACAAAGTTTCTCTTCAGTTGCAAACTCCACTCCATACATATATCTGGGGAAGTACTAGCTCCAACTCGGTTTTACAGTGAAAACTGCAGGAACTGCATACCGGCACTAGGAAACAGACCGAGAAACCAGAGTATAAGTTTCTCCTGCAAACAGTTCCCTTTCTGCTAGATGAACGAACGTCTCTCCACATGCTCATTTCTGAGAGATAAGTGTGTGTAAAAGCCGTCCTTCACCTAGCTTGTTGGGAACACAAAGTTTCTCTTCAGTTGCAAACTCCAATCCATACATATGTATGGGGAGGAACTAGCTCCAACTCGGTTTTACAGTGAAAACTGCAGGAACTTCAAACCGGCACTAGGAAACAGACCGAGAATCCAGAGTAATAATTTCTCCTGCAACCCGTTCCCTTTGTGTTAGATGAACGAACGTCTCTCCACATGCTCAGTTCTGAGAGATAAGTGTGTGTGAAAGCCGTCCTTCACCTAGCTTGTTGGGAACACAAAGATTCTCTTCAGTTGAAAACACCACTCCATACATATATATGGGGAGGTACTTGCTCCAACTCGGTTTTACAGTGAAAACTGCAGGAACTTTAAACCGGCACTAGGAAACAGACCGAGAAACCAGAGTAAAAGTTTCTCCTGCAACCCGTTCCCTTTGTGCTACAGGAACGAACGTCTCTCCACATGCTCAGTTCTGAGAGACAAGTGTGTGTGAAAGCCGTCCTTCACCTAGCTTGTTGGGAACACAAAGTTTCTCTTCAGTTGCAAACTCCACTCCATACATATATATGTGTAGGTACTAGCTCCAACTCGGTTTTACAGTAAAAACTGCAGGAAATTCAAGCCGGCACTAGGAAACAGACCGAGAACCCGAGTAAATTTTCTCCTGCAAACATTTCCATTTGTGCTAGATGAACGAACGTCTCTCCACATGCTCAGTTCTGAGAGACAAGTGTGTGTAAAAGCCGTCCTTCACCTTGCTTGTTGGGAACACAAAGATTCTCTTCAGTTGCAAACTCCACTCCATACATATATATGGGGAGGTACTAGCTCCAACTCGGTTTTACAGTGAAAACTGCAGGAAAATCAAACCGGCACTAGGAAACAGACTGAGAAACCAGAGTAAAAGTTTCTAATGCAACTCGTTCCCATTTTTCTATATGAACGAAAGTCACTCCACATGCTCAGTTCTGAGAGATATGTGTGTGTGAAAGCCGTCCTTCACCTAGCTTGTTGGGAACACAAAGATTCTCTTCAGTTGCAAACTCCACTCCATACGAATATATGGGGAGGTACTAGCTCCAACTCGGTTTTACAGTGAAAACTGCAGGAACTTCAAACCGGCACTAGGAAACAGACTGAGAAACCAGAGTAAAAGTTTCTCCTGCAACCCGTTCCCTTTGTGCTAGATGAACGAACGTCTCTCCACAAGCTCAGTTCTGAGAGATAATTTTGTGTGAAAGCCGTCCTTCACCTAGCTTGTTGGGAACACAAACTTTCTCTTCAGTTGCAGACTCCTCTCCATACATGTATATGGGGAGGTACAAGCTCCAACTCGGTTTTACAGTGAAAACTGCATGAACTTCAAACCGGCACTAGGAAACAGACCGAGATACCAGAGTAAAATTTTCTCCTGCAAACCGTTCCCTTTGTGCTAGATGAACGAACGTCTCTCCACATGCTCAGATCTGAGAGATAATTGTGTGTGAAAACCGTCCTTCACCTAGCTTGTTGGGAACACAAATTTTCTCTTCAGTTGCAAACTCCACTCCATACATGTATATGGGGAGGTACAAGCTCCAACTCGGTTTTACAGTGAAAACTGCAGGAACTTCAAACCGGCACTAGGAAACAGACCGAGATACGAGAGTAAAATTTTCTCCTGCAACCCGTTCCCTTTGTGCTAGATGAACGAACGTCTCTCCACATGCTCAGTTCTGAGAGATAATTGTGTGTGAAAGCCGTCCTTCACCTAGCTTGTGGGGAACACAAAGTATCTCTTCAGTTGCAAACTCCACTCCATACATATATATGGGGAGGTACTAGCTCCAAATCGGTTTTACAGTGAAAACTGCAGGAACATCAACCCGGCACTAGGAAAAAGACTGAGAAAGCAGAGTAAAAATTTCTCCAGCAACCCTTTCCCTTTGTTCTAGATGAACGAACGTCTCTCCACATGCTCAGTTCTGAGAGATATGTGTGTGTGAAAGCCGTCCTTCACCTAGCTTGTTGGGAACACAAAGATTCTCTTCAGTTGCCAACTCCACTCCATACATATATATGGGGAGGTACTAGCTCCAACTCGGTTTTACAGTGAAAACTGCAGGAACTTCAAAACGGCACTAGGAAACAGACCGAGAAACCAGAGAAATAGTTTCTCCTGCAACCCGTTCCCTTTGTGCTAGATGAACGAACGTCTCTCCACATGCTCAGTTCTGAGAGATAATTGTGTGTGAAAACCGTCCTTCACCTAGCTTGTTGGGAACACAAAGTTTCTCTTCAGTTGCAAACTCCACTCCATACATGTATATGGGGAGGTACAAGCTCCAACTCGGTTTTACAGTGAAAACTGCAGGAACTTCAAACTGGCACTAGGAAACAGACCGAGATACCAGAGTAAAATTTTCTCCTGCAAACCGTTCCCTTTGTGCTAGATGAACGAACGTCTCTCCACATGCTCAATTCTGAGAGATAATTGTGTGTGAAAGCCGTCCTTCACCTAGCTTGTTGGGAACACAAAGTATCTCTTCAGTTGCAAAATCAACTCCATACATATATATGGGGAGGTACAAGCTCCAACTCGGTTTTACAGTGAAAACTGCAGGAACATCAAACCGGCACTAGGAAACAGACTCAGAAACCAGAGTAAAAATTTCTCCAGCAACCCTTTCCCTTTGTTCTAGATGAACGAACTTCTCTCCACATGCTCAGTTCTGAGAGATATGTGTGTGTGAAAGCCGTCCTTCATCTAGCTTGTTGGGAACACATAGTTTCTCTTCAGTTGCAAACTCCACTCCATACATATATCTGGGGAAGTACAAGCTCCAACTCGGTTTTACAGTGAAAAATTCAGGAACTTCAAACCGGCACTAGGAAACAGACCGAGAAACCAGAGTAATAGTTTCTCCTGCAACCCGTTCCCTTTGTGCTAGATGAACGAACGTCTCTCAACATGCTCAGTTCTGAGAGATAAGTGTGTGTGAAAGCCGTCCTTCACCTAGCTTGTTGGGAACACAAAGATTCTCTTCAGTTGCAAACTCCAATCCATACATAAATATGGGGAGGTACTTGCTCCAACTCAGTTTTACAGTGAAAACTGCAGGAACTTCAAACCGGCACTAGGAAACAGACCGAGAACCAGAGTGAAAGTTTCTCCTGCAACCCGTTCCCTTTGTGCTAGATGAACGAACGTCTCTCCACATGCTCAGTTCTGAGAGATAAGTGTGTGTGAAAGCCGTCCTTCACCTAGCTTGTTGGGAACACCAAGTTTCTCTTCAGTTGCAAACTCCAATCCATACATATATATGGGGAGGTACTAGCTCCAACTTGGTTATACAGTGAAAACTGCAGGATCTTCAAACCAGCACTAGGAAACAGACCGAGAAACCAGAGTAATAGTTTCCCTGCAACCCGTTCCCTTTGTGCTAGATGAACGAACGTCTCTCCACATGCTCTGTTCTGAGAGATAAGTGTGTGTGAAAGCCATCTTCACCTAGCTTGTTGGGAACACAAAGTTTCTCTTCAGTTGCAAACTCCACTCCTTACATATATATGGGGAGGTACTAGCTCCAACTCGGTTTTACAGTGAAAACTCCCGGAACTTCAAACCGGCACATGGAAACAGACCGAGATACCAGAGTAAAAGTTTCTCCTGCAACCCGTTCCCTTTGTGCTAGATGAACGAAATTCTCTCCACATGCTCAGTTCTGAGAGATAATTGTGTGTGAAAGCCGTCCTTCCCCTAGCATGTTGGGAACACAAAGTTTCTCTTCATTTGCAAACTCCACTCCATACATATATATGTGTAGGTACTAGCTCCAACTCGGTTTTACAGTAAAAACTGCAGGAAATTCAAGCCGGCACTAGGAAACAGACCGAGAACCCGAGTAACTTTTCTCCTGCAAACATTTCCATTTGTGCTAGATGAACGAACGTCTCTCCACCTGCTCAGTTCTTAGAGATAAGTGTGTGTGAAAGCCGTCCTTCACCTAGCTTGTTGGGAACACAAAGATTCTCTTCAGTTGCAAACTCCACTCCATATATATATATGGGGAGGTACTAGCTCCAACTCGGTTTTACAGTGAAAACTGCAGGAACATCAAACCGGCACTAGGAAAAAGACTGAGAAACCAGAGAAAAAGTTTCTCCTGCAACCCGTTCCCTTTGTTCTAGATGAACGAAAGTCTCTCTAGATACTCAGTTCTGAGAGAAATGTGTGTGTGAAAGCCGTAATTCATCTAGCTTGTTGGGAACACAAAGTTTCTCTTCAGTTGCAAACTCCACTCCATACATATATATGGGGAGGTAATAGCTCCAACTCGGTTTTACAGTGAAAACTGCCGGAACTTCAAACCGGCACTAGGAAACAGACCGAGAACCAGAGTAAAAGTTTCTCCTGAAACCCGTTCCCTTTGTGCTAGATGAACGAACGTCTCTCCACATGCTCACTTCTTAGAGATAAGTGTGTGTGAAAACCGTCCTTCACCTAGCTTGTTGGGAACACAAAGTTTCTCTTCAGTTGCAAACTCCACTCCATACATGTATATGGGGAGGTACAAGCTCCAACTCGGTTTTACAGTGAAAACTGCAGGAACTTCAAACCGGCACTAGGAAACAGACCGAGATACGAGAGTAAAATTTTCTCCTGCAAACCGTTCCCTTTGTGCTAGATGAACGAACGTCTCTCCACATGCTCAGTTCTGAGAGATAATTGTGTGTGAAAGCCGTCCTTCACCTAGCTTGTGGGGAACACAAAGTATCTCTTCAGTTGCAAACTCCACTCCATACATATATATGGGGAGGTACTAGCTCCAAATCGGTTTTACAGTGAAAACTGCAGGAACATCAACCCGGCACTAGGAAAAAGACTGAGAAAGCAGAGTAAAAATTTCTCCAGCAACCCTTTCCCTTTGTTCTAGATGAACGAACGTCTCTCCACATGCTCAGTTCTGAGAGATATGTGTGTGTGAAAGCCGTCCTTCACCTAGCTTGTTGGGAACACAAAGATTCTCTTCAGTTGCCAACTCCACTCCATACATATATATGGGGAGGTACTAGCTCCAACTCGGTTTTACAGTGAAAACTGCAGGAACTTCAAACCGGCACTAGGAAACAGACCGAGAAACCAGAGAAATAGTTTCTCCTGCAACCCGTTCCCTTTGTGCTAGATGAACGAACGTCTATCCACATGCTCAGTTCTGAGAGATAATTGTGTGTGAAAACCGTCCTTCACCTAGCTTGTTGGGAACACAAAGTTTCTCTTCAGTTGCAAACTCCACTCCATACATGTATATGTGGAGGTACAAGCTCCAACTCGGTTTTACAGTGAAAACTGCAGGAACTTCAAACCGGCACTAGGAAACAGACCGAGATACCAGAGTAAAATTTTCTCCTGCAAACCGTTCCCTTTGTGCTAGATGAACGAACGTCTCTCCACATGCTCAGTTCTGAGAGATAATTGTGTGTGAAAGCCGTCCTTCACCTAGCTTGTTGGGAACACAAAGTATCTCTTCAGTTGCAAACTCCACTCCATACATATATATGGGGAGGTACAAGCTCCACTCGGTTTTACAGTGAAAACTGCAGGAACATCAAACCGGCACTAGGAAACAGACTCAGAAACCAGAGTAAAAATTTCTCCAGCAACCCTTTCCCTTTGTTCTAGATGAACGAACTTCTCTCCACATGCTCAGTTCTGAGAGATATGTGTGTGTGAAAGCCGTCCTTCATCTAACTTGTTGGGAACACAAAGTTTCTCTTAAGTTGCAAACTCCACTCCATACATATATCTGGGGAAGTACAAGCTCCAACTCGGTTTTACAGTGAAAACTGCAGGAACTTCAAACCGGCACTAGGAAACAGACCGAGAAACCAGAGTAAAAATTTCTCCAGCAACCCTTTCCCTTTGTACTAGATGAACGAACTTCTCTCCACATGCTCAGTTCTGAGAGATATGTGTGTGTGAAAGCCGTCCTTCATCTAGCTTGTTGGGAACACAAAGTTTCTCTTCAGTTGCAAACTCCACTCCATACATATATCTGGGGAAGTACAAGCTCCATCTCAGTTTTACAGTGAAAACTGCAGGAACTTCAAACCGGCACTAGGAAACAGACCGAGAAACCAGAGTAAAAGTTTCTCCTGCAAACCGTTCCCTTTGTGCTAGATGAACGAACGTCTCTCCACATGCTCAGTTCTGAGAGATAAATGTGTGTGAAAGCCGTCCTTCACCTAGCTTGTTGGGAACACCAAGTTTCTCTTCAGTTGCAAACTCCAATCCATACATATATATGGGGAGGTACTAGCTCCAACTTGGTTATACAGTGAAAACTGCAGGATCTTCAAACCAGCACTAGGAAACAGACCGAGAAACCAGAGTAATAGTTTCCCTGCAACCCGTTCCCTTTGTGCTAGATGAACGAAATTCTCTCCACATGCTCAGTTCTGAGAGATAATTGTGTGTGAAAGCCGTCCTTCCCCTAGCATGTTGGGAACACAAAGTTTCTCTTCATTTGCAAACTCCACTCCATACATATATATGTGTAGGTACTAGCTCCAACTCGGTTTTACAGTAAAAACTGCAGGAAATTCAAGCCGGCACTAGGAAACAGACCGAGAACCCGAGTAACTTTTCTCCTGCAAACATTTCCATTTGTGCTAGATGAACGAACGTCTCTCCACCTGCTCAGTTCTTAGAGATAAGTGTGTGTGAAAGCCGTCCTTCACCTAGCTTTTTGGGAACACAAAGATTCTCTTCAGTTGCAAACTCCACTCCATACATATATATGGGGAGGTACTAGCTCCAACTCGGTTTTACAGTGAAAACTGCAGGAAAATCAAACCGGCACTAGGAAACAGACTGAGAAACCAGAGTAAAAGTTTCTAATGCAACCCGTTCCCATTTTTCTAGATGAACGAAAGTCACTCCACATGCTCAGTTCTGAGAGATAAGTGTGTGTGAAAGCCGTCCTTCACCTAGCTTGTTGGGAACACAAAGATTCTCTTCAGTTGCAAACTCCACTCCATATATATACATGGGGAGGTACTAGCTCCAACTCGGTTTTACAGTGAAAACTGCAGGAACATCAAACCGGCACTAGGAAAAAGACTGAGAAACCAGAGAAAAAGTTTCTCCTGCAACCCGTTCCCTTTGTTCTAGATGAACGAAAGTCTCTCTAGATACTCAGTTCTGAGAGAAATGTGTGTGTGAAAGCCGTAATTCATCTAGCTTGTTGGGAACACAAAGTTTCTCTTCAGTTGCAAACTCCACTCCATACATATATATGGGGAGGTAATAGCTCCAACTCGGTTTTACAGTGAAAACTGCCGGAACTTCAAACCGGCACTAGGAAACAGACCGAGAACCAGAGTAAAAGTTTCTCCTGAAACCCGTTCCCTTTGTGCTAGATGAACGAACGTCTCTCCACATGCTCACTTCTTAGAGATAAGTGTGTGTGAAAACCGTCCTTCACCTAGCTTGTTGGGAACACAAAGTTTCTCTTCAGTTGCAAACTCCACTCCATACATGTATATGGGGAGGTACAAGCTCCAACTCGGTTTTACAGTGAAAACTGCAGGAACTTCAAACCGGCACTAGGAAACAGACCGAGATACCAGAGTAAAATTTTCTCCTGCAAACCGTTCCCTTTGTGCTAGATGAACGAACGTCTCTCCACATGCTCAGTTCTGAGAGATAATTGTGTGTGAAAGCCGTCCTTCACCTAGCTTGTGGGGAACACAAAGTATCTCTTCAGTTGCAAACTCCACTCCATACATATATATGGGGAGGTACTAGCTCCAAATCGTTTTTACAGTGAAAACTGCAGGAACATCAACCCGGCACTAGGAAAAAGACTGAGAAACCAGAGTAAAAATTTCTCCAGCAACACTTTCCCTTTGTTCTAGATGAACGAACGTCTCTCCACATGCTCAGTTCTGAGAGATATGTGTGTGTGAAAGCCGTCCTTCACCTAGCTTGTTGGGAACACAAAGATTCTCTTCAGTTGCCAACTCCACTGCATACATATATATGGGGAGGTACTAGCTCCAACTCGGTTTTACAGTGAAAACTGCAGGAACTTCAAACCGGCACTAGGAAACAGACCGAGAAACCAGAGAAATAGTTTCTCCTGCAACCCGTTCCCTTTGTGCTAGATGAACGAACGTCTCTCCACATGCTCAGTTCTGAGAGATAATTGTGTGTGAAAGCCGTCCTTCACCTAGCTTGTTGGGAACACAAAGTATCTCTTCAGTTGCAAACTCCACTCCATACATACATATGGGGAGGTACAAGCTCCACTCGGTTTTACAGTGAAAACTGCAGGGACATCAAACCGGCACTAGGAAACAGACTCAGAAACCAGAGTAAAAATTTCTCCAGCAACCCTTTCCCTTTGTTCTAGATGAACGAACTTCTCTCCACATGCTCAGTTCTGAGAGACATGTGTGTGTGAAAGCCGTCCTTCATCTAACTTGTTGGGAACACAAAGTTTCTCTTCAGTTGCAAACTCCACTCCATACATATATCTGGGGAAGTACAAGCTCCAACTCGGTTTTACAGTGAAAACTGCAGGAACTTCAAACCGGCACTAGGAAACAGACCGAGAAACCAGAGTAAAAATTTCTCCAGCAACCCTTTCCCTTTGTTCTAGATGAACGAACTTCTCTCCACATGCTCAGTTCTGAGAGATATGTGTGTGTGAAAGCCGTCCTTCATCTAGCTTGTTGGGAACACAAAGTTTCTCTTCAGTTGCAAACTCCACTCCATACATATATCTGGGGAAGTACAAGCTCCAACTCAGTTTTACAGTGAAAACTGCAGGAACTTCAAACCGGCACTAGGAAACAGACCGAGAAACCAGAGTAATAGTTTCTCCTGCAACCCGTTCCCTTTGTGCTAGATGAACGAACGTCTCTCCACATGCTCCGTTCTGAGAGATAAGTGTGTGTGAAAGCCGTCCTTCACCTAGCTTGTTGGGAACACAAAGATTCTCTTCAGTTGCAAACTCCAATCCATACATAAATATGGGGAGGTACTTGCTCCAACTCAGTTTTACAGTGAAAACTGCAGGAACTTCAAACCGGCACTAGGAAACAGACCGAGAACCAGAGTAAAAGTTTCTCCTGCAACCCGTTCCCTTTGTGCTAGATGAACGAACGTCTCTCCACATGCTCCGTTCTGAGAGATAAGTGTGTGTGAAAGCCGTCATTCACCTAGCTTGTTGGGAACACCAAGTTTCTCTTCAGTTGCAAACTCCACTCCATACATATATATGGGGAGGTACTAGCTCCAACTTGGTTTTACAGTGAAAACTGCCGGAACTTCAAACCGGCACTTGGAAACAGACCGAGATACCAGAGTAAAAGTTTCTCCTGCAACCCGTTCCCTTTGTGCTAGATGAACGAACGTCTCTCCACATGCTCAGTTCTGAGAGATAATTGTGTGTGAAAGCCGTCCTTCCCCTAGCATGTTGGGAACACAAAGTTTCTCTTCATTTGCAAACTCCACTCCATACATATATATGGGGAGGTACTAGCTCCAACTTGGTTATACAGTGAAAACTGCAGGATCTTCAAACCAGCACTAGGAAACAGACCGAGAAACCAGAGTAATAGTTTCCCTGCAACCCGTTCCCTTTGTGCTAGATGAACGAACGTCTCTCCACATGCTCAGTTCTGAGAGATAAGTGTGTGTGAAAGCCATCTTCACCTAGCTTGTTGGGAACACAAAGTTTCTCTTCAGTTGAAAACTCCACTCCTTACATATATATGGGGAGGTACTAGCTCCAACTCGGTTTTACAGTGAAAACTGCCGGAACTTCAAACCGGCACTTGGAAACAGACCGAGATACCAGAGTAAAAGTTTCTCCTGCAACCCGTTCCCTTTGTGCTAGATGAACGAACGTCTCTCCACATGCTCAGTTCTGAGAGATAATTGTGTGTGAAAGCCGTCCTTCCCCTAGCATGTTGGGAACACAAAGTTTCTCTTCATTTGCAAACTCCACTCCATACATATATATGGGGAGGTACTAGCTCCAACTCGGTTTTACAGTGAAAACTGCAGGAACTTCAAACCGGCACTAGGAAACAGACCGAGAAACCAGAGTAATAGTTTCCCCTGCAACCCGTTCCCTTTGTGCTAGATGAACGAACGTCTCTCCACATGCTCAGTTCTGAGAGATAAGTGTGTGTGAAAGCCGTCCTTCACCTTGCTTGTTGGGAACACAAAGTTTCTCTTCAGTTGCAAACTCCACTCCATACATATATATGGGGAGGTACTAGCTCCAACTCGGTTTAACAGTGAAAACTGCAGGAACTTCAAAACGGCACTAGGAAACAGACCGAGAAACCAGAGTAAAGTTTCTCATGCAACCCGTTCCCTTTGTGCTAGATGAACGAACGTCTCTCCACATGCTCAGTTCTGAGAGATAAGTGTGTGTGAAAGCCGCCCTTGAACTAACTGGTTGGGAACACAAAGTTTCTCTTCAGTTGCAAACTCCACTCCATACATATATATTGGGAGGTACAAGCTCCAACTCGCTTTTACAGTGAAAACTGCAGGAACTTCAAACCGGCACTAGGAAACAGACCGAGAAACCAGAGTAAAAGTTTCTCCTGCATCCCGTTCCCTTTGTGCTACAGGAACGAACGTCTCTCCACATGCTCAGTTCTGAGAGACAAGTGTGTGTGAAAGCCGTCCTTCACCTAGCTTGTTGGGAACACAAAGTTTCTCTTCAGTTGCAAACTCCACTCCATACATATATATGTGTAGGTACTAGCTCCAACTCGGTTTTACAGTAAAAACTGCAGGAAATACAAGCCGGCACTAGGAAACAGACCGAGAACCCGAGTAACTTTTCTCCTGCAAACATTTCCATTTGTGCTAGATGAACGAACGTCTCTCCACCTGCTCAGTTCTTAGAGATAAGTGTGTGTGAAAGCCGTCCTTCACCTAGCTTGTTGGGAACACAAAGATTCTCTTCAGTTGCAAACTCCACTCCATACATATATATGGGGAGGTACTAGCTCCAACTCGGTTTTACAGTGAAAACTGCAGGAAAATCAAACCGGCACTAGGAAACAGACTGAGAAACCAGAGTAAAAGTTTCTAATGCAACCCGTTCCCATTTTTCTAGATGAACGAAAGTCACTCCACATGCTCAGTTCTGAGAGATAAATGTGTGTGAAAGCCGTACTTCACCTAGCTTGTTGGGAACACAAAGATTCTCTTCAGTTGCAAACACCACTCCATATATATATATGGGGAGGTACTAGCTCCAACTCGGTTTTACAGTGAAAACTGCAGGAACATCAAACCGGCACTAGGAAAAAGACTGAGAAACCAGAGAAAAAGTATCTCCTGCAACCCGTTCCCTTTGTTCTAGATGAACGAAAGTCTCTCTAGATACTCAGTTCTGAGAGAAATGTGTGTGTGAAAGCCGTAATTCATCTAGCTTGTTGGGAACACAAAGTTTCTCTTCAGTTGCAAACTCCACTCCATACATATATATGGGGAGGTAATAGCTCCAACTCGGTTTTACAGTGAAAACTGCCGGAACTTCAAACCGGCACTAGGAAACAGAGCGAGAACCAGAGTAAAAGTTTCTCCTGAAACCCGTTCCCTTTGTGCTAGATGAACGAACGTCTCTCCACATGCTCACTTCTTAGAGATAAGTGTGTGTGAAAGCCGTCCTTCACCTAGCTTGTTGGGAACACCAAGTTTCTCTTCAGTTGCAAACTCCAATCCATACATATATACGGGGAGGTACTAGCTCCAACTCGGTTTTACAGTGAAAACTGCAGGAACTTCAAAACGGCACTAGGAAACAGACCGAGAAACCAGAGTAATAGTTTCCCTGCAACCCGTTCCCTTTGTGCTAGATGAACGAACGTCTCTCCACATGCTCAGTTCTGAGAGATAAATGTGTGTGAAAGCCGTCTTCACCTAGCTTGTTGGGAAAACAAAGTTTCTCTTCAGTTGCAATCTCCACTCCATACATATATATGGGGATGTACTAGCTCCAACTCGGTTTTACAGTGAAAACTGCTGGAATTTCAAACCGGCACTAGGAAACAGACCGAGATACCAGAGTAAAAGTTTCTCCTGCAACCCGTTCCCTTTGTGCTAGATGAACGAACGTATCCCCACATGCTCAGTTCTGAGAGATAAGTGTGTGTGAAAGCCGTCCTTCACCTACCTTGTTGGGAACACAAAGTTTCTCTTCAGTTGCAAACCCCAATGCACACATATATATGGGGAGATACTAGCTCCAACTCGGTTTTACAGTGAAAACTGCAGGAACTTCAACCCGACACTAGGAAACAGACCGAGAAACCAGAGTAATAGTTTCTCCTGCAACACTTTCCCTTTGTGCTAGATGAACGAACGTCTCTCCACATGCTCAGTTCTGAGAGATATGTGTGTGTGAAAGCCGTCCTTCACCTAGCTTGTTGGGAACACAAAGATTCTCTTCAGTTGAAAACTCCACTCCATACATATATATGGGGAGGTACTTGCTCCAACTCGGTTTTACTGTGAAAACTGCAGGAACTTTAAACCGGCACTAGGAAACAGACCGAGATACCAGAGTAAAAGTTCCTCCTGCTACCCGTTCCCTTTGTGCTAGATGAACGAACGTCTCTCCACATCCTCAGTTCTGAGAGATAAGTGTGTGTGAAAGCCGTACTTCAACTAGCTTGTTGGGAACACAAAGTTTCTCTTCAGTTGCAAACTCCACTCCATATATATATATGGGGAGGTACTAGCTCCAACTCGGTTTTACAGTGAAAACTGCAGGAACTTCAAACCGGCACTAGGAAACAGAGCGAGAAACCACAGTAATAGTTTCCCCTGCAACCGTTCCCTTTGTGCTAGATGAACGAACGTCTCTCCACATGCTCAATTCTGAGAGATAAGTGTGTGTGAAAGCCGTACTTCACCTAGCTTGTTGGGAACACAAAGTTTCTCTTCAGTTGCAAACTCCACTCCATACATATATATGGGGAGGTACTAGATCCAACTCGGTTTTACAGTAAAAACTGCAGGAAATTCAAGCCGGCACTAGGAAACAGACCGGGAACCCGAGTAAAAGTTTCTCCTGCAACCCGTTCCATTTGTGCTAGATGAAAGAACGTCTCTCCACATGCTCAGTTCTGAGAGAAAATGTGTGTGAAAGCCGTCTTTCACCTAGCTTGTTGGGAACACAAAGTTTCTCTTCAGTTGCAAACTCCAATCCTTACATATATATGGGGAGGTACTAGCTCCAACTCGGTTTTACAGTGAAAACTGCAGGAACTTCAAACCGGCACTAGGAATCAGACCGAAAAACCAGAGTAATAGTTTCCCCTGCTACCCTTTCCCTTTGTGCTAGATGAACGAACGTCTCTCCACATGCTCAGTTCTGAGAGATAAGTGTGTGTGAAAGCCGCCCTGTAACTAACTGGTTGGGAACACAAAGTTTCTCTTCAGTTGCAAAATCCACTCCATACATATATATTGGGAGGTACTAGCTCCAACTCGCTTTTACAGTAAAAACTGCAGGAACTTCAAACCGGAACTAGGAAACAGACCGAGAAACCAGAGTAATAGTTTCCCCTGCAAACCGTTCCCTTTGTGCTAGATGAACGAACGTCTCTCCACATGCTCAGTTCTGAGAGACAAGTGTGTGTGAAAGCCGTCCTTCACCTAGCTTGTTGGAACACAAAGTTTCTCTTCAGTTGCAAACTCCACTCCATACATATATATGTGTAGGTACTAGCTCCAACTCGGTTTTACAGTAAAAACTGCAGGAAATTCAAGCCGGCACTAGGAAACAGACCGAGAACCCGAGTAAATTTTCTCCTGCAAACATTTCCATTTGTGCTAGATGAACGAACGTCTCTCCACATGCTCAGTTCTGAGAGATAAGTGTGTGTGAAAGCAATCCTTCACCTAGCTTGTTGGGAACACAAAGATTCTCTTTAGTTGCAAACTCCACTCCATACATATATATGGGGAGGTACTAGCTCCAACTCGGTTTTACAGTGAAAACTGCAGGAAAATCAAACCGGCACTAGGAAACAGACTGAGAAACCAGAGTAAAAGTTTCTAATGCAACTCGTTCCCATTTTTCTAGATGAACGAAAGTCACTCCACATGCTCAGTTCTGAGAGATATGTGTGTGTGAAAGCCGTCCTTCACCTAGCTTGTTGGGAACACAAAGATTCTCTTCAGTTGCAAACTCCACTCCATACATATATATGGGGAGGTACTAGCTCCAACTCGGTTTTACAGTGAAAACTGCAGGAAAATCAAACCGGCACTAGGAAACAGACTGAGAAACCAGAGTAAAAGTTTCTAATGCAACCCGTTCCCATTTTTCTAGATGAACGAAAGTCACTCCACATTCTCAGTTCTGAGAGATATGTGTGTGTGAAAGCCTTCCTTCATCTAGCTTGTTGGGAACACAAAGTTTCTCTTCAGTTGCAAACTCCACTGCATACGTATATATGAGGAGGTACTAGCTCCAACTCGGTTTTACAGTGAAAACTGCAGGAACTTCAAACCGGCACTAGGAAACAGACCGAGAAACCAGAGTAAAAGTTTCTCCTGCAACCCGTTCCCTTTGTGCTAGATGAACGAACGTCTCTCCACATGCTCAGTTCTGAGAGAAAATTTTGTGTGAAAGCCGTCCTTCACCTAGCTTGTTGGGAACACAAACTTTCTCTTCAGTTGCAGACTCCTCTCCATACATGTATATGGGGAGGTACAAGCTCCAACTCGGTTTTACAGTGAAAACTGCATGAACTTCAAACCGGCACTGGGAAACAGACCGAGATACCAGAGTAAAATTTTCTCCTGCAAACCGTTCCCTTTGTGCTAGATGAACGAAAGTCTCTCCACATGCTCAGTTCTGAGAGATAATTGTGTGTGAAAACCGTCCTTCACCTTGCTTGTTGGGAACACAAAGTTTCTTTTCAGTTGCAAACTCCACGCCATACATGTATATGGGGAGGTACAAGCTCCAACTCGGTTTTACAGTGAAAACTGCAGGAACTTCAAACCGGCACTAGGAAACAGACCGAGATACCAGAGTAAAATTTTCTCCTGCAAACCGTTCCCTTTGTGCTAGATGAACGAACGTCTCTCCACATGCTCAGTTCTGAGAGATAATTGTGTGTGAAAGCCTTCCTTCACCTATCTTGTGGGGAACACAAAGTATCTCTTCAGTTGCAAACTCCACTCCATACATATATATGGGGAGGTACTAGCTCCAAATCGGTTTTACAGTGAAAACTGCAGGAACATCAACCCGGCACTAGGAAAAAGACTGAGAAACCAGAGTAAAAATTTCTCCAGCAACCCTTTCCCTTTGTTCTAGATGAACGAACGTCTCTCCACATGCTCAGTTCTGAGAGATATGTGTGTGTGAAAGCCGTCCTTCACCTAGCTTGTTGGGAACACAAAGATTCTCTTCAGTTGCCAACTCCACTCCATACATATATATGGGGTGGTACTAGCTCCAACTCGGTTTTACAGTGAAAACTGCAGGAACTTCAAACCGGCACTAGGAAACAGACCGAGAAACCAGAGAAATAGTTTCTCCTGCAACCCGTTCCCTTTGTGCTAGATGAACGAAAGTCTCTCCACATGCTCAGTTCTGAGAGATAATTGTGTGTGAAAACCGTCCTTCACCTAGCTTGTTGGGAACACAAAGTTTCTCTTCAGTTGCAAACTCCACTCCATACATGTATATGGGGAGGTACAAGCTCCAACTCGGTTTTACAGTGAAAACTGCAGGAACTTCAAACCGGCACTAAGAAACAGACCGAGATACCAGAGTAAAATTTTCTCCTGCAAACCGTTCCCTTTGTGCTAGATGAACGAACGTCTCTGCACATGCTCAGTTCTGAGAGATAAGTGTGTGTGAAAGCCGTCCTTCACCTAGCATGTTGGGAACACCAAGTTTCTCTTCAGTTGCAAACTCCAATCCATAAATATATATGGGGAGGTACTAGCTCCAACTTGGTTATACAGTGAAAACTGCAGGATCTTCAAACCAGCACTAGGAAACAGACCGAGAAACCAGAGTAATAGTTTCTCTGCAACCCGTTCCCTTTTTGCTAGATGAACGAACGTCTCTCCACATGCTCAGTTCTGAGAGATAAGTGTGTGTGAAAGCCATCTTCACCTAGCTTGTTGGGAACACAAAGTTTCTCTTCAGTTGCAAACTCCACTCCTTACATATATATGGGGAGGTACTAGCTCCAACTCGGTTTTACAGTGAAAACTGCCGGAACTTCAAACCGGCACTTGGAAACAGACCGAGATACCAGAGTAAAAGTTTCTCCTGCAACCCGTTCCTTTGTGCTAGATGAACGAACGTCTCTCCACATGCTCAGTTCTGAGAGATAATTGTGTTTGAAAGCCGTCCTTCCCCTAGCATGTTGGGAACACAAAGTTTCTCTTCATTTGCAAACTCCAATCCATACATATATATGGGGAGGTACTAGCTCCAACTCGGTTTTACAGTGAAAACTGCAGGAACTTCAAACCGGCACTAGGAAACAGACCGAGAAACCAGAGTAATAGTTTCCCCTGCAACCCGTTCCCTTTGTGCTAGATGAACGAACGTCTCTCCACATGCTCAGTTCTGAGAGATAAGTGTGTGTGAAAGCCGTCCTTCACCTAGCTTGTTGGGAACACAAAGTTTCTCTTCAGTTGCAAACTCCACTCCATACATATATATGGGGAGGTACTAGCTCCAACTCGGTTTAACAGTGAAAACTGCAGGAACTTCAAAACGGCACTAGGAAACAGACCGAGAAACCAGAGTAAAGTTTCTCATGCAACCCGTTCCCTTTGTGCTAGATGAACGAACGTCTCTCCACATGCTCAGTTCTGAGAGATAAGTGTGTGTGAAAGCCGCCCTTTAACTAACTGGTTGGGAACACAAAGTTTCTCTTCAGTTGCAAACTCCACTCCATACATATATATTGGGAGGTACAAGCTCCAACTCGCTTTTACAGTGAAAACTGCAGGAACTTCAAACAGGCACTAGGAAACAGACCGAGAAACCAGAGTAAAAGTTTCTCCTGCATCCCGTTCCCTTTGTGCTACAGGAACGAACGTCTCTCCACATGCTCAGTTCTGAGAGACAAGTGTGTGTGAAAGCCGTCCTTCACCTAGCTTGTTGGGAACACAAAGTTTCTCTTCAGTTGCAAACTCCACTCCATACATATATATGTGTAGGTACTAGCTCCAACTCGGTTTTACAGTAAAAACTGCAGGAAATTCAAGCCGGCACTAGGAAACAGACCGAGAACCCGAGTAACTTTTCTCCTGCAAACATTTCCATTTGTGCTAGATGAACGAACGTCTCTCCACATGCTCAGTTCTGAGAGATAAGTGTGTGTGAAAGCCGTCCTTCACCTAGCTTGTTGGGAACACAAACTTTCTCTTCAGTTGCAAACTCCAATCCATACATGTATATGGGGAGGTACAAGCTCCAACTCGGTTTTACAGTGAAAACTGCAGGAACTTCAAACCGGCACTAGGAAACAGACCGAGATACCAGAGTAAAATTTTCTCCTGCAAACCGTTCCCTTTGTGCTAGATGAACGAACGTCTCTCAACATGCTCAGTTCTGAGAGATAAGTGTGTGTGAAAGCCGTCCTTCACCTAGCTTGTTGGGAACACAAAGATTCTCTTCAGATGCAAACTCCACTCCATACATATATATGGGGAGGTACTAGCTCCAACTCGGTTTTACAGTGAAAACTCCAGGAAAATCAAACCGGCACTAGGAAACAGACTGAGAAACCAGAGTAATAGTTTCTCCTGCAACCCTTTCCCTTTGTGCTAGATGAACGATCGTCTCTCCACATGCTCAGTTCTGAGAGAAAATTGTGTGTGAAAGCCGCCCTTCACCTAGCTTGTTGGGAACACAAAGTTTCTCTTCAGTTGCAAACTCCAATCCTTACATATATATGGGGAGGTACTAGCTCCAACTCGGTTTTACAGTGAAAACTGCAGGAACTTCAAACCGGCACTAGGAAACAGACCGAGAAACCAGAGTAATAGTTTCCCCCGCAACCCGTTCCCTTTGTGCTAGATGAACGAACATCTCTCCACATGCTCAGTTCTGAGAGATAAGTGTGTGTGAAAGCCGCCCTGTAACTAACTGGTTGGGAACACAAAGTTTCTCTTCAGTTGCAAACTCCACTCCATACATATATATTGGGAGGTACTAGCTCCAACTCGCTTTTACAGTGAAAACTGCAGGAACTTCAAACCGGAACTAGGAAACAGACCGAGAAACCAGAGTAATAGTTTCCCCTGCAAACCGTTCCCTTTGTGCTAGATGAACGAACGTCTCTCCACATGCTCAGTTCTGAGAGATAAGTGTGTGTGAAAGCCGCCCTTTAACTAACTGGTTGGGAACACAAAGTTTCTCTTCAGTTGCAAACTCCACTCCATACATATATATTGGGAGTTACTAGGTCCAACTCGCTTTTACAGAGAAAACTGCAGGAACTTCAAACCGGCACTAGGAAACAGACCGAGAAACCAGAGTAAAAGTTTCTCCTGCAACTCGTTCCCTTTGTGCTACAGGAACGAACGTCTCTCCACATGCTCAGTTCTGAGAGACAAGTGTGTGTGAAAGCCGTCCTTCACCTAGCTTGTTGGGAACACAAAGTTTCTCTTCAGTTGCAAACTCCACTCCATACATATATATGTGTAGGTACTAGCTCCAACACGGTTTTACAGTAAAAACTGCAGGAAATTCAAGCCGGCACTAGGAAACAGACCGAGAACCCGAGTAAATTTTCTCCTGCAAACATTTCCATTTGTGCTAGATGAACGAACGTCTCTCCACATGCTCAGTTCTGAGAGATAAGTGTGTGTGAAAGCCGTCCTTCACCTAGCTTGTTGGGAACACAAAGATTCTCTTCAGTTGCAAACTCCACTCCATACATATATATGGGGAGGTACTAGCTCCAACTCGGTTTTACAGTGAAAACTGCAGGAAAATCAAACCGGCACTAGGAAACAGACTGAGAAACCAGAGTAAAAGTTTCTAATGCAACCCGTTCCCATTTTTCTAGATGAACGAAAGTCACTCCACATGCTCAGTTCTGAGAGATATGTGTGTGTGAAAGCCGTCCTTCATCTAGCTTGTTGGGAACACAAAGTTTCTCTTCAGTTGCAAACTCCACTCCATACGTATATATGGGGAGGTACTAGCTCCAACTCGGTTTTACAGTGAAAACTGCAGGAACTTCAAACCGGCACTAGGAAACAGACCGAGAAACCAGAGTAAAAGTTTCTCCTTCAACCCGTTCCCTTTGTGCTAGATGAACGAACGTCTCTCCACATGCTCAGTTCTGAGAGATAATTTTGTGTGAAAGCCGTCCTTCACCTAGCTTGTTGGGAACACAAACTTTCTCTTCAGTTGCAGACTCCTCTCCATACATGTATATGGGGAGGTACAAGCTCCAACTCGGTTTTACAGTGAAAACTGCATGAACTTCAAACCGGCACTAGGAAACAGACCGAGATACCAGAGTAAAATTTTCTCCTGCAAACCGTTCCCTTTGTGCTAGATGAACGAACGTCTCTCCACATGCTCAGTTCTGAGAGATAATTGTGTGTGAAAACCGTCCTTCACCTAGCTTGTTGGGAACACAAAGTTTCTCTTCAGTTGCAAACTCTACTCCATACATTTATATGGGGAGGTACAAGCTCCAACTCGGTTTTACAGTGAAAACTGCAGGAACTTCAAACCGGCACTAGGAAACAGACCAAGATACCAGAGTAAAATTTTCTCCTGCAAACCGTTCCCTTTGTGCTAGATGAACGAACGTCTCTCCACATGCTCAGTTCTGAGAGATAATTGTGTGTGAAAGCCGTACTTCACCTAGCTTGTGGGGAACACAAAGTATCTCTTCAGTTGCAAACTCCACTCCATATATATATATGGAGAGGTACTAGCTCCAAATCGGTTTTACAGTGAAAACTGCAGGAACATCAACCAGGCACTAGGAAAAAGACTGAGAAACCAGAGTAAAAATTTCTCCAGCAACCCTTTCCCTTTGTTCTAGATGAACGAACGTCTCTCCACATGCTCAGTTCTGAGAGATATGTGTGTGTGAAAGCCGTCCTTCACCTAGCTTGTTGGGAACACAAAGATTCTCTTCAGTTGCCAACTCCACTCCATACATATATATGGGGAGGTACTAGCTCCAACTCGGTTTTACAGTGAAAACTGCAGGAACTTCAAACCGGCACTAGGAAACAGACCGAGAAACCAGAGAAATAGTTTCTCCTGCAACCCGTTCCCTTTGTGCTAGATGAACGAACGTCTCTCCACATGCTCAGTTCTGAGAGATAATTGTGTGTGAAAACCGTCCTTCACCAAGCTTGTTGGGAACACAAAGTTTCTCTTCAGTTGCAAACTCCACTCCATACATGTATATGGGGAGGTACAAGCTCCAACTCGGTTTTACAGTGAAAACTGCAGGAACTTCAAACCGGCACTAGGAAACAGACCGAGATACCAGAGTAAAATTTTCTCCTGCAAACCGTTCCCTTTGTGCTAGATGAACGAACGTCTCTCCACATGCTCAGTTCTGAGAGATAATGGTGTGTGAAAGCCGTCCTTCAACTAGCTTGTTGGGAACACAAAGTATCTCTTCAGTTGCAAACTCCACTCCAAACATATATATGGGGAGGTACAAGCTCCAACTCGGTTTTACAGTGAAAACTGCAGGAACATCAAACCGGCACTAGGAAACAGACTCAGAAACCAGAGTAAAAATTTCTCCAGCAACCCTTTCCCTTTGTTCTAGATGAACGAACTTCTCTCCACATGCTCAGTTCTGAGAGATATGTGTGTGTGAAAGCCGTCCTTCATCTAGCATGTTGGGAACACAAAGTTTCTCTTCAATTGCAAACTCCACTACATACATATTTCTGTGGAAGTACAAGCTCCAACTCGGTTTTACAGTGAAAACTGCAGGAACTTCAAACCGGCACTAGGAAACAGACCGAGAAACCAGAGTAAAAATTTCTCCAGCAACCCTTTCCCTTTGTTCTAGATGAACGAACTTCTCTCCACATGCTCAGTTCTGAGAGATATGTGTGTGTGAAAGCCTTCCTTCATCTAGCTTGTTGGGAACACAAAGTTTCTCTTCAGTTGCAAACTCAACTCCATACATATATCTGGGGAAGTACAAGCTCCAACTCGGTTTTACAGTGAAAAATGCAGGAACTTCAAACCGGCACTAGGAAACAGACCGAGAAACCAGAGTAATAGTTTCTCCTGCAACCCGTTCCCTTTGTGCTAGATGAACGAACGTCTCTCAACATGCTCAGTTCTGAGAGATAAGTGTGTGTGAAAGCCGTCCTTCACCTAGCTTGTTGGGAACACAAAGATTCTCTTCAGTTGCAAACTCCAATCCATACATAAATATGGAGAGGTACTTGCTCCAACTCAGTTTTACAGTGAAAACTGCAGGAACTTCAAACCGGCACTAGGAAACAGACCGAGAACCAGAGTAAAAGTTTCTCCTGCAACCCGTTCCCTTTGTGCTAGATGAACGAACGTCTCTCCACATGCTCAGTTCTGAGAGATAAGTGTGTGTGAAAGCCGTCCTTCACCTAGCTTGTTGGGAACACCAAGTTTCTCTTCAGTTGCAAACTCCAATCCATACATATATATGGGGAAGTACTAGCTCCAACTTGGTTATACAGTGAAAACTGCAGGATCTTCAAACCAGCACTAGGAAACAGACCGAGAAACCAGAGTAATAGTTTCCCTGCAACCCGTTAACTTTGTGCCAAATGAACGAACGTCTCTCCACATGCCCATTTCTGAGAGATAAGTGTGTGTGAAAGCCATCTTCACCTAGCTTGTTGGGAACACAAAGTTTCTCTTCAGTTGCAAACTCCACTCCTTACATATATATGGGGAGGTACAAGCTCCAACTCGGTTTTACAGTGAAAACTGCCGGAACTTCAAACCGGCACTTGGAAACAGACCGAGATACCAGAGTAAAAGTTTCTCCTGCAACCCGTTCCCTTTGTGCTAGATGAACGAACGTCTCTCCACATGCTCAGTTCTGAGAGATAATTGTGTGTGAAAGCCGTCCTTCCCCTAGCATGTTGGGAACACAAAGTTTCTCTTCATTTGCAAACTCCACTCCATACATATATATGGGGAGGTAGTAGCTCCAACTCGGTTTTACAGTGAAAACTGCAGGAACTTCAAACCGGCACTAGGAAACAGACCGAGAAACCAGAGTAATAGTTTCCCCTGCAACCCGTTCCCTTTGTGCTAGATGAACGAACGTCTCTCCACATGCTCAGTTCTGAGAGATAAGTGTGTGTGAAAGCCGTCCTTCACCTAGCTTGTTGGGAACACAAAGTTTCTCTTCAGTTGCAAACTCCACTCCATACATATATATGGGGAGGTACTAGCTCCAACTCGGTTTAACAGTGAAAACTGCAGGAACTTCAAAACGGCACTAGGAAACAGACCGAGAAACCAGAGTAAAGTTTCTCATGCAACCCGTTCCCTTTGTGCTAGATGAACGAACGTCTCTCCACATGCTCAGTTCTGAGAGATAAGTGTGTGTGAAAGCCGCCCTTTAACTAACTGGTTGGGAACACAAAGTTTCTTTTCAGTTGCAAACTCCACTCCATACATATATATTGGGAGGTACAAGCTCCAACTCGCTTTTACAGTGAAAACTGCAGGAACTTCAAACCGGCACTAGGAAACAGACCGAGAAACCAGAGTAAAAGTTTCTCCTGCATCCCGTTCCCTTTGTGCTACAGGAACGAACGTCTCTCCACATGCTCAGTTCTGAGAGACAAGTGTGTGTGAAAGCCGTCCTTCACCTAGCTTGTTGGGAACACAAAGTTTCTCTTCAGTTGCAAACTCCACTCCATACATATATATGTGTAGGTACTAGCTCCAACTCGGTTTTACAGTAAAAACTGCAGGAAATTCAAGCCGGCACTAGGTAACAGACCGAGAACCCGAGTAACTTTTCTCCTGCAAACATTTCCATTTGTGCTAGATGAACGAACGTCTCTCCACATGCTCAGTTCTGAGAGATAAGTGTGTGTGAAAGCCGTCCTTCACCTAGCTTGTTGGGAACACAAACTTTCTCTTCAGTTGCAAACTCCAATCCATACATGTATATGGGGAGGTACAAGCTCCAACTCGGTTTTACAGTGAAAACTGCAGGAACTTCAAACCGGCACTAGGAAACAGACCGAGATACCAGAGTAAAATTTTCTCCTGCAAACCGTTCCCTTTGTGCTAGATGAACGAACGTCTCTCCACATGCTCAGTTCTGAGAGATAAGTGTGTGTGAAAGCCGTCCTTCACCTAGCTTGTTGGGAACACAAAGATTCTCTTCAGTTGCAAACTCCACTCCATACATATATATGGGGAGGTACTAGCTCCAACTCGGTTTTACAGTGAAAACTGCAGGAAAATCAAACCGGCACTAGGAAACAGACTGAGAAACCAGAGTAATAGTTTCTCCTGCAACCCTTTCCCTTTGTGCTAGATGAACGATCGTCTCTCCGCATGCTCAGTTCTGAGAGAAAATTGTGTGTGAAAGCCTTCCTTCACCTAGCTTGTTGGGAACACAAAGTTTCTCTTCAGTTGCAAACTCCAATCCTTACATATATATGGGGAGGTACTAGCTCCAACTCGGTTTTACAGTGAAAACTGCAGGAACTTCAAACCGGCACTAGGAAACAGACCGAGAAACCAGAGTAATAGTTTCCCCTGCAACCCGTTCCCTTTGTGCTAGATGAACGAACGTCTCTCCACATGCTCAGTTCTGAGAGATAAGTGTGTGTGAAAGCCGTCCTTCACCTAGCTTGTTGGGAACACAAAGTTTCTCTTCAGTTGCAAACTCCACTCCATACATATATATTGGGAGGTACAAGCTCCAACTCGCTTTTACAGTGAAAACTGCAGGAACTTCAAACCGGCACTAGGAAACAGACCGAGAAACCAGAGTAAAAGTTTCTCCTGCATCCCGTTCCCTTTGTGCTACAGGAACGAACGTCTCTCCACATGCTCAGTTCTGAGAGACAAGTGTGTGTGAAAGCCGTCCTTCACCTAGCTTGTTGGGAACACAAAGTTTCTCTTCAGTTGCAAACTCCACTCCATACATATATATGTGTAGGTACTAGCTCCAACTCGGTTTTACAGTAAAAACTGCAGGAAATTCAAGCCGGCACTAGGTAACAGACCGAGAACCCGAGTAACTTTTTTCCTGCAAACATTTCCATTTGTGCTAGATGAACGAACGTCTCTCCACATGCTCAGTTCTGAGAGATAAGTGTGTGTGAAAGCCGTCCTTCACCTAGCTTGTTGGGAACACAAACTTTCTCTTCAGTTGCAAACTCCAATCCATACATGTATATGGGGAGGTACAAGCTCCAACTCGGTTTTACAGTGAAAACTGCAGGAACTTCAAACCGGCACTAGGAAACAGACCGAGATACCAGAGTAAAATTTTCTCCTGCAAACCGTTCCCTTTGTGCTAGATGAACGAACGTCTCTCCACATGCTCAGTTCTGAGAGATAAGTGTGTGTGAAAGCCGTCCTTCACCTAGCTTGTTGGGAACACAAAGATTCTCTTCAGTTGCAAACTCCACTCCATACATATATATGGGGAGGTACTAGCTCCAACTCGGTTTTACAGTGAAAACTGCAGGAAAATCAAACCGGCATTAGGAAACAGACTGAGAAACCAGAGTAATAGTTTCTCCTGCAACCCTTTCCCTTTGTGCTAGATGAACGATCGTCTCTCCACATGCTCAGTTCTGAGAGAAAATTGTGTGTGAAAGCCGTCCTTCACCTAGCTTGTTGGGAACACAAAGTTTCTCTTCAGTTGCAAACTCCAATCCTTACATATATATGGGGAGGTACTAGCTCCAACTCGGTTTTACAGTGAAAACTGCAGGAACTTCAAACCGGCACTAGGAAACAGACCGAGAAACCAGAGTAATAGTTTCCCCTGCAACCCGTTCCCTTTGTGCTAGATGAACGAACGTCTCTCCACATGCTCAGTTCTGAGAGATAAGTGTGTGTGAAAGCCGCCCTGTAACTAACTGGTTGGGAACACAAAGTTTCTCTTCAGTTGCAAACTCCAATCCATACATATATATTGGGAGGTACTAGCTCCAACGCGCTTTAACAGTGAAAACTGCAGGAACTTCAAACCGGAACTAGGAAACAGACCGAGAAACCAGAGTAATAGTTTCCCCTGCAACCCGTTCCCTTTGTGCTACAGGAACGAACGTCTCTCCACATGCTCAGTTCTGAGAGACAAGTGTGTGTGAAAGCCGCCCTTCACCTAGCTTGTTGGGAACACAAAGTTTCTCTTCAGTTGCAAACTCCACTCCATACATATATATGTGTAGGTACTAGCTCCAACTCGGTTTTACAGTAAAAACTGCAGGAAATTCAAGCCGGCACTAGGAAACAGACCGAGAACCCGAGTAAATTTTCTCCTGCAAACATTTCCATTTGTGCTAGATGAACGAACGTCTCTCCAAATGCTCAGTTCTGAGAGATAAGTGTGTGTGAAAGCCGTCCTTCACCTAGCTTGGTGGGAACACAAAGATTCTCTTCAGTTGCAAAATCCACTCCATACATATTTATGGGGAGGTACTAGCTCCAACTCGGTTTTACAGTGAAAACTGCAGGAAAATCAAACCGGCACTAGGAAACAGACTGAGAAACCAGAGTAAAAGTTTCTAATGCAACTCGTTCCCATTTTTCTAGATGAACGAAAGTCACTCCACATGCTCAGTTCTGAGAGATATGTGTGTGTGAAAGCCGTCCTTCACCTAGCTTGTTGGGAACACAAAGATTCTCTTCAGTTGCAAACTCCACTCCACACATATATATGGGGAGGTACTAGCTCCAACTCGGTTTTACAGTGAAAAATTCAGGAAAATCAAACCGGCACTAGGAAACAGACTGAGAAACCAGAGTAAAAGTTTCTCCTGCAAACCGTTCCCATTTTTCTAGATGAACGAAAGTCACTCCACATGCTCAGTTCTGAGAGATATGTGTGTGTGAAAGCCGTCCTTCATCTAGCTTGTTGGGAACACAAAGTTTCTCTTCAGTTGCAAACTCCACTCCATACGTATATATGGGGAGGTACTAGCTCCAACTCGGTTTTACAGTGAAAACTGCAGGAACTTCAAACCGGCACTAGGAAACAGACCGAGAAACCAGAGAAAAAGTTTCACCTGCAACCCGTTCCCTTTGTGCTAGATGAACGAACGTCTCTCCACATGCTCAGTTCTGAGAGATAATTTTGTGTGAAAGCCGTCCTTCACCTAGCTTGTTGGGAACACAAACTTTCTCTTCAGTTGCAGACTCCTCTCCATACATGTATATGGGGAGGTACAAGCTCCAACTCGGTTTTACAGTGAAAACTGCATGAACTTCAAACCGGCACTAGGAAACAGACCGAGATACCAGAGTAAAATTTTCTCCTGCAAACCATTCCCTTGGTGCTAGATGAACGAACGTCTCTCCACATGCTCAGTTCTGAGAGAAAATTGTGTGTGAAAACCGTCCTTCACCTAGCTTGTTGGGAACACAAAGTTTCTCTTCAGTTGCAAACTCCTTCCATACATGTATATGGGGAGGTACAAGCTCCAACTCGGTTTTACAGTGAAAACTGCAGGAACTTCAAAACGGCACTAGGAAACAGACCGAGATACCAGAGTAAAATTTTCTCCTGCAAACCGTTCCCTTTGTGCTAGATGAACGAACGTCTCTCCACATGCTCAGTTCTGAGAGATAATTGTGTGTGAAAGCCGTCCTTCACCTAGCTTGTGGGGAACACAAAGTATCTCTTCAGTTGCAAACTCCACTCCATACATATATATGGGGTGGTACTAGCTCCAAATCGGTTTTACAGTGAAAACTGCAGGAACATCAACCCGGCACTAGGAAAAAGACTGAGAAACCAGAGTAAAAATTTCACCAGCAAACCTTTCCCTTTGTTCTAGATGAACGAACGTCTCTCCACATGCTCAGTTCTGAGAGATATGTGTGTGTGAAAGCCGTCCTTCATCTAGCTTGTTGGGAACACAAAGATTCTCTTCAGTTGCCAACTCCACTCCATACATATATATGGGGAGGTACTAGCTCCAACTCGGTTTTACAGTGAAAACTGCAGGAACTTCAAACCGGCACTAGGAAACAGACCGAGAAACCAGAGAAATAGTTTCTCCTGCAACCCGTTCCCTTTGTGCTAGATGAACGAACGTCTCTCCACATGCTCAGTTCTGAGAGATAATTGTGTGTGAAAGCCGTCCTTCACCTAGCTTGTTGGGAACACAAAGTTTCTCTTCAGTTGCAAACTCCACTCCATACATGTATATGGGGAGGTACAAGCTCCAACTCGGTTTTACAGTGAAAACTGCAGGAACTTCAAACCGGCACTAGGAAACAGACCGAGATACCAGATTAAAATTTTTTCCTGCAAACCGTTCCCTTTGTGCTAGATGAACGAACGTCTCACCACATGCTCAGTTCTGAGAGATAATTGTGTGTGAAATCCGTCCTTCACCTAGCTTGTTGGGAACACAAAGTATCTCTTCAGTTGCAAACTCCACTCCATACATATATATGGGGAGGTACAAGCTCCAACTCGGTTTTACAGTGAAAACTGCAGGAACATCAAACCGGCACTAGGAAACAGACTCAGAAACCAGAGTAAAAATTTTTCCAGCAACCCTTTCCCTTTGTTCTAGATGAACGAACTTCTCTCCACATGCTCAGTTCTGAGAGATATGTGTGTGTGAAAGCCGTCCTTCATCTAGCTTGTTGGGAACACAAAGTTTCTCTTCAGTTGCAAACTCCACTCCATACATATATCTGGGGAAGTACAAGCTCCAACTCGGTTTTACAGTGAAAACTGCAGGAACTTCAAACCGGCTCTAGGAAACAGACCGGGAAACCAGAGTAAAAATTTCTCCAGCAACCCTTTCCCTTTGTTCTAGATGAACGAACTTCTCTCCACATGCTCAGTTCTGAGAGATATGTGTGTGTGAAAGCCGTCCTTAATCTAGCTTGTTGGGAACACAAAGTTTCTCTTCAGTTGCAAACTCCACTCCATACATATATCTGGGGAAGTACAAGCACCAACTCGGTTTTACAGTGAAAACTACAGGAACTTCAAACCGGCACTAGGAAACAGACCGAGAAACCAGAGTAAAAGTTTCTAATGCAACCCGTTCCCTTTGTGCTAGATGAACGAACGTCTCTCCACATGCTCAGTTCTGAGAGATAAGTGTGTGTGAAAGCCGTCCTTCACCTAGCTTGTTGGGAACACAAAGATTCTCTTCAGTTGCAAACTCCAATCCATACATAAATATGGGGAGGTACTTGCTCCAACTCAGTTTTACAGTGAAAACTGCAGGAACTTCAAACCGGCACTAGGAAACAGACCGAGAACCAGAGTAAAAGTTTCTCCTGCAAACCGTTCCCTTTGTGCTAGATGAACGAACGTCTCTCCACATGCTCAGTTCTGAGAGATCAGTGTGTGTGAAAGCCGTCCTTCACCTAGCTTGTTGGGAACACCAAGTTTCTCTTCAGTTGCAAACTCCAATCCATACATATATATGGGGAGGTACTAGCTCCAACTTGGTTATACAGTGGAAACTGCAGGATCTTCAAACCAGCACTAGGAAACAGACCGAGAAACCAGAGTAATAGTTTCCCTGCAACCCGTTCCCTTTGTGCTAGATGAACGAACGTCTCTCCACATGCTCAGTTTTGAGAGATAAGTGTGTGTGAAAGCCATCTTCACCTAGCTTGTTGGGAACACAAAGTTTCTCTTCAGTTGCAAACTCCACTCCTTACATATATATGGGGAGGTACTATCTCCAAATCGGTTTTACAGTGAAAACTGCCGGAACTTCAAACCGGCACTTGGAAACAGACCGAGATACCAGAGTAAAAGTTTCTCCTGCAACCCGTTCCCTTTGTGCTAGATGAACGAACGTCTCTCCACATGCTCAGTTCTGAGAGATAATTGTGTGTGAAAGCCGTCCTTCCCCTAGCATGTTGGGAAATCAAAGTTTCTCTTCAGTTGCAAACTCCACTCCATACATATATATGGGGAGGTACTAGCTCCAACTCGGTTTTACAGTGAAAACTGCAGGAACTTCAAACCGGCACTAGGAAAGAGACCGAGAAACCAGAGTAATAGTTTCCCCTGCAACCCGTTCCCTTTGTGCTAGATGAACGAACGTCTCTCCACATGCTCAGTTCTGAGAGATAAGTGTGTGTGAAAGCCGTCCTTCACCTAGCTTGTTGGGAACACAAAGATTCTCTTCAGTTGCAAACTCCACTCCATACATATATATGGGGAGTTACTAGCTCCAACTCGGTTTTACAGTGAAAACTGCAGGAAAATCAAACCGGCACTAGGAAACAGACTGAGAAACCAGAGTAAAAGTTTCTAATGCAACCCGTTCCCATTTTTCTAGATGAACGAAAGTCACTCCACATGCTCGGTTCTGAGAGATATGTGTGTGTGAAAGCCGTCCTTCATCTAGCTTGTTGGGAACACAAAGTTTCTCTTCAGTTGCAAACTCCAGTCCATACATATATATGGGGAGGTACTAGCTCCAACTCGGTTTTACAGTGAAAACTGCAGGAACTTCAAACTGGCACTAGGAAACAGACCGAGAAACCAGAGTAAAAGTTTCTCCTGCAACCCGTTCCCTTTGTGCTAGATGAACGAACGTCTCTCCACATGCTCATTTCTGAGAGATAAGTGTGTGTGAAAGCCGTCCTACACCTAGCTTGTTGGGAACACAAACTTTCTCTTCAGTTTCAAACTCCAATCCATACATGTATATGGGGAGGTACAAGCTCCAACACGGTTTTACAGTGAAAACTGCAGGAACTTCAAACCGGCACTAGGAAACAGACCGAGATACCAGAGTAAAATTTTCTCCTGCAAACCGTTCCCTTTGTGCTAGATGAACGAACGTCTCTCCACATGCTCAGTTCTGAGAGATAATTGTGTGTGAAAGCCGTCCTTCACCTAGCTTGTTGGGAACACAAAGTATCTCTTCAGTTGCAAACTCCACTCTATACATATATGGGGAGGTACAAGCTCCAACTCGGTTTTACAGTGAAAACTGCAGGAACATCAAACCGGCACTAGGAAACAGACTCAGAAACCAGAGTAAAAATTTCTCCAGCAACCCTTTCCCTTTGTTCTTGATGAACGAACTTCTCTCCACATGCTCAGTTCTGAGAGATATGTGTGTGTGAAAGCCGTCCTTCATGTAGCTTGTTGGGAACACAAAGTTTCTCTTCAGTTGCAAACTCCACTCCATACATATATCTGGGGAAGTACAAGCTCCAACTCGGTTTTACAGTGAAAACTGCAGGAACTTCAAACCGGCACTAGGAAACAGACCGAGAAACCAGAGAAAAATTTCTCCAGCAACCCTTTCCCTTTGTTCTAGATGAACGAACTTCTCTCCACATGCTCAGTTCTGAGAGATATGTGTGTGTGAAAGCCGTCCTTCATCTAGCTTGTTGGGAACACAAAGTTTCTCTTCAGTTGCAAACTCCACTCCATACATATATCTGGGGAAGTACAAGCTCCAACTCGGTTTTACAGTGAAAACTGCAGGAACTTCAAACCGGCACTAGGAAACAGACCGAGAAACCAGAGTAATAGTTTCTCCTGCAACCCGTTCCCTTTGTGCTAGATGAACGAACGTCTCTCCACATGCTCAGTTCTGAGAGATAAGTGTGTGTGAAAGCCGTCCTTCACCTAGCTTGTTGGGAACACAAAGATTCTCTTCAGTTGCAAACTCCAATCCATACATAAATATGGGGAGGTACTTGCTCCAACTCAGTTTTACAGTGAAAACTGCAGGAACTTCAAACCGGCACTAGGAAACAGACCGAGAACCAGAGTAAAATTTCTCCTGCAACCCGTTCCCTTTGTGCTAGATGAACGAACGTCTCTCCACATGCTCAGTTCTGAGAGATAAGTGTGTGTGAAAGCCGTCCTTCACCTAGCTTGTTGGGAACACAAAGTTTCTCTTCAGTTGCAAACTCCACTCCATACATATATATGGGGAGGTACTAGCTCCAACTCGGTTTAACAGTGAAAACTGCAGGAACTTCAAAACGGCACTAGGAAACAGACCGAGAAACCAGAGTAAAGTTTCTCATGCAACCCGTTCCCTTTGTGCTACATGAACGAACGTCTCTCCACATGCTCAGTTCTGAGAGATAAGTGTGTATGAAAGCCGCCCTTTAACTAACTGGTTGGGAACACAAAGTTTCTCTTCAGTAGCAAACTCCACTCCATACATATATATTGGGAGGTACAAGCTCCATCTCGCTTTTACAGTGAAAACTGCAGGAACTTCAAACCGGCACTAGGAAACAGACCGAGAAACCAGAGTAAAAGTTTCTCCTGCATCCCGTTCCCTTTGTGCTACAGGAACGAACGTCTCTCCACATGCTCAGTTCTGAGAGACAAGTGTGTGTGAAAGCCGTCCTTCACCTAGCTTGTTGGGAACACAAAGATTCTCTTCAGTTGCAAATTCCACTCCATACATATATATGGGGAGGTACTAGCTCCAACTCGGTTTTACAGTGAAAACTGCAGGAAAATCAAACCGGCACTAGGAAACAGACTGAGAAACCAGAGTAAAAGTTTCTAATGCAACCCGTTCCCATTTTTCTAGATGAACGAAAGTCACTCCACATGCTCGGTTCTGAGAGATATGTGTGTGTGAAAGCCGTCCTTCATCTAGCTTGTTGGGAACACAAAGTTTCTCTTCAGTTGCAAACTCCAGTCCATACATATATATGGGGAGGTACTAGCTCCAACTCGGTTTTACAGTGAAAACTGCAGGAACTTCAAACCGGCACTAGGAAACAGACCGAGAAACCAGAGTAAAAGTTTCTCCTGCAACCCGTTCCCTTTGTGCTAGATGAACGAAAGTCTCTCCACATGCTCATTTCTGAGAGATAAGTGTGTGTGAAAGCCGTCCTTCACCTAGCTTGTTGGGAACACAAACTTTCTCTTCAGTTGCAAACTCCACTCCATACATGTATATGGGGAGGTACAAGCTCCAACACGGTTTTACAGTGAAAACTGCAGGAACTTCAAACCGGCACTAGGAAACAGACCGAGATACCAGAGTAAAATTTTCTCCTGCAAACCGTTCCCTTTGTGCTAGATGAACGAACGTCTCTCCACATGCTCAGTTCTGAGAGATAATTGTGTGTGAAAGCCGTCCTTCACCTAGCTTGTTGGGAACACAAAGTATCTCTTCAGTTGCAAACTCCACTCCATACATATATATGGGGAGGTACAAGCTCCAACTCGGTTTTACAGTGAAAACTGCAGGAACATCAAACCGGCACTAGGAAACAGACTCAGAAACCAGAGTAAAAATTTCTCCAGCAACCCTTTACCTTTGTTCTTGATGAACGAACTTCTCTCCACATGCTCAGTTCTGAGAGATATGTGTGTGTGAAAGCCGTCCTTCATGTAGCTTGTTGGGAACACAAAGTTTCTCTTCAGTTGCAAACTCCACTCCATACATATATCTGGGGAAGTACAAGCTCCAACTCGGTTTTACAGTGAAAACTGCAGGAACTTCAAACCGGCACTAGGAAACAGACCGAGAAACCAGAGAAAAATTTCTCCAGCAACCCTTTCCCTTTGTTCTAGATGAACGAACTTCTCTCCACATGCTCAGTTCTGAGAGATATGTGTGTGTGAAAGCCGTCCTTCATCCAGCTTGTTGGGAACACAAAGTTTCTCTTCAGTTGCAAACTCCACTCCATACATATATCTGGGGAAGTACAAGCTCCAACTCGGTTTTACAGTGAAAACTGCAGGAACTTCAAACCGGCACTAGGAAACAGACCGAGAAACCAGAGTAATAGTTTTTCCTGCAACCCGTTCCTTTTGTGCTAGATGAACGAACGTCTCTCCACATGCTCAGTTCTGAGAGATAAGTGTGTGTGAAAGCCGTCCTTCACCTAGCCTGTTGGGAACACAAAGATTCTCTTCAGTTGCAAACTCCAATCCATACATAAATATGGGGAGGTACTTGCTCCAACTCAGTTTTACAGTGAAAACTGCAGGAACTTCAAACCGGCACTAGGAAACAGACCGAGAACCAGAGTAAATGTTTCTCCTACAACCCGTTCCCTTTGTGCTAGATGAACGAACGTCTCTCCACATGCTCAGTTCTGAGAGATAAGTGTGTGTGAAAGCCGTCCTTCACCTAGCTTGTTGGGAACACAAAGTTTCTCTTCAGTTGCAAACTCCACTCCATACATATATATGGGGAGGTACTAGTTCCAACTCGGTTTAACAGTGAAAACTGCAGGAACTTCAAAACGGCACTAGGAAACAGACCGAGAAACCAGAGTAAAGTTTCTCATGCAACCCGTTCCCTTTGTGCTAGATGAACGAACGTCTCTCCACATGCTCAGTTCTGAGAGATAAGTGTGTATGAAAGCCGCACTTTAAATAACTGGTTGGGAACACAAAGTTTCTCTTCAGTTGCAAATTCCACTCCATACATATATATTGGGAGGTACAAGCTCCAACTCGCTTTTACCGTGAAAACTGCAGGAACTTCAAACCGGCACTAGGAAACAGACCGAGAAACCAGAGTAAAAGTTTCTCCTGCATCCCGTTCCCTTTGTGCTACAGGAACGAACGTCTCTCCACATGCTCAGTTCTGAGAGACAAGTGTGTGTGAAAGCCGTCCTTCACCTAGCTTGTTGGGAACACAAAGTTTCTCTTCAGTTGCAAACTCCACTCCATACATATATATGTGTAGGTACTAGCTCCAACTCGGTTTTACAGTAAAAATTGCAGGAAATTCAAGCCGGCACTAGGAAACAGACCGAGAACCCGAGTAACTTTTCTCCTGCAAACATTTCCATTTGTGCTAGATGAACGAACGTCTCTCCACCTGCTCAGTTCTTAGAGATAAGTGTGTGTGAAAGCCGTCCTTCACCTAGCTTGTTGGGAACACAAAGATTCTCTTCAGTTGCAAACTCCACTCCATACATATATATGGGGAGGTACTAGCTCCAACTCGGTTTTACAGTGAAAACTGCAGGAAAATCAAACCGGCACTAGGAAACAGACCGAGAAACCAGAGTAAAGTTTCTCATGCAACCCGTTCCCTTTGTGCTAGATGAACGAACGTCTCTCCACATGCTCAGTTCTGAGAGATAAGTGTGTATGAAAGCCGCACTTTAAATAACTGGTTGGGAACACAAAGTTTCTCTTCAGTTGCAAATTCCACTCCATACATATATATTGGGAGGTACAAGCTCCAACTCGCTTTTACCGTGAAAACTGCAGGAACTTCAAACCGGCACTAGGAAACAGACCGAGAAACCAGAGTAAAAGTTTCTCCTGCATCCCGTTCCCTTTGTGCTACAGGAACGAACGTCTCTCCACATGCTCAGTTCTGAGAGACAAGTGTGTGTGAAAGCCGTCCTTCACCTAGCTTGTTGGGAACACAAAGTTTCTCTTCAGTTGCAAACCCCACTCCATACATATATATGTGTAGGTACTAGCTCCAACTCGGTTTTACAGTAAAAATTGCAGGAAATTCAAGCCGGCACTAGGAAACAGACCGAGAACCCGAGTAACTTTTCTCCTGCAAACATTTCCATTTGTGCTAGATGAACGAACGTCTCTCCACCTGCTCAGTTCTTAGAGATAAGTGTGTGTGAAAGCCGTCCTTCACCTAGCTTGTTGGGAACACAAAGATTCTCTTCAGTTGCAAACTCCACTCCATACATATATATGGGGAGGTACTAGCTCCAACTCGGTTTTACAGTGAAAACTGCAGGAAAATCAAACCGGCACTAGGAAACAGACTGAGAAACCAGAGTAAAAGTTTCTAATGCAACCCGTTCCCATTTTTCTAGATGAACGAAAGTCACTCCACATGCTCGGTTCTGAGAGATATGTGTGTGTGAAAGCCGTCCTTCATCTAGCTTGTTGGGAACACAAAGTTTCTCTTCAGTTGCAAACTCCACTCCATACATATATATGGGGAGGTACTAGCTCCAACTCGGTTTTACAGTGAAAACTGCAGGAACTTCAAACCGGCACTAGGAAACAGACCGAGAAACCAGAGTAAAAGTTTATCCTGCAACCCGTTACCTTTGTGCTAGATGAACGAACGTCTCTCCACATGCTCAGTTCTGAGAGATAAGTGTGTGTGAAAGCCGTCCTTCACCTAGCTTGTTGGGAACACAAACTTTCTCTTCAGTTGCAAACTCCACTCCATATATATATATGGGGAGGTACAAGCTCCACTCGGTTTTACAGTGAAAACTGCAGGAACTTCAAACCGGCACTAGGAAACAGACCGAGATACCAGAATAAAATTTTCTCCTGCAAACCGTTCCCTTTGTGCTAGATGAACGAACGTCTCTCCACATGCTCAGTTCTGAGAGATAATTGTGTGTGAAAGCCGTCCTTCACCTAGCTTGTTGGGAACACAAAGTATCTCTTCAGTTGCAAACTCCACTCCATACATATATATGGGGAGGTACAAGCTCCAACTCGGTTTTACAGTGAAAACTGCAGGAACATCAAACCGGCACTAGGAAATAGACTGAGAAACCAGAGTAAAAATTTCTCCAGCAACCCTTTCCCTTTGTTCTAGATGAACGAACTTCACTCCACATGCTCAGTTCTGAGAGATATGTGTGTGTGAAAGCCGTCCTTCACCTAGCTTGTTGGGAACACAAAGTTTCTCTTCAGTTGCAAACTCCACTCCATACATATATCTGGGGAAGTACTAGCTCCAACTCGGTTTTACAGTGAAAACTGCAGGAATTTCAAACCGGCAATAGGAAACAGACGGAGAAACCAGAGTATAAGTTTCTCCTGCAACCCGTTCCCTTTGTGCTAGATGAACGAACGTCTCTCCACATGCTCAGTTCTGAGAGATAAGTGTGTGTGAAAGCCGTCCTTCACCTAGCTTGTTGGGAACACCAAGTTTCTCTTCAGTTGCAAACTCCAATCCATACATATATATGGGGAGGTACTAGCTCCAACTTGGTTTTACAGTGAAAACTGCAGGAACTTCAAACCAGCACTAGGAAACAGACCGAGAAACCAGAGTAATAGTTTCCCTGCAACCCGTTCACTTTGTGCTAGATGAACGTACGTCTCTCCACATGCTCAGTTCTGAGAGATAAGTGTGTGTGAAAGCCATCTTCACCTAGCTTGTTGGGAACACAAAGTTTCTCTTCAGTTGCAAACTCCACTCCATACATATATATGGTGAGGTACTAGCTCCAACTCGGTTTTACAGTGAAAACTGCAGGAACTTCAAACCGGCACTAGGAAACAGACCGAGAAACCAGAGTAATAGTTTCCCCTGCAACCCGTTCCCTTTGTGCTAGATGAACGAACGTATCTCCACATGCTCAGTTCTGAGAGATAAGTGTGTGTGAAAGCCGTCCTTAAACTAGCTTGTTTGGAACACAAAGTTTCTCTTCAGTTGCAAACTCCACTCCATACATATATATGGGGAGGTACTAGCTCCAACTCGGTTTAACAGTGAAAACTGCAGGAACTTCAAAACGGCACTAGGAAACAGACCGAGAAACCAGAGTAAAAGTTTCTCATGCAACCCGTTCCTTTTGTGCTAGGTGAACGAACGTCTCTCCACATGCTCATTTCTGAGAGATAAGTGTGTGTGAAAGCCGTTCTTCACCTAGCTTGTTGGGAACACAAAGTATCTCTTCAGTTGCAAACCCCACTCCATACATATATATGGGGAGGTACTAGCTCCAACTCGGTTTTACAGTGAAAACTGCAGGAAATTCTAACCGGCACTATGAAACAGACCGAGACACAAGAGTAAAAGTTTCCCCTGCAACCAGTTCCCTTTTTGCTACATGAACGAACGTCTCTCCACATGCTCAGTTCTGAGAGATAAGTGTGTGTGAAAGCCGCCCTTCAACTAACTGGTTGGGAACACAAAGTTTCCCTTCAGTTGCAAACTCCACTCCATACATATATATGGGGAGGTACTAGCTCCAACTCGCTTTTACAGTGAAAACTGCAGGAACTTCAAACCGGCACTAGGAAACAGACTGAGAAACCAGAGTAATAGTTTCTCCTGCAACCCGTTCCCTTTGTGCTAGATGAACGAACGTCTCTCCACATGCTCTGTTCTGAGAGATAAGTGTGTGTGAAAGCCGTTCTTCACCTAGCTTGTTGGGAACACAAAGTTTCTCTTCTGTTGCCAACTCCAATCCATACATATATATGGGGAGGTACTAGCTCCAACTCGGTATTACAGTGAAAACTGCAGGAACTTCAAACCGGCACTAGGAAACAGACTGAGAAACCTGAGTAATAGTTTCTCATGCAACCCGTTCCTGTTTTGCTAGATGAACGAACGTCTCTTCACATGCTCAGTTCTGAGAGATAATTGTGTGTGAAAGCCGTCCTTCACCTAGCTTGTTGGGAACACAAAGTTTCTCTTCAGTTGCAAACTCCACTCCATACATATATATGGGGAGGTACTAGCGCCAACTCGGTTTTACAGTGAAAACTTCAGGAACTTCAAACCGGCACTAGGAAACAGACCGAGAAACCAGAGTAAAAGTTTCTCCTGCAACCCGTTCCCTTTGTGCTAGATGAACGAACGTCTCTCCACATGCTCAGTTCTGAGAGATAAGTGTGTGCGAAAGCCGAACTTCACCTAGCTTGTTGGGAACACAAAGTGTCTCTTCAGTTGCAAACCCCACTCCATACATATATATGGGGAGGTAATAGCTCCAACTCGGTTTTACAGTGAAAACTGCAGGAACTTCAAACCGGCACTAGGAAACAGACCGAGAAACCAGAGTAATAGATTCTCCTGAACCCGTTTCCTTTGTGCTACAGGAACGAACGTCTCTCCACATGCTCAGTTCTGAGAGATAAGTGTGTGTGAAAGCCGTCGTTCACCTAGCTTGTCGGGAACACAAAGAATCTCTTCAGTTGCAAACTCCACTCCATACATATATATGGGGTGGTACTAGCTCAAACGCGGTTTTACAGTGAAAACTGCAGGAAATTCAAACCGGCACTAGGAAAGAGTCCGATATACCAGAGAAAAAGTTTCTCCTGCAAACCGTACATTTTGTGCTAGATGAACGAACGTCTCTCCACATGCTCAGTTCTGAGAGATACGTGTGTGTGAAAGACATCTTTCACCTAGCTTGTTTGGAACACATAGTTTCTCTTCAGTTGCAAACTCCACTCCATACATATATATGGGGAGGTACTATCTCCAACTCGGTTTTACAGTGAAAACTGCAGGAACTTCAACCCGGCACTAGGAAACAGACCGAAAAACCAGAGTAAAGGTTCTACTGCAACCCGTTCCCTTTGTGTTGGATGAACGAACGTCTCTCCACATGCTCAGTTCTGAGAGGTATGTGTGTTTGAATGCCGTCCTTCACCTATCTTGTTGGGAACACAAAGTTAATTTTCATTTGCAACTTCCACTCCATACATATATATAGGGAGGTACTAGCTCCAACTCGGTTTTACAGTGAAAACTGCAGGAACTTCAAACCGGCACTAGGAAACACACTGAGAAACCAGAGTAAAAGTTTCTACTGCAACCCGTTCCCTTTGAGCTAGATGAACGAACGTCTCTCCACATGCTCAGTTCTGAGAGATAATTGTGTGTGAAAGCCGTCCTTCACCTAGCTTGTTGGGAACACAAAGTTTCTCTTCAGTTGCAAACTCCACTCCATACATGTATATGGGGAGGTACAAGCTCCAACTCGGTTTTACAGTGAAAACTGCAGGAACTTCAAACCGGCACTAGGAAACAGACCGAGATACCAGATTAAAATTTTTTCCTGCAAACCGTTCCCTTTGTGCTAGATGAACGAACGTCTCTCCACATGCTCAGTTCTGAGAGATAATTGTGTGTGAAATCCGTCCTTCACCTAGCTTGTTGGGAACACAAAGTATCTCTTCAGTTGCAAACTCCACTCCATACATATATATGGGGAGGTACAAGCTCCAACTCGGTTTTACAGTGAAAACTGCAGGAACATCAAACCGGCACTAGGAAACAGACTCAGAAACCAGAGTAAAAATTTTTCCAGCAACCCTTTCCCTTTGTTCTAGATGAACGAACTTCTCTCCACATGCTCAGTTCTGAGAGATATGTGTGTGTGAAAGCCGTCCTTCATCTAGCTTGTTGGGAACACAAAGTTTCTCTTCAGTTGCAAACTCCTCTCCATACATATATCTGGGGAAGTACAAGCTCCAACTCGGTTTTACAGTGAAAACTGCAGGAACTTCAAACCGGCTCTAGGAAACAGACCGGGAAACCAGAGTAAAAATTTCTCCAGCAACCCTTTCCCTTTGTTCTAGATGAACGAACTTCTCTCCACATGCTCAGTTCTGAGAGATATGTGTGTGTGAAAGCCGTCCTTAATCTAGCTTGTTGGGAACACAAAGTTTCTCTTCAGTTGCAAACTCCACTCCATACATATATCTGGGGAAGTACAAGCACCAACTCGGTTTTACAGTGAAAACTACAGGAACTTCAAACCGGCACTAGGAAACAGACCGAGAAACCAGAGTAAAAGTTTCTAATGCAACCCGTTCCCTTTGTGCTAGATGAACGAACGTCTCTCCACATGCTCAGTTCTGAGAGATAAGTGTGTGTGAAAGCCGTCCTTCACCTAGCTTGTTGGGAACACAAAGATTCTCTTCAGTTGCAAACTCCAATCCATACATAAATATGGGGAGGTACTTGCTCCAACTCAGTTTTACAGTGAAAACTGCAGGAACTTCAAACCGGCACTAGGAAACAGACCGAGAACCAGAGTAAAAGTTTCTCCTGCAAACCGTTCCCTTTGTGCTAGATGAACGAACGTCTCTCCACATGCTCAGTTCTGAGAGATCAGTGTGTGTGAAAGCCGTCCTTCACCTAGCTTGTTGGGAACACCAAGTTTCTCTTCAGTTGCAAACTCCAATCCATACATATATATGGGGAGGTACTAGCTCCAACTTGGTTATACAGTGGAAACTGCAGGATCTTCAAACCAGCACTAGGAAACAGACCGAGAAACCAGAGTAATAGTTTCCCTGCAACCCGTTCCCTTTGTGCTAGATGAACGAACGTCTCTCCACATGCTCAGTTTTGAGAGATAAGTGTGTGTGAAAGCCATCTTCACCTAGCTTGTTGGGAACACAAAGTTTCTCTTCAGTTGCAAACTCCACTCCTTACATATATATGGGGAGGTACTATCTCCAAATCGGTTTTACAGTGAAAACTGCCGGAACTTCAAACCGGCACTTGGAAACAGACCGAGATACCAGAGTAAAAGTTTCTCCTGCAACCCGTTCCCTTTGTGCTAGATGAACGAACGTCTCTCCACATGCTCAGTTCTGAGAGATAATTGTGTGTGAAAGCCGTCCTTCCCCTAGCATGTTGGGAAATCAAAGTTTCTCTTCAGTTGCAAACTCCACTCCATACATATATATGGGGAGGTACTAGCTCCAACTCGGTTTTACAGTGAAAACTGCAGGAACTTCAAACCGGCACTAGGAAAGAGACCGAGAAACCAGAGTAATAGTTTCCCCTGCAACCCGTTCCCTTTGTGCTAGATGAACGAACGTCTCTCCACATGCTCAGTTCTGAGAGATAAGTGTGTGTGAAAGCCGTCCTTCACCTAGCTTGTTGGGAACACAAAGATTCTCTTCAGTTGCAAACTCCACTCCATACATATATATGGGGAGTTACTAGCTCCAACTCGGTTTTACAGTGAAAACTGCAGGAAAATCAAACCGGCACTAGGAAACAGACTGAGAAACCAGAGTAAAAGTTTCTAATGCAACCCGTTCCCATTTTTCTAGATGAACGAAAGTCACTCCACATGCTCGGTTCTGAGAGATATGTGTGTGTGAAAGCCGTCCTTCATCTAGCTTGTTGGGAACACAAAGTTTCTCTTCAGTTGCAAACTCCAGTCCATACATATATATGGGGAGGTACTAGCTCCAACTCGGTTTTACAGTGAAAACTGCAGGAACTTCAAACTGGCACTAGGAAACAGACCGAGAAACCAGAGTAAAAGTTTCTCCTGCAACCCGTTCCCTTTGTGCTAGATGAACGAACGTCTCTCCACATGCTCATTTCTGAGAGATAAGTGTGTGTGAAAGCCGTCCTACACCTAGCTTGTTGGGAACACAAACTTTCTCTTCAGTTTCAAACTCCACTCCATACATGTATATGGGGAGGTACAAGCTCCAACACGGTTTTACAGTGAAAACTGCAGGAACTTCAAACCGGCACTAGGAAACAGACCGAGATACCAGAGTAAAATTTTCTCCTGCAAACCGTTCCCTTTGTGCTAGATGAACGAACGTCTCTCCACATGCTCAGTTCTGAGAGATAATTGTGTGTGAAAGCCGTCCTTCACCTAGCTTGTTGGGAACACAAAGTATCTCTTCAGTTGCAAACTCCACTCTATACATATATGGGGAGGTACAAGCTCCAACTCGGTTTTACAGTGAAAACTGCAGGAACATCAAACCGGCACTAGGAAACAGACTCAGAAACCAGAGTAAAAATTTCTCCAGCAACCCTTTCCCTTTGTTCTTGATGAACGAACTTCTCTCCACATGCTCAGTTCTGAGAGATATGTGTGTGTGAAAGCCGTCCTTCATGTAGCTTGTTGGGAACACAAAGTTTCTCTTCAGTTGCAAACTCCACTCCATACATATATCTGGGGAAGTACAAGCTCCAACTCGGTTTTACAGTGAAAACTGCAGGAACTTCAAACCGGCACTAGGAAACAGACCGAGAAACCAGAGAAAAATTTCTCCAGCAACCCTTTCCCTTTGTTCTAGATGAACGAACTTCTCTCCACATGCTCAGTTCTGAGAGATATGTGTGTGTGAAAGCCGTCCTTCATCTAGCTTGTTGGGAACACAAAGTTTCTCTTCAGTTGCAAACTCCACTCCATACATATATCTGGGGAAGTACAAGCTCCAACTCGGTTTTACAGTGAAAACTGCAGGAACTTCAAACCGGCACTAGGAAACAGACCGAGAAACCAGAGTAATAGTTTCTCCTGCAACCCGTTCCCTTTGTGCTAGATGAACGAACGTCTCTCCACATGCTCAGTTCTGAGAGATAAGTGTGTGTGAAAGCCGTCCTTCACCTAGCTTGTTGGGAACACAAAGATTCTCTTCAGTTGCAAACTCCAATCCATACATAAATATGGGGAGGTACTTGCTCCAACTCAGTTTTACAGTGAAAACTGCAGGAACTTCAAACCGGCACTAGGAAACAGACCGAGAACCAGAGTAAAATTTCTCCTGCAACCCGTTCCCTTTGTGCTAGATGAACGAACGTCTCTCCACATGCTCAGTTCTGAGAGATAAGTGTGTGTGAAAGCCGTCCTTCACCTAGCTTGTTGGGAACACAAAGTTTCTCTTCAGTTGCAAACTCCACTCCATACATATATATGGGGAGGTACTAGCTCCAACTCGGTTTAACAGTGAAAACTGCAGGAACTTCAAAACGGCACTAGGAAACAGACCGAGAAACCAGAGTAAAGTTTCTCATGCAACCCGTTCCCTTTGTGCTACATGAACGAACGTCTCTCCACATGCTCAGTTCTGAGAGATAAGTGTGTATGAAAGCCGCCCTTTAACTAACTGGTTGGGAACACAAAGTTTCTCTTCAGTAGCAAACTCCACTCCATACATATATATTGGGAGGTACAAGCTCCATCTCGCTTTTACAGTGAAAACTGCAGGAACTTCAAACCGGCACTAGGAAACAGACCGAGAAACCAGAGTAAAAGTTTCTCCTGCATCCCGTTCCCTTTGTGCTACAGGAACGAACGTCTCTCCACATGCTCAGTTCTGAGAGACAAGTGTGTGTGAAAGCCGTCCTTCACCTAGCTTGTTGGGAACACAAAGATTCTCTTCAGTTGCAAACTCCACTCCATACATATATATGGGGAGGTACTAGCTCCAACTCGGTTTTACAGTGAAAACTGCAGGAAAATCAAACCGGCACTAGGAAACAGACTGAGAAACCAGAGTAAAAGTTTCTAATGCAACCCGTTCCCATTTTTCTAGATGAACGAAAGTCACTCCACATGCTCGGTTCTGAGAGATATGTGTGTGTGAAAGCCGTCCTTCATCTAGCTTGTTGGGAACACAAAGTTTCTCTTCAGTTGCAAACTCCAGTCCATACATATATATGGGGAGGTACTAGCTCCAACTCGGTTTTACAGTGAAAACTGCAGGAACTTCAAACCGGCACTAGGAAACAGACCGAGAAACCAGAGTAAAAGTTTCTCCTGCAACCCGTTCCCTTTGTGCTAGATGAACGAACGTCTCTCCACATGCTCATTTCTGAGAGATAAGTGTGTGTGAAAGCCGTCCTTCACCTAGCTTGTTGGGAACACAAACTTTCTCTTCAGTTGCAAACTCCACTCCATACATGTATATGGGGAGGTACAAGCTCCAACACGGTTTTACAGTGAAAACTGCAGGAACTTCAAACCGGCACTAGGAAACAGACCGAGATACCAGAGTAAAATTTTCTCCTGCAAACCGTTCCCTTTGTGCTAGATGAACGAACGTCTCTCCACATGCTCAGTTCTGAGAGATAATTGTGTGTGAAAGCCGTCCTTCACCTAGCTTGTTGGGAACACAAAGTATCTCTTCAGTTGCAAACTCCACTCCATACATATATATGGGGAGGTACAAGCTCCAACTCGGTTTTACAGTGAAAACTGCAGGAACATCAAACCGGCACTAGGAAACAGACTCAGAAACCAGAGTAAAAATTTCTCCAGCAACCCTTTACCTTTGTTCTTGATGAACGAACTTCTCTCCACATGCTCAGTTCTGAGAGATATGTGTGTGTGAAAGCCGTCCTTCATGTAGCTTGTTGGGAACACAAAGTTTCTCTTCAGTTGCAAACTCCACTCCATACATATATCTGGGGAAGTACAAGCTCCAACTCGGTTTTACAGTGAAAACTGCAGGAACTTCAAACCGGCACTAGGAAACAGACCGAGAAACCAGAGAAAAATTTCTCCAGCAACCCTTTCCCTTTGTTCTAGATGAACGAACTTCTCTCCACATGCTCAGTTCTGAGAGATATGTGTGTGTGAAAGCCGTCCTTCATCCAGCTTGTTGGGAACACAAAGTTTCTCTTCAGTTGCAAACTCCACTCCATACATATATCTGGGGAAGTACAAGCTCCAACTCGGTTTTACAGTGAAAACTGCAGGAACTTCAAACCGGCACTAGGAAACAGACCGAGAAACCAGAGTAATAGTTTTTCCTGCAACCCGTTCCCTTTGTGCTAGATGAACGAACGTCTCTCCACATGCTCAGTTCTGAGAGATAAGTGTGTGTGAAAGCCGTCCTTCACCTAGCCTGTTGGGAACACAAAGATTCTCTTCAGTTGCAAACTCCAATCCATACATAAATATGGGGAGGTACTTGCTCCAACTCAGTTTTACAGTGAAAACTGCAGGAACTTCAAACCGGCACTAGGAAACAGACCGAGAACCAGAGTAAATGTTTCTCCTACAACCCGTTCCCTTTGTGCTAGATGAACGAACGTCTCTCCACATGCTCAGTTCTGAGAGATAAGTGTGTGTGAAAGCCGTCCTTCACCTAGCTTGTTGGGAACACAAAGTTTCTCTTCAGTTGCAAACTCCACTCCATACATATATATGGGGAGGTACTAGTTCCAACTCGGTTTAACAGTGAAAACTGCAGGAACTTCAAAACGGCACTAGGAAACAGACCGAGAAACCAGAGTAAAGTTTCTCATGCAACCCGTTCCCTTTGTGCTAGATGAACGAACGTCTCTCCACATGCTCAGTTCTGAGAGATAAGTGTGTATGAAAGCCGCACTTTAAATAACTGGTTGGGAACACAAAGTTTCTCTTCAGTTGCAAATTCCACTCCATACATATATATTGGGAGGTACAAGCTCCAACTCGCTTTTACCGTGAAAACTGCAGGAACTTCAAACCGGCACTAGGAAACAGACCGAGAAACCAGAGTAAAAGTTTCTCCTGCATCCCGTTCCCTTTGTGCTACAGGAACGAACGTCTCTCCACATGCTCAGTTCTGAGAGACAAGTGTGTGTGAAAGCCGTCCTTCACCTAGCTTGTTGGGAACACAAAGTTTCTCTTCAGTTGCAAACTCCACTCCATACATATATATGTGTAGGTACTAGCTCCAACTCGGTTTTACAGTAAAAATTGCAGGAAATTCAAGCCGGCACTAGGAAACAGACCGAGAACCCGAGTAACTTTTCTCCTGCAAACATTTCCATTTGTGCTAGATGAACGAACGTCTCTCCACCTGCTCAGTTCTTAGAGATAAGTGTGTGTGAAAGCCGTCCTTCACCTAGCTTGTTGGGAACACAAAGATTCTCTTCAGTTGCAAACTCCACTCCATACATATATATGGGGAGGTACTAGCTCCAACTCGGTTTTACAGTGAAAACTGCAGGAAAATCAAACCGGCACTAGGAAACAGACCGAGAAACCAGAGTAAAGTTTCTCATGCAACCCGTTCCCTTTGTGCTAGATGAACGAACGTCTCTCCACATGCTCAGTTCTGAGAGATAAGTGTGTATGAAAGCCGCACTTTAAATAACTGGTTGGGAACACAAAGTTTCTCTTCAGTTGCAAATTCCACTCCATACATATATATTGGGAGGTACAAGCTCCAACTCGCTTTTACCGTGAAAACTGCAGGAACTTCAAACCGGCACTAGGAAACAGACCGAGAAACCAGAGTAAAAGTTTCTCCTGCATCCCGTTCCCTTTGTGCTACAGGAACGAACGTCTCTCCACATGCTCAGTTCTGAGAGACAAGTGTGTGTGAAAGCCGTCCTTCACCTAGCTTGTTGGGAACACAAAGTTTCTCTTCAGTTGCAAACCCCACTCCATACATATATATGTGTAGGTACTAGCTCCAACTCGGTTTTACAGTAAAAATTGCAGGAAATTCAAGCCGGCACTAGGAAACAGACCGAGAACCCGAGTAACTTTTCTCCTGCAAACATTTCCATTTGTGCTAGATGAACGAACGTCTCTCCACCTGCTCAGTTCTTAGAGATAAGTGTGTGTGAAAGCCGTCCTTCACCTAGCTTGTTGGGAACACAAAGATTCTCTTCAGTTGCAAACTCCACTCCATACATATATATGGGGAGGTACTAGCTCCAACTCGGTTTTACAGTGAAAACTGCAGGAAAATCAAACCGGCACTAGGAAACAGACTGAGAAACCAGAGTAAAAGTTTCTAATGCAACCCGTTCCCATTTTTCTAGATGAACGAAAGTCACTCCACATGCTCGGTTCTGAGAGATATGTGTGTGTGAAAGCCGTCCTTCATCTAGCTTGTTGGGAACACAAAGTTTCTCTTCAGTTGCAAACTCCACTCCATACATATATATGGGGAGGTACTAGCTCCAACTCGGTTTTACAGTGAAAACTGCAGGAACTTCAAACCGGCACTAGGAAACAGACCGAGAAACCAGAGTAAAAGTTTATCCTGCAACCCGTTACCTTTGTGCTAGATGAACGAACGTCTCTCCACATGCTCAGTTCTGAGAGATAAGTGTGTGTGAAAGCCGTCCTTCACCTAGCTTGTTGGGAACACAAACTTTCTCTTCAGTTGCAAACTCCACTCCATATATATATATGGGGAGGTACAAGCTCCACTCGGTTTTACAGTGAAAACTGCAGGAACTTCAAACCGGCACTAGGAAACAGACCGAGATACCAGAATAAAATTTTCTCCTGCAAACCGTTCCCTTTGTGCTAGATGAACGAACGTCTCTCCACATGCTCAGTTCTGAGAGATAATTGTGTGTGAAAGCCGTCCTTCACCTAGCTTGTTGGGAACACAAAGTATCTCTTCAGTTGCAAACTCCACTCCATACATATATATGGGGAGGTACAAGCTCCAACTCGGTTTTACAGTGAAAACTGCAGGAACATCAAACCGGCACTAGGAAATAGACTGAGAAACCAGAGTAAAAATTTCTCCAGCAACCCTTTCCCTTTGTTCTAGATGAACGAACTTCACTCCACATGCTCAGTTCTGAGAGATATGTGTGTGTGAAAGCCGTCCTTCACCTAGCTTGTTGGGAACACAAAGTTTCTCTTCAGTTGCAAACTCCACTCCATACATATATCTGGGGAAGTACTAGCTCCAACTCGGTTTTACAGTGAAAACTGCAGGAATTTCAAACCGGCAATAGGAAACAGACGGAGAAACCAGAGTATAAGTTTCTCCTGCAACCCGTTCCCTTTGTGCTAGATGAACGAACGTCTCTCCACATGCTCAGTTCTGAGAGATAAGTGTGTGTGAAAGCCGTCCTTCACCTAGCTTGTTGGGAACACCAAGTTTCTCTTCAGTTGCAAACTCCAATCCATACATATATATGGGGAGGTACTAGCTCCAACTTGGTTTTACAGTGAAAACTGCAGGAACTTCAAACCAGCACTAGGAAACAGACCGAGAAACCAGAGTAATAGTTTCCCTGCAACCCGTTCACTTTGTGCTAGATGAACGTACGTCTCTCCACATGCTCAGTTCTGAGAGATAAGTGTGTGTGAAAGCCATCTTCACCTAGCTTGTTGGGAACACAAAGTTTCTCTTCAGTTGCAAACTCCACTCCATACATATATATGGTGAGGTACTAGCTCCAACTCGGTTTTACAGTGAAAACTGCAGGAACTTCAAACCGGCACTAGGAAACAGACCGAGAAACCAGAGTAATAGTTTCCCCTGCAACCCGTTCCCTTTGTGCTAGATGAACGAACGTATCTCCACATGCTCAGTTCTGAGAGATAAGTGTGTGTGAAAGCCGTCCTTAAACTAGCTTGTTTGGAACACAAAGTTTCTCTTCAGTTGCAAACTCCACTCCATACATATATATGGGGAGGTACTAGCTCCAACTCGGTTTAACAGTGAAAACTGCAGGAACTTCAAAACGGCACTAGGAAACAGACCGAGAAACCAGAGTAAAAGTTTCTCATGCAACCCGTTCCTTTTGTGCTAGGTGAACGAACGTCTCTCCACATGCTCATTTCTGAGAGATAAGTGTGTGTGAAAGCCGTTCTTCACCTAGCTTGTTGGGAACACAAAGTATCTCTTCAGTTGCAAACCCCACTCCATACATATATATGGGGAGGTACTAGCTCCAACTCGGTTTTACAGTGAAAACTGCAGGAAATTCTAACCGGCACTATGAAACAGACCGAGACACAAGAGTAAAAGTTTCCCCTGCAACCAGTTCCCTTTTTGCTACATGAACGAACGTCTCTCCACATGCTCAGTTCTGAGAGATAAGTGTGTGTGAAAGCCGCCCTTCAACTAACTGGTTGGGAACACAAAGTTTCCCTTCAGTTGCAAACTCCACTCCATACATATATATGGGGAGGTACTAGCTCCAACTCGCTTTTACAGTGAAAACTGCAGGAACTTCAAACCGGCACTAGGAAACAGACTGAGAAACCAGAGTAATAGTTTCTCCTGCAACCCGTTCCCTTTGTGCTAGATGAACGAACGTCTCTCCACATGCTCTGTTCTGAGAGATAAGTGTGTGTGAAAGCCGTTCTTCACCTAGCTTGTTGGGAACACAAAGTTTCTCTTCTGTTGCCAACTCCAATCCATACATATATATGGGGAGGTACTAGCTCCAACTCGGTATTACAGTGAAAACTGCAGGAACTTCAAACCGGCACTAGGAAACAGACTGAGAAACCTGAGTAATAGTTTCTCATGCAACCCGTTCCTGTTTTGCTAGATGAACGAACGTCTCTTCACATGCTCAGTTCTGAGAGATAATTGTGTGTGAAAGCCGTCCTTCACCTAGCTTGTTGGGAACACAAAGTTTCTCTTCAGTTGCAAACTCCACTCCATACATATATATGGGGAGGTACTAGCGCCAACTCGGTTTTACAGTGAAAACTTCAGGAACTTCAAACCGGCACTAGGAAACAGACCGAGAAACCAGAGTAAAAGTTTCTCCTGCAACCCGTTCCCTTTGTGCTAGATGAACGAACGTCTCTCCACATGCTCAGTTCTGAGAGATAAGTGTGTGCGAAAGCCGAACTTCACCTAGCTTGTTGGGAACACAAAGTGTCTCTTCAGTTGCAAACCCCACTCCATACATATATATGGGGAGGTAATAGCTCCAACTCGGTTTTACAGTGAAAACTGCAGGAACTTCAAACCGGCACTAGGAAACAGACCGAGAAACCAGAGTAATAGATTCTCCTGAACCCGTTTCCTTTGTGCTACAGGAACGAACGTCTCTCCACATGCTCAGTTCTGAGAGATAAGTGTGTGTGAAAGCCGTCGTTCACCTAGCTTGTCGGGAACACAAAGAATCTCTTCAGTTGCAAACTCCACTCCATACATATATATGGGGTGGTACTAGCTCAAACGCGGTTTTACAGTGAAAACTGCAGGAAATTCAAACCGGCACTAGGAAAGAGTCCGATATACCAGAGAAAAAGTTTCTCCTGCAAACCGTACATTTTGTGCTAGATGAACGAACGTCTCTCCACATGCTCAGTTCTGAGAGATACGTGTGTGTGAAAGACATCTTTCACCTAGCTTGTTTGGAACACATAGTTTCTCTTCAGTTGCAAACTCCACTCCATACATATATATGGGGAGGTACTAGCTCCAACTCGGTTTTACAGTGAAAACTGCAGGAACTTCAACCCGGCACTAGGAAACAGACCGAAAAACCAGAGTAAAGGTTCTACTGCAACCCGTTCCCTTTGTGTTGGATGAACGAAAGTCTCTCCACATGCTCAGATCTGAGAGATAAGTGTGTGTGAAAGCCGTACGTCACATAGCTTGTTGGGAACACAAAGTTTCTCTTCAGTTGGAAACTCCACTCCATACATATATATGGGGAGGTACTAGCTCCAACTCGGTTTTACAGTGAAAACTGCAGGAACATCAAACTGGCACGAGGAAACAGACTGAGAAACCAGAGTAAAAGTTTCTCCTGCAACCCGTTCCCTTTGTTCTAGTTGAACGAAAGTCTCTCCACATGCTCAGTTCTGAGAGATATGTGTGTGTGAAATCCGTCCTTCATCTAGCTTGTTGGGAACACAAAGTTTCTCTTCAGTTGCAAACTCCACTCCAAACATATATATGGGGAGGTACTAGCTCCAACTCGGTTTTACAGTGAAAACTGCAGGAACTTCTAACCGGCACTAGGAAACAGACCGAGAAACCAGAGTAAAAGTTTCCTCTGCATCCCATTCCCTTTGTGCTAGATGAACGAACGTCTCTCCACATGCTCAGTTCTGAGAGATAAGTGTGTGTGAAAGCCGTCCTTCACCTAGCTTGTTGGGAACACAAAGTTTCTCTTCAGTTGCAAACTCCACTCCATACATATATATGGGGAGGTACTAGCTCCAACTCGGTTTTACAATGAAAACTGCAGTCACTTCAAACCGGCACTAAGAAACAGACCGAAAAACCAGAGTAAAAGTTTTCCCTGCAACCCGTTCCATTTGTGCTAGATGAACGAACGTCTCTCCACATGCTCAGTTCTGAGAGATAATTGTGTGTGAAAGCCGTAATTCACCTAGCTTGTTGGGAACACAAAGTTTCTCTTCAGTTGCAAACTCCACTCCATACATATATATGGGGAGGTACTAGCTCCACCTCGGTTTTACAGTGAAAATTGCAGGAACTTCAAACCGGCACTTGGAAAGAGACAGAGATACCAGAGTAAAAGTTCCTCCAGCAACCCGTACCCTTTGTGCGAGATGAACGAACCTCTCTCCACATGCTCATTTCTGAGAGATATGTGTGTGTGAAAGCCGTCCTTCACGTAGCTTGTTGGGAACACAAAGATTCTATTCAGTTGCAAACTCCAATCCATAAATATATAAGGGGAAGTACTAGCTCCAACTCGGTTTTACAGTGAAATCTCAGGAATATCACACCTGCACTAGGAAACAGACTGAGATACCAGAGTAAAAGTTTCCCCTGCAAACCATTCCCTTTCTTCTAGATGAACGAACGACACTCAACATGCTCAGTTCTGAGAGATAAGTGTGTGTGAAAGCCGTCCTTCACCTAGCTTGTTGGGAACACAAAGTTTCTCTTCAGTTGCAAATTCCACTCCATACATATATATGGGGAGGAACTAGTTCCAAATCTGTTTTACAGTGAAAACTGCAGGAACTTCAAACCGGCACTAGGAAACAGTCCGAGAAACCAGAGTAATAGATTATCCTGCAACATGTTCCCTTTGTGCTACAGGAAAGAACGTCTCTCCACATGCTCAGTTCTGAGAGATAAATGTGTGTGAAAGCCGTCCTTCAACTAGCTTGTTGGGAACACAAAGTTTCTCTTCAGTTGCAAACTCCACTCCATACATATATATGTGTAGGTACTAGCTCCAACTCGGTTTTACATTAAAAACTGCAGGAAATTCCAGCCGACACTAGGAAACAGACCGAGAACCCGAGTAAAAGTTTCTCCTGCAACCCGTTCCCTTTGAGCTAGATGAACGAACGTCTCTCCACATGCTCAGTTCTGAGAGATAAGTGTGTGTGAAAGCCGTCCTTCACCTAGCTTGTTGGGAACACAAATATTCTCTTCAGTTGCAAACTCCACTCCATATATATATATGGGGATGTACTAGCTCCATCGCGGTTTTACAGTGAAAACTGCAGGAACTTCAAACCGGCACTAGGAAACAGAACGAGAAACCAGAGTAAATGTTTCTCCTGCAACCCGTTCCCTTTGTGCTAGATGAACGAACGTCTCTCCACATGCTCTGTTCTGAGAGATAAGTGTTTGTGAAAGCCGTCCTTCACCTATCTTGTTGGGAACACAAAGTTTCTCTTCAGTTGCAAACTCCACTCCATACATATATAAGGGGAGGTACTAGCTCCAACTCGATTTTACAGTGAAAACTGCAGGAACTTCAAGCCGGCACTAGGAAACAGACCGAGATACCAGAGTAAAAGTTTCTCCTGCAACCCGTTCCTTTTGTGCTAGATGAACGAACGTCTCTCCACATGCTCAGTTCTGAGAGATAAATGTTTGTGAAAGCCGTCCTTCACCTAGCTTCTTGGGAACACAAAGTTTCTCTTCAGTTGCAAACTCCAATCCATACATATATATGGAGAGGTACAAGCTCCAAACCCGGTTTTACAGTGAAAACTGTAGGAACTTCAAACCGGCACTAGGAAACAGACCGAGAAACCAGAGTAAAAGTTTCCACTGCAACCCGTTCCCTTTTTGCTAGATGAACGAACGTCTCTCCACATGCTCAGTTCTGAGAGGTAAGTGTGTGTGAAAGCCGTCCTTCATCTAGCTTGTTGGGAACACAAAGTTTCTCTTCAGTTGCAAACTCCACTCCATACATATATATGGGGAAGTACTAACTCCAACTCGGTTTTACAGTGAAAACTGCAGGAACTTCATACCGGCACTACGAAATAGAACGAGAAACCAGAGTAAAAGTTTCTCCTGCAACTCGTTCCCTTTGTGCTAGATGAACGAACGTCTCTCCACATGCTCAGTTCTGAGAGATAAGTGTGTGTGAAAGCCGCCCTTCAACTAACTGGTTTGGAACACAAATTTTGTCTTCAGTTGAAAACTCCACTCCATACATGTATATGGGGAGGGACTAGCTCCAACTCGGTTTTACAGTGAAAACTACTGGTACTTCAACCGGCACTAGGAAACAGACCGAGAAACCAGAGTAATAGATACTCCTGAAACCGTTCCCTTTGTGCTACAGGAACGATCGTCTCTCCACATGCTCAGTTCTGAGAGATAAGTGTGTGTGAAAGCCGTCCTTCACCTAGCTTGTTGGGAACACAAAGTTTCTCTTCTGTTGCCAACTCCAATCCATACATATATATGGGGAGGTACTAGCTTCAACTCGGTATTACAGTGAAAACTGCAGGAACTTCAAACCGGCTCTAGGAAACAGACTGAGAAACCAGAGTAATAGTTTCTCCTGCAACCCGTTCCTGTTTTGCTAGATGAACGAACGTCTCTTCACATGCTCAGTTCTGAGAGATAATTGTGTGTGAAAGCCGTCCTTCACCTAGCTTGTTGGGAACACAAAGTTTCTCTTCAGTTGTAAACTCCACTCCATACATATATATGGGGAGGTACTAGCGCCAACTCGGTTTTACAGTGAAAACTTCAGGAACTTCAAACCGGCACTAGGAAACAGACCGAGAAACCAGAGTAAAAGTTTCTCCTGCAACCCGTTCCCTTTGTGCTAGATGAACGAACGTCTCTCCACATGCTCAGTTCTGAGAGATAAGTGTGTGCGAAAGCCGAACTTCACCTAGCTTGTTGGGAACACAAAGTGTCTCTTCAGTTGCAAACCCCACTCCATACATTTATATGGGGAGGTACTAGCTCCAACTCGGTTTTACAGTGAAAACTGCAGGAACTTCAAACCGGCACTAGGAAACAGACCGAGAAACCAGAGTAATAGATTTTCCTGAACCCGTTTCCTTTGTGCTACAGGAACGAACGTCTCTCCACATGCTCAGTTCTGAGAGATAAGTGTGTGTTAAAGCCGCACTTCACCTAACTTGTTGGGAACACAAAGATTCTCTTCAGTTGCAAACTCCACTCCATACATATATATGGGGAGGTATTAGCTCCAACTCGGTTTTACAGGGAAAACTGCAGGAACTTCAAACCGGCACTAGGAAACAGACCGAGAAACCAGAGTAAAAGTTTCTCCTGCAACCCGTTCCCTTTGTTCTAGTTGAACGAACGTCTCTCCACATGCTCAGTTCTGAGAGATAAGTGTGTGTGAAAGCCGTCCTTCACCTAGCTTGTCGGGAATACAAAGAATCTCTTCAGTTGCAAACTCCACTCCATACATATATATGGGGTGGTACTAGCTCCAACGCGGTTTTACAGTTAAAACTGCAGGAAATTCTAACCGGCACTAGGAAAGAGTCCGATATACCAGAGAAAAAGTTTCTCCTGCAAACCGTACATTTTGTGCTAGATGAACTAACGTCTCTCCACATGCTCAGTTCTGAGAGATACGTGTGTGTGAAAGACATCTTTCACCTAGCTTGTTTGGAACACATAGTTTCTCTTCAGTTGCAAACTCCACTCCATACATATATATGGGGAGGTACTAGCTCCACCTCGGTTTTACAGTGAAAATTGCAGGAACTTCAAACCGGCACTTGGAAAGAGACAGAGATACCAGAGTAAAAGTTCCTCCAGCAACCCGTACCCTTTGTGCGAGATGAACGAACGTCTCTCCACATGCTCATTTCTGAGAGATATGTGTGTGTGAAAGCCGTCCTTCACGTAGCTTGTTGGGAACACAAAGATTCTATTCAGTTGCAAACTCCAATCCATAAATATATAAGGGGAGGTACTAGCTCCAACTCGGTTTTACAGTGAAATCTCTGGAATATCACACCTGCACTAGGAAACAGACTGAGATACCAGAGTAAAAGTTTCCCCTGCAAACCATTCCCTTTCTTCTAGATGAACGAACGACACTCAACATGCTCAGTTCTGAGAGATAAGTGTGTGTGAAAGCCGTCATTCACCTAGCTTGTTGGGAACACAAAGTTTCTCTTCAGTTGCAAATTCCACTCCATACATATATATGGGGAGGAACTAGTTCCAAATCTGTTTTACAGTGAAAACTGCAGGAACTTTAAACCGGCACTAGGAAACAGTCCGAGAAACCAGAGTAATAGATTATCCTGCAACACGTTCCCTTTGTGCTACAGGAAAGAACGTCTCTCCACATGCTCAGTTCTGAGAGATAAATGTGTGTGAAAGCCGTCCTTCAACTAGCTTGTTGGGAACACAAAGTTTCTCTTCAGTTGCAAACTCCACTCCATACATATATATGTGTAGGTACTAGCTCCAACTCGGTTTTACATTAAAAACTGCAGGAAATTCCAGCCGACACTAGGAAACAGACCGAGAACCCGAGTAAAAGTTTCTCCTGCAACCCGTTCCCTTTGAGCTAGATGAACGAACGTCTCTCCACATGCTCAGTTCTGAGAGATAAGTGTGTGTGAAAGCCGTCCTTCACCTAGCTTGTTTGGAACACATAGTTTCTCTTCAGTTGCAAACTCCACTCCATACATATATATGGGGAGGTACTAGCTCCAACTCGGTTTTACAGTGAAAACTGCAGGATCTTCAACCCGGCACTAGGAAACAGACCGAAAAACCAGGGTAAAGGTTCTACTGCAACCCGTTCCCTTTGTGTTGGATGAACGAAAGTCTCTCCAAATGCTCAGATCTGAGAGATAAGTGTGTGTGAAAGCCGTACTTCACATAGCTTGTTGGGAACACAAAGTTTCTCTTCAGTTGGAAACTCCACTCCATACATATATATGGGGAGGTACTAGCTCCAACTCGGTTTTACAGTGAAAACTGCAGGAACATCAAACTGGCACGAGGAAACAGACTGAGAAACCAGAGTAAAAGTTTCTCCTGCAACCCGTTCCCTTTGTTCTAGTTGAACGAAAGTCTCTCCACATGCTCAGTTCTGAGAGATATGTGTGTGTGAAATCCGTCCTTCATCTAGCTTGTTGGGAACACAAAGTTTCTCTTCAGTTGCAAACTCCACTCCAAACATATATATGGGGAGGTACTAGCTCCAACTCGGTTTTACAGTGAAAACTGCAGGAACTTCTAACCGGCACTAGGAAACAGACCAAGAAACCAGAGTAAAAGTTTCTTCTGCATCCCATTCCCTTTGTGCTAGATGAACGAACGTCTCTCCACATGCTCAGTTCTGAGAGATAAGTGTGTGTGAAAGCCGTCCTTCACCTAGCTTGTTGGGAACACAAAGTTTCTCTTCATTTGCAAACTCCAATCCATACATATATATGGGGAGGTACTAGCTCCAACTCGGTTTTACAATGAAAACTGCAGTCACTTCAAACCGGCACTAAGAAACAGACCGAAAAACCAGAGTAAAATTTTCCCTGCAACCCGTTCCATTTGTGCTAGATGAACGAAGGTCTCTCCACATGCTCAGTTCTGAGAGATAATTGTGTGTGAAAGCCGTAATTCACCTAGCTTGTTGGGAACACAAAGTTTCTCTTCAGTTGCAAACTCCACTCCATACATATATATGGGGAGGTACTAGCTCCACCTCGGTTTTACAGTGAAACTTGCAGGAACTTCAAACCGGCACTTGGAAAGAGACAGAGATACCAGAGTAAAAGTTCCTCCAGCAACCCGTACCCTTTGTGCGAGATGAACGAACGTCTCTCCACATGCTCAGTTCTGAGAGATTTGTGTGTGTGAAAGCCGTCCTTCACGTAGCTTGTTGGGAACACAAAGTTTCTCTTCAGTTGCAAACTCCAATCCATATATATATAAGGGGAGGTACTAGCTCCAACTCGGTTTTACAGTGAAATCTCAGGAATATCACACCTGCACTAGGAAACAGACTGAGATACCAGAGTAAAAGTTTCCCCTGCAAACCATTCCCTTTCTTCTAGATGAACGAACGACACTCAACATGCTCAGTTCTGAGAGATAAGTGTGTGTGAAAGCCGTCCTTCACCTAGCTTGTTGGGAACACAAAGTTTCTCTTCAGTTGCAAATTCCACTCCATACATATATATGGGGAGGAACTAGTTCCAAATCTGTTTTACAGTGAAAACTGCAGGAACTTCAAACCGGCACTAGGAAACAGTCCGAGAAACCAGAGTAATAGATTATCCTGCAACACGTTCCCTTTGTGCTACAGGAAAGAACGTCTCTCCACATGCTCAGTTCTGAGAGATAAATGTGTGTGAAAGCCGTCCTTCACATAGCTTCTAGGGAACACAAAGTTTCTCTTCAGTTGCAAACACCACTCCATACATATATATGTGTAGGTACTAGCTCCAACTCGGTTTTACATTAAAAACTGCAGGAAATTCCAGCCGACACTAGGAAACAGACCGAGAACCCGAGTAAAAGTTTCCCCTGCAACCCGTTCCCATTGAGCTAGATGAACGAACGTCTCTCCACATGCTCAGTTCTGAGAGATAAGTGTGTGTGAAAGCCGTCCTTCACCTAGCTTGTTGGGAACACAAATATTCTCTTCAGTTGCAAACTCCACTCCATACATATATATGGGGATGTACTAGCTCCATCGCGGTTTTACAGTGAAAACTGCAGGAACTTCAAACCGGCACTAGGAAACAGAACGAGAAACCAGAGTAAATGTTTCTCCTGCAACCCGTTCCCTTTGTGCTAGATGAACGAACGTCTCTCCACATGCACAGTTCTGAGAGATAAGTGTGTGTGAAAGCCGTCCTTCACCTATCTTGTTGGGAACACAAAGTTTCTCTTCAGTTGCAAACTCCACTCCATACATATATAAGGGGAGGTACTAGCTCCAACTCGGTTTTACAGTGAAAACTGCAGGAACTTCAAGCCGGCACTAGGAAACAGACCGAGATACCAGAGTAAAAGTTTCTCCTGCAACCCGTTCCTTTTGTGCTAGATGAACGAACGTCTCTCCACATGCTCAATTCTGAGAGATAAATGTGTGTGAAAGCCGTCCTTCACATAGCTTCTTGGGAACACAAAGTTTCTCTTCAGTTGCAAACTCCAATCAATACATATATATGGAGAGGTACAAACTCCAACCCCGGTTTTACAGTGAAAACTGCAGGAACTTCAAACCGGCACTAGGAAACAGACCGAGAAACCAGAGTAAAAGTTTCCACTGCAACCCGTTCCATTTTTGCTAGATGAACGAACGTCTCTCCACATGCTCAGTTCTGAGAGATAAGTGTGTGTGAAAGCCGTCCTTCATCTAGCTTGTTGGGAACACAAAGTTTCTCTTCAGTTGCAAAGTCCACTCCATACATATATATGGGGAAGTACTAACTCCAACTCGGTTTTACAGTGAAAACTGCAGGAACTTCATACCGGCACTACGAAACAGAACGAGAAACCAGAGTAAAAGTTTCTCCTGCAACCCGTTCCCTTTGTGCTAGATGAACGAACGTCTCTCAACATGCTCAGTTCTGAGAGTTAAGTGTGTGTGAAAGCCGCCCTTCAACTAACTGGTTTGGAACACAAATTTTGTCTTCAGTTGGAAACTCCACTCCATACATGTATATGGGGAGGTACTAGCTCCAACTCGGTTTTACAGTGAAAACTGCAGGTACTTCAACCGGCACTAGGAAACAGACCGAGAAACCAGAGTAATAGATACTCCTGAAACCGTTCCCTTTGTGTTACAGGAACGAACGTCTCTCCACATGCTCAGTTCTGAGAGATAAGTGTGTGTGAAAGCCGCCCTTCACCTAACTTGTTGGGAACACAAAGTTTCTCTTCAGTTGCAAACTCCACTCCATACATATATATGGGGAGGTACTAGCTCCAACTCGGTTTTACAGTGAAAACTGCAGGAACTTCAAACCGGCACTAGGAAACAGACCGAGAAACCAGAGTAAAGGTTCTACTGCAACCCGTTCCCTTTGTGCTAGATGAACGAAAGTCTCTCCACATGGTCAGATCTGAGAGATAAGTGTGTGTGAAAGCCTTCCTTCACCTAGCTTGTTGGGAACACAAAGTTTCTTTTCAGTTGGAAACTCCACTCCATACATATATATGGGGAGGTACTAGCTCCAACTCGGTTTTAAAGTGAAAACTGCAGGAACATCAAACCGGCACGAGGAAACAGACGGAGAAACCAGAGTAAAAGTTTCTCCTGCAACCCGTTCCCTTTGTTCTAGTTGAACGAAAGTCTCTCCACATGCTCAGCTCTGAGAGATATGTGTGTGTGAAAGCCGTCCTTCATCTAGCTTGTTGGGAACACAAAGTTTCTCTTCAGTTGCAAACTCCACTCCATACATATATATGTGTAGGTACTAGCTCCAACTCGGTTTTACATTAAAAACTGCAGGAAATTCCAGCCGACACTAGGAAACAGACCGAGAACCCGAGTAAAAGTTTCTCCTGCAACCCGTTCCCTTTGAGCTAGATGAACGAACGTCTCTCCACATGCTCAGTTCTGAGAGATAAGTGTGTGTGAAAGCCGTCCTTCACCTAGCTTGTTGGGAACACAAAGATTCTCTTCAGTTGCAAACTCCAATCCATACATATATATGGGGAAGTACTAACCCCAACTCGGTTTTACAGTGAAAACTGCAGGAACTTCATACCGGCACTACGAAACAGAACGAGAAACCAGAGTAAAAGTTTCTCCTGCAACCCGTTCCCTTTGTGTTAGATGAACGAACGTCTCTCCACATGCTCTGATATGGGAGATAAGTGTGTGTGAAAGCCGTACTTCACCTAGCTTGTTGGGAACACAAAGTTTCTCTTCAGTTGCCAACTCCAATCCATACATATATATGGGGAGGTACTAGCTCCAACTCGGTTTTACAGTGAAAACTGCAGGAACTTCAAACCGGCACTAGGAAACAGACCGAGAAACCAGAGTAATAGTTTCTCCTGCAACCCGTTCCCTTTTTGCTAGATGAACGAACGTCTCTCCACATGCTCAGTTTTGAGAGATAAGTGTCTGTGAAAGCCGACCTTCACCTAGCTTGTTGGGAACACAAAGTATCTCTTCAGTTGCAAACCCCACTCCATACATATATATGGGGAGGTACTAGCTCCAACTCGGTTTTACAGTGAAAACTGCAGGAACTTCAAACCGGCACTAGGAAACAGACCGAGACACCAGAGTAAAAGTTTCCCCTGCAACAAGTTCCCTTTGTGCTAGATGAACGAACGTCTCTCCACATGCTCATTTCTGAGAGATAATTGTGTGTGAAAGCCGCCCTTCAACTAACTGGTTGGGAACACAACGTTTCTCTTCAGTTGCAAACTCCACTCCATACATGTATATGGGGAGGTACTAGCTCCAACTCGGTTTTACAGTGAAAACTGCAGGAACTTCAACCGGCACTAGGAAACAGACCGAGAAACCAGAGTAATAGATACTCCTGAACCCGTTCCCTTTGTGCTACAGGAACGAACGTCTCTCCACATGCTCAGTTCTGAGAGATAAGTGTGTGTGAAAGCCGCCCTTCACCTAACTTGTTGGGAACACAAAGTTTCTCTTCAGTTGCAAACTCCACTCCATACATATATATGGGGAGGTACTAGCTCCAACTCGGTTTTACAGTGAAAACTGCAGGAACTTCAAACCGGCACTAGGAAACAGACCGAGAAACCAGAGTAAAGGTTCTACTGCAACCCGTTCCCTTTGTGCTAGATGAACGAAAGTCTCTCCACATGGTCAGATCTGAGAGATAAGAGTGTGTGAAAGCCGTACTTCACCTAGCTTGTTGGGAACACAAAGTTTCTTTTCAGTTGGAAACTCCACTCCATACATATATATGGGGAGGTACTAGCTCCAACTCGGTTTTAAAGTGAAAACTGCAGGAACATCAAACCGGCACGAGGAAACAGACGGACAAACCAGAGTAAAAGTTTCTCCTGCAACCCGTTCCTTTTGTTCTAGTTGAACGAAAGTCTCTCCACATGCTCAGCTCTGAGAGATATGTGTGTGTGAAAGCCGTCCTTCATCTAGCTTGTTGGGAACACAAAGTTTCTCTTCAGTTGCAAACTCCTCTCCATACATATATATGGGGAAGTACTAGCTGCAACTCGGTTTTACAGTGAAAACTGCAGGAACTTCAAACCGGCACTAGGAAACAGAACGATAAACCAGAGTAAAATTTCTCCTGCAACCCGTTCCCTTTGTGCTAGATGAACGAACGTCTCTCCACATGCTCTGTTCTGAGAGATAAGTGTGTGTGAAAGCCGTCCTTCACCTAGCTTGTTGGGAACACAAAGTTTCTCTTCAGTTGTCAACTCCAATCCATACATATATATTGGGAGGTACTAGCTCCAACTCGGTTTTACAGTGAAAATTGCAGGAACTTCAAACCGGCACTAGGAAACAGACCGAGAAACCAGAGTAAAAATTTCTCCTGCAACCCGTTCCCTTTGTGCTAGATGAACGACGACTCTCCACATGCTCAGTTCTGAGAGATAAGTGTGTGTGAAAGCCGAACTTCACCTAGCTTGTTGGGAACACAAAGTGTCTCTTCAGTTGCAAACCCCACTCCATACATATATATGGGGAGGTACTAGCTCCAACTCGGTTTTAAAGTGAAAACTGCAGGAACATCAAAACGGCACTAGGAAACAGACTGAGAACCCAGAGTAACAGTTTCTCCTGCAACCCGTTCCCTTTGTGCTAGATGAACGAACGTCCCTCCACATGCTCAGTTCTGAGAGATAATTGTGTGTGAAAGCCGTTCTTCACCTAGCTTGTTGGGAACACCAAGTTTCTCTTCAGTTGCAAACTCCACTCCATACATATATATGGGTAGGTACTAGTTCCAACTCGGTTTTACAGTGAAAACTGCAGGAACTTCAAACCGGCACTAGGAAACAGACCGAGAAACCAGAGTAATAGTTTCTCCTGCAACCCGTTCCCTTTGTGCAGGATGAACGAACGTCTCTGCACATGCTAAGTTCTGAGAGATAAGTGTGTGTGAAAGCCGTCCTTCACCTAGCTTGTTGGGAACACAAAGTATCTCTTCAGATGCAAACCCCACTCCATACATATATATGGGGAGGTACTAGCTCCAAATCGGTTTTACAGTGAAAACTGCAGGAACTTCAAACCGGCACTAGGAAACAGACCGAGAAACCAGAGTAAAAGATTATCCTGCAACCCGTTCACTTTGTGCTACAGGAAAGATCGTCTCTCCACATGCTCAGTTCTGAGAGATAATTGTGTGTGAAAGCCGTCCTTCAACTAGCTTGTTGGGAACACAAAGTTTCTCTTCAGTTGCAAACTCCACTCCATACATATATATGTGTAGGTACTAGTTCCAACTCGGTTTTACATTAAAAACTGCAGGAAATTCAAGCCGACACTAGGAAACAGACCGAGAACCCGAGTAAAAGTTTCTCCTGCAACCCGTTCCCTTTGTTCTAGTTGAACGAACGTCTCTCCACATGCTCAGTTCTGAGAGATAAGTGTGTGTGAAAGCCGTCCTTCACCAAGCTTGTTGGGAACACAAAGATTCTCTTCAGTTGCAAACTCCACTCCATACATATATATGGGGTGGTACTAACTCCAACGCGGTTTTACAGTGAAAACTGCAGGAAATTCAAACCGGCACTAGGAAAGAGACCGATATACCAGAGTAAAAGTTTCTCCTGCAACCCGTACCTTTTGTGCTAGATGAACGAACGTCTCTCCACATGCTCAGTTCTGAGAGATAAGTGTGTGTGAAAGACATCCTTCACCTAGCTTGTTTGGAACACATAGTTTCTCTTCAGTTGCAAACTGCACTCCATACATATATATGGGGAGGTACTAGCTCCAACTCGGTTTTACAGTGAAAACTGCAGGAACTTCAACCCGGCACTAGGAAACAGACCGAGAAACCAGAGTAAAGTTTCTACTGCAACCCGTTCCCTTTGTGCTAGATGAACGAAAGTCTCTCCACATGCTCAGATCTGAGAGATAAGTGTGTGTGAAAGCCGTACTTCACATAGCTTGTTGGGAACACAAAGTTTCTCTTCAGTTGGAAACTCCACTCCATACATATATATGGGGAGGTACTAGCTCCAACTCGGTTTTACAGTGAAAACTGTAGGAACATCAAACCGGCACGAGGAAACAGACTGAGAAACCAGAGTCAAAGTTTCTCCTGCAACCCGTTCCCTTTGTTCTAGTTGAACGAAAGTCTCTCCACATGCTCAGTTCTGAGAGATATGTGTGTGTGAAATCCGTCCTTCATCTAGCTTGTTGGGAACACAAAGTTTCTCTTCAGTTGCAAACTCCACTCCAAACATATATATGGGGAGGTACAAGCTCCAACTCGGTTTTACAGTGAAAACTGCAGGAACTTCTAACCGGCACTAGGAAACAGACCGAGAAACCAGAGTAAAAGTTTCCCCTGCATCCCATTCCCTTTGTGCTAGATGATCGAACGTCTGTCCACATGCTCAGTTCTGAGAGATAAGTGTGTGTGAAAGCCGTCCTTCACCTAGCTTGTAGGGAACACAAATTTCTCTTCAGTTGCAAACTCCAATCCATACATATATATGGGGAGGTACTAGCTCCAACTCGGTTTTACAATGAAAACTGCAGTCACTTCAAACCGGCACTAAGAAACAGACCAAAAAACCAGAGTAAAAGTTTTCCCTGCAAACCGTTCCATTTGTGCTAGATGAACGAACGTCTCTCCACATGCTCAGTTCTGAGAGATAATTGTGTGTGAAAGCCGTAATTCACCTAGCTTGTTGGGAACACAAAGTTTCTCTTCAGTTGCAAACTCCACTCCATACATATATATGGGGAGGTACTAGCTCCAACTCGGTTTTACAGTGAAAACTGCAGGAACTTCAAACCGGCACTAGGAAAGAGACAGAGATACCAGAGTAAAAGTTCCTCCTGCAACCCGTTCCCTTTGTGCGAGATGTACGAACGTCTCTCCACATGCTCAGTTCTGAGAGATATGTGTGTGTGAAAGCCGTCCTTCACGTAGCTTGTTGGGAACACAAAGATTCTATTCAGTTGCAAACTCCAATCCATAAATATATATGGGGAGGTACTAGCTCCAACTCGGTTTTACAGTGAAATCTCAGGAACATCAAACCTGCACTAGGAAAAAGACTGAGAAACCAGAGTAAAGTTTCCCCTGCAAACCATTCCCTTTTTTTTGATGAACGAACGACTCTCAACATGCTCAGTTCTGAGAGATAATTGTGTGTGAAAGCCGTCCTTCACCTAGCTTGTTGGGAACACAAAGTTTCTCTTCAGTTGCAAACTCCACTCCAAACATATATATGGGGATGTACTAGCTCCAAATTTGTTTTACAGTGAAAACTGCAGGAACTTCAAACCGGCACTAGGAAACAGACCGAGAAACCAGAGTAAAAGTTTCTCCTGCAACCCGTTCCCTATTTGCTAGATGAACGAACGTCTCTCCACATGCTCAGTTCTGAGAGATAATTGTGTGTGAAAGCCGTACTTCACCTAGCTTGTTGATAACACAAAGTTTCTCTTCAGTTGCAAACACCACTCCATACATATATATGGGGAAGTACTAGCTCCAACTCGGTTTTACAGTGAAAACTGCAGGAACTTCAAACCGGCACTAGGAAAGAGACCGAGAAACCAGAGTAATAGATACTCCTGAACCCGTTCACTTTGTGCTACAGGAACGAACGTCTCTCCACATGCTCAGTTCTGAGAGATAAGTGTGTGTGAAAGCCGCCCTTCACCTAACTTGTTGGGAACACAAAGTTTCTCTTCAGTTGCAAACTCCACACCATACATATATATGGGGAGGTACTAGCTCCAACTCGGTTTTACAGTGAAAACTGCAGGAACTTCAAACCGGCACTAGGAAACAGACCGAGAAACCAGAGTAAAGGTTCTACTGCAACCCGTTCCCTTTGTGCTAGATGAACGAACGTCTCTCCACATGGTCAGATCTGAGAGATAAGTGTGTGTGAAAGCCGTCCTTCACCTAGCTTGTTGGGAACACAAAGTTTCTTTTCAGTTGGAAACCCCACTCCATACATATATATGGGGAGGTACTAGCTCCAACTCGGTTTTAAATTGAAAACTGCAGGAACATCAAACCGGCACGAGGAAACAGACGGAGAAACCAGAGTAAAAGTTTCTCCTGCAACCCGTTCCCTTTGTTCTAGTTGAACGAAAGTCTCTCCACATGCTCAGCTCTGAGAGATATGTGTGTGTGAAAGCCGTCCTTCATCTAGCTTGTTGGGAACACAAAGTTTCTCTTCAGTTGCAAACTCCACTCCATACATATATATGTGTAGGTACTAGCTCCAACTCGGTTTTACATTAAAAACTGCAGGAAATTCCAGCCGACACTAGGAAACAGACCGAGAACCCGAGTAAAAGTTTCTCCTGCAACCCGTTCCATTTGAGCTAGATGAACGAACGTCTCTCGACCTGCTCAGTTCTGAGAGATAAGTGTGTGTGAATGCCGTCCTTCACCTAGCTTGTTGGGAACACAAAGATTCTCTTCAGTTGCAAACTCCACTCCATACATATATATGGGGATGTACTAGCTCCAACGCGGTTTTACAGTGAAAACTGCAGGAACTTCAAACCGGCACTAGGAAACAGATCGAGAAACCAGAGTAAAAGTTTCTCCTGCAACCCGTTCCCTTTGTGCTAGATGAATGAACGTCTCTCCACATGCTCTGTTCTGAGAGATAAGTGTGTGTGAAAGCCGTCCTTCACCTAGCTTGTTGGGAACACAAAGTTTCTCTTCAGTTGCCAACTCCAATCCATACATATATATGGGGAGGTACTAGCTCCAAATCGGTTTTACAGTGAAAACTGCTGGAACTTCAAACCGGCACTAGGAAACAGACCGAGAAACCAGAGTAATAGTTTCTCCTGCAACCCGTTCCTGTTTTGCTAGATGAACGAACGTCTCTTCAAATGCTCAGTTCTGAGAGATAAGTGTGTGTGAAAGCCGTCCTTCACCTAGCTTGTTGGGAACACAAAGTTTCTCTTCAGTTGCAAACTCCACTCCATACATATATAAGGGGAGGTACTAGCTCCAACTCGGTTTTACAGTGAAAACTGCAGGAACTTCAAGCCGGCACTAGGAAACAGACCGAGATACCAGAGTAAAAGTTTCTCCTGCAAACAGTTCCTTTTGTGCTAGATGAACGAACGTCTCTCCACATGCTCAGTTCTGAGAGATAAATGTGTGTGAAAGCCGTCCTTCACCTAGCTTCTTGGGAACACAAAGTTTCTCTTCAGTTGCAAACTCCAATCCATACATATATATGGAGAGGTACAAGCTCCAACTCCGGTTTTACAGTGAAAACTGCAGGAACTTCAAACCGGCACTAGGAAACAGACCGAGAAACCAGAGTAAAAGTTTCCACTGCAACCCGTTCCCTTTTTGCTAGATGAACGAACGTCTCTCCACATGCTCAGTTCTGAGAGATAAGTGTGTGTGAAAGCCGTCCTTCATCTAGCTTGTTGGGAACACAAAGTTTTTCTTCAGTTGCAAACTCCACTCCATACATATATATGGGGAAGTACTAACTCCAACTCGGTTTTACAGTGAAAACTGCAGGAACTTCATACCGGCACTACGAAACAGAACGAGAAACCAGAGTAAAATTTTCTCCTGCAACCCGTTCCCTTTGTGCTAGATGAACGAACGTCTCTCCACATGCTCTGATCTGGGAAATATGTGTGTGTGAAAGCCGTCCTTCACATAGCTTGTTGGGAACACAAAGTTTCTCTTCAGTTGCCAACTCCAATCCATACATATATATGGGGAGGTACTAGCTCCAACTCGGTTTTACAGTGAAAACTGCAGGAACTTCAAACCGGCACTAGGAAACAGACCGAGAAACCAGAGTAATAGTTTCTCCTTCAACCCGTTCCTGTTTTGCTAGATGAACGAACGTCTCTCCACATGCTCAGTTCTGAGAGATAAGTGTCTGTGAAAGCCGACCTTCACCTAGCTTGTTGGGAACACAAAGAATCTCTTCAGTTGCAAACCCCACTCCATACATATAGATGGGGAGGTACTAGCTCCAACACGGTTTTACAGTGAAAACTGCAGGAACTTCAAACCGGCACTAGGAAACAGACCGAGACACCAGAGTAAAAGTTTCCCCTGCAACACGTTCCCTTTGTGCTAGATGAACGAACGTCTCTCCACATGCTCAGTTCTGAGAGATAAGTGTGTGTGAAAGCCGCCCTTCAACTAACTGGTTGGGAACACAAAGTTTCTCTTCAGTTGCAAACTCCACTCCATACATGTATATGGGGAGGTACTAGCTCCAACTCGGTTTTACAGTGAAAACTGCAGGAACTTCAACCGGCACTAGGAATCAGACCGAGAAACCAGAATAATAGATACTCCTGAACCCGTTCCCTTTTTGCTACAGGAACGAACGTCTCTCCATGTGCTCAGTTCTGAGAGATAAGTGTGTGTGAAAGCCGCCCTTCACCTAACTTGTTGGGAACACAAAGTTTCTCTTCAGTTGCAAACTCCACTCCATACATATATATGGGGAAGTATTAGCTGCAACTCGGTTTTACAGTGAAAACTGCAGGAACTTCAAACCGGCACTAGGAAACAGACCGAGAAACCAGAGTAAAGTTTCTCCTGCAACCCGTTCCCTTTGTGCTAGATGAACGAACGTCTCTCCACATGCTCAGTTCTGAGAGATAAGTGTGTGTGAAAGCCGAACTTCACCTAGCTTGTTGGGAACACAAAGTGTCTCTTGAGTTGCAAACCCCACTCCATACATATATATGGGGAGGTACTAGCTCCAACTCGGTTTTACAGTGAAAACTGCAGGAACATCAAAACGGCACTAGGAAACAGACTGAGAACCCAGAGTAACAGTTTCTCCTGCAACCCGTTCCCTTTGTGCTAGATGAACGAAAGTCTCTCCACATGCTCAGTTCTGAGAGATAATTGTGTGTGAAAGCCGTCCTTCACCTAGCTTGTTGGGAACACCAAGTTTCTCTTCAGTTGCAAACTCCACTCCATACATATATATGGGGAGGTACCAGCTCCAACTCGGTTTTACAGTGAAAACTGCAGGAACTTCAAACCGGCACTAGGAAACAGACCGAGAAACCAGAGTAATAGATTATCCTACAACCCGTTCCCTTTGTGCCACAGGAAAGATCGTCTCTCCACATGCTCAGTTCTGAGAGATAAGTGTGTGTGAAAGCCGTACTTCAACTAGCTTGTTGGGAACACAAAATTTCTCTTCAGTTGCAAACTCCACTCCATACATATATATGTGTAGGTACTAGCTCCAACTCGGTTTTACATTAAAAACTGCAGGAAATTCAAGCCGACACTAGGAAACAGACCGAGAACCCGAGTAAAAATTTTTCCTGCAACCCGTTCCCTTTGTCTAGTTGAACGAACGTCTCTCCACATGCTCAGTTCTGAGAGATAAGTGTGTGTGAAAGCCGTACTTCACCTAGCTTGTTGGGAACACAAAGATTCTCTTCAGTTGCAAACTCCACTCCATACATATATATGGGGTGGTACTAACTCCAACGCGGTTTTACAGTGAAAACTGCAGGAAATTCAAACCGGCACTAGGAAAGAGACCGATATACCAGAGTAAAAGTTTCTCCTGCAACCCGTACCTTTTGTGCTAGATGAACGAACATCTCTCCACATGCTCAGTTCTGAGAGATACGTGTGTGTGCAAGACATCCTTCACCTAGCTTGTATGGAACACATAGTTTCTCTTCAGTTGCAAACTCCACTCCATACATATATATGGGGAGGTACTAGCTCCAACTCGGTTTTACAGTGAAAACTGCAGGAACTTCAACCCGGCACTAGGAAACAGACCGAGAAACCAGAGTAAAGGTTCTACTGCAACCCGTTCCCTTTGTGCTAGATGAACGAAAGTCTCTCCACATGCTCAGATCTGAGAGATAAGTGTGTGTGAAAGCCGTCCTTCACCTAGCTTGTTGGGAACACAAAGTTTCTCTTCAGTTGCAAACTCCAATCCATACATATATATGGGGAGATACTAGCTCCAACTTGGTTTTACAATGAAAACTGCAGTCACTTCAAACCGGCACTAAGAAACAGACCGAAATACCAGAGTAAAAGTTTTCCCTGCAACCCGTTCCATTTGTGCTAGATGAACGAACGTCTCTCCACATGCTCAGTTCTGAGAGATAATTGTGTGTGAAAGCCGTAATTCACCTAGCTTGTTGGGAACACAAAGTTTCTCTTCAGTTGCAAACTCCACTCCATACATATATATGGGGAGGTACTAGCTCCAACTCGGTTTTACAGTGAAAACTGCAGGAACTTCAAACCGGCACTAGGAAAGAGACAGAGATACCAGAGTAAAAGTTCCTCCTGCATCCCGTTCCCTTTGTGCGAGATGAACGAACGTCTCTCCACATGCTCAGTTCTGAGAGATATGTGTGTGTGAAAGCCGTCTTTCACGTAGCTTGTTGGGAACACAAAGATTCTATTCAGTTGCAAACACCAATCCATAAATATATATGGGGAGGTACTAGCTCCAACTCGGTTTTACAGTGAAATCTCAAGAACATCAAACCTGCACTAGGAAACAGACTGAGAAACCAGAGTAAAAGTTTCCCCTGCAAACCATTCCCTTTCTTCTAGATGAACGAACGACTCTCAACATGCTCAGTTCTGAGAGATAAGTGTGTGTGAAAGCCGTCCTTCACCTAGCTTGTTGGGAACACAAAGTTTCTCTTCAGTTGCAAACTCCACTCCAAACATATATATGGGGAGGTACTAGCTCCAAATCTGTTTTACAGTGAAAACTGCAGGAACTTCAAACCGGCACTAGGAAACAGACCGAGAAACCAGAGTAAAAGTTTCTCCTGCAACCCGTTCCATTTTTGCTAGATGAACGAACGTCTCTCCACATGCTCAGTTCTGAGAGATAATTGTGTGTGAAAGCCGTACTTCACCTAGCTTGTTGGGAACACAAAGTTTCTCTTCAGTTGCAAACTCCACTCCATACATATATATGGGGAAGTACTAGCTCCAACTCGGTTTTACAGTGAAAACTGCAGGAACTTCAAACAGGCACTAGGAAAGAGACAGAGATACCAGAGTAAAAGTTCCTTCTGCAACCCGTTCCATTTGTGCTAGATGAACGAACGTCTCTCCACATGCTCAGTTCTGAGAGATAAGTGTGTGTGAAAGCCGTCCTTCACCTAGCTTGTTGGGAACACAAAGATTCTATTCAGTTGCAAACTCCAATCCATACATATATATAGGGAGGTACTAGCTCCAACTCGGTTTTACAGTGAAAACAGCAGGAACATCAAAACGGCACTAGGAAACAGACTGAGAAACCAGAGTAAAATTTCTCCTGCAAACCGTTCCCTTTGTGCTAGATGAACGAACGTCTCTCCACATGCTCAGTTCTGAGAGATAAGTGTGTGTGAAAGCCGTCCTTCACCTAGCTTGTTGGGAACACAAAGTATCTCTTCAGTTGCAAACCCCACTCCATACATATATATGGGGAGGTACTAGCTCCAACTCGGTTTTACAGTGAAAACTGCAGGAAATTCAAACCGGCACTAGGAAACAGACCGAGACACCAGAGTAAAAGTTTCCCCTGCAACCCGTTCCCTTTTTTCTAGATGAACGAACGTCTCTCCACATGCTCAGTCCTGAGAGATAATGTGTGTGAAAGCCGCACTTCAAATAACTTGTTGGGAACACAATGTTTCTCTTTAGTTGCAAACTCCACTCCATACATGTATATGGGGAGGTACTAGCTCCAACTTGGTTTTACAGTGAAAACTGCAGGAACTTCAAACCGGCACTAGGAAACAGTCCGAGAAACCAGAGTAATAGATTAACCTGCAACCCGTTCCCTTTGTGCTACAGGAAAGATCGTCTCTCCACATGCTCAGTTCTGAGAGATAAGTGTGTGTGAAAGCCGTCCTTCACCTAGCTTGTTGGGAACACAAAGATTATCTTCAGTTGCAAACTCCACTCCATACATATATATGGGGAGGTACTAGCCCCAACGCGGTTTTACAGTGAAAACTGCAGGAACTTCAAACCGGCACTAGGAAACAGAACGAGAAACCAGAGTAAAAGTTTCTCCTGCAACCCGTTCCCTTTGTGCTAGATGAACGAACGTCTCTCCACATGCTCTGTTCTGAGACATAAGTGTGTGTGAAAGCCGTCCTTCACCTAGCTTGTTGGGAACACAAAGTTTCTCTTCAGTTGCCAACTCCAATCCGTACATATATATGGGGAGGTACTAGCTCCAAATCGGTTTCACAGTGAAAACTGCAGGAACTTCAAACCGGCACTAGGAAACAGACCGAGAAACCAGAGTAATAGTTTCTCCTGCAACCCGTTCCTGTTTTGCTAGATGAACGAACGTCTCTTCACATGCTCAGTTCTGAGAGATAAGTGTGTGTGAAAGCCGTCCTTCACCTAGCTTGTTGGGAACACAAAGTTTCTCTTCAGTTGCAAACTCCACTCCATACATATATAAGGGGAGGTACTAGCTCCAACTCGGTTTTACAGTGAAAACTGCAGGAACTTCAAGCCGGCACTAGGAAACAGACCGAGGTACCAGAGTAAAAGTTTCCACTTCAACCCGTTCCCTTTTTGCTAGATGAACGAACGTCTCTCCACATGCTCAGTTCTGAGAGATAAGTGTGTGTGAAAGCCGTCCTTCACCTAGCTTGTTGGGAACACAAAGTTTCTCTTGAGTTGCAAACCCCACTCCATACATATATATGGGGAGGTACTAGCTCCAACTCGGTTTTACAGTGAAAACTGCAGGAACATCAAAACGGCACTAGGAAACAGACTGAGAACCCAGAGTAACAGTTTCTCCTGCAACCCGTTCCCTTTGTGCTAGATGAACGAAAGTCTCTCCACATGCTCAGTTCTGAGAGATAATTGTGTGTGAAAGCCGTCCTTCACCTAGCTTGTTGGGAACACCAAGTTTCTCTTCAGTTGCAAACTCCACTCCATACATATATATGGGGAGGTACCAGCTCCAACTCGGTTTTACAGTGAAAACTGCAGGAACTTCAAACCGGCACTAGGAAACAGACCGAGAAACCAGAGTAATAGATTATCCTGCAACCCGTTCCCTTTGTGACACAGGAAAGATCGTCTCTCCACATGCTCAGTTCTGAGAGATAAGTGTGTGTGAAAGCCGTACTTCAACTAGCTTGTTGGGAACACAAAGTTTCTCTTCAGTTGCAAACTCCACTCCATACATATATATGTGTAGGTACTAGCTCCAACTCGGTTTTACATTAAAAACTGCAGGAAATTCAAGCCGACACTAGGAAACAGACCGAGAACCCGAGTAAAAATTTCTCCTGCAACCCGTTCCCTTTGTCTAGTTGAACGAACGTCTCTCCACATGCTCAGTTCTGAGAGATAAGTGTGTGTGAAAGCCGTACTTCACCTAGCTTGTTGGGAACACAAAGATTCTCTTCAGTTGCAAACTCCACTCCATACATATATATGGGGTGGTACTAACTCCAACGCGGTTTTACAGTGAAAACTGCAGGAAATTCAAACCGGCACTAGGAAACAGACCGATATACCAGAGTAAAAGTTTCTCCTGCAACCCGTACCTTTTGTGCTAGATGAACGAACGTCTCTCCACATGCTCAGTTCTGAGAGATACGTGTGTGTGAAAGACATCCTTCACCTAGCTTGTATGGAACACATAGTTTCTCTTCAGTTGCAAACTCCACTCCATACATATATATGGGGAGGTACTAGCTCCAACTCGGTTTTACAGTGAAAACTGCAGGAACTTCAACCCGGCACTAGGAAACAGACCGAGAAACCAGAGTAAAGGTTCTACTGCAACCCGTTCCCTTTGTGCTAGATGAACGAAAGTCTCTCCACATGCTCAGATCTGAGAGATAAGTGTGTGTGAAAGCCGTCCTTCACCTAGCTTGTTGGGAACACAAAGTTTCTCTTCAGTTGCAAACTCCAATCCATACATATATATGGGGAGATACTAGCTCCAACTCGGTTTTACAATGAAAACTGCAGTCACTTCAAACCGGCACTAAGAAACAGACCGAAAAACCAGAGTAAAAGTTTTCCCTGCAACCCGTTCCATTTGTGCTAGATGAACGAACGTCTCTCCACATGCTCAGTTCTGAGAGATAATTGTGTGTGAAAGCCGTAATTCACCTAGCTTGTTGGGAACACAAATTTTCTCTTCAGTTGCAAACTCCACTCCATACATATATATGGGGAGGTACTAGCTCCAACTCGGTTTTACAGTGAAAACTGCAGGAACTTCAAACCGGCACTAGGAAAGAGACAGAGATACCAGAGTAAAAGTTCCTCCTGCATCCCGTTCCCTTTGTGCGAGATGAACGAACGTCTCTCCACATGCTCAGTTCTGAGAGATATGTGTGTGTGAAAGCCGTCTTTCACGTAGCTTGTTGGGAACACAAAGATTCTATTCAGTTGCAAACTCCAATCCATAAATATATATGGGGAGGTACTAGCTCCAACTCGGTTTTACAGTGAAATCTCAAGAACATCAAACCTGCACTAGGAAACAGACTGAGAAACCAGAGTAAAAGTTTCCCCTGCAAACCATTCCCTTTCTTCTAGATGAACGAACGACTCTCAACATGCTCAGTTCTGAGAGATAAGTGTGTGTGAAAGCCGTCCTTCACCTAGCTTGTTGGGAACACAAAGTTTCTCTTCAGTTGCAAACTCCACTCCAAACATATATATGGGGAGGTACTAGCTCCAAATCTGTTTTACAGTGAAAACTGCAGGAACTTCAAACCGGCACTAGGAAACAGACCGAGAAACCAGAGTAAAAGTTTCTCCTGCAACCCGTTCCATTTGTGCTAGATGAACGAACGTCTCTCCACATGCTCAGTTTTGAGAGATAAGTGTGTGTGAAAGCCGTCCTTCACCTAGCTTGTTGGGAACACAAAGATTCTATTCAGTTGCAAACTCCAATCCATACATATATATAGGGAGGTACTAGCTCCAACTCGGTTTTACAGTGAAAACAGCAGGAACATCAAAACGGCACTAGGAAACAGACTGAGAAACCAGAGTAAAATTTCTCCTGCAAACCGTTCCCTTTGTGCTAGATGAACGAACGTCTCTCCACATGTTCAGTTCTGAGAGATAAGTGTGTGTGAAAGCCGTCCTTCACCTAGCTTGTTGGGAACACAAAGTATCTCTTCAGTTGCAAACCCCACTCCATACATATATATGGGGAGGTACTAGCTCCAACTCGGTTTTACAGTGAAAACTGCAGGAACTTCAAACCGGCACTAGGAAACAGACCGAGACACCAGAGTAAAAGTTTCCCCTGCAACCCGTTCCCTTTGTGCTACAGGAAAGATCGTCTCTCCACATGCTCAGTTCTGAGAGAGAAGTGTGTGTGAAAGCCGCACTTCAAATAACTTGTTGGGAACACAATGTTTCTCTTTAGTTGCAAACTCCACTCCATACATGTATATGGGGAGGTACTAGCTCCAACTTGGTTTTACAGTGAAAACTGCAGGAACTTCAAACCGGCACTAGGAAACAGTCCGAGAAACCAGAGTAATAGATTAACCTGCAACACGTTCCCTTTGTGCTACAGGAAAGATCGTCTCTCCACATGCTCAGTTCTGAGAGATAAGTGTGTGTGAAAGCCGTCCTTCACCTAGCTTGTTGGGAACACAAAGATTATCTTCAGTTGCAAACTCCACTCCATACATATATATGGGGAGGTACTAGCCCCAACGCGGTTTTACAGTGAAAACTGCAGGAACTTCAAACCGGCACTAGGAAACAGAACGAGAAACCAGAGTAAAAGTTTCTCCTGCAACCCGTTCCCTTTGTGCTAGATGAACGAACGTCTCTCCACATGCTCTGTTCTGAGACATAAGTGTGTGTGAAAGCCGTCCTTCACCTAGCTTGTTGGGAACACAAAGTTTCTCTTCAGTTGCCAACTCCAATCCGTACATATATATGGGGAGGTACTAGCTCCAAATCGGTTTCACAGTGAAAACTGCAGGAACTTCAAACCGGCACTAGGAAACAGACCGAGAAACCAGAGTAATAGTTTCTCCTGAAACCCGTTCCTGTTTTGCTAGATGAACGAACGTCTCTTCACATGCTCAGTTCTGAGAGATAAGTGTGTGTGAAAGCCGTCCTTCACCTAGCTTGTTGGGAACACAAAGTTTCTCTTCAGTTGCAAACTCCACTCCATACATATATAAGGGGAGGTACTAGCTCCAACTCCGGTTTTACAGTGAAAACTGCAGGAACTTCAAGCCGGCACTAGGAAACAGACCGAGGTACCAGAGTAAAAGTTTCTCCTTCAACCCGTTCCATTTGTGCTAGATGAACGAACGTCTCTCCACATGCTCAGTTCTGAGAGTTAAATGTGTGTGAAAGCCGTCCTTCACCTAGCTTCTTGGGAACACAAAGTTTCTCTTCAGTTGCAAACTCCAATCCATACATATATATGGAGAAGTACAAGCTCCAACTCCGGTTTTACAGTGAAAACTGCAGGAACTTCAAACCGGCACTAGGAAACAGACCGAGAAACCACAGTAAAAGTTTCCACTTCAACCCGTTCCCTTTTTGCTTGATGAACGAACGTCTCTCCACATGCTCAGTTCTGAGAGATAAGTGTGTGTGAAAGCCGTCCTTCACCTAGCTTGTTGGGAACACAAAGTTTCTCTTCAGTTGCCAACTCCACTCCATACATATATATGGGGAGGTACTTGCTCCAACTCGATTTTACAGTGAAATCTGCAGGAACATCAAACCTGTACTAGGAAACAGACTGAGAAACCAGAGTAAAAGTTTCCCTTGCAACCCGTTCCCTTTCTTCTAGATGAACGAACGTCTCTCCACATGCTCAGTTCTGAGAGATAAGTGTGTGTGAAAGCCGTCCTTCACCTATCTTGTTGGGAACACAAAGTTTCTCTTCAGTTGGAAACTCCACTCCATATATATATATGGGGAGGTACTAGCTCCAACTCGGTTTTACAGTGAAAACTGTAGGAACATCAAACCGGCACGAGGAAACAGACCGAGAAACCAGAGTAAAAGTTTCTCCTGCTACCCGTTCCCTTTGTTCTAGTTGAACGAAAGTCTCTCCACATGCTCAGTTCTGAGAGATATGTGTGTGTGAAATCCGTCCTTCATCTAGCTTGTTGGGAACACAAAGTTTCTCTTCAGTTGCAAACTCCACTCCAAACATATATATGGGGAGGTACTAGCTCCAACTCGGTTTTACAGTGAAAACTGCAGGAACTTCTAACCGGCACTAGGAAACAGACCGAGAAACCAGAGTAAAAGTTTCCCCTGCATCCCATTCCCTTTGTGCTAGATGAACGAACGTCTGTCCACATGCTCAGTTCTGAGAGATAAGTGTGTGTGAAAGCCGTCCTTCACCTAGCTTGTTGGGAACACAAAGTTTCTCTTCAGTTGCAAACTCCAATCCATACATATATATGGGGAGATACTAGCTCCAACTCGGTTTTACAATGAAAACTGCAGTCACTTCAAACCGGCACTAAGAAACAGACCGAAAAACCAGAGTAAAAGTTTTCCCTGCAACCCGTTCCATTTGTGCTAGATGAACGAACGTCTCTCCACATGCTCAGTTCTGAGAGATAATTGTGTGTGAAAGCCGTAATTCACCTAGCTTGTTGGGAACACAAAGTTTCTCTTCAGTTGCAAACCCCACTCCATACATATATATGGGGAGGTACTAGCTCCAACTCGGTTTTACAGTGAAAACTGCAGGAACTTCAAACCGGCACTAGGAAAGAGACAGAGATACCAGAGTAAAAGTTCCTCCTGCAACCCGTTCCCTTTGTGCGAGATGAACGAACGTCTCTCCACATGCTCAGTTCTGAGAGATATGTGTCTGTGAAAGCCGTCCTTCACGTAGCTTGTTGGGAACACAAAGATTCTATTCAGTTGCAAACTCCAATCCATAAATATATATGGGGAGGTACTAGCTCCAACTCGGTTTTACAGTGAAATCTCAGGAACATCATACCTGCACTAGGAAACAGACTGAGAAACCAGAGTAAAAGTTTCCCCTGCAAACCATTCCCTTTCTTCTAGATGAACGAACGACTCTCAACATGCTCAGTTCTGAGAGATAAGTGTGTGTGAAAGCCGTCCTTCACCTAGCTTGTTGGGAACACAAAGTTTCTCTTCAGTTGCAAACTCCACTCCAAACATATATATGGGGAGGTACTAGCTCCAAATCTGTTTTACAGTGAAAACTGCAGGAACTTCAAACCGGCACTAGGAAACAGACCGAGAAACCAGAGTAAAAGTTTCTCCTGCAACCCGTTCCCTTTGTGCGAGATGTACGAACGTCTCTCCACATGCTCAGTTCTGAGAGATATGTGTGTGTGAAAGCCGTCCTTAACGTAGCTTGTTGGGAACACAAAGATTCTATTCAGTTGCAAACTCCAATCCATAAATATATATGGGGAGGTACTAGCTCCAACTCGGTATTACAGTGAAATCTCAGGAACATCAAACCTGCACTAGGAAACAGACTGAGAAACCAGAGTAAAAGTTTCCCCTGCAAACCATTCCCTTTCTTCTAGATGAACGAACGACTCTCAACATGCTCAGATCTGAGAGATAATTGTGTGTGAAAGCCGTCCTTCACCTAGCTTGTTGGGAACACAAAGTTTCTCTTCAGTTGCAAACTCCACTCCAAACATATATATGGGGAGGTACTAGCTCCAAATCTGTTTTACAGTGAAATCTGCAGGAACATCAAACCTGTACTAGGAAACAGACTGAGAAACCAGAGTAAAAGTTTCCCTTGCAACCCGTTCCCTTTCTTCTAGATGAACGAACGTCTCTCCACATGCTCAGTTCTGAGAGATAAGTGTGTGTGAAAGCCGTCCTTCACCTAGCTTGTTGGGAACACAAAGTTTCTCTTCAGTTGGAAACTCCACTCCATACATATATATGGGGAGGTACTAGCTCCAACTCGGTTTTACAGTGAAAACTGTAGGAACATCAAACCGGCACTAGGAAACAGACTGAGAATCCAGAGTATAAGTTTCTCCTGCAACCCGTTCCCTTTGTTCTAGTTGAACGAAAGTCTCTCCACATGCTCAGTTCTGAGAGATATGTGTGTGTGAAATCCGTCCTTCATCTAGCTTGTTGGGAAAACAAAGTTTCTCTTCAGTTGCAAACTCCACTCCAAACATATATATGGGGAGGTACTAGCTCCAACTCGGTTACAGTGAAAACTGCAGGAACTTCTAACCGGCACTAGGAAACAGACCGAGAAACCAGAGTAAAAGTTTCCCCTGCATCCCATTCCCTTTGTGCTAGATGAACGAACGTCTGTCCACATGCTCAGTTCTGAGAGATAAGTGTGTGTGAAAGCCGTCCTTCACCTAGCTTGTTGGGAACACAAAGTTTCTCTTCAGTTGCAAACTCCACTCCAAACATATATATGGGGAGGTACTAGCTCCAAATCTGTTTTACAGTGAAATCTGCAGGAACATCAAACCTGTACTAGGAAACAGACTGAGAAACCAGAGTAAAAGTTTCCCTTGCAACCCGTTCCCTTTCTTCTAGATGAACGAACGTCTCTCCACATGCTCAGTTCTGAGAGATAAGTGTGTGTGAAAGCCGTCCTTCACCTAGCTTGTTGGGAACACAAAGTTTCTCTTCAGTTGGAAACTCCACTCCATACATATATATGGGGAGGTACTAGCTCCAACTCGGTTTTACAGTGAAATCTGTAGGAAAATCAAACCGGCACGAGGAAACAGACTGAGAAACCAGAGTAAAAGTTTCTCCTGCAACCCGTTCCCTTTGTTCTAGTTGAACGTAAGTCTCTCCACATGCTCAGTTCTGAGAGATATGTGTGTGTGAAATCCGTCCTTCATCTAGCTTGTTGGGAAAACAAAGTTTCTCTTCAGTTGCAAACTCCAATCCAAACATATATATGGGGAGATACTAGCTCCAACTCGGTTTTACAGTGAAAACTGCAGGAACTTCTAACCGGCACTAGGAAACAGACCGAGAAACCAGAGTAAAAGTTTCCCCTGCATCCCATTCCCTTTGTGCTAGATGAACGAACGTCTGTCCACATGCTCAGTTCTGAGAGATAAGTGTGTGTGAAAGCCGTCCTTCACCTAGCTTGTTGGGAACACAAAGTTTCTCTTCAGTTGCAAACTCCAATCCATACATATATATGGGGAGATACTAGCTCCAACTCGGTTTTACAATGAAAACTGCAGTCACTTCAAACCGGCACTAAGAAACAGACCGAAAAACCAGAGTAAAAGTTTTCCCTGCAACCCGTTCCATTTGTGCTAGATGAACGAACGTCTCTCCACATGCTCAGTTCTGAGAGATATGTGTGTGTGAAAGCCGTCCTTCACGTAGCTTGTTGGGAACACAAAGATTCTATTCAGTTGCAAACTCCAATCCATAAATATATATGGGGAGGTACTAGCTCCAACTCGGTTTTACAGTGAAATCTCAGGAACATCAAACCTGCACTAGGAAACAGACTGAGAAACCAGAGTAAAAGTTTCCCCTGCAAACCATTCCCTTTCTTCTAGATGAACGAACGACTCTCAACATGCTCAGTTCTGAGAGATAAGTGTGTGTGAAAGCCGTCCTTCACCTAGCTTGTTGGGAACACAAAGTTTCTCTTCAGTTGCAAACTCCACTCCAAACATATATATGGGGAGGTACTAGCTCCAAATCTGTTTTACAGTGAAAACTGCAGGAACTTCAAACCGGCACTAGGAAACAGACCGAGAAACCAGAGTAAAAGTTTCTCCTGCAACCCGTTCCCTTTGTGCGAGATGAACGAACGTCTCTCCACATGCTCAGTTCTGAGAGATATGTGTGTGTGAAAGCCGTCCTTCACGTAGCTTGTTGGGAACACAAAGATTCTATTCAGTTGCAAACTCCAATCCATAAATATATATGGGGAGGTACTAGCTCCAACTCGGTTTTACAGTGAAATCTCAGGAACATCAAACCTGCACTAGGAAACAGACTGAGAAACCAGAGTAAAAGTTTCCCCTGCAAACCATTCCCTTTCTTCTAGATGAACGAACGACTCTCAACATGCTCAGTTCTGAGAGATAATTGTGTGTGAAAGCCGTCCTTCACCTAGCTTGTTGGGAACACAAAGTTTCTCTTCAGTTGCAAACTCCACTCCAAACATATATATGGGGAGGTACTAGCTCCAAATCTGTTTTACAGTGAAATCTGCAGGAACATCAAACCTGTACTAGGAAACAGACTGAGAAACCAGAGTAAAAGTTTCCCTTGCAACCCGTTCCCTTTCTTCTAGATGAACGAACGTCTCTCCACATGCTCAGTTCTGAGAGATAAGTGTGTGTGAAAGCCGTCCTTCACCTAGCTTGTTGGGAACACAAAGTTTCTCTTCAGTTGGAAACTCCACTCCATACATATATATGGGGAGGTACTAGCTCCAACTCGGTTTTACAGTGAAAACTGTAGGAACATCAAATCGGCACGAGGAAACAGACTGAGAAACCAGAGTAAAAGTTTCTCCTGCAACCCGTTCCCTTTGTTCTAGTTGAACGAAAGTCTCTCCACATGCTCAGTTCTGAGAGATAAGTGTGTGTGAAAGCCGTCCTTCACCTAGCTTGTTGGGAACACAAAGTTTCTCTTCAGTTGCAAACTCCAATCCATACATATATATGGGGAGATACTAGCTCCAACTCGGTTTTACAATGAAAACTGCAGTCACTTCAAACCTGCACTAAGAAACAGACCGAAAATCCAGAGTAAAAGTTTTCCCTGCAACCCGTTCCATTTGTGCTAGATGAACGAACGTCTCTCCACATGCTCAGTTCTGAGAGATAATTGTGTGTGAAAGCCGTAATTCACCTAGCTTGTTGGGAACACAAAGTTTCTCTTCAGTTGCAAACTCCACTCCATACATATATATGGGGAGGTACTAGCTCCAACTCGGTTTTACAGTGAAAACTGCAGGAACTTCAAACCGGCACTAGGAAAGAGACAGAGATACCAGAGTAAAAGTTCCTCCTGCAAACCGTTCCCTTTGTGCGAGATGAACGAACGTCTCTCCACATGCTCAGTTCTGAGAGATATGTGTGTGTGAAAGCCGTCCTTCACGTAACTTGTTGGGAACACAAAGATTCTATTCAGTTGCAAACTCCAATCCATAAATATATATGGGGAGGTACTAGCTCCAACTCGGTTTTACAGTGAAATCTCAGGAACATCAAACCTGCACTAGGAAACAGACTGAGAAACCAGAGTAAAAGTTTCCCCTGCAAACCATTCCCTTTCTTCTAGATGAACGAACGACTCTCAACATGCTCAGTTCTGAGAGATAATTGTGTGTGAAAGCCGTCCTTCACCTAGCTTGTTGGGAACACAAAGTTTCTCTTCAGTTGCAAACTCCACTCCAAACATATATATGGGGAGGTACTAGCTCCAAATCTGTTTTACAGTGAAATCTGCAGGAACATCAAACCTGTACTAGGAAACAGACTGAGAAACCAGAGTAAAAGTTTCCCTTGCAACCCGTTCCCTTTCTTCTAGATGAACGAACGTCTCTCCACATGCTCAGTTCTGAGAGATAAGTGTGTGTGAAAGCCGTCCTTCACCTAGCTTGTTGGGAACACAAAGTTTCTCTTCAGTTGGAAACTCCACTCCATACATATATATGGGGAGGTACTAGCTCCAACTCGGTTTTACAGTGAAAACTGTAGGAACATCAAATCGGCACGAGGAAACAGACTGAGAAACCAGAGTAAAAGTTTCTCCTGCAACCCGTTCCCTTTGTTCTAGTTGAACGAAAGTCTCTCCACATGCTCAGTTCTGAGAGATATGTGTGTGTGAAATCCGTCCTTCATCTAGCTTGTTGGGAAAACAAAGTTTCTCTTCAGTTGCAAACTCCACTCTAAACATATATATGGGGTGGTACTAGCTCCAACTCGGTTTTACAGTGAAAACTGCAGGAACTTCTAACCGGCACTAGGAAACAGACCGAGAAACCAGAGTAAAAGTTTCCCCTGCATCCCATTCCCTTTGTGCTAGATGAACGAACGTCTGTCCACATGCTCAGTTCTGAGAGATAAGTGTGTGTGAAAGCCGTCCTTCACCTAGCTTGTTGGGAACACAAAGTTTCTCTTCAGTTGCAAACTCCAATCCATACATATATATGGGGAGATACTAGCTCCAACTCGGTTTTACAATGAAAACTGCAGTCACTTCAAACCGGCACTAAGAAACAGACCGAAAAACCAGAGTAAAAGTTTTCCCTGCAACCCGTTCCATTTGTGCTAGATGAACGAACGTCTCTCCACATGCTCAGTTCTGAGAGATAATTGTGTGTGAAAGCCGTAATTCACCTAGCTTGTTGGGAACACAAAGTTTCTCTTCAGTTGCAAACTCCACTCCATACATATATATGGGGAGGTACTAGCTCCAACTCGGTTTTACAGTGAAAACTGCAGGAACTTCAAACCGGCACTAGGAAAGAGACAGAGATACCAGAGTAAAAGTTCCTCCTGCAAACCGTTCCCTTTGTGCGAGATGAACGAACGTCTCTCCACATGCTCAGTTCTGAGAGATATGTGTGTGTGAAAGCCGTCCTTCACCTAGCTTGTTGGGAACACAAAGATTCTATTCAGTTGCAAACTCCACTCCATAAATATATATGGGGAGGTACTAGCTCCAACTCGGTTTTACAGTGAAAACAGCAGGAACATCAAAACGGCACTAGGAAACAGACTGAGAAACCAGAGTAAAATTTCTCCTTCAAACCGTTCCCTTTGTGCTAGATGAACGAACGTCTCTCCACATGCTCAGTTCTGAGAGATAAGTGTGTGTGAAAGCCGTCCTTCACCTAGCTTGTTGGGAACACAAAGTATCTCTTCAGTTGCAAACCCCACTCCATACATATATATGGGGAGGTACTAGCTCCAACTCGGTTTTACAGTGAAAACTGCAGGAACTTCAAACCGGCACTAGGAAACAGACCGAGACACCAGAGTAAAAGTTTCCCCTGCAACCCGTTCCCTTTGTGCTAGATGAACGAACGTCTCTCCACATGCTCAGTCCTGAGTGATAAGTGTGTGTGAAAGCCGCCCTTCAAATAACTTGTTGGGAACACAATGTTTCTCTTTAGTTGCAAACTCCACTCCATACATGTATATGGGGAGGTACTAGCTGCAACTTGGTTTTACAGTGAAAACTGCAGGAACTTCAAACCGGCACTAGGAAACAGTCCGAGAAACCAGAGTAATAGATTAAGCTGCAACCCGTTCCCTTTGTGCTACAGGAAAGATCGTCTCTCCATATGCTCAGTTCTGAGAGATAATTGTGTGTGAAAGCCGTCCTTCACCTAGCTTGTTGGGAACACAAAGATTCTCTTCAGTTGCAAACTCCACTCCATACATATATATGGGGAGGTACTAGCCCCAACGCGGTTTTACAGTGAAAACTGCAGGAACTTCAAACCGGCACTAGGAAAGAGAACGAGAAACCAGAGTAAAAGTTTCTCCTGCAACCCGTTCCCTTTGTGCTAGATGAACGAACGTCTCTCCACATGCTCTGTTCTGAGACATAAGTGTGTGTGAAAGCCGTCCTTCACCTAGCTTGTTGGGAACACAAAGTTTCTCTTCAGTTGCCAACTCCAATCCGTACATATATATGGGGAGGTACTAGCTCCAAATCGGTTTTACAGTGAAAACTGCAGGAACTTCAAACCGGCACAAGGAAACAGACCGAGAAACCAGAGTAATAGTTTCTCCTGCAACCCGTTCCTGTTTTGCTAGATGAACGAACGTCTCTTCACATGCTCAGTTCTGAGAGATAAGTGTGTGTGAAAGCCGTCCTTCACCTAGCTTGTTGGGAACACAAAGTTTCTCTTCAGTTGCCAACTCCACTCCATACATATATATGGGGAGGTACTGGCTCCAACTCGATTTTACAGTGAAATCTGCAGGAACATCAAACCTGTACTAGGAAACAGACTGAGAAACCAGAGTAAAAGTTTCCCTTGCAACCCGTTCCCTTTCTTCTAGATGAACGAACGTCTCTCCACATGCTCAGTTCTGAGAGATAAGTGTGTGTGAAAGCCGTCCTTCACCTAGCTTGTTGGGAACACAAAGTTTCTCTTCAGTTGGAAACTCCACTCCATACATATATATGGGGAGGTACTAGCTCCAACTCGGTTTTACAGTGAAAACTGTAGGAACATCAAACCGGCACGAGGAAACAGACCGAGTAACCAGAGTAAAAGTTTCCACTGCAACCCGTTCCCTTTTTGCTAGATGAACGAACGTCTCTCCACATGCTCAGTTCTGAGAGATAAGTGTGTGTGAAAGCCGTCCTTCACCTAGCTTGTTGGGAACACAAAGTTTCTCTTCAGTTGCAAACTCCACTCCAAACATATATATGGGGAGGTACTAGCTCCAACTCGGTTTTACAGTGAAAACTGCAGGAACTTCTAACCGGCACTAGGAAACAGACCGAGAAACCAGAGTAAAAGTTTCCCCTGCATCCCATTCCCTTTGTGCTGTATGAACGAACGTCTGTCCACATGCTCAGTTCTGAGAGATAAGTGTGTGTGAAAGCCGTACTTCACATAGCTTGTTGGGAACACAAAGTTTCTCTTCAGTTGCAAACTTCAATCCATACATATATATGGGGAGGTTCTAGCTCCAACTCGGTTTTACAATGAAAACTGCAGTCACTTCAAACCGGCACTAAGAAACAGACCGAAAAACCAGAGTAAAAGTTTTCCCTGCAACCCGTTCCATTTGTGCTAGATGAACGAACGTCTCTCCACATGCTCAGTTCTGAGAGATAATTGTGTGTGAAAGCCGTAATTCACCTAGCTTGTTGGGAACACAAAGTTTCTCTTCAGTTGCAAACTCCACTCCATACATATATATGGGGAGGTACTAGCTCCAACTCGGTTTTACAGTGAAAACTGCAGGAACTTCAAACCGGCACTAGGAAAGAGACAGAGATACCAGAGTAAAAGTTCCTCCTGCAACCCGTTCCTTTTGTGCGAGATGAACGAACGTCTCTCCACATGCTCAGTTCTGAGAGATATGTGTGTGTGAAAGCCGTCCTTCACGTAGCTTGTTGGGAACACAAAGATTCTATTCAGTTGCAAACTCCAATCCATAAATATATATGGGGAGGTACTAGCTCCAACTCGGTTTTACAGTGAAATCTCAGGAACATCAAACCTGCACTAGGAAACAGACTGAGAAACCAGAGTAAAAGTTTCCCCTGCAAACCATTCCCTTTCTTCTAGATGAACGAACGACTCTCAACATGCTCAGTTCTGAGAGATAAGTGTGTGTGAAAGCCGTCCTTCACCTACCTTGTTGGGAACACAAAGATTCTCTTCAGTTGCAAACTCCACTCCATACATATATATGGGGAGGTACTTGCTCCAACTCGATTTTACAGTGAAATCTGCAGGAACATCAAACCTGTACTAGGAAACAGACTGAGAAACCAGAGTAAAAGTTTCCCTTGCAACCCGTTCCCTTTCTTCTAGATGAACGAACGTCTCTCCACATGCTCAGTTCTGAGAGATAAGTGTGTGTGAAAGCCGTCCTTCACCTAGCTTGTTGGGAACACAAAGTTTCTCTTCAGTTGGAAACTCCACTCCATACATATATATGGGGAGGTACTAGCTCCAACTCGGTTTTACAGTGAAAACTGTAGGAACATCAAACCGGCACGAGGAAACAGACTGAGAAACCAGAGTAAAAGTTTCTCCTGCAACCCGTTCCTTTTGTTCTAGTTGAACGAAAGTCTCTCCACATGCTCAGTTCTGAGAGATATGTGTGTGTGAAATCCGTCCTTCATCTAGCTTGTTGGGAACACAAAGTTTCTCTTCAGTTGCAAACTCCACTCCGTACATATATAAGGGGAGGTACTAGCTCCAACTCGGTTTTACAGTGAAAACTGCAGGAACTTCAAGCCAGCACTAGGAAACAGACCGAGAAACCAGAGTAAATGTTTTTCCTGCAACCCGTTCCATTTGTGCTAGATGAACGAACGTCTCTCCACATGCTCAGTTCTGAGAGATAAATGTGTGTGAAAGCCGTCCTTCACCTAGCTTCTTGGGAACACAAAGTTTCTCTTCAGTTGCAAACTCCAATCCATACATATATATGGAGAGGTACAAGCTCCAACTCCGGTTTTACAGTGAAAACTGCAGGAACTTCCAACCAGCACTAGGAAACAGACCGCGAAACCAGAGTAAAAGTTTCCACTGCAACCCGTTCCCTTTTTGCTAGATGAACGAACGTCTCTCGACATGCTCAGTTCTGAGAGATAAGTGTGTGTGAAAGCCGTCCTTCACCTAGCTTGTTGGGAACACAAAGTTTCTCTTCAGTTGCCAACACCACTCCATACATATATATGGGGAGGTACTTGCTCCAACTCGATTTTACAGTGAAATCTGCAGGAACATCAAACCTGTACTAGGAAACAGACTGAGAAACCAGAGTAAAAGTTTCCCCTGCAACCCGTTCCCTTTCTTCTAGATGAACGAACGTCTCTCCACATGCTCAGTTCTGAGAGATAAGTGTGTGTGAAAGCCGTCCTTCACCTAGCTTGTTGGGAACACAAAGTTTTTCTTCAGTTGCAAACTCCACTCCAAACATATATATGGGGAGGTACTAGCTCCAACTCGGGTTTACAGTGAAAACTGCAGTAACTTCTAACAGGCACTAGGACACAGACCTAGAAACCAGAGTAAAAGTTTCCCCTGCATCCCATTCCCTTTGTGCTAGATGAACGAACGTCTCTCCACATGCTCAGTTCTGAGAGATAAGTGTGTGTGAAAGCCGTCCTTCACCTAGCTTGTTGGGAACACAAAGATTCTATTCAGTTGCAAACTCCAATCCATACATATATATAGGGAGGTACTAGCTCCAACTCGGTTTTACAGTGAAAACTGCAGGAACATCAAAACGGCACGAGGAAACAGACTGAGAAACCAGAGTAAAAGTTTCTCCTGCAACCCGTTCCCTTTGTTCTAGTTGAACGAAAGTCTCTCCACATGCTCAGTTCTGAGAGATATGTGTGTGTGAAATCCGTCCTTCATCTAGCTTGTTGGGAAAACAAAGTTTCTCTTCAGTTGCAAACTCCACTCCAAACATATATATGGGGAGGTTCTAGCTCCAAATCGGTTTTACAGTGAAAACTGCAGGAACTTCTAACCGGCACTAGGAAACAGACCGAGAAACCAGAGTAAAAGTTTCCCCTGCATTCCATTCCCTTTGTGCTAGATGAACGAACGTCTGTCCACATGCTCAGTTCTGAGAGATAAGTGTGTGTGAAAGCCGTCCTTCACCTAGCTTGTTGGGAACACAAAGTTTCTCTTCAGTTGCAAACTCCAATCCATACATATATATGGGGAGATACTAGCTCCAACTCGGTTTTACAATGAAAACTGCAGTCACTTCAAACCGGCACTAAGAAACAGACCGAAAAACCAGAGTAAAAGTTTTCCCTGCAACCCGTTCCATTTGTGCTAGATGAACGAACGTCTCTCCACATGCTCAGTTCTGAGAGATAATTGTGTGTGAAAGCCGTAATTCACCTAGCTTGTTGGGAACACAAAGTTTCTCTTCAGTTGCAAACTCCACTCCATACATATATATGGGGAAGTACTAGCTCCAACTCGGTTTTACAGTGAAAACTGCAGGAACTTCAAACCGGCACTAGGAAAGAGACAGAGATACCAGAGTAAAAGTTCCTCCTGCAACCCGTTCCCTTTGTGCGAGATGAACGAACGTCTCTCCACATGCTCAGTTCTGAGAGATATGTGTGTGTGAAAGCCGTCCTTCACGTAGCTTGTAGGGAACAGAAAGATTCTATTCAGTTGCAAACTCCAATCCATAAATATATATGGGGAGGTACTAGCTCCAACTCGGTTTTACAGTGAAATCTCAGGAACATCAAACCTGCACTAGGAAACAGACTGAGAAACCAGAGTAAAAGTTTCCCCTGCAAACCATTCCCTTTCTTCTAGATGAACGAACGACTCTCAACATGCTCAGTTCTGAGAGATAAGTGCGTGTGAAAGCCGTCCTTCACCTAGCTTGTTGGGAACACAAAGTTTCTCTTCAGTTGCAAACTCCACTCCAAACATATATATGGGTAGGTACTAGCTCCAAATCTGTTTTACAGTGAAAACTGCAGGAACTTCAAACCGGCACTAGGAAACAGACCGAGAAACCAGAGTAAAAGTTTCTCCTGCAACCCGTTCCCTTTGTGCGAGATGTACGAACGTCTCTCCACATGCTCAGTTCTGAGAGATATGTGTGTGTGAAAGCCGTCCTTCACGTAGCTTGTTGGGAACACAAAGATTCTATTCAGTTGCAAACTCCAATCCATAAATATATATGGGGAGGTACTAGCTCCAACTCGGTTTTACAGTGAAATCTCAGGAACATCAAACCTGCACTAGGAAACAGACTGAGAAACCAGAGTAAAAGTTTCCCCTGCAAACCATTCCCTTTCTTCTAGATGAACGAACGACTCTCAACATGCTCAGTTCTGAGAGATAATTGTGTGTGAAAGCCGTCCTTCACCTAGCTTGTTGGGAACACAAAGTTTCTCTTCAGTTGCAAACTCCACTCCAAACATATATATGGGGAGGTACTAGCTCCAAATCTGTTTTACAGTGAAATCTGCAGGAACATCAAACCTGTACTAGGAAATAGACTGAGAAACCAGAGTAAAAGTTTCCCTTGCAACCCGTTCCCTTCTTCTAGATGAACGAACGTCTCTCCACATGCTCAGTTCTGAGAGATAAGTGTGTGTGAAAGCCGTCCTTCACCTAGCTTGTTGGGAACACAAAGTTTCTCTTCAGTTGGAAACTCCACTCCATACATATATATGGGGAGGTACTAGCTCCAACTCGGTTTTACAGTGAAAACTGTAGGAACATCAAACCGGCACGAGGAAACAGACTGAGAATCCAGAGTAAAAGTTTCTCCTGCAACCCGTTCCCTTTGTTCTAGTTGAACGAAAGTCTCTCCACATGCTCAGTTCTGAGAGATATGTGTGTGTGAAATCCGTCCTTCATCTAGCTTGTTGGGAAAACAAAGTTTCTCTTCAGTTGCAAACTCCACTCCAAACATATATATGGGGAGGTACTAGCTCCAACTCGGTTTTACAGTGAAAACTGCAGGAACTTCTAACCGGCACTAGGAAACAGACCGAGAAACCAGAGTAAAAGTTTCCCCTGCATCCCATTCCCTTTGTGCTAGATGAACGAACGTCTGTCCACATGCTCAGTTCTGAGAGATAAGTGTGTGTGAAAGCCGTCCTTCACCTAGCTTGTTGGGAACACAAAGTTTCTCTTCAGTTGCAAACTCCAATCCATACATATATATGGGGAGATACTAGCTCCAACTCGGTTTTACAATGAAAACTGCAGTCACTTCAAACCGGTACTAAGAAACAGACCGAAAAACCAGAGTAAATGTTTTCCCTGCAACCCGTTCCATTTGTGCTAGATGAACGAACGTCTCTCCACATGCTCAGTTCTGAGAGATAATTGTGTGTGAAAGCCGTAATTCACCTAGCTTGTTGGGAACACAAAGTTTCTCTTCAGTTGCAAACTCCACTCCATACATATATATGGGGAGGTACTAGCTCCAAATCTGTTTTACAGTGAAAACTGCAGGAACTTCAAACCGGCACTAGGAAACAGACCGAGAAACCAGAGTAAAAGTTTCTCCTGCAACCCGTTCCCTTTTTGCTAGATGACGAAAGTCTCTCCACATGCTCAGTTCTGAGAGATAATTGTGTGTGAAAGCCCTACTTCACCTAGCTTGTTGGGAACACAAAGTTTCTCTTCAGTTGCAAACTCCACTTCAAACATATATATGGGGAGGTACTAGCTCCAAATCTGTTTTACAGTGAAAACTGCAGGAACTTCAAACCGGCACTAGGAAACAGACCGAGAAACCAGAGTAAAAGTTTCTCCTGCAACCCGTTCCCTTTTTGCTAGATGACGAACGTCTCTCCACATGCTCAGTTCTGAGAGATAATTGTGTGTGAAAGCCCTACTTCACCTAGCTTGTTGGGAACACAAAGTTTCTCTTCAGTTGCAAACTCCACTCCATACATATATATGGGGAAGTACTAGCTCCAACTCGGTTTTACAGTGAAATCTCAGGAACATCAAACCTGCACTAGGAAACAGACTGAGAAACCAGAGTAAGAGTTTCCCCTGCAAACCATTCCCTTTCTTCTAGATGAACGAACGACTCTCAACATGCTCAGTTCTGAGAGATAAGTGTGTGTGAAAGCCGTCCTTCACCTAGCTTGTTGGGAACACAAAGTTTCTCTTCAGTTGCAAACTCCACTCCAAACATATATATGGGGAGGTACTAGCTCCAAATCTGTTTTACAGTGAAAACTGCAGGAACTTCAAACCGGCACTAGGAAACAGACCGAGAAACCAGAGTAAAAGTTTCTCCTGCAACCCGTTCCCTTTTTGCTAGATGACGAACGTCTCTCCTCATGCTCAGTTCTGAGAGAAAATTGTGTGTGAAAGCCGTACTTCACCTAGCTTGTTGGGAACACAAAGTTTCTCTTCAGTTGCAAACTCCACTCCATACATATATATGGGGAAGTACTAGCTCCAACTCGGTTTTACAGTGAAAACTGCAGGAACTTCAAACCGGCACTAGGAAAGAGACAGAGATACCAGAGTAAAAGTTCCTCCTGCAACCTGTTCCATTTTTGCTAGATGAACGAACGTCTCTCCACATGCTCAGTTCTGAGAGATATGTGTGTGTGAAAGCCGTCCTTCACCTAGCTTGTTGGGAACACAAAGATTCTATTCAGTTGCAAACTCCAATCCATACATATATATAGGGAGGTACCAGCTCCAACTCGGTTTTACAGTGAAAACAGCAGGAACATCAAAACGGCACTAGGAAACAGACTGAGAAACCAGAGTAAAATTTCTCCTTCAAACCGTTCCCTTTGTGCTAGATGAACGAACGTCTCTCCACATGCTCAGTTCTGAGAGATAAGTGTGTGTGAAAGCCGTCCTTCACCTAGCTTGTTGGGAACACAAAGTATCTCTTCAGTTGCAAACCCCACTCCATACATATATATGGGGAGGTACTAGCTCCAACTCGGTTTTACAGTGAAAACTGAAGGAACTTCAAACCGGCACTAGGAAACAGACCGAGACACCAGAGTAAAAGTTTCCCCTGCAACCCGTTCCCTTTGTGCTAGATGAACGAACGTCTCTCCACATGCTCAGTCCTGAGTGATAAGTGTGTGTGAAAGCCGCCCTTCAAATAACTTGTTGGGAACACAATGTTTCTCTTTAGTTGCAAACTCCACTCCATACATGTATATGGGGAGGTACTAGCTCCAACTTGGTTTTACAGTGAAAACTGCAGGAACTTCAAACCGGCACTAGGAAACAGTCCGAGAAACCAGAGTTATAGATTAAGCTGCAACCCGTTCCCTTTGTGCTACAGGAAAGATCGTCTCTCCACATGCTCAGTTCTGAGAGACAATTGTGTGTGAAAGCCGTCCTTCACCTAGCTTGTTGGGAACACAAAGATTCTCTTCAGTTGCAAACTCCACTCCATACATATATATGGGGAGGTACTAGCCCCAACGCGGTTTTACAGTGAAAACTGCAGGAACTTCAAACCGGCACTAGGAAACAGAACGAGAAACCAGAGTAAAAGTTTCTCCTGCAACCCGTTCCCTTTGTGCTAGATGAACGAACGTCTCTCCACATGCTCTGTTCTGAGACATAAGTGTGTGTGAAAGCCGTCCTTCACCTAGCTTGTTGGGAACACAAAGTTTCTCTTAAGTTGCCAACTCCAATCCGTACATATATATGGGGATGTACTAGCTCCAAATCGGTTTTACAGTGAAAACTGCAGGAACTTCAAACCGGCACTAGGAAACAGACCGAGAAACCAGAGTAATAGTTTCTCCTGCAACCCGTTCCTGTTTTGCTAGATGAACGAACGTCTCTTCACATGCTCAGTTCTGAGAGATAAGTGTGTGTGAAAGCCGTCCTTCACCTAGCTTGTTGGGAACACAAAGTTTCTCTTCAGTTGCAAACTCCACTCCATACATATATAAGGGCAGGTACTAGCTCCAACTCGGTTTTACAGTGAAAACTGCAGGAACTTCAAGCCGGCACTAGGAAACAGACCGAGATACCAGAGTAAAAGTTTCTCCTTCAACCCGTTCCATTTGTGCTAGATGAACGAACGTCTCTCCACATGCTCAGTTCTGAGAGATAAATGTGTGTGAAAGCCGTCCTTCACCTAGCTTCTTGGGAACACAAAGTTTCTCTTAAGTTGCAAACTCCAATCCATACATATATATGGAGAGGTACAAGCTCCAACTCCGGTTTTACAGTGAAAACTGCAGGAACTTCAAACCGGCACTAGGAAACAGACCGAGAAACCAGAGTAACAGTTTCCACTGCAACCCGTTCCCTTTTTGCTAGATGAATGAACGTCTCTCCACATGCTCAGTTCTGAGAGATAAGTGTGTGTGAAAGCCGTCCTTCACCTAGCTTGTTGGGAACACAAAGTTTCTCTTCAGTTGCCAACTCCACTCCATACATATATATGGGGAGGTATTGCTCCAACTCGATTTTACAGTGAAATCTGCAGGAACATCAAACCTGTACTAGGAAACAGACTGAGAAACCAGAGTAAAAGTTTCCCTTGCAACCCGTTCCCTTTCTTCTAGATGAACGAACGTCTCTCCACATGCTCAGTTCTGAGAGATAAGTGTGTGTGAAAGCCGTCCTTCACCTAGCTTGTTGGGGACACAAAGTTTCTCTTCAGTTGCAAACTCCACTCCAAACATATATATGGGGAGGTACTAGCTCCAACTCGGTTTTACAGTGAAAACTGCAGGAACTTCTAACCGGCACTAGGAAACAGACCGAGAAACCAGAGTAAAAGTTTCCCCTGCATCCCATTCCCTTTGTGCTAGATGAACGAACGTCTGTCCACATGCTCAGTTCTGAGAGATAAGTGTGTGTGAAAGCCGTCCTTCACATAGCTTGTTGGGAACACAAAGTTTCTCTTCAGTTGCAAACTCCAATCCATACATATATATGGGGAGGTTCTAGCTCCAACTCGGTTTTACAATGAAAACTGCAGTCACTTCAAACCGGCACTAAGAAACAGACCGAAAAACCACAGTAAAAGTTTTCCCTGCAACCCGTTCCATTTGTGCCAGATGAACGAACGTCTCTCCACATGCTCAGTTCTGAGAGATAATTGTGTGTGAAAGCCGTAATTCAACTAGCTTGTTGGGAACACAAAGTTTCTCTTCAGTTGCAAACTCCACTCCATACATATATATGGGGAGGTACTAGCTCCAACTCGGTTTTACAGTGAAAACTGCAGGAACTTCAAACCGGCACTAGGAAAGAGACAGAGATACCAGAGTAAAAGTTCCTCCTGCAACCCGTTCCCTTTGTGCGAGATGAACGAACGTCTCTCCACATGCTCAGTTCTGAGAGATATGTGTGTGTGAAAGCCGTCCTTCACGTAGCTTGTTGGGAACACAAAGATTCTATTCAGTTGCAAACTCCAATGCATAAATATATATGGGGAGGTACTAGCTCCAACTCGGTTTTACAGTGAAATCTCAGGAACATCAAACCTGCACTAGGAAACAGACTGAGAAACCAGAGTAAAAGTTTCCCCTGCAAACCATTCCCTTTCTTCTAGATGAACGAACGACTCTCAACATGCTCAGTTCTGAGAGATAAGTGTGTGTGAAAGCCGTCCTTCACCTAGCTTGTTGGGAACACAAAGATTCTCTTCAGTTGCAAACTCCACTCCATACATATATATGGGGAGGTACTAGCCCCAACGCGGTTTTACAGTGAAAACTGCAGGAACTTCAAACCGGCACTAGGAAACAGAACGAGAAACCAGAGTAAAAGTTTCACCTGCAACCCGTTCCCTTTGTGCTAGATGAACGAACGTCTCTCCACATGCTCTTTTGTGAGACATAAGTGTGTGTGAAAGCCGTCCTTCACCTAGCTTGTTGGGAACACAAAGTTTCTCTTCAGTTGCCAACTCCAATCCGTACATATATATGGGGAGGTACTAGCTCCAAATCGGTTTTACAGTGAAAACTGCAGGAACTTCAAACCGGCACTAGGAAACAGACCGAGAAACTAGAGTAATAGTTTCTCCTGCAACCCGTTCCTGTTTTGCTAGATGAACGAACGTCTCTCCACATGCTCTGTTCTGAGACATAAGTGTGTGTGAAAGCCGTCCTTCACCTAGCTTGTTGGGAACACAAAGTTTCTCTTAAGTTGCCAACTCCAATCCGTACATATATATGGGGAGGTACTAGCTCCAAATCGGTTTTACAGTGAAAACTGCAGGAACTTCAAACCGGCACTAGGAAACAGACCGAGAAACCAGAGTAATAGTTTCTCCTGCAACCCGTTCCTGTTTTGCTAGATGAACGAACGTCTCTTCACATGCTCAGTTCTGAGAGATAAGTGTGTGTGAAAGCCGTCCTTCACCTAGCTTGTTGGGAACACAAAGTTTCTCTTCAGTTGCAAACTCCACTCCATACATATATAAGGGCAGGTACTAGCTCCAACTCGGTTTTACAGTGAAAATTGCAGGAACTTCAAGCCGGCACTAGGAAACAGACCGAGATACCAGAGTAAAAGTTTCTCCTTCAACCCGTTCCATTTGTGCTAGATGAACGAACGTCTCTCCACATGCTCAGTTCTGAGAGATAAATGTGTGTGAAAGCCGTCCTTCACCTAGCTTCTTGGGAACACAAAGTTTCTCTTCAGTTGCAAACTCCAATCCATACATATATATGGAGAGGTACAAGCTCCAACTCCGGTTTTACAGTGAAAACTGCAGGAACTTCAAACCGGCACTAGGAAACAGACCGAGAAACCAGAGTAAAAGTTTCCACTGCAACCCGTTCCATATTTGCTAGATGAACGAACGTCTCTCCACATGCTCAGTTCTGAGAGATAAGTGTGTGTGAATGCCGTCCTTCACCTAGCTTGTTGGGAACACAAAGTTTCTCTTCAGTTGGAAACTCCACTCCATACATATATATGGGGAGGTACTAGCTCCAACTCGGTTTTACAGTGAAAACTGTAGGAACATCAAACCGGCACGAGGAAACAGACTGAGAAACCAGAGTAAAAGTTTCTCCTACAACCCGTTCCCTTTGTTTTAGTTGAACGAAAGTCTCTCCACATGCTCAGTTCTGAGAGATATGTGTGTGTGAAATCCGTCCTTCATCTAGCTTGTTGGGAACACAAAGTTTCTCTTCATTTGCAAACTCCACTCCAAACATATATATGGGGAGGTACTAGCTCCAACTCGGTTTTACAGTGAAAACTGCAGGAACTTCTAACCGGCACTAGGAAACAGACCGAGAAACCAGAGTAAAAGTTTCCCCTGCATCCCATTCCCTTTGTGCTAGATGAACGAACGTCTGTCCACATGCTCAGTTCTGAGAGATAAGTGTGTGTGAAAGCCGTCCTTCACATAGCTTGTTGGGAACACAAAGTTTCTCTTCAGTTGCAAACTCCAATCCATACATATATATGGGGAGGTTCTAGCTCCAACTCGGTTTTACAATGAAAACTGCAGTCACTTCAAACCGGCACTAAGAAACAGACCGAAAAACCAGAGTAAAAGTTTTCCCTGCAACCCGTTCCATTTGTGCCAGATGAACGAACGTCTCTCCACATGCTCAGTTCTGAGAGATAATTGTGTGTGAAAGCCGTAATTCAACTAGCTTGTTGGGAACACAAAGTTTCTCTTCAGTTGCAAACTCCACTCCATACATATATATGGGGAGGTACTAGCTCCAACTCGGTTTTACAGTGAAAACTGCAGGAACTTCAAACCGGCACTAGGAAAGAGACAGAGATACCAGAGTAAAAGTTCCTCCTGCAACCCGTTCCCTTTGTGCGAGATGAACGAACGTCTCTCCACATGCTCAGTTCTGAGAGATATGTGTCTGTGAAAGCCGTCCTTCACGTAGCTTGTTGGGAACACAAAGATTCTATTCAGTTGCAAACTCCAATCCATAAATATATATGGGGAGGTACTAGCTCCAACTCGGTTTTACAGTGAAATCTCAGGAACATCAAACCTGCACTAGGAAACAGACTGAGAAACCAGAGTAAAAGTTTCCCCTGCAAACCATTCCCTTTCTTCTAGATGAACGAACGACTCTCAACATGCTCAGTTCTGAGAGATAAGTGTGTGTGAAAGCCGTCCTTCACCTAGCTTGTTGGGAACACAAAGATTCTCTTCAGTTGCAAACTCCACTCCATACATATATATGGGGAGGTACTAGCCCCAACGCGGTTTTACAGTGAAAACTGCAGGAACTTCAAACCGGCACTAGGAAACAGAACGAGAAACCAGAGTAAAAGTTTCACCTGCAACCCGTTCCCTTTGTGCTAGATGAACGAACGTCTCTCCACATGCTCTTTTGTGAGACATAAGTGTGTGTGAAAGCCGTCCTTCACCTAGCTTGTTGGGAACACAAAGTTTCTCTTCAGTTGCCAACTCCAATCCGTACATATATATGGGGAGGTACTAGCTCCAAATCGGTTTTACAGTGAAAACTGCAGGAACTTCAAACCGGCACTAGGAAACAGACCGAGAAACAAGAGTAATAGTTTCTCCTGCAACCCGTTCCTGTTTTGCTAGATGAACGAACGTCTCTTCACATGCTCAGTTCTGAGAGATAAGTGTGTGTGAAAGCCGTCCTTCACCTAGATTGTTGGGAACACAAAGTTTCTCTTCAGTTGCAAACTCCACTCAATACATATATAAGGGGAGGTACTAGCTCCAACTCGGATTTACAGTGAAAACTGCAGGAAATTCAAGCCGGCCCTAGGAAACAGACCGAGATACCAGAGTAAAAGTTTCTCCTTCAACCCGTTCCATTTGTGCTAGATGAACGAACGTCTCTCCACATGCTCAGTTCTGAGAGATAAATGTGTGTGAAAGCCGTCCTTCACCTAGCTTCTTGGGAACACAAAGTTTCTCTTCAGTTGCAAACTCCAATCCATACATATATATGGAGAGGTACAAGATCCAACTCCGGTTTTACAGTGAAAACTGCAGGAACTTCAAACCGGCACTAGGAAACAGACCGAGTAACCAGAGTAAAAGTTTCCACTGCAACCCGTTCCCTTTTTGCTAGATGAACGAACGTCTCTCCACATGCTCAGTTCTGAGAGATAAGTGTGTGTGAAAGCCGTCCTTCACCTAGCTTGTTGGGAACACAAAGTTTCTCTTCAGTTGCCAACTCAACTCCATACATATATATGGGGAGGTACTAGCTCCAACTCGGTTTTACAGTGAAAACTGTAGGAACATCAAACCGGCACGAGGAAACAGACTGAGAAACCAGAGTAAAAGTTTCTCCTGCAACCCGTTCCCTTTGTTCTAGTTGAACGAAAGTCTCTCCACATGCTCAGTTCTGAGAGATATGTGTGTGTGAAATCCGTCCTTCATCTAGCTTGTTGGGAACACAAAGTTTCTCTTCAGTTGCAAACTCCACTCCAAACATATATATGGGGAGGTACTAGCTCCAACTCGGTTTTACAGTGAAAACTGCAGCAACTTCTAACCGGCACTAGGAAACAGACCGAGAAACCAGAGTAATAGTTTCTCCTGCAACCCGTTCCTGTTTTGCTAGATGAACGAACGTCTCTTCACATGCTCAGTTCTGAGAGATAAGTGTGTGTGAAAGCCGTCCTTCACCTAGCTTGTTGGGAACACAAAGTTTCTCTTCAGTTGCAAACTCCACTCCATACATATATAAGGGGAGGTACTAGCTCCAACTCGGTTTTACAGTGAAAACTGCAGGAACTTCAAGACGGCACTAGGAAACAGACCGAGAAACCAGAGTAAATGTTTTTCCTGCAACCCGTTCCATTTGTGCTAGATGAACGAACGTCTCTCCACATGCTCAGTTCTGAGAGATAAATGTGTGTGAAAGCCGTCCTTCACCTAGCTTCTTGGGAACACAAAGTTTCTCTTCAGTTGCAAACTCCAATCCATACATATATATGGAGAGGTACAAGCTCCAACTCCGGTTTTACAGTGAAAACTGCAGGAACTTCCAACCGGCACTAGGAAACAGACCGAGAAAACAGAGTAAAAGTTTCCACTGCAACCCGTTCCCTTTTTGCTAGATGAAAGAACGTCTCTCGACATGCTCAGTTCTGAGAGATAAGTGTGTGTGAAAGCCGTCCTTCACCTAGCTTGTTGGGAACACAAAGTTTCTCTTCAGTTGCCAACACCACTCCATACATATATATGGGGAGGTACTTGCTCCAACTCGATTTTACAGTGAAATCTGCAGGAACATCAAACCTGTACTAGGAAACAGACTGAGAAACCAGAGTAAAAGTTTAACCTGCAACCCGTTCCCTTTCTTCTAGATGAACGAACGTCTCTCCACATGCTCAGTTCTGAGAGATAAGTGTGTGTGAAAGCCGTACTTCACCTAGCTTGTTGGGAACACAAAGTTTTTCTTCAGTTGCAAACTCCACTCCAAACATATATATGGGGAGGTACTAGCTCCAACTCGGGTTTACAGTGAAAACTGCAGTAACTTCTAACAGGCACTAGGACACAGACCTAGAAACCAGAGTAAAAGTTTCCCCTGCATCCCATTCCCTTTGTGCTAGATGAACGAACGTCTCTCCACATGCTCAGTTCTGAGAGATAAGTGTGTGTGAAAGCCGTCCTTCACCTAGCTTGTTGGGAACACAAAGATTCTATTCAGTTGCAAACTCCAATCCATACATATATATAGGGAGGTACTAGCTCCAACTCGGTTTTACAGTGAAAACTGCAGGAACATCAAAACGGCACTAGGAAACAGACTGAGAAACCAGAGTAAAAGTTTCTCCTGCAACCCGTTCCCTTTGTGCTAGATGAACGAACGTCTCTCCACATGCTCAGTTCTGAGAGATAAGTGTGTGTGAAAGCCGTCCTTCATCTAGCTTGTTGGGAACACAAAGTTTCTCTTCAGTTGCAAACTCCACTCCATAAATATATATGGGGAGGTACTAGCTCCAACTCTGTTTTACCGTGAAATCTCAGGAACATCATACCTGCACTAGGAAACAGACTGAGAAACCAGAGTAAAAGTTTCCCTTGCAAAACATTCCCTTTCTTCTAGATGAACGAATGACTCTCCACATGCTCAGTTCTGAGAGATAAGTGTGTGTGAAAGCCGTACTTCACCAAGCTTGTTGGGAACACAAAGTTTCTCTTCAGTTGCAAACTCCACTCCAAACATATATATGGGGAGGTACTAGCTACAACTCTGTTTTACAGTGAAAACTGCAGGAACTTCAAACCGGCACTAAGAAACAGTCCGAAAAACCAGAGTAAATGTTTCCCCTGCAGCTAGTTCCATTTGTGCTAGATGAACGAACGTCTCTCCACATGCTCATTTCTGAGAGATAATTGTGTGTGAAAGCCGTACTTCAACTAGATTTTTGGGAACACAAAGTTTCCCTTCAGTTGCAAACTCCACTCCATACATATATATGGGGAGGTACTAGCTCCACCTCGGTTTTACAGTGAAAAATGCAGGATCTTCAAACCGGCACTAGGAAAGAGACAGAGATACCAGAGTAAAAGTTCCTCCTGCAACACGTTCCATTTCTGCTAGATGAACGAACGTCTCTCCACGTGCTCAGTTCTGAGAGATACGTGTGTGTGAAACCCGTACTTCACTTGGCTTGTTGGGAACACCAAGTTACTCTTCAGTTGCAAACTCCACTCCTTACATATATATGGGGATGTACTAGCTCAAACTCGGTTTTATATTGAAAACTGCAGGAACTTCAACCCGGCACAAGGAAACAGACCGAGATACCAGAGTAACAGTTTCTCCTGCAACACGTTCCTTTGTGCTAGTTGAACGAACGTCTCTCCACATGCTCAGTTCTGAGATATGTGTGTGTGAAAGCCGTCATTCATCTAGCTTGTTGGGAACACAAAGATTCTCTTCAGTTGTAAACTACACTCCATACATATATATGGGGAGATAATAACTCCAACTCGGTTTTACAGTGAAAACTGCAGGAACTTCAAACCGGCACTAGGAAACAGACCGAGATACCAGAGTAAAAGTTTCTCCTGCAACCCGTTCCATTTGTGCTAGATGAACGAACGTCTCTCCACATGCTCAGTTCTGAGAGATAAGTGTGTGTGAAAGCCGTCCTTCACCTAGCTTGTTGGGAACACAAAGTTCCTTTTCAGTTGCAAACTCCAATCCATACATATATATGGGGAAGTACAAGCTCCAACTCGGATTTACAGTGAAAACTGCAGGAACTTCAAACCGGCACTAGGAAACAGACCGAGATACCCGAGTAAAAGTTTCTCCTGCAACCCGTTCCCTTTGTGCTAGATGAACGAACGTCTCTCCACATGCTCAGTTCTGAGAGATAAGTGTGTGTGAAAGCCGTCCTTCACCTAGCTTGTTGGGAACACAAAGTTTCTCTTCAGTTGCAAATTCCAATCCATACATATATAATGGGAGGTACTAGCTCCAACTCGGTTTTACAGTGAAAACTGCAGTCACTTCAAACCGGCACTAAGAAACAGTCCGAAAAACCAGAGTAAATGTTTCCCCTGCAACCAGTTCCATTTGTGCTAGATGAACGAACGCCTCTCCACATGCTCAGTTCTGAGAGATAATTGTGTGTGAAAGCCGTACTTCAACTAGATTGTTGGGAACACAAAGTTTCTCTTCAGTTGCAAACCCCACTCCATACATATATATGGGGAGGTACTAGCTCCACCTCGGTTTTACAGTGAAAAATGCAGGATCTTCAAACCGGCACTAGGAAAGAGACAGAGATACCAGAGTAAAAGTTCCTCTTGCAACCCGTTCCCTTTCTGCTAGATGAACGAACGTCTCTCCACATGCTCAGTTCTGAGAGATATGTGTGTGTGAAAGCCGTACTTCACCTAGCTTGTTGGGAACACAAAGTTTCTCTTCAGTTGCAAACTCCACTCAAAACATATATATGGGGAGGTACTAGCTCCAACTCGGGTTTACAGTGAAAACTGCAGTAACTTCTAACAGGCACTAGGACACAGACCTAGAAACCAGAGTAATAGTTTCCCCTGCCTCCCATTCCCTTTGTGCTAGATGAACGAACGTCTCTCCACATGCTCAGTTCTGAGAGATAAGTGTGTGTGAAAGCCGCCCTTCACCTAGCTTGTTGGGAACACAAAGATTCTATTCAGTTGCAAACTCCAATCCATACATATATATAGGGAGGTACTAGCTCCAACTCGGTTTTACAGTGAAAACTGCAGGAACATCAAAACGGCACTAGGAAACAGACTGAGAAACCAGAGTAAAAGTTTCTCCTGCAACCCGTTCCCTTTGTGCTAGATGAACGAACGTCTCTCCACATGCTCAGTTCTGAGAGATAAGTGTGTGTGAAAGCCGTCCTTCACCTAGCTTGTTGGGAACACAAAGTTTCTCTTCAGTTGCCAACACCACTCCATACATATATATGGGGAGGTACTTGCTCCAACTCGATTTTACAGTGAAATCTGCAGGAACATCAAACCTGTACTAGGAAACAGACTGAGAAACCAGAGTAAAAGTTTAACCTGCAACCCGTTCCCTTTCTTCTAGATGAACGAACGTCTCTCCACATGCTCAGTTCTGAGAGATAAGTGTGTGTGAAAGCCGTACTTCACCTAGCTTGTTGGGAACACAAAGTTTTTCTTCAGTTGCAAACTCCACTCCAAACATATATATGGGGAGGTACTAGCTCCAACTCGGGTTTACAGTGAAAACTGCAGTAACTTCTAACAGGCACTAGGACACAGACCTAGAAACCAGAGTAAAAGTTTCCCCTGCATCCCATTCCCTTTGTGCTAGATGAACGAACGTCTCTCCACATGCTCAGTTCTGAGAGATAAGTGTGTGTGAAAGCCGTCCTTCACCTAGCTTGTTGGGAACACAAAGATTCTATTCAGTTGCAAACTCCAATCCATACATATATATAGGGAGGTACTAGCTCCAACTCGGTTTTACAGTGAAAACTGCAGGAACATCAAAACGGCACTAGGAAACAGACTGAGAAACCAGAGTAAAAGTTTCTCCTGCAACCCGTTCCCTTTGTGCTAGATGAACGAACGTCTCTCCACATGCTCAGTTCTGAGAGATAAGTGTGTGTGAAAGCCGTCCTTCATCTAGCTTGTTGGGAACACAAAGTTTCTCTTCAGTTGCAAACTCCACTCCATAAATATATATGGGGAGGTACTAGCTCCAACTCTGTTTTACCGTGAAATCTCAGGAACATCATACCTGCACTAGGAAACAGACTGAGAAACCAGAGTAAAAGTTTCCCCTGCAAAACATTCCCTTTCTTCTAGATGAACGAATGACTCTCCACATGCTCAGTTCTGAGAGATAAGTGTGTGTGAAAGCCGTACTTCACCAAGCTTGTTGGGAACACAAAGTTTCTCTTCAGTTGCAAACTCCACTCCAAACATATATATGGGGAGGTACTAGCTACAACTCTGTTTTACAGTGAAAACTGCAGGAACTTCAAACCGGCACTAAGAAACAGTCCGAAAAACCAGAGTAAATGTTTCCCCTGCAGCTAGTTCCATTTGTGCTAGATGAACGAACGTCTCTCCACATGCTCATTTCTGAGAGATAATTGTGTGTGAAAGCCGTACTTCAACTAGATTTTTGGGAACACAAAGTTTCCCTTCAGTTGCAAACTCCACTCCATACATATATATGGGGAGGTACTAGCTCCACCTCGGTTTTACAGTGAAAAATGCAGGATCTTCAAACCGGCACTAGGAAAGAGACAGAGATACCAGAGTAAAAGTTCCTCCTGCAACACGTTCCATTTCTGCTAGATGAACGAACGTCTCTCCACGTGCTCAGTTCTGAGAGATACGTGTGTGTGAAACCCGTACTTCACTTGGCTTGTTGGGAACACCAAGTTACTCTTCAGTTGCAAACTCCACTCCTTACATATATATGGGGATGTACTAGCTCAAACTCGGTTTTATATTGAAAACTGCAGGAACTTCAACCCGGCACAAGGAAACAGACCGAGATACCAGAGTAACAGTTTCTCCTGCAACACGTTCCTTTGTGCTAGTTGAACGAACGTCTCTCCACATGCTCAGTTCTGAGATATGTGTGTGTGAAAGCCGTCATTCATCTAGCTTGTTGGGAACACAAAGATTCTCTTCAGTTGTAAACTACACTCCATACATATATATGGGGAGATAATAACTCCAACTCGGTTTTACAGTGAAAACTGCAGGAACTTCAAACCGGCACTAGGAAACAGACCGAGATACCAGAGTAAAAGTTTCTCCTGCAACCCGTTCCCTTTGTGCTAGATGAACGAACGTCTCTCCACATGCTCAGTTCTGAGAGATAAGTGTGTGTGAAAGCCGTCCTTCACCTAGCTTGTTGGGAACACAAAGTTCCTTTTCAGCTGCAAACTCCAATCCATACATATATATGGGGAGATACAAGCTCCAACTCGGATTTACAGTGAAAACTGCAGGAACTTCAAACCGGCACTAGGAAACAGACCGAGATACCCGAGTAAATGTTTCTCCTGCAACCCGTTCCCTTTGTGCTAGATGAACGAACGTCTCTCCACATGCTCAGTTCTGAGAGATAAGTGTGTGTGAAAGCCGTCCTTCACCTAGCTTGTTGGGAACACAAAGTTTCTCTTCAGTTGCAAATTCCACTCCATACATATATAATGGGAGGTACTAGCTCCAACTCGGTTTTACAGTGAAAACTGCAGTCACTTCAAACCGGCACTAAGAAACAGTCCGAAAAACCAGAGTAAATATTTCCCCTGCAACCAGTTCCATTTGTGCTAGATGAACGAACGTCTCTCCACATGCTCAGTTCTGAGAGATAATTGTGTGTGAAAGCCGTACTTCAACTAGATTGTTGGGAACACAAAGTTTCTCTTCAGTTGCAAACTCCACTCCATACATATATATGGGGAGGTACTAGCTCCACCTCGGTTTTACAGTGAAAAATGCAGGATCTTCAAACCGGCACTAGGAAAGAGACAGAGATACCAGAGTAAAAGTTCCTCCTGCAACCCGTTCCCTTTCTGCTAGATGAACGAACGTCTCTCCACATGCTCAGTTCTGAGAGATATGTGTGTGTGAAAGCCGTACTTCACCTAGCTTGTTGGGAACACAAAGTTTCTCTTCAGTTGCAAACTCCACTCAAAACATATATATGGGGAGGTACTAGCTCCAACTCGGGTTTACAGTGAAAACTGCAGTAACTTCTAACAGGCACTAGGACACAGACCTAGAAACCAGAGTAATAGTTTCCCCTGCATCCCATTCCCTTTGTGCTAGATGAACGAACGTCTCTCCACATGCTCAGTTCTGAGAGATAAGTGTGTGTGAAAGCCGTCCTTCACCTAGCTTGTTGGGAACACAAAGATTCTATTCAGTTGCAAACTCCAATCCATACATATATATAGGGAGGTACTAGCTCCAACTCGGTTTTACAGTGAAAACTGCAGGAACATCAAAACGGCACTAGGAAACAGACTGAGAAACCAGAGTAAAAGTTTCTCCTGCAACCCGTTCCCTTTGTGCTAGATGAACGAACGTCTCTCCACATGCTCAGTTCTGAGAGATAAGTGTGTGTGAAAGCCGTCCTTCATCTAGCTTGTTGGGAACACAAAGTTTCTCTTCAGTTGCAAACTCCACTCCATAAATATATATGGGGAAGTACTAGCTCCAACTCTGTTTTACAGTGAAATCTCAGGAACATCATACCTGCACTAGGAAACAGACTGAGAAACCAGAGTAAAAGTTTCCCCTGCAAAACATTCCCTTTCTTCTAGATGAATGAATGACTCTCCACATGCTCAGTTCTGAGAGATAAGTGTGTGTGAAAGCCGTACTTCACCAAGCTTGTTGGGAACACAAAGTTTCTCTTCAGTTGCAAACTCCACTCCAAACATATATATGGGGAGGTACTAGCTACAACTCTGTTTTACAGTGAAAACTGCAGGAACTTCAAACCGGCACTAAGAAACAGTCCGAAAAACCAGAGTAAATGTTTCCCCTGCAACTAGTTCCATTTGTGCTAGATGAACGAACGTCTCTCCACATGCTCAGTTCTGAGAGATAATTGTGTGTGAAAGCCGTACTTCAACTAGATTGTTGGGAACACAAAGTTTCCCTTCAGTTGCAAACTCCACTCCATACATATATATGGGGAGGTACTAGCTCCACCTCGGTTTTACAGTGAAAAATGCAGGATCTTCAAACCGGCACTAGGAAAGAGACAGAGATACCAGAGTAAAAGTTCCTCCTGCAACACGTTCCATTTCTGCTAGATGAACGAACGTCTCTCCACATGCTCAGTTCTGAGAGATACGTGTGTGTGAAAGCCGTACTTCACTTGGCTTGTTGGGAACACCAAGTTACTCTTCAGTTGCAAACTCCACTCCTTACATATATATGGGGATGTACTAGCTCAAACTCGGTTTTATATTGAAAACTGCAGGAACTTCAACCCGGCACAAGGAAACAGACCGAGATACCAGAGTAACAGTTTCTCCTGCAACACGTTCCTTTGTGCTAGTTGAACGAACGTCTCTCCACATGCTCAGTTCTGAGATATGTGTGTGTGAAAGCCGTCATTCATCTAGCTTGTTGGGAACACAAAGATTCTCTTCAGTTGTAAACTACACTCCATACATATATATGGGGAGATAATAACTCCAACTCGGTTTTACAGTGAAAACTGCAGGAACTTCAAACCGGCACTAGGAAACAGACCGAGATACCAGAGTAAAAGTTTCTCCTGCAACCCGTTCCATTTGTGCTAGATGAACGAACGTCTCTCCACATGCTCAGTTCTGAGAGATAAGTGTGTGTGAAAGCCGTCCTTCACCTAGCTTGTTGGGAACACAAAGTTCCTTTTCAGTTGCAAACTCCAATCCATACATATATATGGGGAGGTACAAGCTCCAACTCGGATTTACAGTGAAAACTGCAGGAACTTCAAACAGGCACTAGGAAACAGACCGAGATACCCGAGTAAAAGTTTCTCCTGCAACCCGTTCCCTTTGTGCTAGATGAACGAACGTCTCTCCACATGCTCAGTTCTGAGAGATAAGTGTGTGTGAAAGCCGTCCTTCACCTAGCTTGTTGGGAACACAAAGTTTCTCTTCAGTTGCAAATTCCACTCCATACATATATAATGGGAGGTACTAGCTCCAACTCGGTTTTACAGTGAAAACTGCAGTCACTTCAAACCGGCACTAAGAAACAGTCCGAAAAACCAGAGTAAATGTTTCCCCTGCAACCAGTTCCCTTTGTGCTAGATGAACGAACGTCTCTCCACATGCTCAGTTCTGAGAGATACGTGTGTGTGAAAGCCGTACTTCACCTAGCTTGTTGGGAACACCAAGTTTCTCTTCAGTTGAAAACTCCACTCCTTACATATATATGGGAATGTACTAGCTCAAACTCGGTTTTATATTGAAAACTGCAGGAACTTCAAACCGGCACAAGGAAACAGACCGAGATACCAGAGTAACAGTTTCTCCTGCAACACGTTCCTTTGTGCTAGATGAACGAACGTCTCTCCACATGCTCAGTTCTGAGATATAAGTGTGTGTGAAAGCCTTCATTCATCTAGCTTGTTGGGAACACAAAGATTCTCTTCAGTTGCAAACTCCTCTCCATACATATATATGGGGAGGTACTAGCTCCACCTCGGTTTTACAGTGAAAAATGCAGGAACTTCAAACCGGCACTAGGAAAGAGACAGAGATACCAGAGTAAAAGTTCCTCCTGCAACCCGTTCCCTTTCTGCTAGATGAACGAACGTCTCTCCACATGCTCAGTTCTGAGAGATATGTGTGTGTGAAAGCCGTCCTTCACCTAGCTTGTTGGGAACACAGATTCTATTCAGTTGCAATCTCCAATCCATACATATATATAGGGAGGTACTAGCTCCAACTCGGTTTTACAGTGAAAACTGCAGGAACATCAAAACGGCAGTAGGAAACAGACTGAGAACCCAGAGTAACTGTTTCTCCTGCAACCCGTTCCCTTTGTGCTAGATGAACGAACGTCTCTCCACATGCTCAGTTCTGAGAGATATGTGTGTGTGAAAGCCGTCCTTCACCTAGCTTGTTGGGAACACAGATTCTATTCAGTTGCATACTCCAATCCATACATATATATAGGGAGGTACTAGCTCCAACTCGGTTTTACAGTGAAAACTGCAGGAACATCAAAACGGCACTAGGAAACAGACTGAGAACCCAGAGTAACTGTTTCTCCTGCAACCCGTTCCATTTGTGCTAGATGAACGAACGTCTCTCCACATGCTCAGTTCTGAGAGATAAGTGTGTGTGAAAGACGTCCTTCACCTAGCTTGTTGGGAACACCAAGTTTCTCTTCAGTTGCAAACTCCACTCCATACATATATATGGGGAGGTACTAGCTCCAACTTGGTTTTACAGTGAAAACTGCAGGAACTTCAAACCGGCACTAGTAAACAGACCGAGATACCCGAGTAAAAGTTTCTCCTGCAACCCGTTCCCTTTGTGCTAGATGAACGAACGTCTCTCCACATGCTCAGTTCTGAGAGATACGTGTGTGTGAAAGCCGTACTTCACCTAGCTTGTTGGGAACACCAAGTTTCTCTTCAGTTGCAAACTCCACTCCTTACATATATATGGGGATGTACTAGCTCAAACTCGGTTTTATATTGAAAACTTTAGGAACTTCAAACCGGCACAAGGAAACAGACCGAGATACCAGAGTAAGAGTTTCTCCTGCAACAAGTTCCTTTGTGCTAGATGAACGAACGTCTCTCCACATGCTCAGTTCTGAGATATAAGTGTGTGTGAAAGCCGTCATTCATCTAGCTTGTTGGGAACACAAAGATTCTCTTCAGTTGCAAACTCCACTCCATAAATATATATGGGGAGATACTAACTCCAACTCGGTTTTACAGTGAAAACTGCAGGAATTTCAAACCGGCACTAGGAAACAGACCGAGATACCAGAGTAAAAGTTTCTCCTGCAACCTGTTCCCTTTGTGCTAGATGAACGAACGACTCTCCACATGCTCAGTTCTGAGAGATAAGTGTGTGTGAAAGCCGTCCTTCACCTAGCTTGTTGGGAACACAAAGTTCCTTTTCAGTTGCAAACTCCAATCCATACATATATATGGGGAGGTACAAGCTCCAACTCGGATTTACAGTGAAAACTGCAGGAACTTCAAACCGGCACTAGGAAACAGACCGAGAAACCAGAGTAAAAGTTTCTCCTGCAACCCGTTCCCTTTGTGCTAGATGAACGAACGTCTCTCCACATGCTCAGTTCTGAGATAAGTGTGTGTGAAAGCCGTCCTTCACCTAGCTTGTTGGGAACACAAAGTTTCTCTTCAGTTGCAAATTCCACTCCATACATATATAATGGGAGGTACTAGCTCCAACTCGTTTTTACAGTGAAAACTGCAGTCACTTCAAACCGGCACTAAGAAACAGTCCGAAAAACCAGAGTAAATGTTACCCCTGCAACCAGTTCCATTTGTGCTAGATGAACGAACGTGTCTCCACATGCTCAGTTCTGAGAGTTAATTGTGTGTGAAAGCCGAACTTCAACTAGATTGTTGGGAACACAAAGTTTCTCTTCAGTTGCAAACTCCACTCCATACATATATATGGGGAGGTACTAGCTCCAACTCGGTTTTACAGTGAAAAAAGCAGGATCTTCAAACCGGCACTAGGAAAGAGACAGAGATACCAGAGTAAAAGTTCCTCCTGCAACCCGTTAACTTTCTGCTAGATGAACGAACGTCTCTCCACATGCTCAGTTCTGAGAGATATGTGTGTGTGAAAGCCGTCCTTCACCTAGCTTGTTGGGAACACAGATTCTATTCAGTTGCAAACTCCAATCCATACATATATATAGGGAGGTACTAGCTCCAACTCGGTTTTACAGTGTAAACTGCAGGAACATCAAAACGGCACTAGGAAACAGACTGAGAACCCAGAGTAACAGTTTCTCCTGCAACCCGTTCCCTTTGTGCTAGATGAATGAACGTCTCTCCACATGCTCAGTTCTGAGAGATAATTGTGTGTGAAAGCCTTCCTTCACCTAGCTTGTTGGGAACACAAAGTTTCTCTTCAGTTGCAAACTCCACTCCATACATATATATGGGGAGGTACTAGCTCCAACTCGGTTTTACAGTGAAAACTGTAGGAACTTCAAACCGGCACTAGGAAACAGACCGAGATACCCGAGTAAAAGTTTCTCCTACAACCTGTTCCCTTTGTGCTAGATGAACGAAAGTCTCTCCACATGCTCAGTTCTGAGAGATAATTTTGAGTGTAAGCCGTCCTTCACCTAGCTTGTTGGGAACACAAAGTTCCTCTTCAGTTGCAAACTCCACTCCATACATTTATATGGGGAGGTAATAGCTCCAACTCCGTTTAACAGTGAAAACTGCAGGAACATCAAACCGGCACTAGGAAACAGACTGAGAAACCAGAGTAAAAGTTTCTCCTGCACCCCGTTCCCTTTGTGCTAGATGAACGAATGTCTCTCCACATGCTCAGTTCTGTGAAATAATTGTCTGTGAAAGCCGTACTTCACCTAGCTTGTTGGGAACACAAAGATTCTCTTCAGTTGCAAACTCCACTCCATACATATATATGGGGAGGTATTAGCTCCAACTAGTTTTTTCAGTGAAAACTGCAGGAACTTCAAACCGTCACTAGGAAACAGACCGAGAAACCAGAGTAAAAGTTTCTCCTGCAACCCGTTCCCTTTGTGGTAGATGAACGAACGTTCTCCACATGCTCAGTTCTGAGAGATATGTGTGTGTGAAAGCCGTCCTTCACCTAGCTTGTTGGGAACACAAAGTTTCTCTTCAGTTGCAAATTCCAATCCATACATATATATGGGGATGTACTAACTCCAACTCGGTTTTACAGTGAAAACTGCAGGAACTTCAAACCGACACTAGGAAACAGACCGAGAAACCAGAGTAAAAGTTTCTCCTGCAATCCGTTCCCTTTGTGCTAGATGAACGAACGTCTCTCCACATGCTCAGTTCTGAGAGATAAGTTTGTGTGAAAGCCGTCCTTAACCTAGCTTGTTGGGAACACAAAGTTTCTCTTCAGATGCAAACTCCACTCCATACATATATATGGGGAGGTACTAGCTCCAACTCGGTTTTACAGTGAAATCTGCAGGAACTTCAAACCGGCACTAGGAAACAGACCGAGAAACCAGAGTAAAAGTTTCTCCTGCAACCCGTTCCCTTTGTGCTAGATGAACGAACGTCTCTCCACATGCTCAGTTCTGAGAGATAAGTGTGTGTGAAAGCCGTCCTTCATCTTGCTTGTTGGGAACACATAGTTTCTCTAGAGTTGCAAACTCCACTCCATACATATATATGGGGAGGTTCTAGCTCCAACTCGGTTTTACAGTGAAAACTGCAGGAACTTCAAACCGGCATTAGGAAACAGACTGAGAAACCAGAGTAAAAGTTTTTCCTGCAACCCGTTCCTTTGTGCTAGATGAAAGAACGTCTCTCCACATGCTCAGTTCTGAGAGATAAGTGTGTGTGAATGCCTTCCTTCAACAAGCTTGTTGGGAACACAGAGTTTCTCTTCAGTTGCAAACTCCACTCCATACATATATATGGGGAGGTACTAGCTCCAACTCGGTTTTACAGTGAAAATTTTAGGAACTTCAAACCGGCACTAGGAAACAGACCGAGAAACCAGAGTAAAAGTTTTTCCTGCAACCCGTTCCCTTTGTGCTAGATGAAAGAACGTCTCTCCACATGCTCAGTTCTGAGAGATAAGTGTGTTTGAAAACAGTCCTTCACCTACCTTGTTAGGAACACAAAGTTTCTCTTCAGTTGCAAAGTCCACTCCATACATATATATGGGGAGGTACTAGCTCCAACTCGGTTTTACAGTGAAAACTGCAGGAATATCAAACCGGCACTAGGAAACAGTCTGAGAAACCAGATTAAAATTTCTCCTGCAACCCGTTCCCTCTGTTCTAGATGAACGAACGTCTCTCCACATGCTCAGTTCTGAGAGATAAGTGTGTGTGAAAGCCGTCCTTCACCTAGCTTGTTGGGAACACATAGTATCTCTAGAGTTGCAAACTCCACTCCATACATATATATGGGGAGATACTAGCTCCAACTCGGTTTTACAGTGAAAACTGCAGGAACTTCAAACCGGCATTAGGAAACAGAATGAGAAACCAGAGTAAAAGTTTCTCCTGCAACCCGTTCCTTTGTGCTAGATGAACGAACGTCTCTCCACATGCTCAGTTCTGAGAGATAAGTGTGTGTGAATGCCGTCCTTAAACTAGCTTGTTGGGAACACAGAGTTTCTCTTCAGTTTCAAACTCCACTCCATACATATATATGGGGAGGTACTAGCTCCAACTCGGTTTTACAGTGAAAACTGCAGGAACTTCAAACCGGTACTAGGAAACAGACCGAGAAACCAGAGTAAAAGTTTTTCCTGCAACCCGTTCCATTTGTGCTAGATGAAAGAACGTCTCTCCACATGCACAGTTCTGAGAGATAAGTGTGTTTGAAAACAGTCCTTCACCTACCTTGTTGGGAACACAAAGTTTCTCTTCAGTTGCAAACTCCACTCCATACATATATATGGGGAGGTACTAGCTCCAACTCGGTTTTACAGTGAAAACTTCAGGAACTTCAAACCGGCACTAGGAAACAGACCGAGATACCAGAGTATAAGTTTCTCCTGAAACCCGTTCCCTTTGTGCTAGATGAACGAACGTCTCTCCACATGCTCATTTCTGAGAGATAAGTGTGTGTGAAAGCCGTTCTTCACCTAGCTTGTTGGGAACACAAAGTTTCTCTTCAGTTGCAAACTCCAATCTATACATATATATGGGGAGGTACTAGCTCCAACTCGGTTTTACAGTGAAAACTGCAGGAACTTAAACCCGGCACTAGGAAACAGACCGAGATACCATAGTAAAAATTTCTCCTGCAACCAGTTCCCTTTGTGCTAGATGAACGAAAGTCTCTCCACATGCTCAGTTCTGAGAGATAATTGTGTGTGAATGCCGTCCTTCACCTAGCTTTTTGGTAACACAAAGTTTCTCTTAAGTTGCACACTCCAATCCATACATATATATGGGGAGGTACTAGCTCCAACTCGGTTTTACAGTGAAAACTGCAGGAACATCAAACCGGCACCTGGAAACAGACTGAGAAACCAGAGCAAAAGTTTCTCCTGCACCCCGTTCCCTTTGTTCTAGATGAACGAACGTCTCTCCACATGCTAAGTTCTGAGAGATAAGTGTGTGTGGAAGGCATCCTTCATCTAGCTTGTTGGGAACACAGATTCTCTACAGTTGCATAGTCCACTCCATACATATATATGGGGAGGTACTAGCTCCAACTCGGTTTTACAGTGAAAACTGCAGGAACTTCAAACCGGCACTAGGAAACAGACCGAGAAACCAGAGTAAAAGTGTCTCCTGCAACCCGATCCCTTTGTTCTAGATGAACGAACGTCTCTCCACATGCTAAGTTCTGAGAGATAAGTGTGTGTGAAAGCCGTCCTTCACCTAGCTTGTTGGGAACACAAAGTTTCTCTACAGTTGCAAACTCCACTCCATACATATATATGGGGTGGTACTAGCTCCAACTCGGTTTTACAGTGAAAACTTCAGGAACTTCAAACCGGCACTAGGAAACAGACCGAGATACCAGAGTAAAAGTTTCTCCTGAAACCCGTTCCCTTTGTGCTAGATGAACGAACGTCTCTCCACATGCTCAGTTCTGAGAGATAAGTGTGTGTGAAAGCCGTCCTTCACCTAGCTTGTTGGGAACACAAAGTTTCTCTTCAGTTGCAAACTCCACTCCGTACATATATATGGGGAGGTACTAGCTCCAACTCGGTTTTACAGTGAAAACTGCAGGAACTTCAAACAGGCACTAGGAAACAGACCGAGAAACCAGAGTAAAAGTTTCCCCTGCAACCCGTTCCATTTGTTCTAGATGAACGAAAGTCTCTCCACATGCTCAGTTCTGTGAGATAATTGTGTGTGAATGCCGTCCTTCACCTAGCTTTTTGGGAACACAAAGTTCCTCTTAAGTTGCACACTCCAATCCATACATATATATGGGGAGGTACTAGCTCCAACTCGGTTTTACAGTGAAAACTGCAGGAACATCAAACCGGCACCTGGAAACAGACTGAGAAACCAGAGTAAAAGTTTCTCCTGCACCCCGTTCCCTTTGTTCTAGATGAACGAACGTCTCTCCACATGCTAAGTTCTGAGAGATAAGTGTGTGTGGAAGGCATCCTTCATCTAGCTTGTTGGGAACACAGATTCTCTACAGATGCATACTCCACTCCATACATATATATGGGGAGGTACTAGCTCCAACTCGGTTTTACAGTGAAAACTGCAGGAACTTCAAACCGGCACTAGGAAACAGACCGAGATACCAGAGTAAAGTTTCCCCTGCAACCCGTTCCCTTTGTGCTAGATGAACGAACGTCTCTCCACATGCTCATTTCTGAGAGATAAGTGTGTGTGAAAGCCATCCTTCACCTAGCTTGTTGGGAACACAAAGTTTCTCTTCAGTTGCAAACTCCACTCCGTACATATATATGGGGAGGTACTAGCTCCAACTCGGTTTTACAGTGAAAACTGCAGGAACTTCAAACCGGCACTAGGAAACAGACCGAGAAACCAGAGTAAAAGTTTTTCCTGCAACCCGTTCCCTTTGTGCTAGATGAACGAACGTCTCTTCACATGCTCAGTTCTGAGAGATAAGTGTGTGTGAAAGCCGTCCTTCACCTATCTTGTTGGGACACAAAGTTTCTCTTCAGTTGCAAACTCCAATCCATACATATATATGGGGAGGTACTAGCTCCAACTCGGTTTTACAGTGAAAACTGCAGGAACTTCAAACCGGCACTAGGAAACAGACCGAGAAACCAGAGTAAAAGTTTCTCCTGCAAACCGTTCCCTTTGTTCTAGATGAACGAACGTCTCTACACATGCTAAATTCTGAGAGATAAGTGTGTGTGAAAGCCGTCCTTCACCTAGCTTGTTGGGAACACAAAATTTCTCTACAGTTGCAAACTCCACTCCATACATATATATGGGGAGGTACTAGCTCCAACTCGGTTTTACAGTGAAAACTTCAGGAACTTCAAACCGGCACTAGGAAACAGACCGAGATACCAGAGTAAAAGTTTCTCCTGAAACCCGTTCCCTTTGTGCTAGATGAACGAACGTCTCTCCACATGCTCAGTTCTGAGAGATAAGTTTGTGTGAAAGCCGTCCTTCACCTAGCTTGTTGGGAACACAAAGTTTCTCTTCAGTTGCAAACTCCAATCTATAGATATATATGGGGAGGTACTAGCTCCAACTCGGTTTTACAGTGAAAACTGCAGGAACTTAAACCCGGCACTAGGAAACAGACCGAGATACCATAGTAAAAATTTCTCCTGCAACCAGTTCCCTTTGTGCTAGATGAACGAAAGTCTCTCCACATGCTCAGTTCTGAGAGATAAGTGTGTGTGAATGCCGTCCTTCACCTAGCTTTTTGGGAACACAAAGTTCCTCTTAAGTTGCACACTCCAATCCATACATATATATGGGGAGGTACTAGCTCCAACTCGGTTTTACAGTGAAAACTGCAGGAACGTCAAACCGGCACCTGGAAACAGACTGAGAAACCAGAGTAAAAGTTTCTCCTGCACCCCGTTCCCTTTGTTCTAGATGAACGAACGTCTCTCCACATGCTAAGTTCTGAGAGATAAGTGTGTGTGGAAGGCATCCTTCATCTATCTTGTTGGGAACACAGATTCTCTACAGTTGCATACTCCACTCCATACATATATATGGGGAGGTACTAGCTCCAACTCGGTTTTACAGTGAAAACTGCAGGAACTTGTATCCGGCACTAGGAAACAGACCGAGAAACCAGAGTAAAGTTTCTCCTGCAACCAGTTCCATTTGTGCTAGATGAACGAACGTCTCTCCACATGCTTAGTTCTAAGAGATAAGTGTGTGTGAAAGCCGTCCTTCACCTAGCTTGTTGGGAACACAAAGTTTCTCTTCAGTTGCAAACTCCACTCCGTACATATATATGGGGAGGTACTAGCTCCAACTCGGTTTTACAGTGAAAACTGCAGGAACTTCAAACCGGCACTAGGAAACAGACTGAGAAACCAGATTAAAATTTCTCCTGCAACCCGTTCCCTCTGTACTAGATGAACGAACGTCTCTCCACATGCTCAGTTCTGAGAGATAAGTGTGTGTGAAAGCCGTCCTTCGTCTTGCTTGTTGGGAACACATAGTTTCTCTAGAGTTGCAAACTCCACTCCATACATATATATGGGGAGGTTCTAGCTCCAACTCGGTTTTACAGTGAAAACTGCAGGAACTTCAAACCGGCATTTTGAAACAGACTGAGAAACCAGAGTAAAAGTTTTTCCTGCAACACGTTCCTTTGGGCTAGATGAAAAAACGTCTCTCCACATGCTCAGTTCTGAGAGATAAGTGTGTGTGAAAGCCGTCCTTCATCTTGCTTGTTGGGAAAACATAGTTTCTCTAGAGTTGCAAACTCCACTCCATACATATATATGGGGAGGTTCTAGCTCCAACTCGGTTTTACAGTGAAAACTGCAGGAACTTCAAACCGGCACTAGGAAACAGACCGAGAAACCAGAGTAAAAGTTTTTCCTGCAACCCGTTCCATTTGTGCTAGATGAAAGAACGTCTCTCCACATGCACAGTTCTGAGAGATAAGTGTGTTTGAAAACAGTCCTTCACCTACCTTGTTGGGAACACAAAGTTTCTCTTCAGTTGCAAACTCCACTCCATACATATATATGGGGAGGTACTAGCTCCAACTCGGTTTTACAGTGAAAACTGCAGGAACTTCAAACCGGCATTAGGAAACAGAATGAGAAACCAGAGTAAAAGTTTCTCCTGCAACCCGTTCCTTTGTGCTAGATGAAAGAACGTCTCTCCACATGCTCAGTTCTGAGAGATAAGTGTGTGTGAATGCCGTCCTTAAACTAGCTTGTTGGGAACACAGAGTTTCTCTTCAGTTGCAAACTCCACTCCATACATATATATGGGGAGGTACTAGCTCCAACTCGGTTTTACAGTGAAAACTGCAGGAACTTCAAACCGGCACTAGGAAACAGACCGAGAAACCAGAGTAAAAGTTTCACCTGCAACCCGTTCCCTTTGTTCTAGATGAACGAACGTCTCTCCACATGCTAAGTTCTGAGAGATAAGTGTGTGTGAAAGCCGTCCTTCACCTAGCTTGTTGGGAACACAAAGTTTCTCTTCAGTTGCAAACTCCACTCCATACGTATATATGGGGAGGTACTAGCTCCAACTCGGTTTTACAGTGAAAACTTTAGGAACGTAAAACCGGCACTAGGAAACAGACCGAGAAACCAGAGTAAAAGTTTCCACTGCAACCCGTTCCCTTTGTGCTAGATGAACGAACGTCTCTTCACATGCTCAGTTCTGAGAGATAAGTGTGTGTGAAAGCCGTCCTTCACCTAGCTTGTTGGGACACAAAGTTTCTCTTCAGTTACAAACTCCAATCCATACATATATATGGGGAGGTACTAGCTCCAACTCGGTTTTACAGTGAAAACTGCAGGAACTTCAAACCGGCACTAGGAAACAGACCGAGAAACCAGAGTAAAAGTTTCTCCTGCAATCCGTTCCCTTTGTGCTAGATGAACGAACGTCTCTCCACATGCTCAGTTCTGAGAGATAAGTTTGTTTGAAAGCCGTCCTTCACCTAGCTTGTTGGGAACACAAAGTTTCTCTACAGTTGCAAACTCCACTCCATACATATATATGGGGAGGTACTAGCTCCAACTCGGTTTTACAGTGAAATCTGCAGGAACTTCAAACCGGCACTAGGAAACAGACCGAGAAACCAGAGTAAAAGTTTCCCCTGCAACCCGTTCCATTTGTTCTAGATGAACGAAAGTCTCTCCACATGCTCAGTTCTGTGAGATAATTGTGTGTGAAAGCCGTCCTTAATCTAGCTTGTTGGGAACACAAAGTTTCTCTTCAGTTGCAAACTCCACTCCATACGTTATATTTGGACGTACTAGCTCCAACTCGGTTTTACAGTGAAAACTGCAGGAACTTCAAACCGGCACTAGTAACAGACCGAGAAACCAGAGTAATAGTTTCTCCTGCAACCCGTTCCTATTGTGCTAGATGAACGAACGTCTCTCCACATGCTCAGTTCTGAGAGATAAGTGTGTGTGAAAGCCGTCCTTCACCTAGCTTTTTGGGAACACAAAATTTCTCTTCAGTTTCCAACTCCATTCCATATATATATATGGGGAGTTACTAGCTCCAACTAGGTTTTACAGTGAAAACTGCAGGAACTTCAAACCGGCACTAGGAAACAGACCGAGAAACCAGAGTAAAAGTTTCTCCTGCAACCCGTTCCCTTTGTGCTAGATGAACGAACGTCTATTCACATGCTCAGTTCTGAGAGATAAATGTGTGTGAAAGCCGTCCTTCATCTAGCTTGTTGGGAACACAAAGTTTCTCTTCAGTTGCCAACTCCAATCCATACATATATATAAGGAGGTACTAGCTCCAACTCGGTTTTACAGTGAAAACTGCAGGAACTTCAAACCGGCACTAGGAAACAGACCGAGAAACCAGAGTAAAAGTTTCTCCTGCAACCCATTCCCTTTGTGCTAGATGAACGAACGTCTCTCCACATGCTAAGTTCTGAGAGATAAGTGTGTGTGAAAGCCGTCCTTCATCTTGCTTGTTGGGAAAACATAGTTTCTCTAGAGTTGCAAACTCCACTCCATACATATATATGGGGAGGTTCTAGCTCCAACTCGGTTTTACAGTGAAAACTGCAGGAACTTCAAACCGGCACTAGGAAACAGACCGAGAAACCAGAGTAAAAGTTTCTCCTGCAAACCGTTCCCTTTGTTCTAGATGAACGAACGTCTCTACACATGCTAAATTCTGAGAGATAAGTGTGTGTGAAAGCCGTCCTTCACCTAGCTTGTTGGGAACACAAAATTTCTCTACAGTTGCAAACTCCACTCCATACATATATATGGGGAGGTACTAGCTCCAACTCGGTTTTACAGTGAAAACTTCAGGAACTTCAAACCGGCACTAGGAAACAGACCGAGATACCAGAGTAAAAGTTTCTCCTGAAACCCGTTCCCTTTGTGCTAGATGAACGAACGTCTCTCCACATGCTCAGTTCTGAGAGATAAGTTTGTGTGAAAGCCGTCCTTCACCTAGCTTGTTGGGAACACAAAGTTTCTCTTCAGTTGCAAACTCCAATCTATAGATATATATGGGGAGGTACTAGCTCCAACTCGGTTTTACAGTGAAAACTGCAGGAACTTAAACCCGGCACTAGGAAACAGACCGAGATACCATAGTAAAAATTTCTCCTGCAACCAGTTCCCTTTGTGCTAGATGAACGAAAGTCTCTCCACATGCTCAGTTCTGAGAGATAAGTGTGTGTGAATGCCGTCCTTCACCTAGCTTTTTGGGAACACAAAGTTCCTCTTAAGTTGCACACTCCAATCCATACATATATATGGGGAGGTACTAGCTCCAACTCGGTTTTACAGTGAAAACTGCAGGAACGTCAAACCGGCACCTGGAAACAGACTGAGAAACCAGAGTAAAAGTTTCTCCTGCACCCCGTTCCCTTTGTTCTAGATGAACGAACGTCTCTCCACATGCTAAGTTCTGAGAGATAAGTGTGTGTGGAAGGCATCCTTCATCTATCTTGTTGGGAACACAGATTCTCTACAGTTGCATACTCCACTCCATACATATATATGGGGAGGTACTAGCTCCAACTCGGTTTTACAGTGAAAACTGCAGGAACTTGTATCCGGCACTAGGAAACAGACCGAGAAACCAGAGTAAAGTTTCTCCTGCAACCAGTTCCATTTGTGCTAGATGAACGAACGTCTCTCCACATGCTTAGTTCTAAGAGATAAGTGTGTGTGAAAGCCGTCCTTCACCTAGCTTGTTGGGAACACAAAGTTTCTCTTCAGTTGCAAACTCCACTCCGTACATATATATGGGGAGGTACTAGCTCCAACTCGGTTTTACAGTGAAAACTGCAGGAACTTCAAACCGGCACTAGGAAACAGACTGAGAAACCAGATTAAAATTTCTCCTGCAACCCGTTCCCTCTGTACTAGATGAACGAACGTCTCTCCACATGCTCAGTTCTGAGAGATAAGTGTGTGTGAAAGCCGTCCTTCGTCTTGCTTGTTGGGAACACATAGTTTCTCTAGAGTTGCAAACTCCACTCCATACATATATATGGGGAGGTTCTAGCTCCAACTCGGTTTTACAGTGAAAACTGCAGGAACTTCAAACCGGCATTTTGAAACAGACTGAGAAACCAGAGTAAAAGTTTTTCCTGCAACACGTTCCTTTGGGCTAGATGAAAAAACGTCTCTCCACATGCTCAGTTCTGAGAGATAAGTGTGTGTGAAAGCCGTCCTTCATCTTGCTTGTTGGGAAAACATAGTTTCTCTAGAGTTGCAAACTCCACTCCATACATATATATGGGGAGGTTCTAGCTCCAACTCGGTTTTACAGTGAAAACTGCAGGAACTTCAAACCGGCACTAGGAAACAGACCGAGAAACCAGAGTAAAAGTTTTTCCTGCAACCCGTTCCATTTGTGCTAGATGAAAGAACGTCTCTCCACATGCACAGTTCTGAGAGATAAGTGTGTTTGAAAACAGTCCTTCACCTACCTTGTTGGGAACACAAAGTTTCTCTTCAGTTGCAAACTCCACTCCATACATATATATGGGGAGGTACTAGCTCCAACTCGGTTTTACAGTGAAAACTGCAGGAACTTCAAACCGGCATTAGGAAACAGAATGAGAAACCAGAGTAAAAGTTTCTCCTGCAACCCGTTCCTTTGTGCTAGATGAAAGAACGTCTCTCCACATGCTCAGTTCTGAGAGATAAGTGTGTGTGAATGCCGTCCTTAAACTAGCTTGTTGGGAACACAGAGTTTCTCTTCAGTTGCAAACTCCACTCCATACATATATATGGGTAGGTACTAGCTCCAACTCGGTTTTACAGTGAAAACTGCAGGAACTTCAAACCGGCACTAGGAAACAGACCGAGAAACCAGAGTAAAAGTTTCACCTGCAACCCGTTCCCTTTGTTCTAGATGAACGAACGTCTCTCCACATGCTAAGTTCTGAGAGATAAGTGTGTGTGAAAGCCGTCCTTCACCTAGCTTGTTGGGAACACAAAGTTTCTCTTCAGTTGCAAACTCCACTCCATACGTATATATGGGGAGGTACTAGCTCCAACTCGGTTTTACAGTGAAAACTTTAGGAACGTAAAACCGGCACTAGGAAACAGACCGAGAAACCAGAGTAAAAGTTTCCACTGCAACCCGTTCCCTTTGTGCTAGATGAACGAACGTCTCTTCACATGCTCAGTTCTGAGAGATAAGTGTGTGTGAAAGCCGTCCTTCACCTAGCTTGTTGGGACACAAAGTTTCTCTTCAGTTACAAACTCCAATCCATACATATATATGGGGAGGTACTAGCTCCAACTCGGTTTTACAGTGAAAACTGCAGGAACTTCAAACCGGCACTAGGAAACAGACCGAGAAACCAGAGTAAAAGTTTCTCCTGCAATCCGTTCCCTTTGTGCTAGATGAACGAACGTCTCTCCACATGCTCAGTTCTGAGAGATAAGTTTGTTTGAAAGCCGTCCTTCACCTAGCTTGTTGGGAACACAAAGTTTCTCTACAGTTGCAAACTCCACTCCATACATATATATGGGGAGGTACTAGCTCCAACTCGGTTTTACAGTGAAATCTGCAGGAACTTCAAACCGGCACTAGGAAACAGACCGAGAAACCAGAGTAAAAGTTTCCCCTGCAACCCGTTCCATTTGTTCTAGATGAACGAAAGTCTCTCCACATGCTCAGTTCTGTGAGATAATTGTGTGTGAAAGCCGTCCTTAATCTAGCTTGTTGGGAACACAAAGTTTCTCTTCAGTTGCAAACTCCACTCCATACGTTATATTTGGACGTACTAGCTCCAACTCGGTTTTACAGTGAAAACTGCAGGAACTTCAAACCGGCACTAGTAACAGACCGAGAAACCAGAGTAATAGTTTCTCCTGCAACCCGTTCCTATTGTGCTAGATGAACGAACGTCTCTCCACATGCTCAGTTCTGAGAGATAAGTGTGTGTGAAAGCCGTCCTTCACCTAGCTTTTTGGGAACACAAAATTTCTCTTCAGTTTCCAACTCCATTCCATATATATATATGGGGAGTTACTAGCTCCAACTAGGTTTTACAGTGAAAACTGCAGGAACTTCAAACCGGCACTAGGAAACAGACCGAGAAACCAGAGTAAAAGTTTCTCCTGCAACCCGTTCCCTTTGTGCTAGATGAACGAACGTCTATTCACATGCTCAGTTCTGAGAGATAAATGTGTGTGAAAGCCGTCCTTCATCTAGCTTGTTGGGAACACAAAGTTTCTCTTCAGTTGCCAACTCCAATCCATACATATATATAGGGAGGTACTAGCTCCAACTCGGTTTTACAGTGAAAACTGCAGGAACTTCAAACCGGCACTAGGAAACAGACCGAGAAACCAGAGTAAAAGTTTCTCCTGCAACCCATTCCCTTTGTGCTAGATGAACGAACGTCTCTCCACATGCTAAGTTCTGAGAGATAAGTGTGTGTGAAAGCCGTCCTTCATCTTGCTTGTTGGGAAAACATAGTTTCTCTAGAGTTGCAAACTCCACTCCATACATATATATGGGGAGGTTCTAGCTCCAACTCGGTTTTACAGTGAAAACTGCAGGAACTTCAAACCGGCACTAGGAAACAGACCGAGAAACCAGAGTAAAAGTTTTTCCTGCAACCCGTTCCCTTTGTGCTAGATGAAAGAACGTCTCTCCACATGCACAGTTCTGAGAGATAAGTGTGTTTGAAAACAGTCCTTCACCTAACTTGTTGGGAACACAAAGTTTCTCTTCAGTTGCAAACTCCACTCCATACATATATATGGGGATGTACTAGCTCCAACTCGGTTTTACAGTGAAAACTGCAGGAACTTCAAACCGGCATTAGGAAACAGAATGAGAAACCAGAGTAAAAGTTTCTCCTGCAACCCGTTCCTTTGTGCTAGATGAAAGAACGTCTCTCCACATGCTCAGTTCTGAGAGATAAGTGTGTGTGAATGCCGTCCTTAAACTAGCTTGTTGGGAACACAGAGTTTCTCTTCAGTTGCAAACTCCACTCCATACATATATATGGGGAGGTACTAGCTCCAACTCGGTTTTACAGTGAAAACTGCAGGAACTTCAAACCGGCACTAGGAAACAGACCGAGAAACCAGAGTAAAAGTTTCACCTGCAACCCGTTCCCTTTGTTCTAGATGAACGAACGTCTCTCCACATGCTAAGTTCTGAGAGATAAGTGTGTGTGAAAGCCGTCCTTCACCTAGCTTGTTGGGACACAATGTTTCTCTTCAGTTGCAAACTCCAATCCATACATATATATGGGGAGGTACTAGCTCCAACTCGGTTTTACAGTGAAAACTGCAGGAACTTCAAACCGGCACTAGGAAACAGACCGAGAAACCAGAGTAAAAGTTTCTCCTGCAAACCGTTCCCTTTGTGCTAGATGAACGAACATCTCTCCACATGCTCAGTTCTGAGAGATAAGTTTGTTTGAAAGCCGTCCTTCACCTAGCTTGTTGGGAACACAAAGTTTCTCTTCAGTTGCAAACTCCACTCCATACATATATATGGGGAGGTACTATCTCCAACTCGGTTTTACAGTGAAATCTGCAGGAACTTCAAACCGGCACTAGGAAACAGACCGAGAAACCAGAGTAAAAATTTCTCCTGCAACCCGTTCCCTTTGTGCTACATGAAAGAACGTCTAACCACATGCTCAGTTCTGAGAGAAAAGTGTGTGTGAAAGCCGTCCTTCACCTAGCTTGTTGGGAACACCAAGTTTCTCTTCAATTGCAAACTCCACTACATACATATATATGGGGAGGTACTAGCTCCAACACGGTTTTACAGTGAAAACTGCAGGAACTTCAAACAGGCACTAGGAAACAGACCGAGAAACCAGAGTAAAAGTTTCCCCTGCAACCCGTTCCATTTGTTCTAGATGAACGAAAGTCTTTCCACATGCTCAGTTCTGTGAGATAATTGTGTGTGAAAGCCGTCCTTAATATAGCTTGTTGGGAACACAAAGTTTCTCTTCAGTTGCAAACTCCACTCCATACGTTATATTTGGACGTACTAGCTCCAACTCGGTTTTACAGTGAAAACTGCAGGAACTTCAAACCGGCACTAGTAACAGACCGAGAAACCAGAGTAATAGTTTCTCCTGCAACCCGTTCCTATTGTGCTAGATGAACGAACGTCTCTCCACATGCTCAGTTCTGAGAGATAAGTGTGTGTGAAAGCCGTCCTTCACCTAGCTTGTTGGTAACACAAAGTTTCTCTTCAGTTGCAAACTCCACTCGATACATATATATGGGGAGGTACTAGCTCAAACTCGGTTTTACCCTGAAAACGGCAGGAACTTCAAACCGGCACTAGGAAACAGACTGAGAAACAGAGTAATAGTTTCTCCTGCAACCCGTTCCTTTTGTGCTAGATGAACGAACGTCTCTCCACATGCTCAGTTCTGAGAGATAAGTGTGTGTGAAAGCCGTCCTTCACCTAGCTTTTTGGGAACACAAAATTTCTCTTCAGTTTCCAACTCCATTCCATATATATATATGGGGAGTTACTAGCTCCAACTCGGTTTTACAGTGAAAACTGCAGGAACTTCAAACCGGCACTAGTAACAGACCGAGAAACCAGAGTAATAGTTTCTCCTGCAACCCGTTCCTATTGTGCTAGATGAACGAACGTCTCTCCACATGCTCATTTCTGAGAGATAAGTGTGTGTGAAAGCCGTCCTTCACCTAGCTTGTTGGGAACACAAAGTTCCTCTTCAGTTGCAAACTCCACTCCATACATATATATGGGGAGGTACAAGCTCCAACTAGGTTTTACAGTGAAAATTGCAGGAACTTCAAACCGGCACTAGGAAACAGACCGAGATACCAGAGCAATGTTTCTCCTGCAAACAGTTCCCTTTGTGATAGATGAACGAACGTCTCTCCACATGCTCAGTTCTAAGAGATAAGTGTGTGTGAAAGCCGCCCTTCACCTAACTTGTTGGGAACACAAAGTTTCTCTTCAGTTGCAAACTCCACTCCATACGTATATATGGGGAGGTACTAGCTCCAACTCGGTTTTACAGTGAAAACTTTAGGAACTTAAAACCGGCACTAGGAAACAGACCGAGAAACCAGAGTAAAAGTTTCCACTGCAACACTTTCCCTTTGTGCTAGATGAACGAACGTCTCTCCACATGCTTTGTTCTGAGATATAAGTGTGTGTGAAAGCCGTCCTTCACCTAGCTTGTTGGGAACACAAAGTTCCTCTTCAGTTGCAAACACCAATCCATACATATATATGGGGAGGTACAAGCTACAACTCGGTTTTACAGTGAAAACTGCAGGAACTTCAAACCTGCACTAGGAAACAGACCGAGAAACCAGAGTAATGTTTCTCTTGCAAACAGTTCCCTTTGTGCTAGATGAACGAACGTCTCTCCACATGCTCAGTTCTAAGAGATAAGTGTGTGTGAAAGCCGTCCTTCACCTAGCTTGTTGGGAACACAAAGATTCTCTTCAGTTGCAAACTCCACTCCATACGTTTATATGGGGAGGTACTAGCTCCAACTCGGTTTTACAGTGAAAACAGCAGGAACTTAAAACCGGCACTAGGAAACAGACCGAGAATCCAGAGTAAAAGTTTCCACTGCAACCCGTTCCCTTTGTGCTAGATGAACGAACGTCTCTCCACATGCTCAGTTCTGAGAGAAAATTGTGTGTGAAAGCCGTCCTTCATCTAACTTGTTGGGAACACAAAGTTTCTCTTCAGTTGCAAACCCCACTCCATACATATATATGGGGAGGTACTAGCTCCAACTCGGTTTTACAGTGGAAACTGCAGGAAATTCAAAACGGCACTAGGAAACAGACTGAGAAACCAGAGTAAAAGTTTCTCCTGCAACCCGTTCCGTTTGTGCTAGATGAACGAACGTCCCTCCACATGCTCAGTTCTGAGAGATAAGTGTGTGTGAAAGCCGTCCTTCACCTAGCTTGTTGGGAACACAAAGTTTCTCTTCAGTTGCAAACTCCAATTTATACATATATATGGGGAGGTACTAGCTCCAACTCGGTTTTACAGTGAAACCTGCAGGAATTTAAAACCGGCACTAGGAAACAGAACGAGATACCAGAGTAAAAAATTCTCCTGCAACCCGTTCCCTTTGTGCTAGATGAACGAAAGTCTCTCCACATGCTCAGTTCTGAGAGATAAGTGTGTGTGAAAGCCGTCCTTCACCTAGCTTGTTGGGAACACAAAGTTTCTCTTCAGATGCAAACTCCAGTCCATACATATATATGGAAAGGTACTAGCTCCAACTCGGTTTTACAGTGAAAACTGCAGGTACATCAAACCGGCACTAGTAAACAGACTTAGAACCCAGAGTAAAAGTTTCTACTACACCCAGTTCCCTTTGTTCTAGATGAACGAACGTCTCTCCACATGCTCAGTTCTGAGAGATAAGTGTGTGTTGAAGACATCCTTCATCTAGCTTGTTGGGAACACTGATTCTCTACAGTTGCATACTCCACTCCATACATATATATGGGGAGGTACTTGCTCCAACTCCGTTTTACAGTGAAAACTGCAGGAACTTCTAACAGGCACTAGGAAACAGACCGAGAAACCAGAGTAAAGTTTCTCCTGCAACCAGTTCTTTTTTGTGCTAGATGAACAAACGTCTCTCCACATGCTTAGTTCTAAGAAATAAGTGTGTGTGAAAGCCGTCCTTCACCTAGCTTGTTGGGAACACAAAGTTTCTCTTCAGTTGCAAACTCCACTCCTTACATATATATTTGGTGGTACTAGCTCCAACTCGGTTTTACAGTGAAAACTGCAGGAACTTCAAACCGGCACTAGGAAACAGACTGAGAAACCAGAGTAAAAGTTTCTCCTGCAACCCGTTCCTTTTGTGCTAGATGAAAGAAAGTCTCTCCACATGCTCAGTTCTGAGAGATATGTGTGTGTGAATGCCGTCCTTCAACTAGCTTGTGGGGAACACAGAGTTTCTCTTCAGTTGCAAACTCCACTCCATACATATATATGGGGTGGTACTAGCTCCAACTAGGTTTTACAGTGAAAACTGCAGGAACATCAAACCGGCACTAGGAAACAGACCGAGAAACCAGAGTAAAAGTTTCTCCTGCAACCCGTTCCCTTTGTGCTAGATGAACGAACGTCTCTCCACATGCTCAGTTCTGAGAGATAAGTGTGTGTGAAAGCCGTCCTTCACCTAGCTTGTTGGGAACACAAAGTTTCTCTTCAGTTGCAAACTCCACTCCATACATGTTTATGGGGAGGTACTAGCTCCAACTCGCTTTTACAGTGAAAACTGCAGGAACTTCAAACCGGCACAAGGAAACAGACCGAGAAACCAGAGTAAAAGTTTCTCCTGCAACCCGTTCCCTTGGTGCTAGATGAACGAAAGTCTCTCCACATGCTCAGTTCTGAGAGAAAAGTGTGTGTGAAAGCCGTCCTTCACCTAGCTTGTTGGGAACACAAAGTTTCTCTTCAGTTGCAAACTCCACTCCATACATATATATGGGGAGGTACTAGCTCCAACTCGGTTTTACAGTGAAAACTGCAGGAACTTCAAACCGGCACTAGGAAACAGACTGAGAAACCAGAGTAAAAGTTTCTCCTGCATCCCGTTCCCTAGGTGCTAGATGAACGAACGTCTCTCCACATGCTCAGTTCTGAGAGATAAGTGTGTGTGAAAGCCGAACTTCACATAGCTTGTTGGGAACACAAAGTTCGTCTTCAGTTGCAAACTACACTTCATACATATATATGGGGATGTACTAACTCCAACTCGGTTTTACAGTGAAAACTGCAGTAACTTCAAACCGGCACTAGGAAACAAACCGAGATACCAGAGTAAAAGTTTCTCCTGCAACCCGTTCCTTTTGTGCTGGATGAACGAACGTCTCTCCACATGCTCAGTTCTGAGAGATAAGTGTGTGTGAAAGCCGTCCTTCACCTAGCTTGTTGGGAACACAAAGTTCCTCTTCAGTTGCAAACTCCACTCCATACATATATATGGGGAGGTACAAGCTCCAACTCGGTTTTACAGTGAAAACTGCAGGAACTTCAAACCGGCACTAGGAAACAGACCGAGAAACCAGAGTAATGTTTCTCCTACAAACAGTTCCATTTGTGCTAGGTGAACGAACGTCTCTCCACATGCTCAGTTCTAAGAGATAAGTGTGTGTGAAAGCCGCCCTTCACCTAACTTGTTGGGAACACAAAGTTTCTCTTCAGTTGCAAACTCCACTCCATACCTATATATGGGGAGGTACTAGCTCCAACTCTGTTTTACAGTGAAAACTGCAGGAAATTAAAACCGGCACTAGGAAACAGACCGAGAAACCAGAGTAAAAGTTTCTCCTGCAACCCGTTCCCTTTGTGGTAGATGAACGAACGTCTCTCCACATGCTCAGTTCTGAGAGATAAGTGTGTGTGAAAGCCGTCCTTCACCTAGCTTGTTGGGAACACAAAGTTTCTCTTCAGGTGCAAACTCCACTTCATACATATATATGGGGAGTTACTAACCCCAATTCGGTTTTACAGTGAAAACTGCAGGAACTTCAAACCGGCACTAGGAAACAGACCGAGATACCAGAGTAAAAGTTTCTCCTGCAACCCGTTCCCTTTGTGCTAGATGAACGAACGTCTCTCCACATGATCATTTCTGAGAGATAAGTGTGTGTGAAAGCCGTCCTTCACCTAGCTTGTTGGGAACACAAAGTTCCTCTTCAGTTGCAAACTCCACTCCATACATATATATGGGGAGGTACAAGCTCCAACTAGGTTTTACAGTGAAAATTGCAGGAACTTCAAACCGGCACTAGGAAACAGACCGAGATACCAGAGCAATGTTTCTCCTGCAAACAGTTCCCTTTGTGATAGATGAACGAACGTCTCTCCACATGCTCAGTTCTAAGAGATAAGTGTGTGTGAAAGCCGCCCTTCACCTAACTTGTTGGGAACACAAAGTTTCTCTTCAGTTGCAAACTCCACTCCATACGTATATATGGGGAGGTACTAGCTCCAACTCGGTTTTACAGTGAAAACTTTAGGAACTTAAAACCGGCACTAGGAAACAGACCGAGAAACCAGAGTAAAAGTTTCCACTGCAACACTTTCCCTTTGTGCTAGATGAACGAACGTCTCTCCACATGCTTTGTTCTGAGAGATAAGTGTGTGTGAAAGCCGTCCTTCACCTAGCTTGTTGGGAACACAAAGTTTCTCTTCAGTTGCAAACTCCACTCCATACGTATATATGGGGAGGTACTAGCTCCAACTCGGTTTTACAGTGAAAACAGCAGGAACTTAAAACCGGCACTAGGAAACAGACCGAGAAACCAGAGTAAAAGTTTCCACTGCAACCCGTTCCCTTTGTGCTAGATGAACGAACGTCTCTCCACATGCTCAGTTCTGAGAGAAAATTGTGTGTGAAAGCCGTCCTTCATCTAACTTGTTGGGAACACAAAGTTTCTCTTCAGTTGCAAACTCCACTCCATACATATATATGGGGAGGTACTAGCTCCAACTCGGTTTTACAGTGGAAACTGCAGGAAATTCAAAACGGCACTAGGAAACAGACTGAGAAACCAGAGTAAAAGTTTCTCCTGCAACCCGTTCCGTTTGTGCTAGATGAACGAACGTCCCTCCACATGCTCAGTTCTGAGAGATAAGTGTGTGTGAAAGCCGTCCTTCACCTAGCTTGTTGGGAACACAAAGTTCCTCTTCAGTTGCAAACTCCACTCCATACATATATATGGGGAGGTACAAGCTCCAACTAGGTTTTACAGTGAAAATTGCAGGAACTTCAAACCGGCACTAGGAAACAGACCGAGATACCAGAGCAATGTTTCTCCTGCAAACAGTTCCCTTTGTGATAGATGAACGAACGTCTCTCCACATGCTCAGTTCTAAGAGATAAGTGTGTGTGAAAGCCGCCCTTCACCTAACTTGTTGGGAACACAAAGTTTCTCTTCAGTTGCAAACTCCACTCCATACGTATATATGGGGAGGTACTAGCTCCAACTCGGTTTTACAGTGAAAACTTTAGGAACTTAAAACCGGCACTAGGAAACAGACCGAGAAACCAGAGTAAAAGTTTCCACTGCAACACTTTCCCTTTGTGCTAGATGAACGAACGTCTCTCCACATGCTTTGTTCTGAGAGATAAGTGTGTGTGAAAGCCGTCCTTCACCTAGCTTGTTGGGAACACAAAGTTTCTCTTCAGTTGCAAACTCCACTCCATACGTATATATGGGGAGGTACTAGCTCCAACTCGGTTTTACAGTGAAAACAGCAGGAACTTAAAACCGGCACTAGGAAACAGACCGAGAAACCAGAGTAAAAGTTTCCACTGCAACCCGTTCCCTTTGTGCTAGATGAACGAACGTCTCTCCACATGCTCAGTTCTGAGAGAAAATTGTGTGTGAAAGCCGTCCTTCATCTAACTTGTTGGGAACACAAAGTTTCTCTTCAGTTGCAAACTCCACTCCATACATATATATGGGGAGGTACTAGCTCCAACTCGGTTTTACAGTGGAAACTGCAGGAAATTCAAAACGGCACTAGGAAACAGACTGAGAAACCAGAGTAAAAGTTTCTCCTGCAACCCGTTCCGTTTGTGCTAGATGAACGAACGTCCCTCCACATGCTCAGTTCTGAGAGATAAGTGTGTGTGAAAGCCGTCCTTCACCTAGCTTGTTGGGAACACAAAGTTTCTCTTCAGTTGCAAACTCCAATTTATACATATATATGGGGAGGTACTAGCTCCAACTCGGTTTTACAGTGAAACCTGCAGGAATTTAAAACCGGCACTAGGAAACAGAACGAGATACCAGAGTAAAAAATTCTCCTGCAACCCGTTCCCTTTGTGCTAGATGAACGAAAGTCTCTCCACATGCTCAGTTCTGAGAGATAAGTGTGTGTGAAAGCCGTCCTTCACCTAGCTTGTTGGGAACACAAAGTTTCTCTTCAGATGCAAACTCCAGTCCATACATTTATATGGAAAGGTACTAGCTCCAACTCGGTTTTACAGTGATAACTGCAGGTACATCAAACCGGCACTAGTAAACAGACTTAGAAACCAGAGTAAAAGTTTCTACTACACCCCGTTCCCTTTGTTCTAGATGAACGAACGTCTCTCCACATGCTCAGTTCTGAGAGATAAGTGTGTGTGAAAGCCGTCCTTCACCTAGCTTGTTGGGAACACAAAGTTCCTCTTCAGTTGCAAACTCCACTCCATACATATATATGGGGAGGTACAAGCTCCAACTCGGTTTTACAGTGAAAACTGCAGGAACTTCAAACCGGCACTAGGAAACAGACCGAGAAACCAGAGTAATGTTTCTCCTGCAAACAGTTCCATTTGTGCTAGATGAACGAACGTCTCTCCATATGCTCAGTACTGAGAGATAATTGTGTGTGAAAGCCGTCCTTCATCTAACTTGTTGGGAACACAAAGTTTCTCTTCAGTTGCAAACTCCACTCCATACATATATATGGGGAGGTACTAGCTCCAACTCGGTTTTACAGTGAAAATTGCAGGAACTTCAAAACGGCACTAGGAAACATACTGAGAAACCAGAGTAAAAGTTTCTCCTGCAACCCGTTCCCTTTTTGCTAGATGAACGAACGTCTCTCCACATGCTCAGTTTTGAGAGATAAGTGTGTGTGAAAGCCGTCCTTCACCTAGCTTGTAGGGAACACAAAGTTTCTCTTCAGTTGCAAACTCCAATCTATACATATATATGGGGAGGTACTAGCTCCAACTCGGTTTTACAGTGAAAACTGCAGGAACTTAAAACCGGCACTAGGAAACAGACCGACATACCAGAGTAAAAATTTCTCCTGCAACCCGTTCCCTTTGTGCTAGATGAACGAAAGTCTCTCCACATGCTCAGTTCTGAGAGATAAGTGTGTGTGAAAGCCGTCCTTCACCTAGCTTGTTGGTAACACAAAGTTCCTCTTTAGTTGCAAACTCCACTCCATACATATATATGGGGAGGTACTAGCTCCAACTCGGTTTTACAGGGAAAACTGCAGGAACATCAAACCTGCACTAGGAAACAGACTTAGAAACCAGAGTAAAAGTTTCTCCTGCACCCCGTTCCCTTTGTTCTAGATGAATGAACGTCTCTCCACATGCTCAGTTCTGAGAGATAAGTGTGTGTTGAAGACATCCTTCATCTAGCTTGTTGGGAACACAAAGTTTCACTTCAGTTGCAAACTCCACTCCGTACATATATATGGGGAGGTACTAGCTCCAACTCGGTTTTACAGTGAAAATTTCAGGAACTTCAAACCGGCACTAGGAAACAGACCGAGAAACCAGAGTAAAAGTTTCTCCTGCAACCCGTTCCCTTGGTGCTAGATGAACGAAAGTCTCTCCACATGCTCAGTTCTGAGAGAAAAGTGTGTGTGAAAGCCGTCCTTCACCTAGCTTGTTGGGAACACAAAGTTTCTCTTCAGTTGCAAACTCCACTCCATACATATATATGGGGAGGTACTAGCTCCAACTCAGTTTTACAGTGAAAACTGCAGGAACTTCAAACCGGCACTAGGAAACAGACTGAGAAACCAGAGTAAAAGTTTCTCCTGCATCCCGTTCCCTAGGTGCTAGATGAACGAACGTCTCTCCACATGCTCAGTTCTGAGAGATAAGTGTGTGTGAAAGCCGAACTTCACATAGCTTGTTGGGAACACAAAGTTCGTCTTCAGTTGCAAACTACACTTCATACATATATATGGGGATGTACTAACTCCAACTCGGTTTTACAGTGAAAACTGCAGTAACTTCAAACCGGCACTAGGAAACAAACCGAGATACCAGAGTAAAAGTTTCTCCTGCAACCCGTTCCCTTTGTGCTGGATGAACGAACGTCTCTCCACATGCTCAGTTCTGAGAGATAAGTGTGTGTGAAAGCCGTCCTTCACCTAGCTTGTTGGGAACACAAAGTTCCTCTTCAGTTGCAAACTCCACTCCATACATATATATGGGGAGGTACAAGCTCCAACTCGGTTTTACAGTGAAAACTGCAGGAACTTCAAACCGGCACTAGGAAACAGACCGAGAAACCAGAGTAATGTTTCTCCTGCAAACAGTTCCATTTGTGCTAGATGAACGAACGTCTCTCCACATGCTCAGTTCTAAGAGAAAAGTGTGTGTGAAAGCCGCCCTTCACCTAACTTGTTGGGAACACAAAGTTTCTCTTCAGTTGCAAACTCCACTCCATACCTATATATGGGGAGGTACTAGTTCCAACTCTGTTTTACAGTGAAAACTGCAGGAACTTCAAACCGGCACTAGGAAACAGACCGAGAAACCAGAGTAAAAATTTCTCCTGCAACCCGTTCCGTTTGTTCTAGATGAACAAACGTCTCCCCACATGCTCAGTTCTGAGAGATAATTGTGTGTAAAAGCTGTCCTTCACCTATCTAGTTGGGAACACAAAGTTTCTCTAGAGTTGCAAACTCCACACCATACAAATATATGGGGAGGTACTAGCTCCAACTCGGTTTTACAGTGAAAAATGCAGGAACTTCAAACCGGCACTAGGAAACAGACCGAGAAACCAGAGTAAAAGTTTCTCCTGCAACCAGTTCCCTTTGTGTTAGATGAACGAACGTCTCTCCACATGCTCAGTTCTGTGAGATAATTGTGTGTGAAAGCCGTCCTTAATCTAGCTTGTTGGGAACACAAAGTTTCTCTACAGTTGCAAACTCCGCACCATACATATATATGGGTAGGTACTAGCTCCAACTCGGTTTTACAGCGAAAACTTCAGGAACTTCAAACCGGCACTAGGAAACAGACTGAGAAACCAGAGTAAAAATTTCTCCTGCAAACCGTTCCCTTTGTGCTAGATGAACGAACGTCTCTCCACATGGTCAGTTCTGAGAGATAAGTGTGTGTGAAAGCCGTCCTTCACATAGCTTGTTGGGAACACTAAGTTTCTCTTCAGTTGCAAACTCCACTCCATACATATATATGTGAAGGTACAAGCTCCAACTCGGTTTTACAGTGAAAACTGCAGGAACTTCAAACAGGCACTAGGAAACAGACCGAGAATCCAGAATAAAAATTTCTCCTGCAACCCGTTCCCATTGTGCTACATGAAATAACTTCTAACCACATGCTCAGTTCTGAGAGATAAGTGTGTGTGAATGCCGTCCTTCACCTAGCTTGTTGGGAACACAAAGTTTCTCTTCAGTTTCAAACTCCAATCCATACATATATATGGGGAGGTACTAGCTCCAACTCGGTTTTACAGTGAAAACTGCAGGAACTTCAAACAGGCACTAGGAAACAGACCGAGAATCCAGAGTAAAAGTTTCCCCTGCAAACCATTCCATTTGTTTTAGATGAACGAACGTCTCTCCACATGCTCAGTTCTGTGAGATAATTGTGTGTTAAAGCCGTCCTTAATCTAGCTTGTTGGGAACACAAAGTTTCTCTACAGTTGCAAACTCCACACCATACATATATATGGGTAGGTACTAGCTCCAACTCGGCTTTAAAGCGAAAACTGCAGGAACTTCAAACCGGCACTAGGAAACAGACTGAGAAACCAGAGTAAAAGTTTCTCATGCAACCCGTACCCTTTGTGCTAGATGAACGAACGTCTCTCCACATGCTCAGTTCTGAGAGATAAGTGTGTGTGAAAGCCGTACTTCACCTAGCTTGTTGGGAACACAAAGTTTCTCTTAAGTTGCAAACTCCACTCCGTACATATATATGGGGAGGTACTAGCTCCAACTCGGTTTTACAGTGAAAATTTCAGGAACTTCAAACCGGCACTAGGAAACAGACCGAGATACCAGAGTAAAAGTTTATCCTGCAAACCGTTCCCTTTCTGCTAGATGAACGAACGTCTCTACACATGCTCAGTTCTGAGAGATAAGTGTGTGTGAAAGCCGTCCTTCACTTAACTTGTTGGGAACACAAAGTTTCTCTGCAGTTACCAATTCCATTCCATACATATATATGGGGAGGTACTAGCTCCAACTCGGTTTTACAGTGAAAACTGCAGGAAATTCAAACCGGCACTAAGAAACAGACTGAGAAACCAGAGTAAAACTTTCTCCTGCAACCCGTTCCCTTTGTGCTAGATGAACGAACGTCTCTCCACATGCTCAGTTCTGAGAGATAATTGTGTGTGAAAGCCGTCCTTCACCTAGCTTGTTGGGAACAGAAAGTTTCTCTTCAGTTTCCAACTCCATTCCATACATATATATGGGGAGTTACTACTTCCAACTAGGTTTTACAGTGAAAACTGCAGGAACTTCAAACCGGCACTAGGAAACAGAACGAGAAACCAGAGTAATAGTTTCTCCTGCAACCCGTTCCCTTTGTGCTAGATGAACGAACGTCTCTCCACATGCTCAGTTCTGAGAGATAAGTGTGTGTGAAAGCCGTCCTTCACCTAGCTTGTTGGGAACACAAAGTTTCTCTTCAGTTTCCAACTCCACTCCATACATATATATGGGGAGGTACAAGATCCAACTAGGTTTTACAGTGAAAAGTGCAGGAACTTCAAACCGTCACTAGGAAACAGACTGAGAAACCAGAGTAAAAGTTTCTCCTGCAACCCGTTCCCTTTGTGCTAGATGAACGAACGTCTCTCCACATGCTCAGTTCTGAGAGATAAGTGTGTGTGAAAGCCGTCCTTCACCTAGCTTTTTAGGAACACAAAGTTTCTCTTCAGTTGCAAACTCCATTCCACACATATATATGGGGAGTTACTAGCTCCAACTCGGTTTTACAGTGAAAACTGCAGGAACTTCAAACCGGCACTAGGAAACAGACTGAGAAACCAGAGTAAAAGTTTCTCCTGCAACCCGTTCCTTTTGTGCTAGTTGAACGAACGTCTCTCCACATGCTCAGTTCTGAGAGATAAGTGTGTGTGAAAGCCGTCCTTCATCTAGCTTGTTGGGAACACAAAGTTTCTCTTCAGTTGCAAACTCCACTCCATACATATATATGGGTAGGTACTAGCTCCAACTCGGTTTTACAGTGAAAACTGCAGAAACTTCAAACAGGCACTAGGAAACAGACCGAGAAACCAGAGTAATAGTTTCTCCTGCAACCCGTTCCCTTTGTGCTAGATGAACGAACGTCTCTCCACATGATCAGTTCTGAGAGATAAGTGTGTGTGAAAGCCGTCCTTCACCTAGCTTGTTGGGAACACAAAGTTTCTCTTCAGTTGCAAACACCACTCCATACATATATATGGGGAGGTACTAGCTCCAACTCGGTTTTACAGTGAAAACTGCAGGAACTTCAAACCGGCACTAGGAAACAGACCGAGAAACCAGAGTAAAAATTTCTCCTGCAACCCGTTCATTTTGTGCTAGATGAAAGAACGTCTCTCCACATGCTCATTTCTGAGAGATAAGTGTGTGTTAAAGCCGTCCTTCACCTATCTTGTTCGAACACAAAGTTTCTCTTCAGTTGCAAAATCCACTCCATACAAATATATGGGGAGGTACTAGCTCCAACTCGGTTTTACAGTGAAAACTGCAGGAACTTCAATCCGGCACTAGGAAACAGACCGAGAAACCAGAGTAAAAGTTTCTCCTGCAACCCGTTCCATTTGTTCTAGATGAACGAACGTCTCTCCACATGCTCAGTTCTGAGAGATAATTGTGTGTGAAAGCCGTCCTTAATCTAACTTGTTGGGAACACAAAGTTTCTCTACAGTTGCAAACTCCACACCATACATATATATCTGGAGGTACTAGCCCCAACTCGGTTTTACAGTGAAAACTGCAGGAATTTCAAACCGGCCCTAGGAAACAGACCGAGAAACCAGAGTAAATGTTTCTCCTGCAACCCGTTCCCTTTGTGCTAGATGAACGAACGTCACTCCACATGCTCAGTTCTGAGAGATAAGTGTGTGTGAAAGCCGTCCTTCATCTAGCTTGTTGGGAACACAAAGTTTCTCTTCAGTTGCAAACTCCACTCCATACATATATATGGGGAGGTACTAGCTCCAACTCGATTTTACAGTGAAAAGTGCAGGAACTTCAAACCGGCACTAGGAAACAGACCGAGAGACCAGAGTAAAAGTTTCTCCTGCAACTCGTTCCCTTTGTGCTAGATGAACGAACGTCTCTCCACATGCTCAGTTCTGAGAGATAAGTGTGTGTGAAGCCGTCCTTCATCTTGCTTGTTGGGAACACATAGTTTCTCTAGAGTTGCAAACTCCACTCCATACATATATACGGGGAGGTACTAGCTCCAACTCGGTTTTACAGTGAAAACTGCAGGAACTTCAAACCGGCACTAGGAAACAGACTGAGAAACCAGAGTAAAAGTTTCTCCTGCAACCCTTCCCCTTGTGCTAGATGAAAGAACGTCTCTCCACATGCTCAGTTCTGAGAGATAAGTGTGTGTGAATGCCGTCATTCACCTAGCTTGTTGGGAACACAAAGAGTCTCTTCAGTTGCAAACTCCACTCCATACATATATATGGGGAGGTCCTAGCTCCAAATCGGTTTTACAGTGAAATCTGCAGGAACTTAAACCGGCACTAGGAAACAGACCGAGAAACCAGAGTAAAGGTTTCTCCTGCAAACCGTTCCCTTTGTGCTAGATGAACGAACTTCTCTCCACATGCTCAGTTCTGAGAGATAAGTGTGTGTGAAAGCCGTCCTTCACCTAGCTTGTTGGGAACACAAAGTTTCTCTTAAGTTGCAAACTCCACTCCATACATATATATGGGGAGGTACTAGCTCCAACTCAGTTTTACAGTGAAAACTGCAGGAACTTCAAACCGGCACTTGGAAACAGACCGAGAAACCAGAGTAAAAGTTTATCCTGCAACCCGTTCCCTTTGTGCTAGATGAACGAACGTCTCTCCACATGCTCAGTTCTGAGAGGTAAGTGTGTGTGAAAGCCGTACTTCACCTAGCTTGTTGGGAACACAAAGTTTCTCTTCAGTTGCAAACTCCACTCCATACATATATATGGGTTTGGTACTAGCTCCAACTCGGTTTTACAGTGAAAACTGCAGGAACTTCAAACCGGCACTAGGAAACAGACCGAGAATCCAGAGTAAAAGTTTCTCCTGCAACCCGTTCCTTTTGTGCTAGATGAACGAACGACTCTCCACATGCTCAGTTCTGAGAAATAAGTGTGTGTGAAAGCCGTACTTCACCTAGCTTGTTGGGAACACAAAGCTTCTCTTCAGTTGCAAACTCCACTCCATACATATATATGGGGAGGTACTAGCTCCAACTCGGTTTTACAGTGAAAACTGCAGGAACATCCAACAGGCACTAGGAAACAGACCGAGAAACCAGAGTAAAATTTATTCCTGCAACCCGTTCCCTTTGTTCTAGATGAACGAACGTCTCTCCACATGCTCAGTTCTGAGAGATAATTGTGTGTGAAAGCCGTCCTTCATCTAGCTTGATGGGAACACAAAGTTTCTCTACAGTTGCAAACTCCAATGCATACATATATATGGGGATGTACTAGCTCCAACTCGGTTTTACTGTGAAAACTGCAGGAACTTCAAACCGGCACTAAGAAACAGACCGAGAAACCAGAATAAAAGTTTCTGCTGCAACCCGTTCCCTTTGTGCTAGATGAACGAACGTCTCTCCACATGCTCAGTTCTGAGAGATAAGTGTGTGTGAAAGCCGTAATTCACCAAGCTTGTTGGGAACACAAATTTTCTCTTCAGTTGCAAACTACACTCCATACATATATATGGGGTTGGTACAAGCTCCAACTCGGTTTTACATTGAAAAATGCTGGAACTTCAAACCGGCACTAGGAAACAGACCGAGAAACCAGAGTAATAGTTTCTCCTGCAACCCGTTCCCTTTGTGCTAGATGAACGAACGCCTCCCCACATACTCATTTCTGAGAGATAAGTGTGTGTGAAAGCCGTCCTTCACCTAGCTTGTTGGGAACACAAAGTTTCTCTTCAGTTGCAAAATCCACACTATATATATATAAGGGGAGGTACTAGCTCCAACTCGGTTTTACAGTGAAAACTGCAGGAACATCAAACAGGCACTAGGAAACATACTGAGAAACCAGAGTAAAAGTTTCTCCTGCAACCCGTTCCCTTTGTTCTAGATGAACGAACTTCTCTCCACATGCTCAGTTCTGAGAGTTAAGTGTGTGTGAAACCGTCCTTCATCTTGCTTGTTGGGAACACAAATTTTCTATACAGTTGCAATTTCCACTCCATACATATATATGGGGAGGTACTAGCTCCAACTCGGTTTTACATTGAAAACTGCAGGAACTTCAAACCGGCACTAGGAAACACACCGAGAAACCAGAGTAAATGTTTCCCCTGCAACCCGTTCCCTTTGTGATAAAAGAACGAACGTCTCTCCAAATGCACAGTTCTGAGAGGAAAGTGTGTGTTAAAGCCGTCCTTCACCTAGCTTGTTGGGAACACAAAGTTTCTCTTCAGTTGCAAACTCCAATCCATATATATATATGGGGAGGTACTAGCTCCAACTCGGTTTTACAGTGAAAACTGCAGGAACATCAAACCGGCCCTAGGAAACATACTGAGAAACCAGAGTAAAAGTTTCTCCTGCAACCCGTTCCCTTTGTTCTAGATGAACGAACTTCTCTCCACATGCTCAGTTCTGAGAGATAAGTGTGTGTGAAAGCCGTCCTTAAACTTGCTTGTTGGGAACACAAATTTTCTATACAGTTGCAAACTCCACTCCATACATATATATGGGGAGGTTATAGCTCCAACTCGGTTTTACAGAGAAAACTGCAGGAACTTCAAACCGGAACTAGGAAACAGACTGAGAAACCAGAGTAAAAGTTTCTCCTGCAACCCGTTCCCATTGTGATAGAAGAACGAACGTCTCTCCACATGTTCTGTTCTGAGAGATAAGTGTGTGTTAAAGCCGTCCTTCACCTAGCTTGTTGGGAACACAAAGTTTATCTTCAGTTGCAAACTCAACTCCATATATATATATGGGGAGGTACTAGCTCCAACTCGGTTTTACAGTGAAAACTGCAGGAACTTCAAACCGGCACTAGGAAACACACCGAGAAACCAGAGTAAAAGTTTCTCCTGCAATCCGTTCCCTTTGTGCTAGATGAACGAACGTCTCTCCACATGCTCAGTTCTGAGAGATAAGTGTGTGTGAAAGCCGTCCTTCACCTAGCTTGTTGGGAACACAAAGTTTCTCTTCAGTTGCAAACTCCACTCCATACATAAATATGGGGAGGTACAAGCTCCAACTCGGTTTTACAGTGAAAACTGCAGGAACTTCAAACCGGCACTAGGAAACAGACCGAGAAACCAGAGTAAAAGTTTCTCCTGCAAACCGTTCCCTTTGTTCTAGATGAACGAAAGCCTCTCCACATGCTCAGTTCTGAGAGATAAGTGTGTGTGAAAGCCGTTCTTCATCTAGCTTGATGGGAACACAAAGTTTCTCTACAGTTGCAAACTCCATTCCATAAATATATATGGGGAGGTACAAGCTCCAACTCGGTTTTACAGTGAAAAATGCAGGAACTTCAAACCTGCACTAGGAAACAGCCCGAGAAACCAGAGTAAAAGTTTCTCCTGCAACCAGTTCCGTTTGTGCTAGATGAACGAACGTCTCTCCACATGCTCAGTTCTGAGAGATAAGTGTGTGTGAAAGCCGTACTTCATCTAGCTTGTTGGGAACACAAAGTTTCTCTTCAGTTGCAAACTCCACTCCATACATATATAAGGGGAGGTCCTAGCTCCAACTCGGTTTTACAGTGAAATCTGCAGGAACTTATACCCGCACTAGGAAACAGACCGAGAAACCAGAATAAAAATTTCTCCTGCAACCCGTTCCCTTTGTGCTAGATGAACGAACTTCTCTACACATGCTCAGTTCTGAGAGATAAGTGTGTGTGAAAGCCGTCCTTCACCTAGCTTGTTGGGAACACAAAGTTTCTCTTCAGTTGCAAACTCCACTCCTTACATATATATGGGGTTGGTACTAGCTCCAACTCGGTTTTACAGTGAAAACTGCAGGAACCTCAAAACCGGCACTAGGAAACAGACAGAGAATCCAGAGAAAAAGTTTCTCCTGCAACCCGTTCCTTTGTGCTAGATGAACGAACGTCTCTCCACATGCTCAGTTCTGAGAGATAAGTGTGTGTGAAAGCCGTACTTCACCTAGCTTGTTGGGAACACAAAGCTTCTCTTCAGTTGCAAACTCCACTCCATACATATATATGGGGAGGTACTAGCTCCAACTCGGTTTTACAGTGAAAACTGCAGGAACATCAAACCGGCACTAGGAAACAGACCGAGAAACCAGAGTAAAAGTTATTCCTGCAACCCGTTCCCTTTGTTCTAGATGAACGAACGTCTCTCCACATGCTCAGTTCTGAGAGATATTTGTGTGTGAAAGCCGTCCTTCATCTAGCTTGATGGGAACACAAAGTTTCTCTACAGTTGCAAACTCCAATCCATACATATATATGGGGAGGTACTAGCTCCAAATCGGTTTTACAGTGAAAACTGCAGGAACTTCAAACCGGCACTAAGAAACAGACCGAGAAACCAGAATAAAAGTTTCTGCTGCAACCCGTTCCCTTTATGCTAGATGAACGAACGTCTCTCCACATGCTCAGTTCTGAGAGATATGTGTGTGTGAAAGCCGTACTTCACCTAGCTTGTTGGGAACACAAAGTTTCTCTTCAGTTGCAATCTCCACTCCATACATATATATGGGGTTGGTACTAGCTCCAACTCGGTTTTACAGTGAAAACTGCAGGAAATTCAAACCGGCACTAGGAAACAGACCGAGAAACCAGAGTAATAGTTTCTCCTGCAACCCGTTCCCTTTGTGCTAGATGAACGAACGCCTCCCCACATGCTCAGTTCTGAGAGATAAGTGTGTGTGAAAGCCGTCCTTCACCTAGCTTGTTGGGAACACAAAGTTTCTCTTCAGTTGCAAACTCCAATCCATACATATATATGGGTAGGTACTAGCTCCAACTCGGTTTTACAGTGAAACTGCAGGAACATCAAACTGGCCCTAGGAAACATACTGAGAAACCAGAGTAAAAGTTTCCCCTGCAACCCGTTCCCTTTGTTCTAGATGAACGAACTTCTCTCCACATGCTCAGTTCTGAGAGATAAGTGTGTGTGAAAGCCGTCCTTAATCTTGCTTGTTGGGAACACAAATTTTCTATACAGTTGCAAACTCCACTCCATACATATATATGGGGAGGTACTAGCTCCAACTCGGTTTTACAGTGAAAACTGCAGGAACTTCAAACCGCAACTAGGAAACAGACCGAGAAACCAGAGTAAAAATTTCTCCTGCAATCCGTTCCCATTGTGATAGAAGAACGAACGTCTCTCCACATGTTCTGTTCTGAGAGATAAGTGTGTGTTAAAGCCGTCCTTCACCTAGCTTGTTGGGAACACAAAGTTTCTCTTCAGTTGCAAACTCCAATCCATACATATATAAGGGGAGGTCCTAGCTCCAACTCGGTTTTACAGTGAAATCTGCAGGAACTTAAACCGGCACTAGGAAACAGACCGAGAAACCAGAGTAAAAATTTCCACTGCAACCCGTTCCCTTTGTGCTAGATGAACGAACTTCTCTCCACATGCTCAGTTCTGAGAGATAAGTGTGTGTGAAAACCGTACTTCACCTAGCTTGTTGGGAACACAAAGTATCTCTTCAGTTGCAAACTCCACTCCATACATATATATGGGGAGGTACTAGCTCCAACTCGGTTTTACAGTGAAAACTGCAGGAACTTCAAACCGGCACTAGGAAACAGACCGAGAAACCAGAGTAAAAGTTTCTCCTGCAACCCGTTCCCTTTGTGCTAGATGAACGAACGTCTCTCCACATGCTCAGTTCTGAGAGATAAGTGTGTGTGAAAGCCGTACTTCACCTAGCTTGTTGGGAACACAAAGTTTCTCTTCAGTTGCAAACTCCACTCCATACATATATATGGGGTTGGTACTAGCTCCAACTCGGTTTTGCAGTGAAAACTGCAGGAACTTTAAACCGGCACTAGGAAACAGACAGAGAATTCAGAGTAAAAGTTTCTCCTGCAACCCGTTCCTTTGTGCTAGATGAACGAACGTCTCTCCACATGCTCAGTTCTGAGAGATAAGTGTGTGTGAAAGCCGTACTTCACCTAGCTTGTTGGGAACACAAAGCTTCTCTTCAGTTGCAAACTCCACTCCATACATATATATGGGGAGGTACTAGCTCCAACTCGGTTTACAGTGAATACTGCAGGAACATCAAACCGGCACTAGGAAACAGACCGAGAAACCAGAGTAAAAGTTATCCCTGCAACCCGTTCCCTTTGTTCTAGATGAACGAACGTCTCTCCACATGCTCAGTTCTGAGAGATAATTGTGTGTGAAAGCCGTCCTTCAGCTAGCTTGATGGGAACACAAAGTTTCTCTACAGTTGCAAACTCCAATCCATACATATATATGGGGAGGTACTAGCTCCAACTCGGTTTTACAGTGAAAACTGCAGGAACTTCAAACCGGCACTAGGAAACAGACCGAGAAACCAGAATAAAAGTTTCTGCTGCAACCCGTTCCCTTTATGCTAGATGAACGAACGTCTCTCCACATGCTCAGTTCTGAGAGATAAGTGTGTGTGAAAGCCGTACTTCACCTAGCTTGTTGGGAACACAAAGTTTCTCTTCAGTTGCAAACTCCACTCCATACATATGTATGGGTTTGTTACTAGCTCCAACTCGGTTTTACAGTGAAAACTGCAGGAACTTCAAACCGGCACTAGGAAACAAACCGAGAAACCAGAGTAATAGTTTGTCCTGCAACCCGTTCCCTTTGTGCTAGATGAAAGAACGCCTCCCCACATGCTCAGTTCTGAGAGATAAGTGTGTGTGAAAGCCGTCCTTCACCTAGCTTGTTGGGAACACAAAGTTTCTCTTCAGTTGCAAACTCCAATCCATACATATATATGGGTAGGTACTAGCTCCAACTCGGTATTACAGTGAAACTGCAGGAACATCAAACCGGCCCTAGGAAACATACTGAGAAACCAGAGTAATAGTTTCTCCTGCAACCCGTTCCCTTTGTTCTAGATGAACGAACTTCTCTCCACATGCTCAGTTCTGAGAGATAAGTGTGTGTGAAAGCCGTCCTTAATCTTGCTTGTTGGGAACATAAATTTTCTATACAGTTGCAAACTCCACTCCATAAATATATATATGGGGTGGTACTAGCTCCAACTCGGTTTTACAGTGAAAACTGCAGGAACTTCAAACCGGAACTAGGAAACAGACTGAGAAACCAGAATAAAAGTTTCTCCTGCAAACCGTTCCAATTGTGATAGAAGAACGAACGTCTCTCCACATGTTCTGTTCTGAGAGATAAGTGTGTGTTAAAGCCGTCCTTCACCTAGCTTGTTGGGAACACAAAGTTTCTTTTCAGTTGCAAACTCCACTCCATATATATATATGGGGAGGTACTAGCTCCAACTCGGTTTTACAGTGAAAACTGCAGGAACTTCAAACCGGCACTAGGAAACAGACCGAGAAACCAGAGTAAAAGTTTCTCCTGCAATCCGTTCCCTTTGTGCTAGATGAACGAACGTCTCTCCACATGCTCAGTTCTGAGAGATAAGTGTGTGTGAAAGCCGTCCTTAATCTTGCTTGTTGGGAACACAAATTTTCTATACAGTTGCAAACTCCACTCCATACATATATATGGGGAGGTACTAGCTCCAACTCGGTTTTACAGTGAAAACTGCAGGAACTTCTAACCTGCACTAGGAAACAGAATGAGAAACCAGGGTAAAAGTTTCTCCTGCAACCCGTTCCGTTTGTGCTAGATGAACGAACGTCTCTCCACATGCTCAGTTCTGAGAGATAAGTGTGTGTGAAAGCCGTCCTTCACCTAGCTTGTTGGGAACACAAAGTATCTCTTCAGTTGCAAACTCCACTCCATACATATATATGGGGAGGTACTAGCTCCAACTCGGTTTTACAGTGAAAACTGCAGGAACTTCAAACCGGCACTAGGAAAAAGACCGAGAAACCAGAGTAAAAGTTTCTCCTGCAACCCGTTCCCTTTGTGCTAGATGAACGAACGTCTCTCCACATGCTCAGTTCTGAGAGATAAGTGTGTGTGAAAGCCGTACTTCACCTAGCTTGTTGGGAACACAAAGTTTCTCTTCAGTTGCAAACTCCACTCCATACATATATATGGGGTTGTTACTAGCTCCAACTCGGTTTTACAGTGAAAAATGCCGGAACTTCAAACCGGCACTAGGAAACAGACAGAGAATCCAGAGTAAAAGTTTCTCCTGCAACCCGTTCCTTTGTGCTAGATGAACGAACGTCTCTCCACATGCTCAGTTCTGAGAGATAAGTGTGTGTGAAAGCCGTACTTCACCTAGCTTGTTGGGAACACAAAGCTTCTCTTCAGTTGCAAACTCCAATCCATACATATATATGGGGAGGTACTAGCTCCAACTCGGTTTTACAGTGAAAACTGCAGGAACATCAAACCGGCACTAGGAAACATACTGACAAACCAGAGTAAAAGTTTCTCCTGCAACCCGTTCCCTTTGTTCTAGATGAACGAACGTCTCTCCACATGCTAAGTTCTGAGAGATAAGTGTGTGTGAAAGCCGTCCTTCACCTAGCTTGTTGGGACACAAAGTTTCTTTTAAGTTGCAAACTCCACTCCATATATATATATGGGGAGGTAAAAGCTCCAAATCGGTTTTACAGTGAAAACTGCAGGAACTTCAAACCGGCACTGGGAAACAGACCGAGATACCAGAGTAAAAGTTTCTCCTGCAACCCGTTCACTTTGTGCTAGATGAACGAACGTGTCTCCACATGCTCAGTTCTGAGAGATAAGTGTGTGTGAAAGCCGTCCTTCACATAGCTTGTTGGGAACACAAAGTTTCTCTTCAGTTGCAAACTCCACTCCATACATATATATGGGGAGGTACTAGCTCCAACTCGGTTTTACAGTGAAAACTGCAGGAACTTGAATCCGGCACTAGGAAACAGACCGAGAAACCAGAGTAAAAATTTCTCCTGCAACCCGTTCCCTTTGTGCTAGATGAACGAACGTCTCTCCACATGCTCAGTTCTGAGAGATAAGTGTGTGTGAAAGCCGTCCTTCACCTAGCTTGTTGGGACACAAAGTTTCTTTTAAGTTGCAAACTCCACTCCATATATATATATGGGGAGGTAAAAGCTCCAAATCGGTTTTACAGTGAAAACTGCAGGAACTTCAAACCGGCACTGGGAAACAGACCGAGATACCAGAGTAAAAGTTTCTCCTGCAACCCGTTCACTTTGTGCTAGATGAACGAACGTGTCTCCACATGCTCAGTTCTGAGAGATAAGTGTGTGTGAAAGCCGTCCTTCACCTAGCTTGTTGGGAACACAAAGTTTCTCTTCAGTTGCAAACTCCACTCCATACATATATATGGGGAGGTACTAGCTCCAACTCGGTTTTACAGTGAAAACTGCAGGAACATCAAACCGGCACTAGGAAACAGACTGAGAAACCAGAGTAAAAGTTTCTCCTGCAACACGTTCCCTTTGTGCTACATGAACGAACGTCTCTCCACATGCTCAGTTCTGAGAGATAAGTGTGTGTGAAAGCCGTCCTTCACCTAGTTTGTTGGGAACACAAAGTTTCTCTTCAGTTGCAAACTCCACTCCATACATATATATGGGGAGGTTCAAGCTCCAACTCCGTTTTACATGAAAAATGCAGGAACATCAAACCGGCACTAGGAAACAGACTGAGAAACCAGAGTAAATGTTTCTCCTGCAACCCGTTCCCTTTGTGCTAGATGAACGAACGTCTCTCCACATGCTCAGTTCTGAGAGATAAGTGTGTGTGAAAGCCGTCCTTCACCTAGCTTGTTGGGAACACAAAGATTCTCTTCAGTTGCCAACTCCACTCCATACATATATATGGGGAGGTACTAGCTCCAACTCGTTTTTATAGTGAAAACTGGAGAAACATCAATCTGGCACTAGGAAACAGACCGAGAAACCAGAGTAAAAATTTCTCCTGCAACCCGTTCCCTTTGTGCTAGATGAACGAACGTCTCTCCACATGCTCAGTTCTGAGAGATAAGTGTGTGTGAAAGCAGTCCTTCACCTAGCTTGTTGGGAACACAAAGTTTCTCTTCAGTTGCAAACACCACTCAATACATATATATGGGGAGGTATTAGCTCCAACTCGGTTTTACAGTGAAAACTGCCGGAACTTCAAACCTGCACTAGGAAACAGACCGATAAACCAGAGTAAATGTTTCTCCTGCAACCCGTTCCCTTTGTGCTAGATGAACGAACATCTCTCCACATGCTCAGTTCTGAGAGATAAGTGTGTGTGAAAGCCGTCCTTCATCTTGCTTGTTGGGAACACAAATTTTCTATACAGTTGCAATCTCCACTCATAACATATATATGGGGAGGTACTAGCTCCAACTCGGTTTTACAGTGAAAACTGCAGGAACTTCAAACCGGCACTAGGAAACAGACCGAGAAACCAGAGTAAATGTTTCTCCTGCAACCCTTTCCCTTTGTGATAGAAGAACGAACGTCTCTCCACATGCTCAGTTCTGAGAGTTAAGTGTGTGTTAAAGCCGTCCTTCACCTAGCTTGTTGGGAACACAAAGTTTCTCTTCAGTTGCAAATTCCACTCCATACATATATATGGGGAGGTACTAGCTCCAACTCGGTTTTACAGTGAAAACTGCAGGTACTTCAAACCGGCACTAGGAAACAGACCGAGTAACCAGAGTAAAAGTTTCTCCTGCAACCCGTTCCTTTTGTGCTAGATGAACGAACGTCTCTCCACATGCTCAGTTCTGAGAGATAAGTGTGTGTGAAAGCCGTACTTCATCTATCTTGTTGGGAACACAAAGTTTCTCTTCAGTTGCAAACTCCACTCCATACATATATATGGGGAGGTACTATCTCCAACTCGGTTTTACAGTGAAATCTGCAGGAACTTAAACCGGCACTAGGAAACAGACCGAGAAACCAGAGTAAAGGTTTCTCCTGTAAACCGTTCCCTTTGTGCTAGATGAAAGAACGTCTCTCCACATGCTCAGTTCTGAGAGATAAGTGTGTGTGAAAGCCGTCCTTCACCTTGCTTGTTGGAAACACAAAGTTTCTCTTCAGTTGCAAACTCCACTCCATACATATATATGGGGATGTACTAGCTCCAACTCGGTTTTACAGTGAAAACTGCAGGAACTTCAAACCGGCACTAGGAAACAGACCGAGAAACCAGAGTAAAAGTTTCTCCTGCAAACCGTTCCCTTTGTGCTAGATGAACGAACGTCTCTCCACATGCTCAGTTCTGAGAGATAAGTGTGTGTGAAAGCCGTACTTCACCTAGCTTGTTGGGAACACAAAGTTTCTCTTCAGTTGCAAACTCCACTCCATATATATATATGGGGTTGGTACTAGCTCCAACTCGGTTTTACAGTGAAAACTGCAGGAACTTCAAACCGGCACTAGGAAACAGACCGAAAATCCAGAGTAAAAGTTTCTCCTGCAACCCGTTCCCTTTGTGCTAGATGAACGAACGTCTCCCCACTTGCTAAGTTCTGAGAGATAAGTGTGTGTGAAAGCCGTACTTCATCTAGCTTGTTGGGAACACAAAGGTTCTCTGCACTTGCAAACTCCACTCCATACATATATATGGGGATTTACTGGCTCCAAATCGGATTTACAGTGAAAACTGCAGGAAATTGAATCCGGCACTAGGAAACAGACCGAGAAACCAGAGTAAAAATTTCTCTTGCAACCCGTTCCCTTTGTGCTAGATGAACGAACGTGTCTCCACATGCTCACTTCTGAGAGATAAGTGTGTGTGAAAGCCGTACTTCACCTAGCTTTTTGGGAACACAAAGTTTCTCTTCAGTTGCAAACTCCACTCCATATATATATATGGGGAGGTAAAAGCTCCAAATCGGTTTTACAGTGAAAACTGCAGGAACTTCAAACCGGCACTGGGAAACAGACCGAGATACCAGAGTAAAAGTTTCTTCTGCAAACCGTTCCCTTTGTGCTAGATGAACGAACGTGTCTCCACATGCTCAGTTCTGAGAGATAAGTGTGTGTGTAAGCCGTACTTCACCTAGCTTGTTGGGAACACAAAGTTTCTCTTCAGTTGCAAACTCCTCTCCATACATATATATGGGGTTGGTACTAGCTCCAACTCGGTTTTACAGTGAAAACTGCAGGAACTTCAAACCGGCACTAGGAAACAGACTGAGAAACCAGAGTAAAAGTTTCTCCTGCAACCCGTTCCCTTTGTGCTACATGAACGAACGTCTCTCCACATGCTCAGTTCTGAGAGATAAGTGTGTGTGAAAGCCGTCCTTCACCTAGCTTGTTGGGAACACAAAGTTTCTCTTCAGTTGCAAACTCCACTCCATACATATATATGGGGAGGTTCAAGCTCCAACTCCGTTTTACATGAAAAATGCAGGAACATCAAACCGGCACTAGGAAACAGACTGAGAAACCAGAGTAAATGTTTCTCCTGCAACCCGTTCCCTTTGTGCTAGATGAACGAACGTCTCTCCACATGCTCAGTTCTGAGAGATAAGTGTGTGTGAAAGCCGTACTTAATCTAGCTTGTTGGGAACACAAAGATTCTCTTCAGTTGCCAACTCCACTCCATACATATATATGGGGAGGTACTAGCTCCAACTCGTTTTTATAGTGAAAACTGCAGGAACATCAATCTGGCACTAGGAAACAGACCGAGAAACCAGAGTAAAAATTTCTCCTGCAACCCGTTCCCTTTGTGCTAGATGAACGAACGTCTCTCCACATGCTCAGTTCTGAGAGATAAGTGTGTGTGAAAGCAGTCCTTCACCTAGCTTGTTGGGAACACAAAGTTTCTCTTCAGTTGCAAACACCACTCCATACATATATATGGGGAGGTATTAGCTCCAACTCGGTTTTACAGTGAAAACTGCCGGAACTTCAAACCGGCACTAGGAAACAGACCGAGAAACCAGAGTAAAAGTTTCTCCTGCAATCCGTTCCCTTTGTGCTAGATGAACGAACGTCTCTCCACATGCTCAGTTCTGAGAGATAAGTGTGTGTGAAAGCCGTCCTTAATCTTGCTTGTTGGGAACACAAATTTTCTATACAGTTGCAAACTCCACTCCATACATATATATGGGGAGGTACTAGCTCCAACTCGGTTTTACAGTGAAAACTGCAGGAACTTCAAACATGCACTAGGAAACAGACTGAGAACCTAGAGTAAAAGTTTCTCCTGCAACCCGTTCCGATTGTGCTAGATGAACGAACGTCTCTCCACATGCTCAGTTCTGAGAGATAAGTGTGTGTGAAAGCCGTACTTCATCTAGCTTGTTGGGAACACAAAGTTTCTCTTCAGTTGCAAACTCCACTCCATACATATATAAGGGGAGGTCCTAGCTCCAACTCGGTTTTACAGTGAAATCTGCAGGAACTTAAACTGGCACTAGGAAACAGACCGAGAAACCAGAGTAAAAATTTCTCCTGCAATCCGTTCCCTTTGTGCTAGATGAACGAACTTCTCTCCACATGCTCAGTTCTGAGAGATAAGTGTGTGTGAAAGCCGTCCTTCACCTAGCTTGTTGGGAACACAAAGTATCTCTTCAGTTGCAAACTCCACTCCATACATATATATGGGGAGGTACTAGCTCCAACTCGGTTTTACAGTGAAAACTGCAGGAACTTCAAACCGGCACTAGGAAACAGACCGAGAAACCAGAGTAAAAGTTTCTCCTGCAACCGGTTCCCTTTGTGCTAGATGAACGAACGTCTCTCCACATGCTCAGTTCTGAGAGGTAAGTGTGTGTGAAAGCCGTCCTTCACCTAGCTTGTTGGGAACACAAAGTTTCTCTTCAGTTGCAAACTCCACTCCATACATATATATGGGGTTGGTACTAGCTCCAACTCGGTTTTACAGTGAAAAATGCAGGAACTTCAAACCGGCACTAGGAAACAGACAGAGAATCCAGAGTAAAAGTTCCTCCTGCAACCCGTTCCTTTGTGCTAGATGAACGAACGTCTCTCCACATGCTCAGTTCTGAGAGATAAGTGTGTGTGAAAGCCGTACTTCACCTAGCTTGTTGGGAACACAAAGCTTCTCTTCAGTTGCAAACTCCACTCCATACATATATATGGGGAGGTACTAGCTCCAACTCGGTTTTACAGTGAAAACTGCAGGAACATCAAACCGGCACTAGGAAACATTGTGAGAAACCAGAGTAAAAGTTTCTCCTGCAACCCGTTCCCTTTGTTCTAGATGAACGAACGTCTCTCCACATGCTCAGTTCTGAGAGAAAAGTGTGTGTGAAAGCCGTCCTTCATCTAGCTTGTTGGGAACACAAATTTTCTATACAGTTACAAACTCCACTCCATACATATATATGGGGTGGTACAAGCTCCAACTCTGTTTTACAGTGAAAACTGCAGGAACTTCAAACCGGCACTAGGAAACAGACTGAGAAACCAGAGTAAAAGTTTATCCTACAACCCGTTCCCTTTGTGCTAGATGAGCGAACGTCTCCCCACATGCTCAGTTCTGAGAGATAAGTGTGTGTGAAAGCCGTACTTCATCTAGCTTGTTGGGAACACAAAGGTTCTCTTCAGTTGCAAACTCCACTCCATATATATATATGGGGATTTTCTGGCTCCAACTCGGTTTTACAGTGAAAACTGCAGGAACTTGAATCCGGCACTAGGAAACAGACCGAGAAACCAGAGTAAAAATTTCTCCTGCAACCCGTTCCCTTTGTGCTAGATGAACGAACGTCTCTCCACATGCTCAGTTCTGAGAGATAAGTGTGTGTGAAAGCCGTCCTTCACCTAGCTTGTTGGGAACACAAAGTTTCTCTTCAGTTGCAAACTCCACTCCATATATATATATGGGGAGGTAAAAGCTCCAAATCGGTTTTACAGTGAAAACTGCAGGAACTTCAAACCGGCACTGGGAAACAGACCGAGATACCAGAGTAAAAGTTTCTCCTGCAACCCGTTCCCTTTGTGCTTGATGAACGAACGTGTCTCCACATGCTCAGTTCTGAGAGATAAGTGTGTGTGAAAGCCGTCCTTCACCTAGCTTGTTGGGAACACAAAGTTTCTCTTCAGTTGCAAACTCCACTCCATACATATATAAGGGGAGGTTCAAGCTCCAACTCCGTTTTACATGAAAAATGCAGGAACATCAAACCGGCACTAGGAAACAGACTGAGAAACCAGAGTAAATGTTTCTCCTGCAACCCGTTCCCTTTGTGCTAGATGAACGAACGTCTCTCCACATGCTCAGTTCTGAGAGATAAGTGTGTGTGAAAGCCGTACTTAATCTAGCTTGTTGGGAACACAAAGATTCTCTTCAGTTGCCAACTCCACTCCATACATATATATGGGGAGGTACTAGCTCCAACTCGTTTTTATAGTGAAAACTGCAGGAACATCAATCTGGCACTAGGAAACAGACCGAGAAACCAGAGTAAAAATTTCTCCTGCAACCCGTTCCCTTTGTGCTAGATGAACGAACGTCTCTCCACATGCTCAGTTCTGAGAGATAAGTGTGTGTGAAAGCAGTCCTTCACCTAGCTTGTTGGGAACACAAAGTTTCTCTTCAGTTGCAAACACCACTCCATACATATATATGGGGAGGTATTAGCTCCAACTCGGTTTTACAGTGAAAACTGCCGGAACTTCAAACCTGCACTAGGAAACAGACCGATAAACCAGAGTAAATGTTTCTCCTGCAACCCGTTCCCTTTGTGCTAGATGAACGAACATCTCTCCACATGCTCAGTTCTGAGAGATAAGTGTGTGTGAAAACCGTCCTTCATCTTGCTTGTTGGGAACACAAATTTTCTATACAGTTGCAATCTCCACTCCATACATATATATGGGGAGGTACTAGCTCCAACTCGGTTTTACAGTGAAAACTGCAGGAACTTCAAACCGGCACTAGGAAACAGACCGAGAAACCAGAGTAAATGTTTCTCCTGCAACCCGTTCCCTTTGTGATAGAAGAACGAACGTCTCTCCACATGCTCAGTTCTGAGAGTTAAGTGTGTGTTAAAGCCGTCCTTCACCTAGCCTGTTGGGAACACAAAGTTTCTCTTCAGTTGCAAACTCCACTCCATATATATATATGGGGAGGTACTAGCTCCAACTCGGTTTTACAGTGAAAACTGCAGGTACTTCAAACCGGCACTAGGAAACAGACCGAGAAACCAGAGTAAAAGTTTCTCCTGCAACCCGTTCCCTTTGTGCTAGATGAACGAACGTCTCTCCACATGCTCAGTTCTGAGAGATAAGTGTGTGTGAAAGCCGTACTTCATCTATCTTGTTGGGAACACAAAGTTTCTTTTCAGTTGCAAACTCCACTCCATACATATATATAGGGAGGTACTATCTCCAACTCGGTTTTACAGTGAAATCTGCAGGAACTTAAACCGGCACTAGGAAACAGACCGAGAAACCAGAGTAAAGGTTTCTCCTGTAAACCGTTCCTTTTGTGCTAGATGAACGAACGTCTCTCCACATGCTCAGTTCTGAGAGATAAGTGTGTGTGAAAGCCGTCCTTCACCTAGCTTGTTGGAAACACAAAGTTTCTCTTCAGTTGCAAACTCCACTCCATACATATATATGGGGATGTACTAGCTCCAACTCGGTTTTACAGTGAAAACTGCAGGAACTTCAAACCGGCACTAGGAAACAGACCGAGAAACCAGAGTAAAAGTTTCTCCTGCAAACCGTTCCCTTTGTGCTAGATGAACGAACGTCTCTCCACATGCTCAGTTCTGAGAGATAAGTGTGTGTGAAAGCCGTACTTCACCTAGCTTGTTGGGAACACAAAGTTTCTCTTCAGTTGCAAACTCCACTCCATATAGATATATGGGGTTGGTACTAGCTCCAACTCGGTTTTACAGTGAAAACTGCAGGAACTTCAAACCGGCACTAGGAAACAGACCGAAAATCCAGAGTAAAAGTTTCTCCTGCAACCCGTTCCCTTTGTGCTAGATGAACGAACGTCTCCCCACATGCTAAGTTCTGAGAGATAAGTGTGTGTGAAAGCCGTACTTCATCTAGCTTGTTGGGAACACAAAGGTTCTCTGCACTTGCAAACTCCACTCCATACATATATATGGGGATTTACTGGCTCCAAATCGGTTTTACAGTGAAAACTGCAGGAACTTGAATCCGGCACTAGGAAACAGACCGAGAAACCACAGTAAAAATTTCCCTTGCAACCCGTTCCCTTTGTGCTAGATGAACGAACGTCTCTCCACATGCTCAGTTCTGAGAGATAAGTGTGTGTGAAAGCCGTACTTCACCTAGCTTTTTGGGAACACAAAGTTTCTCTTCAGTTGCAAACTCCACTCCATATATATATATGGGGAGGTAAAAGCTCCAAATCGGTTTTACAGTGAAAACTGCAGGAACTTCAAACCGGCACTGGGAAACAGACCGAGATACCAGAGTAAAAGTTTCTCCTGCAACCCATTCCCTTTGTGCTAGATGAACGAACGTGTCTCCACATGCTCAGTTCTGAGAGATAAGTGTGTGTGTAAGCCGTACTTCACCTAGCTTGTTGGGAACACAAAGTTTCTCTTCAGTTGCAAACTCCACTCCATACATATATATGGGGTTGGTACTAGCTCCTACTCGGTTTTACAGTGAAAACTGCTTGAACTTCAAACCGGCACTAGGAAACAGACTGAGAAACCAGAGTAAAAGTTTCTCCTGCAACCCGTTCCCTTTGTGCTAGATGAACGAACGTCTCTCCACATGCTCAGTTCTGAGAGATAAGTGTGTGTGAAAGCCGTCCTTCACCTAGCTTGTTGGGAACACAAAGTTTCTCTTCAGTTGCAAACTCCACTGCATACATATATATGGGGAGGTTCAAGCTCCAACTCCGTTTTAGATGAAAAATGCAGGAACATCAAACCGGCACTAGGAAACAGACTGAGAAACCAGAGTAAATGTTTCTCCTGCAACCCGTTCCCTTTGTGCTAGATGAACGAACGTCTCTCCACATGCTCAGTTCTGAGAGATAAGTGTGTGTGAAAGCCGTACTTAATCTAGCTTGTTGGGAACACAAAGATTCTCTTCAGTTGCCAACTCCACTCCATACATATATATGGGGAGGTACTAGCTCCAACTCGTTTTTATAGTGAAAACTGCAGGAACATCAATCTGGCACTAGGAAACAGACCGAGAAACCAGAGTAAAAATTTCTCCTGCAACCCGTTCCCCTTGTGCTAGATGAACGAACGTCTCTCCACATGCTCAGTTCTGAGAGATAAGTGTGTGTGAAAGCAGTCCTTCACCTAGCTTGTTGGGAACACAAAGTTTCTCTTCAGTTGCAAACACCACTCCATACATATATATGGGGAGGTATTAGCTCCAACTCGGTTTTACAGTGAAAACTGCCGGAACTTCAAACCTGCACTAGGAAACAGACCGATAAACCAGGGTAAATGTTTCTCCTGCAACCCGTTCCCTTTGTGCTAGATGAACGAACATCTCTCCACATGCTCAGTTCTGAGAGCTAAGTGTGTGTGAAAGCCGTCCTTCATCTTGCTTGTTGGGAACAAAAATTTTCTATAGAGTTGCAATCTCCACTCCATACATATATATGGGGAGGTACTAGCTCCAACTCGGTTTTACAGTGAAAACTGCAGGAACTTCAAACCGGCACTAGGAAACAGACCGAGAAACCAGAGTAAATGTTTCTCCTGCAACCCGTTCCCTTTGTGATAGAAGAAAGAACGTCTCTCCACATGCTCAGTTCTGAGAGTTAAGTGTGTGTTAAAGCCGTCCTTCACCTAGCTTGTTGGGAACACAAAGTTTCTCTTCAGTTGCAAACTCCACTCCATATATATATATGGGGAGGTACTAGCTCCAAGTCGGTTTTACAGTGAAAACTGCAGGTACTTCAAACCGGCACTAGGGAACAGACCGAGAAACCAGAGTAAAAGTTTCCCTGCAAACCGTTCCCTTTGTGCTAGATGAACGAACGTCTCTCCACATGCTCAGTTCTGAGAGATAAGTGTGTGTGAAAGCCGTACTTCATCTATCTTGTTGGGAACACAAAGTTTCTCTTCAGTAGCAAACTCCACTCCGTACATATATATGGGGAGGTACTATCTCCAACTCGGTTTTACAGTGAAATCTGCAGGAACTTAAACCGGCACTAGGAAACAGACCGAGAATCCAGAGTAAAGGTTTCTCCTGTAAACCGTTCCCTTTGTGCTAGATGAACGAACGTCTCTCCACATGCTCAGTTCTGAGAGATAAGTGTGTGTGAAAGCCGTCCTTCACTTAGCTTGTTGGAAACACAAAGTTTCTCTTCAGTTGCAAACTCCACTCCATACATATATATGGGGATGTACTAGCTCCAACTCGGTTTTACAGTGAAAACTGCAGGAACTTCAAACCGGCACTAGGAAACAGACCGAGAAACCAGAGTAAAAGTTTCTCCTGCAAACCGTTCCCTTTGTGCTAGATGAACGAACGTCTCTCCACATGCTCAGTTCTGAGAGATAAGTGTGTGTGAAAGCCGTACTTCACCTAGCTTGTTGGGAACACAAAGTTTCTCTTCAGTTGCAAACTCCACTCCATATATATATATGGGGTTGGTACTAGCTCCAACTCGGTTTTACAGTGAAAACTGCAGGAACTTCAAACCGGCACTAGGAAACAGACCGAAAATCCAGAGTAAAAGTTTCTCCTGCAACCCGTTCCCTTTGTGCTAGATGAACGAACGTGTCTCCACATGCTCAGTTCTGAGAGATAAGTGTGTGTGTAAGCCGTACTTCACCTAGCTTGTTGGGAACACAAAGTTTCTCTTCAGTTGCAAACTCCACTCCATATATATATATGGGGAGGTACTAGCTCCAACTCGGTTTTACAGTGAAAACTGCAGGTACTTCAAACCGGCACTAGGAAACAGACCGAGAAACCAGAGTAAAAGTTTCTCCTGCAACCCGTTCCCTTTGTGCTAGATGAACGAACGTCTCTCCACATGCTCAGTTCTGAGAGATAAGTGTGTGTGAAAGCCGTACTTCATCTATCTTGTTGGGAACACAAAGTTTCTTTTCAGTTGCAAACTCCACTCCATACATATATATAGGGAGGTACTATCTCCAACTCGGTTTTACAGTGAAATCTGCAGGAACTTAAACCGGCACTAGGAAACAGACCGAGAAACCAGAGTAAAGGTTTCTCCTGTAAACCGTTCCTTTTGTGCTAGATGAACGAACGTCTCTCCACATGCTCAGTTCTGAGAGATAAGTGTGTGTGAAAGCCGTCCTTCACCTATCTTGTTGGAAACACAAAGTTTCTCTTCAGTTGCAAACTCCACTCCATACATATATATGGGGATGTACTAGCTCCAACTCGGTTTTACAGTGAAAACTGCAGGAACTTCAAACCGGCACTAGGAAACAGACCGAGAAACCAGAGTAAAAGTTTCTCCTGCAAACCGTTCCCTTTGTGCTAGATGAACGAACGTTTCTCCACATGCTCAGTTCTGAGAGATAAGTGTGTGTGAAAGCCGTACTTCACCTAGCTTGTTGGGAACACAAAGTTTCTCTTCAGTTGCAAACTCCACTCCATATAGATATATGGGGTTGGTACTAGCTCCAACTCGGTTTTACAGTGAAAACTGCAGGAACTTCAAACCGGCACTAGGAAACAGACCGAAAATCCAGAGTAAAAGTTTCTCCTGCAACCCGTTCCCTTTGTGCTAGATGAACGAACGTCTCCCCACATGCTAAGTTCTGAGAGATAAGTGTGTGTGAAAGCCGTACTTCATCTAGCTTGTTGGGAACACAAAGGTTCTCTGCACTTGCAAACTCCACTCCATACATATATATGGGGATTTACTGGCTCCAAATCGGTTTTACAGTGAAAACTGCAGGAACTTGAATCCGGCACTAGGAAACAGACCGAGAAACCACAGTAAAAATTTCCCTTGCAACCCGTTCCCTTTGTGCTAGATGAACGAACGTCTCTCCACATGCTCAGTTCTGAGAGATAAGTGTGTGTGAAAGCCGTCCTTCACCTAGCTTTTTGGGAACACAAAGTTTCTCTTCAGTTGCAAACTCCACTCCATATATATATATGGGGAGGTAAAAGCTCCAAATCGGTTTTACAGTGAAAACTGCAGGAACTTCAAACCGGCACTGGGAAACAGACCGAGATACCAGAGTAAAAGTTTCTCCTGCAACCCGTTCCCTTTGTGCTAGATGAACGAACGTGTCTCCACATGCTCAGTTCTGAGAGATAAGTGTGTGTGTAAGCCGTACTTCACCTAGCTTGTTGGGAACACAAAGTTTCTCTTCAGTTGCAAACTCCACTCCATACATATATATGGGGTTGGTACTAGCTCCTACTCGGTTTTACAGTGAAAACTGCTTGAACTTCAAACCGGCACTAGGAAACAGACTGAGAAACCAGAGTAAAAGTTTCTCCTGCAACCCGTTCCCTTTGTGCTAGATGAACGAACGTCTCTCCACATGCTCAGTTCTGAGAGATAAGTGTGTGTGAAAGCCGTCCTTCACCTAGCTTGTTGGGAACACAAAGTTTCTCTTCAGTTGCAAACTCCACTCCATACATATATATGGGGAGGTTCAAGCTCCAACTCCGTTTTACATGAAAAATGCAGGAACATCAAACCGGCACTAGGAAACAGACTGAGAAACCAGAGTAAATGTTTCTCCTGCAACCCGTTCCCTTTGTGCTAGATGAACGAACGTCTCTCCACATGCTCAGTTCTGAGAGATAAGTGTGTGTGAAAGCCGTACTTAATCTAGCTTGTTGGGAACACAAAGATTCTCTTCAGTTGCCAACTCCACTCCATACATATATATGGGGAGGTACTAGCTCCAACTCGTTTTTATAGTGAAAACTGCAGGAACATCAATTTGGCACTAGGAAACAGACCGAGAAACCAGAGTAAAAATTTCTCCTGCAACCCGTTCCCCTTGTGCTAGATGAACGAACGTCTCTCCACATGCTCAGTTCTGAGAGATAAGTGTGTGTGAAAGCAGTCCTTCACCTAGCTTGTTGGGAACACAAAGTTTCTCTTCAGTTGCAAACACCACTCCATACATATATATGGGGAGGTATTAGCTCCAACTCGGTTTTACAGTGAAAACTGCCGGAACTTCAAACCTGCACTAGGAAACAGACCGATAAACCAGGGTAAATGTTTCTCCTGCAACCCTTTCCCTTTGTGCTAGATGAACGAACATCTCTCCACATGCTCAGTTCTGAGAGCTAAGTGTGTGTGAAAGCCGTCCTTCATCTTGCTTGTTGGGAACAAAAATTTTCTATAGAGTTGCAATCTCCACTCCATACATATATATGGGGAGGTACTAGCTCCAACTCGGTTTTACAGTGAAAACTGCAGGAACTTCAAACCGGCACTAGGAAACAGACCGAGAAACCAGAGTAAATGTTTCTCCTGCAACCCGTTCCCTTTGTGATAGAAGAAAGAACGTCTCTCCACATGCTCAGTTCTGAGAGTTAAGTGTGTGTTAAAGCCGTCCTTCACCTAGCTTGTTGGGAACACAAAGTTTCTCTTCAGTTGCAAACTCCACTCCATATATATATATGGGGAGGTACTAGCTCCAAGTCGGTTTTACAGTGAAAACTGCAGGTACTTCAAACCGGCACTAGGGAACAGACCGAGAAACCAGAGTAAAAGTTTCCCTGCAAACCGTTCCCTTTGTGCTAGATGAACGAACGTCTCTCCACATGCTCAGTTCTGAGAGATAAGTGTGTGTGAAAGCCGTACTTCATCTATCTTGTTGGGAACACAAAGTTTCTCTTCAGTAGCAAACTCCACTCCGTACATATATATGGGGAGGTACTATCTCCAACTCGGTTTTACAGTGAAATCTGCAGGAACTTAAACCGGCACTAGGAAACAGACCGAGAATCCAGAGTAAAGGTTTCTCCTGTAAACCGTTCCCTTTGTGCTAGATGAACGAACGTCTCTCCACATGCTCAGTTCTGAGAGATAAGTGTGTGTGAAAGCCGTCCTTCACTTAGCTTGTTGGAAACACAAAGTTTCTCTTCAGTTGCAAACTCCACTCCATACATATATATGGGGATGTACTAGCTCCAACTCGGTTTTACAGTGAAAACTGCAGGAACTTCAAACCGGCACTAGGAAACAGACCGAGAAACCAGAGTAAAAGTTTCTCCTGCAAACCGTTCCCTTTGTGCTAGATGAACGAACGTCTCTCCACATGCTCAGTTCTGAGAGATAAGTGTGTGTGAAAGCCGTACTTCACCTAGCTTGTTGGGAACACAAAGTTTCTCTTCAGTTGCAAACTCCACTCCATATATATATATGGGGTTGGTACTAGCTCCAACTCGGTTTTACAGTGAAAACTGCAGGAACTTCAAACCGGCACTAGGAAACAGACCGAAAATCCAGAGTAAAAGTTTCTCCTGCAACCCGTTCCCTTTGTGCTAGATGAACGAACGTGTCTCCACATGCTCAGTTCTGAGAGAAAAGTGTGTGTGTAAGCCGTACTTCACCTAGCTTGTTGGGAACACAAAGTTTCTCTTCAGTTGCAAACTCCACTCCTTACATATATATGGGGTTGGTACTAGCTCCAACTCGGTTTTACAGTGAAAACTGCAGGAACTTCAAACCGGCACTAGGAAACAGACTGAGAAACCAGAGTAAAAGTTTCTCCTGCAACCCGTTCCCTTTGTGCTAGATAAACGAACGTCTCTCCACATGCTCAGTTCTGAGAGATAAGTGTGTGTGAAAGCCGTCCTTCACCTAGCTTGTTGGGAACACAAAGTTTCTCTTCAGTTGCAAACTCCACTCCATACATATATATGGGGAGGTTCAAGCTCCAACTCCGTTTTACATGAAAAATGCAGGAACATCAAACCGGCACTAGGAAACAGACTGAGAAACCAGAGTATATGTTTCTCCTGCAACCCGTTCCCTTTGTGCTAGATGAACGAACGTCTCTCCACATGCTCAGTTCTGAGAGATAAGTGTGTGTGAAAGCCGTACTTAATCTAGCTTGTTGGGAACACAAAGATTCTCTTCAGTTGCCAACTCCACTCCATACATATATATGGGGAGGTACTAGCTCCAACTCGTTTTTATAGTGAAAACTGCAGGAACATCAATCTGGCACTAGGAAACAGACCGAGAAACCAGAGAAAAAATTTCTCCTGCAACCCGTTCCCCTTGTGCTAGATGAACGAACGTCTCTCCACATGCTCAGTTCTGAGAGATAAGTGTGTGTGAAAGCAGTCCTTCACCTAGCTTGTTGGGAACACAAAGTTTCTCTTCAGTTGCAAACACCACTCCATACATATATATGGGGAGGTATTAGCTCCAACTCGGTTTTACAGTGAAAACTGCCGGAACTTCAAACCTGCACTAGGAAACAGACCGATAAACCAGAGTAAATGTTTCTCCTGCAACCCGTTCCCTTTGTGCTAGATGAACGAACATCTCTCCACATGCTCAGTTCTGAGAGATAAGTGTGTGTGAAAGCCGTCCTTCATCTTGCTTGTTGGGAACACAAATTTTCTATAGAGTTGCAATCTCCACTCCATACATATATATGGGGAGGTACTAGCTCCAACTCGGTTTTACAGTGAAAACTGCAGGAACTTCAAACCGGCACTAGGAAACAGACCGAGAAACCAGAGTAAATGTTTCTCCTGCAACCCGTTCCCTTTGTGATAGAAGAAAGAACGTCTCTCCACATGCTCAGTTCTGAGAGTTAAGTGTGTGTTAAAGCCGTCCTTCACCTAGCTTGTTGGGAACACAAAGTTTCTCTTCAGTTGCAAACTCCACTCCATATATATATATGGGGAGGTACTAGCTCCAAGTCGGTTTTACAGTGAAAACTGCAGGTACTTCAAACCGGCACTAGGGAACAGACCGAGAAACCAGAGTAAAAGTTTCCCTGCAAACCATTCCCTTTGTGCTAGATGAACGAACGTCTCTCCACATGCTCAGTTCTGAGAGATAAGTGTGTGTGAAAGCCGTACTTCATCTATCTTGTTGGGAACACAAAGTTTCTCTTCAGTTGCAAACTCCACTCCATACATATATATGGGGAGGTACTATCTCCAACTCGGTTTTACAGTGAAATCTGCAGGAACTTAAACCGGCACTAGGAAACAGACCGAGAATCCAGAGTAAAGGTTTCTCCTGTAAACCGTTCCCTTTGTGCTAGATGAACAAACGTCTCTCCACATGCTCAGTTCTGAGAGATAAGTGTGTGTGAAAGCCGTCCTTCACTTAGCTTGTTGGAAACACAAAGTTTCTCTTCAGTTGCAAACTCCACTCCATACATATATATGGGGATGTACTAGCTCCAACTCGGTTTTACAGTGAAAACTGCAGGAACTTCAAACCGGCACTAGGAAACAGACCGAGAAACCAGAGTAAAAGTTTCTCCTGCAAACCGTTCCCTTTGTGCTAGATGAACGAACGTCTCTCCACATGCTCAGTTCTGAGAGATAAGTGTGTGTGAAAGCCGTACTTCACCTAGCTTGTTGGGAACACAAAGTTTCTCTTCAGTTGCAAACTCCACTCCATATATATATATGGGGTTGGTACTAGCTCCAAATCGGTTTTACAGTGAAAACTGCAGGAACTTCAAACCGGCACTAGGAAACAGACCGAAAATCCAGAGTAAAAGTTTCTCCTGCAACCCGTTCCCTTTGTGCTAGATGAACGAACGTCTCTACACATGCTCAGTTCTGAGAGATATGTGTGTGTGAAAGCCGTCCTTCACCTAGCTTGTTGGGAACACAAAGTTTCTCTTCAGTTGCAAACTACACTCCATAGATATATATGGGTTTGGTACTAGTTCCAACTCGGTTTTACAGTGAAAACTGCAGGAACTTGAATCCGGCACTAGGAAACAGACCGAGATACCAGAGTAAAAGTTTCTCCTGCAACCCGTTCCCTTTGTGCTAGATGATCGAACGTCTCCCCACATGCTCATTTCTGACAGATAAGTTGTGTGAAAGCCGTCCTTCACCTAGCTTGTTGGGAACACAAAGCTTCTCTTCAGTTGCAAAATCCACTCCATACATATATACGGGGAGGTACTAGCTCCAACTCTGTTTTACAGTGAAAACTGCAGGAACATCAAACCTGTACTAGGAAACATACTGAGAAACCAGAGTAAAAGTGTCTCCTGCAACCCGTTCCCTTTGTTCTAGATGAACGAACGTCTCTCCACATGCTCAGTTCTGAGAGATAAGTGTGTGTGAAAGCCGTCCTTCACCTAGCTTGTTGGAAACACAATGTTTCTCTTCAGTTGCAAACTCCACTCCTTACATATATATGGGGAGGTACTAGCTCCAACTCGTTTTTATAGTGAAAACTGCAGGAACATCAAACCGGCCCTAGGAAACAGACTGAGAAACCAGAGTAAATGTTTCTCCTGCAACCCGTTCCATTTGTGCTACATGAACGAACGTCTCTCCACATGCTCAGTTCTGAGAGATAATTGTGTGTGAAAGCCGTCCTTCACCTAGCTTGTTGGGAACATAAAGTTTCTCTTCAGTTGCAAACTCCACTCCATACATATATATGGGGAGGTACAAGCTCCAACTCCGTTTTACATGAAAAATGCAGGAACATCAAACCGGCACTAGGAAACAGACTGAGAAACCAGGGTAAATGTTTCTCCTGCAACCCGTTCCCTTTGTGCTAGATGAACGAACGTCTCTCCACATGCTCAGTTCTGAGAGATAAGTGTGTGTGAAAGCCGTACTTAATCTAGCTTGCTGGGAACACAAAGATTCTCTTCAGTTACCAACTCCACTCCTTACATATATATGGGGAGGTACTAGCTCCACCTCGTTTTTATAGTGAAAACTGCAGGAACATCAATCTGGCACTAGGAAACAGACCGAGAAACCAGAGTAAAAATTTCTCCTGCAACCCGTTCCATTTGTGCTAGATGAACGAACGTCTCTCCACATGCTCAGTTCTGAGAGATAAGTGTGTGTGAAAGCAGTCCTTCACCTAGCTTGTTGGGAACACAAAGTTTCTGTTCAGTTGCAAACACCACTCCATACATATATATGGGGAGGTATTAGCTCCAACTCGGTTTTACAGTGAAAACTGCCGGAACTTCAAACCTGCACTAGGAAACAGACCGATAAACCAGAGTAAATGTTTCTCCTGCAACCCGTTCCCTTTGCGCTAGATGAACGAACATCTCTCCACATGCTCAGTTCTGAGAGATAAGTGTGTGTGAAAGCCGTCCTTCATCTTGCTTGTTGGGAACACAAATTTTCTATACAGTTGCAATCTCCACTCCATACATATATATGGGGAGGTACTAGCTCCAACTCGGTTTTACAGTGAAAACTGCAGGAACTTCAAACCGGCACTAGGAAACAGACCGAGAAACCTGAGTAAATGTTCCTCCTGCAACCCGTTCCCTTTGTGATAGAAGAACGAACGTCTCTCCACATGCTCAGTTCTGAGAGTTAAGTGTGTGTTAAAGCCGTCCTTCACCTAACTTGTTGGGAACACAAAGTTTCTCTTCAGTTGCAAACTCCACTCCATATATATATATGGGGAGGTACTAGCTCCAACTCGGTTTTACAGTGAAAAATGCAGGTACTTCAAACCGGCACTAGGAAACAGACCGAGAAACCAGAGTAAAAGTTTCTCCTGCAACCCGTTCCCTTTGTGCTAGATGAACGAACGTCTCTCCACATGCTCAGTTCTGAGAGATAAGTGTGTGTGAAATCCGTACTTCATCTATCTTGTTGGGAACACAAAGTTTCTCTTCAGTTGCAAACTCCACTCCATACATATATATGGGGAGGTACTATCTCCAACTCGGTTTTACAGTGAAATCTGCAGGAACTTAAACCGGCACTAGGAAACAGACCGAGAAACCAGAGTAAAGGTTTCTCCTGTAAACCGTTCCCTTTGTGCTAGATGAACGAACGTCTCTCCACATGCTCAGTTCTGAGAGATAAGTGTGTGTGAAAGCCGTCCTTCACCTAGCTTGTTGGAAACACAAAGTTTCTCTTCAGTTGCAAACTCCACTCCATACATATATATGGGGATGTACTAGCTCCAACTCGGTTTTACAGTGAAAACTGCAGGAACTTCAAACGGGCACTAGGAAACAGACCGAGAAACCAGAGTAAAAGTTTCTCCTGTAAACCGTTCCCTTTGTGCTAGATGAACGAACGTCTCTCCACATGCTCAGTTCTGAGAGATAAGTGTGTGTGAAAGCCGTACTTCACCTAGCTTGTTGGGAACACAAAGTTTCTCTTCAGTTGCAAACTCCACTCCATATATATATATGGGGTTGGTACTAGCTCCAACTCGGTTTTACAGTGAAAACTGCAGGAACTTCAAACCGGCACTAGGAAAAAGACCGAGAAACCAGAGTAAATGTTTCTCCTGCAAACCGTTCCCTTTGTGATAGAAGAACGAACGTCTCTCCACATGCTCAGTTCTGAGAGTTAAGTGTGTGTTAAAGCCGTCCTTCACCTAGCTTGTTGGGAACACAAAGTTTCTCTTCAGTTGCAAACTCCACTCCATATATATATATGGGGAGGTACTAGCTCCAACTCGGTTTTACAGTGAAAACTGCAGGTACTTCAAACCGGCACTAGGAAACAGACCGAGAAACCAGAGTAAAAGTTTCTCCTGCAACCCGTTCCCTTTGTGCTAGATGAACGAACGTCTCTCCACATGCTCAGTTCTGAGAGATAAGTGTGTGTGAAAGCCGTACTTCATCTATCTTGTTGGGAACACAAAGTTTCTCTTCAGTTGTAAACTCCACTCCATACATATATATGGGGAGGTACTATCTCCAACTCGGTTTTACAGTGAAATCTGCAGGAACTTAAACCGGCACTAGGAAACAGACTGAGAAACCAGAGTAAAGGTTTCTCCTGTAAACCGTTCCCTTTGTGCTAGATGAACGAACGTCTCTCCACATGCTCAGTTCTGAGAGATAAGTGTGTGTGAAAGCCGTCCTTCACCTAGCTTGTTGGAAACACAAAGTTTCTCTTTAGTTGCAAACTCCACTCCATACATATATATGGGGATGTACTAGCTCCAACTCGGTTTTACAGTGAAAACTGCAGGAACTTCAAACCGGCACTAGGAAACAGACCGAGAAACCAGAGTAAAAGTTTTTCCTGCAACCCGTTCCCTTTGTGCTAGATGAACGAACGTCTCTCCACATGCTCAGTTCTGAGAGATAAGTGTGTGTGAAAGCCGTACATCATCTAGCTTGTTGGGAACACAAAGGTTCTCTGCACTTGCAAACTCCACTCCATACATATATATAGGGAGGTCCTAGCTCCAACTCGGTTTTACAGTGAAATCTGCAGGAACTTAAACCGGCACTAGGAAACAGACTGAGAAACCAGAGTAAAAATTACTCTTGCAACCCGTTCCCTTTTTGCTAGATGAACGAAAGTCTCTCCACATGCTCAGTTCTGAGAGATAAGTGTGTGTGAAAGCCGTACTTCACCTAGCTTTTTGGGAACACAAAGTTTCTCTTCAGTTGCAAACTCCACTCCATATATATATATATGGGGAGGTAAAAGCTCCAAATCGGTTTTACAGTGAAAACTGCAGGAACTTCAAACCGGCACTGGGAAACAGACCGAGATACCAGAGTAAAAGTTTCTCCTGCAACCCGTTCCCTTTGTGCTAGATGAACGAACGTGTCTCCACATGCTCAGTTCTGAGAGATAAGTGTGTGTGTAAGCCGTACTTCACCTAGCTTGTTGGGAACAGAAAGTTTCTCTTCAGTTGCAAACTCCACTCCATACATATATATGGGGTTGGTACTAGCTCCAACTCGGTTTTACAGTGAAAACTGCAGGAATTTCAAACCGGCACTAGGAAACAGACCGAAAATCCAGAGTAAAAGTTTCTCCTGCAAACCGTTCCCTTTGTGCTAGATGAACGAACGTCTCCCCACATGCTCAGTTCTGAGAGATAAGTGTGTGTGAAAGCCGTACTTCATCTAGCTTGTTGGGAACACAAAGGTTCTCTGCACTTGCAAACTCCACTCCATACATATATATGGGGATTTACTGGCTCCAAATCGGTTTTACAGTGAAAACTGCAGGAACTTGAATCCGGCACTTGGAAACAGACCGAGAAACCAGAGTAAAAATTACTCTTGCAACCCGTTCCCTTTTTGCTAGATGAACGAACGTCTCTCAACATGCTCAGTTCTGAGAGATAAGTGTGTGTGAAAGCCGTACTTCACCTAGCTTTTTGGGAACACAAAGTTTCTCTTCAGTTGCAAACTCCATTCCATATATATATATGGGGAGGTAAAAGCTCCAAATCGGTTTTACAGTGAAAACTGCAGGAACTGCAAACCGGCACTGGGAAACAGACCGAGATACCAGAGTAAAAGTTTCTCCTGCAACCCGTTCCCTTTGTGCTAGGTGAACGAACGTGTTTCCACATGCTCAGTTCTGAGAGATAAGTGTGTGTGAAAGCCGTCCTTCACCTAGCTTGTTGGGAACACAAAGTTTCTCTTCAGATGCAAACTCCACACCATACTTATATATGGGGATGTACAAGCTCCAACTCAGGTTTACAGTGAAAAATGCAGGAACATCAAACGGGCACTAGGAAACAGACTGAGATACCAGAGTAAAATTTTCACCTGCAACCCGTTCCCTTTGTTCTAGATGAACGAACGTCTCTCCACATGCTCAGTTCTGAGAGATAAGTGTGTGTGAAAGCCGTACTTAATCTAGCTTGTTGGGAACACAAAGATTCTCTTCAGTTGCAAACTCCACTCCATACATATATATGGGGATGTACTAGCTCCAACTCGGTTTTACAGTGAAAACTGCAGGAACTTCAAACCGGCACTAGGAAACAGACCGAGAAACCAGAGTAAAAGTTTCTCCTGCAAACCGTTCCCTTTGTGCTAGATGAACGAACGTCTCTCCACATGCTCACTTCTGAGAGATAAGTGTGTGTGAAAGCCGTACTTCACCTAGCTTGTTGGGAACACAAAGTTTCTCTTCAGTTGCAAACTCCACTCCATACATATATATGGGGTTGGTACTAGCTCCAACTCGGTTTTACAGTGAAAACTGCAGGAACTTCAAACCGGCACTAGGAAACAGACCGAAAATCCAGAGTAAAAGTTTCTCCTGCAACCCGTTCCCTTTGTGCTAGATGAACGAACGTCTCCCCACATGCTCAGTTCTGAGAGATAAGTGTGTGTGAAAGCCGTACTTCATCTAGCTTGTTGGGAACACAAAGGTTCTCTGCATTTGCAAACTCCACTCAATACATATATATGGGGATTTACTGGCTCCAACTCGGTTTTACAGTGAAAACTGCAGGAACTTGAATCCGGCACTAGGAAACAGACCGAGAAACCAGAGTAAAAATTTCTCCTGCAACCCGTTCCCTTTGTGCTAGATGAACGAACGTCTCTCCACATGCTCAGTTCTGAGAGATAATTGTGTGTGAAAGCCGTCCTTCATCTAGCTTGTTGGGAACACAAAGTTTCTCTTCAGTTGCAAACTCCACTCCATATATATATATGGGGAGGTAAAAGCTCCAAATCGGTTTTACAGTGAAAACTGCAGGAACTTCAAACCGGCACTGGGAAACAGACCGAGATACCAGAGTAAAATTTCTCCTGCAACCCGTTCCCTTTGTGCTAGATGAACGAACGTGTCTCCACATGCTCAGTTCTGAGAGATAAGTGTGTGTGAAAGCCATCCTTCACCTAGCTTGTTGGGAACACAAAGTTTCTCTTCAGTTGCAAACTCCACTCCATACATAATTATGGGGTTGGTACTAGCTCCAACTCGGTTTTACAGTGAAAACTGCAGGAACATCAAACCGGCACTAGGAAACAGTCCGAAAATCCAGAGTAAAAGTTTCTCCTGCAACCCGTTCCCTTTGTGCTAGATGAACGAACGTCTCCCCACATGCTCAGTTCTGAGAGATAAGTGTGTGTGAAAGCCGTACTTCATGTAGCTTGTTGGGAACACAAATGTTCTCTGCACTTGCAAACTCCACTCCATACATATATATGGGTTTTACTGGCTCCAACTCGGTTTTACAGTGAAAACTGCAGGAACTTGAATCCAGCACTAGGAAACAGACCGAGAAACCAGAGTAATAATTTCTCCTGCAACCCGTTCCCTTTGTGCTAGATGAACGAACGTCTCTCCACATGCTCAGTTCTGAGAGATAATTGTGTGTGAAAGCCGTCCTTCATCTAGCTTGTTGGGAACACAAAGTTTCTCTTCAGTTGCAAACTCCACTCCATATATATATATGGGGAGGTAAAAGCTCCAAATCGGTTTTACAGTGAAAACTGCAGGAACTTCAAACCGGCACTGGGAAACAGACCGAGATACCAGAGTAAAAGTTTCTCCTGCAACCCGTTCCCTTTGTGCTAGATGAACGAACGTGTCTCCACATGCTCAGTTCTGAGAGATAAGTGTGTGTGAAAGCCGTCCTTCACCTAGCTTGTTGGGAACACATAGTTTCTCTTCAGTTGCAAACTCCACACCATACATATATATGGGGAGGTACAAGCTCAAACTCAGTTTTACAGTGAAAAATGCAGGAACATCAAACCGGCACTAGGAAACAGACTGAGAAACCAGAGAAAAATATTCTCCTGCAACCCGTTCCCTTTGTTCTAGATGAACGAACGTCTCTCCACATGCTCAGTTCTGAGAGATAAGTGTGTGTGAAAGCAGTCCTTCACCTATCTTGTTGAGAACACAAAGTTTCTCTTCAGTTCCAAACACCACTCCATACATATATATGGGGAGGTACTAGCTCCAACTCGGTTTTACAGTGAAAACGGCAGGAACTTGAATCCGGCACTAGGAAACAGACCGAGAAACCAGAGTAAAAATTTCTCCTGCAACCCGTTCCCTTTGTGCTAGATGAACGAACGTCTCTCCACATGCTCAGTTCTGAGAGATAAGTGTGTGTGAAAGCCGTACTTAATCTAGCTTGTTGGGAACACAAAGATTCTCTTCAGTTGCCAACTCCACTCCTTACATATATATGGGGAGGTACTAGCTCCAACTCGTTTTTATAGTGAAAACTGCAGGAACATCAATCTGGCACTAGGAAACAGACCGAGAAACCAGAGTAAAAGTTTCTCCTGCAACCCGTTCCCTTTGTGCTAGATGAACGAACGTCTCTCCACATGCTCAGTTCTGAGAGATAAGTGTGTGTGAAAGCAGTCCTTCACCTATCTTGTTGGGAACACAAAGTTTCTCTTCAGTTGCAAACACCACTCCATACATATATATGGGGAGGTATTAGCTCCAACTCGGTTTTACAGTGAAAACTGCCGGAACTTCAAACCTGCACTAGGAAACAGACCGATAAACCAGAGTAAATGTTTCTCCTGCAAACCGTTCCCTTTGTGCTAGATGAACGAACGTCTCTCCACATGCTCAGTTCTGAGAGATAATTGTGTGTGAAAGCCGTCCTTCACCTAGCTTGTTGGGAACACAAAGTTTCTCTTCAGTTGCAAACTACACTCCATAGATATATATGGGGTTGGTACTAGTTACAACTCGGTTTTACAGTGAAAACTGCAGGAACTTCAAACCGGCACTAGGAAACAGACCGAGATACCAGAGTAAAAGTTTCTCCTGCAACCCGTTCCCTTTGTGCTAGATGAACGAACGTCTCCCCACATGCTCATTTCTGACAGATAAATGTGTGTGAAAGCCGTCCTTCACCTAGCTTGTTGGGAACACAAAGCTTCTCTTCAGTTGCAAAATCCACTCCATACATATATACGGGGTGGTACTAGCTCCAACTCGGTTTTACAGTGAAAACTGCAGGAACATCAAACCGGCACTAGGAAACATACTGAGAAACCAGAGTAAAAGTTTCTCCTGTAACCCCTTCCCTTTGTTCTAGATGAACGAACGTCTCTCCACATGCTCAGTTCTGAGAGATAAGTGTGTGTGAAAGCCGTCCTTCACCTAGCTTGTTGGGAACACAAAGTTTCTCTTCAGTTGCAAACTCCACTCCATACATATATATAGGGAAGTACTAGCTCCAACTCGGTTTTACAGTGAAAAATGCAGGAACTTAAAACCGGCACTAGGAAACAGACCGAGAAACCAGAGTAAAAGTTTCTCCTGCAACCCGTTCCCTTTGTGCTTGATGAACGAACGTCTCCCCACATGCTCATTTCTGAGAGATAAGTGTGTGTGAAAGCCGTACTTCATCTAGCTTGTTGGGAACACAAAGGTTCTCTGCACATGCAAACTCCACTCCATATATATATATGGGGATTTACTGGCTCCAAATCGGTTTTACAGTGAAAACTGCAGGAACTTGAATCCGGCACTAGGAAACAGACCGAGAAACCAGAGTAAAAATTTCTCCTGCAACCCGTTCCCTTTGTGCTAGATGAACGAACGTCTCTCCACATGCTCAGTTCTGAGAGATAAGTGTGTGTGAAAGCCGTCCTTCACCTAGCTTGTTGGGAACACAAAGTTTCTCTTCAGTTGCAAACTCCACTCCATACATAATTATGGGGTTGGTACTAGCTCCAACTCGGTTTTACAGTGAAAACTGCAGGAACTTCAAACCGGCACTAGGAAACAGTCCGAAAATCCAGAGAAAAAGTTTCTCCTGCAACCCGTTCCCTTTGTGCTAGATGAACGAACGTCTCCCCACATGCTCAGTTCTGAGAGATAAGTGTGTGTGAAAGCCGTACTTCATGTAGCTTGTTGGGAACACAAATGTTATCTGCACTTGCAAACTCCACTCCATACATATATATGGGTTTTACTGGCTCCAACTCGGTTTTACAGTGAAAACTGCAGGAACTTGAATCCGGCACTAGGAAACAGACCGAGAAACCAGAGTAAAAATTTCTCCTGCAACCCGTTCCCTTTGTGCTAGATGAACGAACGTCTCTCCACATGCTCGGTTCTGAGAGATAATTGTGTGTGAAAGCCGTCCTTCATCTAGCTTGTTGGGAACACAAAGTTTCTCTTCAGTTGCAAACTCCACTCCATATATATATATGGGGAGGTAAAAGCTCCAAATCGGTTTTACAGTGAAAACTGCAGGAACTTCAAACCGGCACTGGGAAACAGACCGAGATACCAGAGTAAAAGTTTCTCCTGCAACCCGTTCCCTTTGTGCTAGATGAACGAACGTGTCTCCACATGCTCAGTTCTGAGAGATAAGTGTGTGTGAAAGCCGTCCTTCACCTAGCTTGTTGGGAACACAAAGTTTCTCTTCAGTTGCAAACTCCACACCATACATATATATGGGGAGGTACAAGCTCAAACTCAGTTTTACAGTGAAAAATGCAGGAACATCAAACCGGCACTAGGAAACAGACTGAGAAACCAGAGAAAAATTTTCTCCTGCAACCCGTTCCCTTTGTTCTAGATGAACGAACGTCTCTCCACATGCTCAGTTCTGAGAGAGAAGTGTGTGTGAAAGCCGTACTTAATCTAGCATGTTGGGAACACAAAGATTCTCTTCAGTTGCAAACTCCACTCCATACATATATATGGGGAGGTACTAGCTCCAACTCGTTTTAATAGTGAAAACTGAAGGAACTTCAAACCTGCACTAGGAAACAGACCGAGAAACCAGAGTAAATGTTTCTCCTGCAACCCGTTCCCTTTGTGCTAGATGAACGAACGTCTCTCCACATGCTCAGTTCTGAGAGTTAAGTGTGTGTGAAAGCAGTCCTTCACCTATCTTGTTGGGAACACAAAGTTTCTCTTCAGTTCCAAACACCACTCCATACATATATATGGGGAGGTACTAGCTCCAACTCGGTTTTACAGTGAAAACGGCAGGAACTTGAATCCGGCACTAGGAAACAGACCGAGAAACCAGAGTAAAAATTTCTCCTGCAACCCGTTCCCTTTGTGCTAGATGAACGAACGTCTCTCCACATGCTCAGTTCTGAGAGATAATTGTGTGTGAAAGCCGTACTTAATCTAACTTGTTGGGAACACAAAGATTCTCTTCAGTTGCCAACTCCACTCCTTACATATATATGGGGAGGTACTAGCTCCAACTCGTTTTTATAGTGAAAACTGCAGGAACATCAATCTGGCACTAGGAAACAGACCGAGAAACCAGAGTAAAAGTTTCTCCTGCAACCCGTTCCCTTTGTGCTAGATGAACGAACGTCTCTCCACATGCTCAGTTCTGAGAGATAAGTGTGTGTGAAAGCAGTCCTTCACCTATCTTGTTGGGAACACAAATTTTCTCTTCAGTTGCAAACACCACTCCATACATATATATGGGGAGGTATTAGCTCCAACTCGGTTTTACAGTGAAAACTGCCGGAACTTCAAACCTGCACTAGGAAACAGACCGATAAACCAGAGTAAATGTTTCTCCTGCAAACCGTTCCCTTTGTGCTAGATGAACGAACGTCTCTCCACATGCTCAGTTCTGAGAGATAACTGTGTGTGAAAGCCGTCCTTCACCTAGCTTGTTGGGAACACAAAGTTTCTCTTCAGTTGCAAACTACAATCCATAGATATATATGGGGTTGGTACTAGTTCCAACTCGGTTTTACAGTGAAAACTGCAGGAACTTCAAACCGGCACTAGGAAACAGACCGAGATACCAGAGTAAAAGTTTCTCCTGCAACCCGTTCCCTTTGTGCTAGATGAACGAACGTCTCCCCACATGCTCATTTCTGACAGATAAATGTGTGTGAAAGCCGTCCTTCACCTAGCTTGTTGGGAACACAAAGCTTCTCTTCAGTTGCAAAATCCACTCCATACATATATACGGGGTGGTACTAGCTCCAACTCGGTTTTACAGTGAAAACTGCAGGAACATCAAACCGGCACTAGGAAACATACTGAGAAACCAGAGTAAAAGTTTCTCCTGTAACCCCTTCCCTTTGTTCTAGATGAACGAACGTCTCTCCACATGCTCAGTTCTGAGAGATAAGTGTGTGTGAAAGCCGTCCTTCACCTAGCTTGTTGGGAACACAAAGTTTCTCTTCAGTTGCAAACTCCACTCCATACATATATATAGGGAAGTACTAGCTCCAACTCGGTTTTACAGTGAAAAATGCAGGAACTTAAAACCGGCACTAGGAAACAGACCGAGAAACCAGAGTAAAAGTTTCTCCTGCAACCCGTTCCCTTTGTGCTTGATGAACGAACGTCTCCCCACATGCTCATTTCTGAGAGATAAGTGTGTGTGAAAGCCGTACTTCATCTAGCTTGTTGGGAACACAAAGGTTCTCTGCACATGCAAACTCCACTCCATACATATATATGGGGATTTACTGGCTCCAAATCGGTTTTACAGTGAAAACTGCAGGAACTTGAATTCGGCACTAGGAAACAGACCGAGAAACCAGAGTAAAAATTTCTCCTGCAACCCGTTCCCTTTGTGCTAGATGAACGAACGTCTCTCCACATGCTCAGTTCTGAGAGATAAGTGTGTGTGAAAGCCGTCCTTCACATAGCTTGTTGGGAACACAAAGTTTCTCTTCAGTTGCAAACTCCACTCCATACATATATATGGGGATGTACAAGCTCCAACTCGGTTTTACAGTGAAAACTGCAGGAACTTCAAACCGGCACTAGGAAACAGACCGAGAAACCAGAGTAAAAGTTTCTCCTGCAAACCGTTCCCTTTGTGCTAGATGAACGAACGTCTCTCCACATGCTCAGTTCTGAGAGATAAGTGTGTGTGAAAGCCGTACTTCACCTAGCTTGTTGGGAACACAAAGTTTCTCTTCAGTTGCAAACTCCACTCCATACATATATATGGGGTTGGTACTAGCTCCAACTCGGTTTTACAGTGAAAACTGCAGGAACTTCAAACCGGCACTAGGAAACAGACCGAAAATCCAGAGTAAAAGTTTCTCCTGCAACCCGTTCCCTTTGTGCTAGATGAACGAACTTCTCCCCACATGCTCAGTTCTGAGAGATAAGTGTGTGTGAAAGCCTTACTTCATCTAGCTTGTTGGGAACACAAAGGTTCTCTGTATTTGCAAACTCCACTCCATACATATATATGGGGATTTACTGGCTCCAACTCGGTTTTACAGTGAAAACTGCAGGAACTTTAATCCGGCACTAGGAAACAGACCGAGAAACCAGAGTAAAAATTTCTCCTGCAACCCGTTCCCTTTTTGCTAGATGAACGAACGTCTCTCCACATGCTCAGTTCTGAGAGATAATTGTGTGTGAAAGCCGTCCTTCATCTAGCTTGTTGGGAACACAAAGTTTCTCTTCAGTTGCAAACTCCACTCCATATATATATATGGGGAGGTAAAAGCTCCAAATCGGTTTTACAGTGAAAACTGCAGGAACTTCAAACCGGCACTGGGAAACAGACCGAGATACCAGAGTAAAAGTTTCTCCTGCAACCCGTTCCCTTTGTGCTAGATGAACGAACGTGTCTCCACATGCTCAGTTCTGAGAGATAAGTGTGTGTGAAAGCCGTCCTTCACCTAGCTTGTTGGGAACACAAAGTTTCTCTTCAGTTGCAAACTCCACTCCATACATATATATGGGGTTGGTACTAGCTCCAACTCGGTTTTACAGTGAAAACTGCAGGAACTTCAAACCGGCACTAGGAAACAGTCCGAAAATCCAGAGTAAAAGTTTCTCCTGCAACCCGTTCCCTTTGTGCTAGATGAACGAACGTCTCCCCACATGCTCAGTTCTGAGAGATAAGTGTGTGTGAAAGCCGTACTTCATGTAGCTTGTTGGGAACACAAATGTTCTCTGCACTTGCAAACTCCACTCCATACATATATATGGGTTTTACTGGCTCCAACTCGGTTTTACAGTGAAAACTGCAGGAACTTGAATCCGGCACTAGGAAACAGACCGAGAAACCAGAGTAAAAATTTCTCCTGCAAACCGTTCCCTTTGTGCTAGATGAACGAACGTCTCTCCACATGCTCAGTTCTGAGAGATAATTGTGTGTGAAAGCAGTCCTTCATCTAGCTTGTTGGGAACACAAAGTTTCTCTTCAGTTGCAAACTCCACTCCATATATATATATGGGGAGGTAAAAGCTCCAAATCGGTTTTACAGTGAAAACTGCAGGAACTTCAAACCGGCACTGGGAAACAGACCGAGATACCAGAGTAAAAGTTTCTCCTGCAACCCGTTCCCTTTGTGCTAGATGAACGAACGTGTCTCCACATGCTCAGTTCTGAGAGATAAGTGTGTGTGAAAGCCGTCCTTCACCTAGCTTGTTGGGAACACAAAGTTTCTCTTCAGTTGCAAACTCCACACCATACATATATATGGGGAGGTACAAGCTCAAACTCAGTTTTACAGTGAAAAATGCAGGAACATCAAACCGGCACTAGGAAACAGACTGAGAAACCAGAGAAAAATTTTCTCCTGCAACCCGTTCCCTTTGTTCTAGATGAACGAACGTCTCTCCACATGTTCAGTTCTGAGAGAGAAGTGTGTGTGAAAGCCGTACTTAATCTAGCATGTTGGGAACACAAAGATTCTCTTCAGTTGCAAACTCCACTCCATACATATATATGGGGAGGTACTAGCTCCAACTCGTTTTAATAGTGAAAACTGAAGGAACTTCAAACCTGCACTAGGAAACAGACCGAGAAACCAGAGTAAATGTTTCTCCTGCAACCCGTTCCCTTTGTGCTACATGAACGAAAGTCTCTCCACATGCTCAGTTCTGAGAGATAATTGTGTGTGAAAGCCGTCTTTATCTAGCTTGTTGGGAACACAAATTTTCTATACAGTTGCAAACTCCACTCCATACATATATATGGGGTGGTACAAGCTCCAACTCAGTTTTACAGTGAAAAATGCAGGAACTTCAAACCGGCACTAGGAAACAGACTGATAAACCAGAGTAAAAGTTTCTCCTGCAACCCATTCCCTTTGTGCTAGATGAACGAACGTCTCTCCACATGCAGAGTTCTGAGAGATAAGTGTGTGTGAAAGCCGTCCTTCACCTAGCTTGTTGGGAACACAAAGTTTCTCTTCAGTTGCAAACTCCACTCCATACATATATATGGGGAGGTACTAGCTCCAACTCGTTTTTACAGTGAAAACTGCAGGAACATCAAACCGGCACTAGGAAACAGACTGAGAAACCAGAGTAAAAGTTTCTCCTGCAACCCGTTCCCTTTGTGCTACATGAACGAAAGTCTCTCCACATGCTCAGTTCTGAGAGATAATTGTGTGTGAAAGCCGTACTTAATTTAGCTTGTTGGGAACACAAAGATTCTCTTCAGTTGCCAACTCCACTCCATACATATATATGGGGAGGTATTAGCTCCAACTCGTTTTTATAGTGAAAACTGCAGGAACATCTATCTGGCACTAGGAAACAGACCGAAAAACCAGAGTAAAAATTTCTCCTGCAACCCGTTCCCTTTGTGCTACATGAACGAACGTCTCTCCACATGCTCAGTTCTGAGAGATAAGTGTGTGTGAAAGCCGTCCTTCACCTAGCTTGTTGGGAACACAAAGTTACTCTTCAGTTGCAAACTACACTCCATAGATATATATGGGGTTGGTACTAGTTCCAACTCGGTTTTACAGTGAAAACTGCAGGAACTTCAAACCGGCACTAGGAAACAGACCGAGATACCAGAGTAAAAGTTTATCCTGCAACCCGTTCCCTTTGTGCTAGATGATCGAACGTCTCCCCACATGCTCATTTCTGACAGATAAGTGTGTGTGAAAGCCGTCCTTCACCTAGCTTGTTGGGAACACAAAGTTTCTCTTCAGTTGCAAAATCCACTCCATACATATATACGGGGAGGTACTAGCTCCAACTCGGTTTTACAGTGAAAACTGCAGGAACATCAAACCGGCACTAGGAAACATACTGAGAAACCAGAGTAAAAGTTTCTCCTGCAACCCGTTCCCTTAGTTCTAGATAAACGAACGTCTCTCCACATGCTCAGTTCTGAGAGATAAGTGTGTGTGAAAGCCGTCCTTCACATAGCTTGTTGGGAACACAAAGTTTCTCTTCAGTTGCAAACTCCACTCCATACATATATATGGGGAGGTACTAGCTCCAACTCGGTTTTACAGTGAAAACTGCAGGAACTTCAAACCGGCACTAGGAAACAGACCGAGAAACCAGAGTAAAAGTTTCTCCTGCAACCCGTTCCCTTTGTGCTTGATGAACGAACTTCTCCCCACATGCTCAGTTCTGAGAGATAAGTGTGTGTGAAAGCCGTACTTCATCTAGCTTGTTGGGAACACAAATTTTCTATACAGTTGCAAACTCCACTCCATACATATATATGGGGTGGTACAAGCTCCAACTCAGTTTTACAGTGAAAACTGCAGGAACTTCAAACCGGCACTAGGAAACAGACTGATAAACCAGAGTAAAAGTTTCTCCTGCAACCCGTTCCGTTTGTGCTAGATGAACGAACGTCTCTCCACATGCAGAGTTCTGAGAGATAATTGTGTGTGAAAGCCGTCCTTCAACTAGCTTGTTGGGAACACAAAGTTTCTCTTCAGTTGCAAACTCCACTCCATACATATATATGGGGAGGTACAAGCTCCAACTCGTTTTTACAGTGAAAACTGCAGGAACATCAAACCGGCACTAGGAAACAGACTGAGAAACCAGAGTAAAAGTTTCTCCTGCAACCCGTTCCCTTTGTGCTAGATGAACGAACGTCTCTCCACATGCTCAGTTCTGAGAGATAAGTGTGTGTGAAAGCCGTACTTAATCTAGCTTGTTGGGAACACAAAGATTCTCTTCAGTTGCCAACTCCACTCCTTACATATATATGGGGAGGTACTAGCTCCAACTCGTTTTTATAGTGAAAACTGCAGGAACATCAATCTGGCACTAGGAAAAAGACCGAGAAACCAGAGTAAAAATTTCTCCTGCAACCCGTTCCCTTTGTGCTAGATGAACGAACGTCTCTCCACATGCTCAGTTCTGAGAGATAAGTGTGTGTGAAAGCAGTCCTTCACCTATCTTGTTGGGAAAACAAAGTTTCTCTTCAGTTGCAAACACCACTCCATACATATATATGGGGAGGTATTAGCTCCAACTCGGTTTTACAGTGAAAACTGCCGGAACTTCAAACCTGCACTAGGAAACAGACCGATAAACCAGAGTAAATGTTTCTCCTGCAACCCGTTCCCTTTGTGCTAGATGAACGAACGTCTCACCACATGCTCAGTTCTGAGAGATAAGTGTGTGTGAAAGCCGTCCTTCACCTAGCTTGTTGGGAACACAAAGTTTCTCTTCAGTTGCAAACTACACTCCATATATATATATGGGGTTGGTACTAGTTCCAACTCGGTTTTACAGTGAAAACTGCAGGAACTTCAAACCGGCACTAGGAAACAGACCGAGATACCAGAGTAAAAGTTTCTCCTGCAACCCGTTCCCTTTGTGCTAGATGAACGAACGTCTCCCCACATGCTCATTTCTGACAGATAAGTGTGTGTGAAAGCCGTCCTTCACCTAGCTTGTTGGGAACACAAAGCTTCTCTTCAGTTGCAAAATCCACTCCATACATATATACGGGGTGGTACTAGCTCCAACTCGGTTTTACAGTGAAAACTGCAGGAACATCAAACCGGCACTAGGAAACATACTGAGAAACCAGAGTAAAAGTTTCTCCTGTAACCCGTTCCCTTTGTTCTTGATGAACGAACGTCTCTCCACATGCTCAGTTCTGAGAGATAAGTGTGTGTGAAAGCCGTCCTTCACCTAGCTTGTTGGGAACACAAAGTTTCTCTTCAGTTGCAAACTCCACTCCATACATATATATAGGGAAGTACTAGCTCCAACTCGGTTTTACAGTGAAAAATGCAGGAACTTCAAACCGGCACTAGGAAACAGACCGAGAACCCAGAGTAAAAGTTTCTCCTGCAACCCGTTCCCTTTGTGCTAGATGAACGAACGTCTCTCCACATGCTCAGTTCTGAGAGATAAGTGTGTGTGAAAGCCGTACTTCATCTATCTTGTTGGGAACACAAAGTTTCTCTTCAGTTGCAAACTCCACTCCATACATTTATATGGGGAGGTACTATCTCCAACTCGGTTTTACAGTGAAATCTGCAGGAACTTAAACCGGCACTAGGAAACAGACCGAGAAACCAGAGTAAAGGTTTCTCCTGTAAACCGTTCCCTTTGTGCTAGATGAACGAACGTCTCTCCACATGCTCAGTTCTGAGAGATAAGTGTGTGTGAAAGCCGTCCTTCACCTAGCTTGTTGGAAACACAAAGTTTCTCTTCAGTTGCAAACTCCACTCCATACATATATATGGGGATGTACTAGCTCCAACTCGGTTTTACAGTGAAAACTGCAGGAACTTCCAACCGGCACTAGGAAACAGACCGAGAAACCAGAGTAAAAGTTTCTCCTGCAAACCGTTCCCTTTGTGCTAGATGAACGAACGTCTCTCCACATGCTCAGTTCTGAGAGATAAGTGTGTGTGAAAGCCGTCCTTCACCTAGCTTGTTGGGAACAAAAAGTTTCTCTTCAATTGCAAACTGCACTCCATATATATATATGGGGTTGGTACTAGCTCCAACTCGGTTTTACAGTGAAAACTGCAGGAACTTCAAACCGGCACTAGGAAACAGACCGAAAATCCAGAGTAAAAGTTTCTCCTGCAACCCGTTCCCTTTGTGCTAGATGAACGAACGTCTCTACACATGCTCAGTTCTGAGAGATAAGTGTGTGTGAAAGCCGTCCTTCACCTAGCTTGTTGGGAACACAAAGTTTCTCTTCAGTTGCAAACTACACTCCATAGATATATATGGGGTTGGTACTAGTTCCAACTCGGTTTTACAGTGAAAACTGCAGGAACTTGAATCCGGCACTAGGAAACAGACCGAGATACCAGAGTAAAAGTTTCTCCTGCAACCCGTTCCCTTTGTGCTAGATGATCGAACGTCTCCCCACATGCTCATTTCTGACAGATAAGTTGTGTGAAAGCCGTCCTTCACCTAGCTTGTTGGGAACACAAAGCTTGTATTCAGTTGCAAAATCCACTCCATACATATATACGGGGAGGTACTAGCTCCAACTCTGTTTTACAGTGAAAACTGCAGGAACATCAAACCGGTACTAGGAAACATACTGAGAAACCAAAGTAAAAGTTTCTCCTGCAACCCGTTCCCTTTGTTCTAGATGAACGAACGTCTCTCCACATGCTAAGTTCTGAGAGATAAGTGTGTGTGAAAGCCGTCCTTCATCTAGCTTGTTGGGAACACAAATTTTCTATACAGTTGCAAACTCCACTCCATACATATATATGGGGTGGTACAAGCTCAAACTCAGTTTTACAGTGAAAACTGCAGGAACTTCAAACCGGCACTAGGAAACAGACTGAGAAACCAGAGTAAAAGTTTCTCCTGCAACCCGTTCCCTTTGTGCTAGATGAACGAACGTCTCTCCACATGCAGAGTTCTGAGAGATAAGTGTGTGTGAAAGCCGTCCTTCACCTAGCTTGTTGGGAACACAATGTTTCTCTTCAGTTGCAAACTCCACTCCATACATATATATGGGGAGGTACTAGCTCCAACTCGGTTTTACAGTGAAAACTGCAGGAACATCAAACCGGCACTAGGAAACAGACTGAGAAACCAGAGTAAAAGTTTCTCCTGCAACCCGTTCCCTTTGTGCTACATGAACGAACGTCTCTCCACATGCTCAGTTCTGAGAGATAATTGTGTGTGAAAGCCGTCCTTCACCTAGCTTGTTGGGAACACAAAGTTTCTCTTCAGTTGCAAACTCCACTCCATACATATATATGGGGAGGTACAAGCTCCAACTCCGTTTTACATGAAAAATGCAGGAACATCAAACCGGCACTAGGAAACAGACTGAGAAACCAGGGTAAATGTTTCTCCTGCAACCCGTTCCCTTTGTGCTAGATGAACGAACGTCTCTCCACATGCTCAGTTCTGAGAGATAAGTGTGTGTGAAAGCCGTACTTAATCTAGATTGTTGGGAACACAAAGATTCTCTTCAGTTACCAACTCCACTCGTTACATATATATGGGGAGGTACTAGCTCCAACTCGTTTTTATAGTGAAAACTGCAGGAACATCAATCTGGCACTAGGAAACAGACCGAGAAACCAGAGTAAAAATTTCTCCTGCAACCCGTTCCCTTTGTGCTAGATGAACGAACGTCTCCCCACATGCTCAGTTCTGAGAGATAAGTGTGTGTGAAAGCCGTACTTCATGTAGCTTGTTGGGAACACAAATGTTCTCTGCACTTGCAAACTCCACTCCATACATATATATGGGTTTTACTGGCTCCAACTCGGTTTTACAGTGAAAACTGCAGGAACTTGAATCCGGCACTAGGAAACAGACCGAGAAACCAGAGTAAAAATTTCTCCTGCAACCCGTTCCCTTTGTGCTAGATGAACGAACGTCTCTCCACATGCTCAGTTCTGAGAGATAATTGTGTGTGAAAGCAGTCCTTCATCTAGCTTGTTGGGAACACAAAGTTTCTCTTCAGTTGCAAACTCCACTCCATATATATATATGGGGAGGTAAAAGCTCCAAATCGGTTTTACAGTGAAAACTGCAGGAACTTCAAACCGGCACTGGGAAACAGACCGAGATACCAGAGTAAAAGTTTCTCCTGCAACCCGTTCCCTTTGTGCTAGATGAACGAACGTGTCTCCACATGCTCAGTTCTGAGAGATAAGTGTGTGTGAAAGCCGTCCTTCACCTAGCTTGTTGGGAACACAAAGTTTCTCTTCAGTTGCAAACTCCACACCATACATATATATGGGGAGGTACAAGCTCAAACTCAGTTTTACAGTGAAAAATGCAGGAACATCAAACCGGCACTAGGAAACAGACTGAGAAACCAGAGAAAAATTTTCTCCTGCAACCCGTTCCCTTTGTTCTAGATGAACGAACGTCTCTCCACATGCTCAGTTCTGAGAGAGAAGTGTGTGTGAAAGCCGTACTTAATCTAGCATGTTGGGAACACAAAGATTCTCTTCAGTTGCAAACTCCACTCCATACATATATATGGGGAGGTACTAGCTCCAACTCGTTTTAATAGTGAAAACTGAAGGAACTTCAAACCTGCACTAGGAAACAGACCGAGAAACCAGAGTAAATGTTTCTCCTGCAACCCGTTCCCTTTGTGCTAGATGAACGAACGTTGCTACACATGCTCATTTCTGACAGATAAGTGTGTGTGAAAGCCGTCCTTCACCTAGCTTGTTGGGAACACAAAGCTTCTCTTCAGTTGCAAAATCCACTCCAAACATATATACTGGGAGGTACTAGCTCCAACTCTGTTTTACAGTGAAAACTGCAGGAACATCAAACCGGTACTAGGATACATACTGAGAAACCAGAGTAAAAGTTTCTCCTGCAACCCGTTCCCTTTGTTCTAGATGAACGAACGTCTCTCCACATGCTCAGTTCTGAGAGATAAGTGTGTGTGAAAGCCGTCTTTATCTAGCTTGTTGGGAACACAAATTTTCTATACAGTTGCAAACTCCACTCCATACATATATATGGGGTGGTACAAGCTCCAACTCAGTTTTACAGTGAAAACTGCAGGAACTTCAAAACGGCACTAGGAAACAGACTGATAAACCAGAGTAAAAGTTTCTCCTGCAACCCGTTCCCTTTGTGCTAGATGAACGAACGTCTCTCCACATGCAGAGTTCTGAGAGATAAGTGTGTGTGAAAGCCGTCCTTCACCTAGCTTGTTGGGAACACAAAGTTTCTCTTCAGTTGCAAACTACACTCCATAGATATATATGGGGTTGGTACTAGTTCCAACTCGGTTTTACAGTGAAAACTGCAGGAACTTCAAACCGGCACTAGGAAACAGATCGAGATACCAGAGTAAAAGTTTATCCTGCAACCCCTTCCCTTTGTGCTAGATGATCGAACGTCTCCCCACATGCTCATTTCTGACAGATAAGTGTGTGTGAAAGCCGTCCTTCACCTAGCTTGTTGGGAACACAAAGTTTCTCTTCAGTTGCAAAATCCACTCCATACATATATACGGGGAGGTACTAGCTCCAACTCGGTTTTACAGTGAAAACTGCAGGAACATCAAACCGGCACTAGGAAACATACTGAGAAACCAGAGTAAAAGTTTCTCCTGCAACCCTTTCCCTTTGTTCTAGATAAACGAACGTCTCTCCACATGCTCAGTTCTGAGAGATAAGTGTGTGTGAAAGCCGTCCTTCACATAGCTTGTTGGGAACACAAAGTTTCTCTTCAGTTGCAAACTCCACTCCATACATATATATAGGGAGGTACTAGCTCCAACTCGGTTTTACAGTGAAAACGGCAGGAACTTCAAACCGGCAATAGGAAACAGACCGAGAAACCAGAGTAAAAGTTTCTCCTGCAACCCGTTCCCTTTGTGCTTGATGAACGAACGTCTCCCCACATGCTCAGTTCTGAGAGATAAGTGTGTGTGAAAGCCGTACTTCATCTAGCTTGTTGGGAACACAAATTTTCTATACAGTTGCAAACTCCACTCCATACATATATATGGGGTGGTACAAGCTCCAACTCAGTTTTACAGTGAAAACTGCAGGAACTTCAAACCGGCACTAGGAAACAGACTGATAAACCAGAGTAAAAGTTTTTCCTGCAACCCGTTCCGTTTGTGCTAGATGAACGAACGTCTCTCCACATGCAGAGTTCTGAGAGATAATTGTGTGTGAAAGCCGTCCTTCACCTAGCTTGTTGGGAACACAAAGTTTCTCTTCAGTTGCAAACTCCACTCCATACATATATATGGGGAGGTACTAGCTCCAACTCGTTTTTACAGTGAAAACTGCAGGAACATCAAACCGGCACTAGGAAACAGACTGAGAAACCAGAGTAAAAGTTTCTCCTGCAACCCGTTCCCTTTGTGCTAGATGAACGAACGTCTCTCCACATGCTCAGTTCTGAGAGATAAGTGTGTGTGAAAGCCGTACTTAATCTAGCTTGTTGGGAACACAAAGATTCTCTTCAGTTGCCAACTCCACTCCTTACATATATATGGGGAGGTACTAGCTCCAACTCGTTTTTATAGTGAAAACTGCAGGAACATCAATCTGGCACTAGGAAAAAGACCGAGAAACCAGAGTAAAAATTTCTCCTGCAACCCGTTCCCTTTGTGCTAGATGAACGAACGTCTCTCCACATGCTCAGTTCTGAGAGATAAGTGTGTGTGAAAGCAGTCCTTCACCTATCTTGTTGGGAAAACAAAGTTTCTCTTCAGTTGCAAACACCACTCCATACATATATATGGGGAGGTATTAGCTCCAACTCGGTTTTACAGTGAAAACTGCCGGAACTTCAAACCTGCACTAGGAAACAGACCGATAAACCAGAGTAAATGTTTCTCCTGCAACCCGTTCCCTTTGTGCTAGATGAACGAACGTCTCTCCACATGCTCAGTTCTGAGAGATAAGTGTGAGTGAAAGCCGTCCTTCACCTAGCTTGTTGGGAACACAAATTTTCTCTTCAGTTGCAAACTACACTCCATAGATATATATGGGGTTGGTACTAGTTCCAACTCGGTTTTACAGTGAAAACTGCAGGAACTTCAAACCGGCACTAGGAAACAGACCGAGATACCAGAGTAAAAGTTTCTCCTGCAACCCGTTCCCTTTGTGCTAGATGAACGAACGTCTTCCCACATGCTCATTTCTGACAGATAAGTGTGTGTGAAAGCCGTCCTTCACCTAGCTTGTTGGGAACACAAAGCTTCTCTTCAGTTGCAAAATCCACTCCATACATATATACGGGGAGGTACTAGCTCCAACTCGGTTTTACAGTGAAAACTGCAGGAACATCAAACCGGCACTAGGAAACATACTGAGAAACCAGAGTAAAAGTTTCTCCTGTAACCCGTTCCCTTTGTTCTTGATGAACGAACGTCTCTCCACATGCTCAGTTCTGAGAGATAAGTGTGTGTGAAAGCCGTCCTTCACCTAGCTTGTTGGGAACACAAAGTTTCTCTTCAGTTGCAAACTCCACTCCATACATATATATAGGGAAGTACTAGCTCCAACTCGGTTTTACAGTGAAAAATGCAGGAACTTCAAACCGGCACTAGGAAACAGACCGAGAAACCAGAGTAAAAGTTTCTCCTGCAACCCGTTCCCTTTGTGCTAGATGAACGAACGTCTCTCCACATGCTCAGTTCTGAGAGATAAGTGTGTGTGAAAGCCGTACTTCATCTATCTTGTTGGGAACACAAAGTTTCTCTTCAGTTGCAAACTCCACTCCATAAATATATATGGGGAGGTACTATCTCCAACTCGGTTTTACAGTGAAATCTGCAGGAACTTAAACCGGCACTAGGAAACAGACCGAGAAACCAGAGTAAAGGTTTCTCCTGTAAACCGTTCCCTTTGTGCTAGATGAACGAACGTCTCTCCACATGCTCAGTTCTGAGAGATAAGTGTGTGTGAAAGCCGTCCTTCACCTAGCTTGTTGGAAACACAAAGTTTCTCTTCAGTTGCAAACTCCACTCCATACATATATATGGGGATGTACTAGCTCCAACTCGGTTTTACAGTGAAAACTGCAGGAACTTCAAACCGGCACTAGGAAACAGACCGAGAAACCAGAGTAAAAGTTTCTCCTGCAAACCGTTCCCTTTGTGCTAGATGAACGAACGTCTCTCCACATGCTCAGTTCTGAGAGATAAGTGTGTGTGAAAGCCGTCCTTCACCTAGCTTGTTGGGAACACAAAGTTTCTCTTCAATTGCAAACTCCACTCCATATATATATATGGGGTTGGTACTAGCTCCAACTCGGTTTTACAGTGAAAACTGCAGGAACTTCAAACCGGCACTAGGAAACAGACCGAAAATCCAGAGTAAAAGTTTCTCCTGCAACCCGTTCCCTTTGTGCTAGATGAACGAACGTCTCTACACATGCTCAGTTCTGAGAGATAAGTGTGTGTGAAAGCCGTCCTTCACCTAGCTTGTTGGGAACACAAAGTTTCTCTTCAGTTGCAAACTACACTCCATAGATATATATGGGTTTTGTACTAGTTCCAACTCGGTTTTACAGTGAAAACTGCAGGAACTTGAATCCGGCACTAGGAAACAGACCGAGATACCAGAGTAAAAGTTTCTCCTGCAACCCGTTCCCTTTGTGCTAGATGATCGAACGTCTCCCCACATGCTCATTTCTGACAGATAAGTTGTGTGAAAGCCGTCCTTCACCTAGCTTGTTGGGAACACAAAGCTTGTCTTCAGTTGCAAAATCCACTCCATACATATATACGGGGAGGTACTAGCTCCAACTCTGTTTTACAGTGAAAACTGCAGGAACATCAAACCGGTACTAGGAAACATACTGAGAAACCAGAGTAAAAGTTTCCCCTGCAACCCGTTCCCTTTGTTCTAGATGAACGAACGTCTCTCCACATGCTAAGTTCTGAGAGATAAGTGTGTGTGAAAGCCGTACTTCATCTAGCTTGTTGGGAACACAAATTTTCTATACAGTTGCAAACTCCACTCCATACATATATATGGGGTGGTACAAGCTCAAACTCAGTTTTACAGTGAAAACTGCAGGAACTTCAAACCGGCACTAGGAAACAGACTGAGAAACCAGAGTAAAAGTTTCTCCTGCAACCCGTTCCCTTTGTGCTAGATGAACGAACGTCTCTCCACATGCAGAGTTCTGAGAGATAAGTGTGTGTGAAAGCCGTCCTTCACCTAGCTTGTTGGGAACACAATGTTTCTCTTCAGTTGCAAACTCCACTCCATACATATATATGGGGAGGTACTAGCTCCAACTCGGTTTTACAGTGAAAACTGCACGAACATCAAACCGGCACTAGGAAACAGACTGAGAAACCAGAGTAAAAGTTTCTCCTGCAAACCGTTCCCTTTGTGCTACATGAACGAACGTCTCTCCACATGCTCAGTTCTGAGAGATAATTGTGTGTGAAAGCCGTGCTTCACCTAGCTTGTTGGGAACACAAAGTTTCTCTTCAGTTGCAAACTCCACTCCATACATATATATGGGGAGGTACAAGCTCCAACTCCGTTTTACATGAAAAATGCAGGAACATCAAACCGGCACTAGGAAACAGACTGAGAAACCAGGGTAAATGTTTCTCCTGCAACCCGTTCCCTTTGTGCTAGATGAACGAACGTCTCTCCACATGCTCAGTTCTGAGAGATAAGTGTGTGTGAAAGCCGTACTTAATCTAGCTTGTTGGGAACACAAAGATTCTCTTCAGTTACCAACTCCACTCCTTACATATATATGGGGAGGTACTAGCTCCAACTCGTTTTTATAGTGAAAACTGCAGGAACATCAATCTGGCACTAGGAAACAGACCGAGAAACCAGAGTAAAAATTTCTCCTGCAACCCGTTCCCTTTGTGCTAGATGAACGAACGTCTCTCCACATGCTCAGTTCTGAGAGATAAGTGTGTGTGAAAGCAGTTCTTCACCTAGCTTGTTGGGAACACAAAGTTTCTCTTCAGTTGCAAACACCACTCCATACATATATATGGGGAGGTATTAGCTCCAACTCGGTTTTACAGTGAAAACTGCCGGAACTTCAAACCTGCACTAGGAAACAGACCGATAAACCAGAGTAAATGTTTCTCCTGCAACCCGTTCCCTTTGTGCTAGATGAACGAACATCTCTCCACATGCTCAGTTCTGAGAGATAAGTGTGTGTGAAAGCCGTCCTTCATCTTGCTTGTTGGGAACACAAATTTTCTATACAGTTGCAATCTCCACTCCATACATATATATGGGGAGGTACTAGCTCCAACTCGGTTTTACAGTGAAAACTGCAGGAACTTCAAACCGGCACTAGGAAACAGACCGAGAAACCAGAGTAAATGTTTCTCCTGCAACCCGTTCCCTTTGTGATAGAAGAACGAACGTCTCTCCACATGCTCAGTTCTGAGAGTTAAGTGTGTGTTAAAGCCGTCCTTCACCTAGCTTGTTGGGAACACAAAGTTTCTCTTCAGTTGCAAACTCCACTCCATATATATATATGGGGAGGTACTAGCTCCAACTCGGTTTTACAGTGAAATCTGCAGGAACTTAAACCGGCACTAGGAAACAGACCGAGAAACCAGAGTAAAGTTTTCTCCTGTAAACCGTTCTCTTTGTGCTAGATGAACGAACGTCTCTCCACATGCTCAGTTCTGAGAGATAAGTGTGTGTGAAAGCCGTCCTTCACCTAGCTTGTTGGAAACACAAAGTTTCTCTTCAGTTGCAAACTCCACTCCATACATATATATGGGGATGTACTAGCTCCAACTCGGTTTTACAGTGAAAACTGCAGGAACTTCAAAACGGCACTAGGAAACAGACCGAGAAACCAGAGTAAAAGTTTCTCCTGTAAACCGTTCCCTTTGTGCTAGATGAACGAACGTGTCTCCACATGCTCAGTTCTGAGAGATAAGTGTGTGTGAAAGCCGTACTTCACCTAGCTTGTTGTGAACACAAAGTTTCTCTTCAGTTGCAAACTCCACTCCATATATATATATGGGGTTGGTACAAGCTCCAACTCGGTTTTACAGTGAAAATTGCAGGAACTTCAAACCGGCACTAGGAAACAGACCGAAAATCCAGAGTAAAAGTTTCTCCTGCAACCCGTTCCCTTTGTGCTAGATGAACGAACGTCTCCCCACATGCTAAGTTCTGAGAGATAAGTGTGTGTGAAAGCCGTACATCATCTAGCTTGTTGGGAACACAAAGGTTCTCTGCACTTGCAAACTCCACTCCATACATATATATGGGGAGGTACTAGCTCCAACTCGGTTTTACAGTGAAAACTGCAGGAACTTCAAACCGGCACTAGGAAACAGACCGAGAAACCAGAGTAAATGTTTCTCCTGCAACCCGTTCCCTTTGTGATAGAAGAACGAAAGTCTCTCCACATGCTCAGTTCTGAGAGTTAAGTGTGTGTTAAAGCCGTCCTTCACCTAGCTTGTTGGGAACACAAAGTTTCTCTTCAGTTGCAAACTCCACTCCATATATATATATGGGGAGGTACTAGCTCCAACTCGGTTTTACAGTGAAAACTGCAGGTACTTCAAACCGGCACTAGGAAACAGACCGAGAAACCAGAGTAAAAGTTTCTCCTGCAACCCGTTCCCTTTGTGCTAGATGAACGAACGTCTCTCCACATGCTCAGTTCTGAGAGATAAGTGTGTGTGAAAGCCGTACTTCATCTATCTTGTTGGGAACACAAAGTTTCTCTTCAGTTGCAAACTCCACTCCATACATATATATGGGGAGGTTCTATCTCCAACTCTTTTTTACAGTGAAATCTGCAGGAACTTAAACCGGCACTAGGAAACAGACCGAGAAACCAGAGTAAAGGTTTCTCCTGTAAACCGTTCCCTTTGTGCTAGATGAACGAACGTCTCTCCACATGCTCAGTTCTGAGAGATAAGTGTGTGTGAAAGCCGTACTTCATCTATCTTGTTGGGAACACAAAGTTTCTCTTCAGTTGCAAACTCCACTCCATACATATATATGGGGATGTACTAGCTCCAACTCGGTTTTACAATGAAAACTGCAGGAACTTCAAACCGGCACTAGGAAACAGACCGAGAAACCAGAGTAAAAGTTTCTCCTGCAACCCGTTCCCTTTGTGCTAGATGAACGAACGTGTCTCCACATGCTCAGTTCTGAGAGATAAGTGTGTGTGAAAGCCGTACATCATCTAGCTTGTTGGGAACACAAAGGTTCTCTGCACTTGCAAACTCCACTCCATACATATATATGGGGAGGTCCTAGCTCCAACTCGGTTTTACAGTGAAATCTGCAGGAATTTAAACCGGCACTAGGAAACAGACTGAGAAACCAGAGTAAAAATTACTCTTGCAACCCGTTCCCTTTTTGCTAGATGAACGAAAGTCTCTCCACATGCTCAGTTCTGAGAGATAAGTGTGTGTGAAAGCCGTACTTCACCTAGCTTTTTGGGAACACAAAGTTTCTCTTCAGTTGCAAACTCCACTCCATATATATATATGGGGAGGTAAAAGCTCCAAATCGGTTTTACAGTGAAAACTGCAGGAACTTCAAACCGGCACTGGGAAACAGACCGAGATACCAGAGTAAAAGTTTCTCCTGCAACCCGTTCCTTTTGTGCTAGATGAACGAACGTGTCTCCACATGCTCAGTTCTGAGAGATAAGTGATTGTGTAAGCCGTACTTCACCTAGCTTGTTGGGAACACAAAGTTTCTCTTCAGATGCAAACTCCACACCATACATATATATGGGGAGGTACAAGCTCCAACTCAGGTTTACAGTGAAAAATGCAGGAACATCAAACGGGCACTAGGAAACAGACTGAGATACCAGAGTAAAATTTTCTCCTGCAACCCGTTCCCTTTGTTCTAGATGAACGAACGTCTCTCCACATGCTCAGTTCTGAGAGATAAGTGTGTGTGGAAGCCGTACTTAATCTAGCTTGTTGGGAACACAAAGATTCTCTTCAGTTGCAAACTCCACTCCATACATATATATGGGGAGGTACTAGCTCCAACTCGTTTTAATAGTGAAAACTGCAGGAACTTCAAACCTGCACTAGGAAACAGACCGAGAAACCAGAGTAAATGTTTCTCCTGCAACCCGTTCCCTTTGTGCTAGATGAACGAACGTCTCTACACATGCTCTGTTCTGAGAGATAAGTGTGTGTGAAAGCCGTCCTTCACCTAGCTTGTTGGGAACACAAAGTTTCTCTTCAGTTGCAAACTACACTCCATAGATATATATGGGTTTGGTATTAGTTCCAACTCGGTTTTACAGTGAAAACTGCAGGAACTTGAATCCGGCACTAGGAAACAGACCGAGATACCAGAGTAAAAGTTTCTCCTGCAACCCGTTCCCTTTGTGCTAGATGATCGAACGTCTCCCCACATGCTCATTTCTGACAGATAAGTGTGTGTGAAAGCCGTCCTTCATCTAGCTTGTTGGGAACACAAAGTTTCTCTTCAGTTGCAAAATCCACTCCATACATATATACGGGGAGGTACTAGCTCCAACTCTGTTTTACAGTGAAAACTGCAGGAATATCAAACCGGTACTAGGAAACATACTGAGAAACCAGAGTAAAAGTTTCTCCTGCAACCCGTTCCCTTTGTTCTAGATGAACGAACGTCTCTCCACATGCTAAGTTCTGAGAAATAAGTGTGTGTGAAAGCCGTCCTTCATCTAGCTTGTTGGGAACACAAATTTTCTATACAGTTGCAAACTCCACTCCATACATATATATGGGGTGGTACAAGCTCCAACTCAGTTTTACAGTGAAAACTGCAGGAACTTCAAACCGGCACTAGGGAACAGACTGAGAAACCAGAGTAAAAGTTTCTCCTGCAACCCGTTCCCTTTGTGCTAGATGAACGAACGTCTCTCCACATGCAGAGTTCTGAGAGATAAGTGTGTGTGAAAGCCGTCCTTCACCTAGCTTGTTGGGAACACAATGTTTCTCTTCAGTTGCAAACTCCTCTCCATACATATATATGGGGAGGTACTAGCTCCAACTCGGTTTTACAGTGAAAACTGCAGGAACATCAAACCGGCACTAGGAAACAGACTGAGAAACCAGAGTAAAAGTTTCTCCTGCAACCCGTTCCCTTTGTGGTACATGAACGAACGTCACTCCACATGCTCAGTTCTGAGAGATAATTGTGTGTGAAAGCCGTCCTTCACCTAGCTTGTTGGGAACACAAAGTTTCTCTTCAGTTGCAAACTCCACTCCATACATATATATGGGGAGGTACAAGCTCCAACTCCGTTTTACATGAAAAATGCAGGAACATCACACCGGCACTAGGAAACAGACTGAGAAACCAGGGTAAATGTTTATCCTGCAACCCGTTCCCTTTGTGCTAGATGAACGAACGTCTCTCCACATGCTCAGTTCTGAGAGATAAGTGTGTGTGAAAGCCGTACTTAATCTAGCTTGTTGGGAACACAAAGATTCTCTTCAGTTGCCAACTCCACTCCTTACATAAAAATGGGGAGGTACTAGCTCCAACTCGTTTTTATAGTGAAAACTGCAGGAACATCAATCTGGCACTAGGAAACAGACCGAGAAACCAGAGTAAAAATTTCTCCTGCAACCCGTTCCCTTTGTGCTAGATGAACGAACGTCTCTCCACATGCTCAGTTCTGAGAGATAAGTGTGTGTGAAAGCAGTCCTTCACCTATCTTGTTGGGAACACAAAGTTTCTCTTCAGTTGCAAACACCACTCCATACATATATATGGGGAGGTATTAGCTCCAACTCGGTTTTACAGTGAAAACTGCCGGAACTTCAAACCTGCACTAGGAAACAGACCGATAAACCAGAGTAAATGTTTCTCCTGCAAACCGTTCCCTTTGTGCTAGATGAACGAACGTCTCTCCTCATGCTCAGTTCTGAGAGATAAGTGTGTGTGAAAGCCGTCCTTCACCTAGCTTGTTGGGAACACAAAGTTTCTCTTCAGTTGCAAACTACACTCCATAGATATATATGGGGTTGGTACTAGTTCCAACTCGGTTTTACAGTGAAAACTGCAGGAACTTCAAACCGGCACTAGGAAACAGACCGAGATACCAGAGTAAAAGTTTCTCCTGCAACCCGTTCCCTTTGTGCTAGATGAACGAACGTCTCCCCACATGCTCATTTCTGACAGATAAATGTGTGTGAAAGCCGTCCTTAACCTAGCTTGTTGGGAACACAAAGTTTCTCTTCAGTTGCAAACTCCACTCCATACATATATATAGGGAAGTACTAGCTCCAACTCGGTTTTACAGTGAAAAATGCAGGAACTTCAAATCGGCACTAGGAAACAGACCGAGAAACCAGAGTAAAAGTTTCTCCTGCAACCCGTTCCCTTTGTGCTTGATGAACGAACGTCTCCCCACATGCTCAGTTCAGAGAGAAGTGTGTGTGAAAGCCGTACTTCATCTAGCTTGTTGGGAACACAAAGGTTCTCTGCACATGCAAACTCCACTCCATACATATATATGGGGATTTACTGGCTCCAAATCGGTTTTACAGTGAAAACTGCAGGAACTTGAATCCGGCACTAGGAAACAGACCGAGAAACCAGAGTAAAAATTTCTCCTGCAACCCGTTCCCTTTGTGCTAGATGAACGAACGTCTCTCCACATGCTCAGTTCTGAGAGATAAGTGTGTGTGAAAGCCGTCCTTCACATAGCTTGTTGGGAACACAAAGTTTCTCTTCAGTTGCAAACTCCACTCCATACATATATATGGGATGTACTAGCTCCAACTCGGTTTTACAGTGAAAACTGCAGGAACTTCAAACCGGCACTAGGAAACAGACCGAGAAACCAGAGTAAAAGTTTCTCCTGCAAACCGTTCCCTTTGTGCTAGATGAACGAACGTCTCTCCACATGCTCACTTCTGAGAGATAAGTGTGTGTGAAAGCCGTACTTCACCTAGCTTGTTGGGAACACAAAGTTTCTCTTCAGTTGCAAACTCCACTCCATACATATATATGGGGTTGGTACTAGCTCCAACTCGGTTTTACAGTGAAAACTGCAGGAACTTCAAACCGGCACTAGGAAACAGACCGAAAATCCAGAGTAAAAGTTTCTCCTGCAACCCGTTCCCTTTGTGCTAGATGAACGAACGTCTCCCCACATGCTCAGTTCTGAGAGATAAGTGTGTGTGAAAGCCGTACTTCATCTAGCTTGTTGGGAACACAAAGGTTCTCTGCATTTGCAAACTCCACTCCATACATATATATGGGGATTTACTGGCTCCAACTCAGTTTTACAGTGAAAACTGCAGGAACTTGAATCCGGCACTAGGAAACAGACCGAGAACCCAGAGTAAAAATTTCTCCTGCAACCCGTTCCCTTTGTGCTAGATGAACGAACGTCTCTCCACATGCTCAGTTCTGAGAGATAATTGTGTGTGAAAGCCGTCCTTCATCTAGCTTGTTGGGAACACAAAGTTTCTCTACAGTTGCAAACTCCACTCCATATATATATATGGGGAGGTAAAAGCTCCAAATCGGTTTTACAGTGAAAACTGCAGGAACTTCAAACCGGCACTGGGAAACAGACCGAGATACCAGAGTAAAAGTTTCCCCTGCAACCCGTTCCCTTTGTGCTAGATGAACGAACGTGTCTCCACATGCTCAGTTCTGAGAGATAAGTGTGTGTGAAAGCCGTCCTTCACCTATCTTGTTGGGAACACAAAGTTTCTCTTCAGTTGCAAACTCCACTCCATACATATATATGGGGTTGGTACTAGCTCCAACTCGGTTTTACAGTGAAAACTGCAGGAACTTCAAACCGGCACTAGGAAACAGACCGAAAATCCAGAGTAAAAGTTTCTCCTGCAACCCGTTCCATTTGTGCTAGATGAACGAACGTCTCCCCACACGCTCAGTTCTGAGAGATAAGTGTGTGTGAAAGCCGTACTTCATGTAGCTTGTTGGGAACACAAAGGATCTCTGCACTTGCAAACTCCACTCCATACATATATATGGGGATTTACTGGCTCCAACTCGGTTTTACAGTGAAAACTGCAGGAACTTGAATCCGGCACTAGGAAACAGACCGAGAAACCAGAGTAAAAATTTCTCCTGCAACCCGTTCCCTTTGTGCTAGATGAACGAACGTCTCTCCACATGCTCAGTTCTGAGAGATAATTGTGTGTGAAAGCCGTCCTTCATCTAGCTTGTTGGGAACACAAAGTTTCTCTTCAGTTGCAAACTCCATTCCATATATATATATGGGGAGGTAAAAGCTCCAAATCGGTTTTACAGTGAAAACTGCAGGAACTTCAAACCGGCACTGGGAAACAGACCGAGATACCAGAGTAAAAGTTTCTCCTGCAACCCGTTCCCTTTGTGCTAGATGAACGAACGTGTCTCCACATGCTCAGTTCTGAGAGATAAGTGTGTGTGAAAGCCGTCCTTCACCTAGCTTGTTGGGAACACAAAGTTTCTCTTCAGTTGCAAACTCCACACCATACATATATATGGGGAGGTACAAGCTCAAACTCAGTTTTACAGTGAAAAATGCAGGAACATCAAACCGGCACTAGGAAACAGACTGAGAAACCAGAGAAAAATTTTCTCCTGCAACCCGTTCCCTTTGTTCTAGATGAACGAACGTCTCTCCACATGCTCAGTTCTGAGAGAGAAGTGTGTGTGAAAGCCGTACTTAATCTAGCTTGTTGGGAACACAAAGATTCTCTTCAGTTGCAAACTCCACTCCATACATATATATGGGGAGGTACTAGCTCCAACTCGTTTTAATAGTGAATACTGAAGGAACTTCAAACCTGCACTAGGAAACAGACCGAGAAACCAGAGTAAATGTTTCTCCTGCAACCCGTTCCCTTTGTGCTAGATGAACGAACATTGCTACACATGCTCATTTCTGACAGATAAGTGTGTGTGAAAGCCGTCCTTCACCTAGCTTGTTGGGAACACAAAGCTTCTCTTCAGTTGCAAAATCCACTCCACACATATATACAGGGAGGTACTAGCTCCAGCTCTGTTTTACAGTGAAAACTGCAGGAACATCAAACCGGTACTAGGATACATACTGAGAAACCAGAGTAAAAGTTTCTCCTGCAACCCGTTCCCTTTGTTCTAGATGAACGAACGTCTCTCCACATGCTCAGTTCTGAGAGATAAGTGTGTGTGAAAGCCGTCTTTATCTAGCTTGTTGGGAACACAAATTTTCTATACAGTTGCAAACTCCACTCCATACATATATATGGGGTGGTACAAGCTCCAACTCAGTTTTACAGTGAAAACTGCAGGAACTTCAAACCGGCACTAGGAAACAGACTGATAAACCAGAGTAAAAGTTCCTCCTGCAACCCGTTCCCTTTGTGCTAGATGAACGAACGTCTCTCCACATGCAGAGTTCTGAGAGATAAGTGTGTGTGAAAGCCGTCCTTCACCTAGCTTGTTGGGAACACAAAGTTTCTCTTCAGTTGCAAACTCCACTCCATACATATATATGGGGAGGTACTAGCTCCAACTCGTTTTTACAGTGAAAACTGCAGGAACATCAAACCGGCACTAGGAAACAGACTGAGAAACCAGAGTAAAAGTTTCTCCTGCAACCCGTTCCCTTTGTGCTACATGAACGAAAGTCTCTCCACATGCTCAGTTCTGAGAGATAAGTGTGTGTGAAAGCCGTACTTAATCTAGCTTGTTGGGAACACAAAGATTCTCTTCAGTTGACAACTCCACTCCATACATATATATGGGGAGGTATTAGCTCCAAATCGTTTTTATAGTGAAAACTGCAGGAACATCAATCTGGCACTAGGAAACAGACCGAGAAACCAGAGTAAAAATTTCTCCTGCAACCCGTTCCCTTTGTGCTAGATGAACGAACGTCTCTCCACATGCTCAGTTCTGAGAGATAAGTGTGTGTGAAAGCAGTCCTTCACCTAGCTTGTTGGGAACACAAAGTTTCTCTTCAGTTGCAAACACCACTCCATACATATATATGGGGAGGTATTAGCTCCAACTCGGTTTTACAGTGAAAACTGCCGGAACTTCAAACCTGCACTAGGAAACAGACCGATAAACCAGAGTAAATGTTTCTCCTGCAAACCGTTCCCTTTGTGCTACATGAACGAACGTCTCTCCACATGCTCAGTTCTGAGAGATAAGTGTGTGTGAAAGCCGTCCTTCACCTAGCTTGTTGGGAACACAAAGTTTCTCTTCAGTTGCAAACTACACTCCATAGATATATATGGGGTTGGTACTAGTTCCAACTCGGTTTTACAGTGAAAACTGCAGGAACTTCAAACCGGCACTAGGAAACAGACCGAAAATCCAGAGTAAAAGTTTCTCCTGCAACCAGTTCCCTTTGTGCTAGATGAACGAACGTCTCCCCACATGCTCAGTTCTGAGAGATAAGTGTGTGTGAAAGCCGTACTTCATCTAGCTTGTTGGGAACACAAAGGTTCTCTGCATTTGCAAACTCCACTCCATACATATATATGGGGATTTACTGGCTCCAACTCAGTTTTACAGTGAAAACTGCAGGAACTTGAATCCGGCACTAGGAAACAGACCGAGAAACCAGAGTAAAAATTTCTCCTGCAACCCGTTCCCTTTGTGCTAGATGAACGAACGTCTCTCCACATGCTCAGTTCTGAGAGATAATTGTGTGTGAAAGCCGTCCTTCATCTAGCTTGTTGGGAACACAAAGTTTCTCTACAGTTGCAAACTCCACTCCATATATATATATGGGGAGGTAAAAGCTCCAAATCGGTTTTACAGTGAAAACTGCAGGAACTTCAAACCGGCACTGGGAAACAGACCGAGATACCAGAGTAAAAGTTTCTCCTGCAACCCGTTCCCTTTGTGCTAGATGAACGAACGTGTCTCCACATGCTCAGTTCTGAGAGATAAGTGTGTGTGAAAGCCGTCCTTCACCTAGCTTGTTGGGAACACAAAGTTTCTCTTCAGTTGCAAACTCCACTCCATACATATATATGGGGTTGGTACTAGCTCCAACTCGGTTTTACAGTGAAAACTGCAGGAACTTCAAACCGGCACTAGGAAACAGACCGAAAATCCAGAGTAAAAGTTTCTCCTGCAACCCGTTCCATTTGTGCTAGATGAACGAACGTCTCCCCACATGCTCAGTTCTGAGAGATAAGTGTGTGTGAAAGCCGTACTTCATGTAGCTTGTTGGGAACACAAAGGTTCTCTGCACTTGCAAACTCCACTCCATACATATATATGGGGATTTACTGGCTCCAACTCGGTTTTACAGTGAAAACTGCAGGAACTTGAATCCGGCACTAGGAAACAGACCGAAAATCCAGAGTAAAAGTTTCTCCTGCAACCCGTTCCCTTTGTGCTAGATGAACGAACGTCTTTCCACATGCTCAGTTCTGAGAGATAATTGTGTGTGAAAGCCGTCCTTCATCTAGCTTGTTGGGAACACAAAGTTTCTCTTCAGTTGCAAACTCCATTCCATATATATATATGGGGAGGTAAAAGCTCCAAATCGGTTTTACAGTGAAAACTGCAGGAACTTCAAACCGGCACTGGGAAACAGACCGAGATACCAGAGTAAAAGTTTCTCCTGCAACCCGTTCCCTTTGTGCTAGATGAACGAACGCGTCTCCACATGCTCAGTTCTGAGAGATAAGTGTGTGTGAAAGCCGTCCTTCACCTAGCTTGTTGGGAACACAAAGTTTCTCTTCAGTTGCAAACTCCACACCATACATATATATGGGGAGGTACAAGCTCAAACTCAGTTTTACAGTGAAAAATGCAGGAACATCAAACCGGCACTAGGAAACAGACTGAGAAACCAGAGAAAAATTTTCTCCTGCAACCCGTTCCCTTTGTTCTAGATGAACGAACGTCTCTCCACATGCTCTGTTCTGAGAGAGAAGTGTGTGTGAAAGCCGTACTTAATCTAGCTTGTTGGGAACACAAAGATTCTCTTCAGTTGCAAACTCCACTCCATACATATATATGGGGAGGTACTAGCTCCAACTCGTTTTAATAGTGAAAACTGAAGGAACTTCAAACCTGCACTAGGAAACAGACCGAGAAACCAGAGTAAATGTTTCTCCTGCAACCCGTTCCCTTTGTGCTAGATGAACGAACGTTGCTACACATGCTCATATCTGACAGATAAGTGTGTGTGAAAGCCGTCCTTCACCTAGCTTGTTGGGAACACAAAGCTTCTCTTCAGTTGCAAAATCCACTCCACACATATATACAGGGAGGTACTAGCTCCAGCTCTGTTTTACAGTGAAAACTGCAGGAACATCAAACCGGTACTAGGATACATACTGAGAAACCAGAGTAAAAGTTTCTCCTGCAACCCGTTCCCTTTGTTCTAGATGAACGAACGTCTCTCCACATGCTCAGTTCTGAGAGATAAGTGTGTGTGAAAGCCGTCTTTATCTAGCTTGTTGGGAACACAAATTTTCTATACAGTTGCAAACTCCACTCCATACATATATATGGGGTGGTACAAGCTCCAACTCAGTTTTACAGTGAAAACTGCAGGAACTTCAAACCGGCACTAGGAAACAGACTGATAAACCAGAGTAAAAGTTCCTCCTGCAACCCGTTCCCTTTGTGCTAGATGAACGAACGTCTCTCCACATGCAGAGTTCTGAGAGATAAGTGTGTGTGAAAGCCGTACTTAATCTAGCTTGTTGGGAACACAAAGATTCTCTTCAGTTGACAACTCCACTCCATACATATATATGGGGAGGTATTAGCTCCAACTCGTTTTTATAGTGAAAACTGCAGGAACATCAATCTGGCACTAGGAAACAGACCGAGAAACCAGAGTAAAAATTTCTCCTGCAACCCGTTCCCTTTGTGCTAGATGAACGAACGTCTCTCCACATGCTCAGTTCTGAGAGATAAGTGTGTGTGAAAGCAGTCCTTCACCTAGCTTGTTGGGAACACAAAGTTTCTCTTCAGTTGCAAACACCACTCCATACATATATATGGGGAGGTATTAGCTCCAACTCGGTTTTACAGTGAAAACTGCCGGAACTTCAAACCTGCACTAGGAAACAGACCGATAAACCAGAGTAAAAGTTTCTCCTGCAACCCGTTCCCTTTGTGCTACATGAACGAACGTCTCTCCACATGCTCAGTTCTGAGAGATAAGTGTGTGTGAAAGCCGTCCTTCACCTAGCTTGTTGGGAACACAAAGTTTCTCTTCAGTTGCAAACTACACTCCATAGATATATATGGGGTTGGTACTAGTTCCAACTCGGTTTTACAGTGAAAACTGCAGGAACTTCAAACCGGCACTAGGAAACAGACCGAGATACCAGAGTAAAAGTTTATCCTGCAACCCGTTCCCTTTGTGCTAGATGATCGAACGTCTCCCCACATGCTCATTTCTGACAGATAAGTGTGTGTGAAAGCCGTCCTTCACCTAGCTTGTTGGGAACACAAAGCTTCTCTTCAGTTGCAAAATCCACTCCATACATATATACGGGGAGGTACTAGCTCCAACTCGGTTTTACAGTGAAAACTGCAGGAACATCAAACCGGCACTAAGAAACATACTGAGAAACCAGAGTAAAAGTTTCTCCTGTAACCCGTTCCCTTTGTTCTTGATGAACGAACGTCTCTCCACATGCTCAGTTCTGAGAGATAAGTGTGTGTGAAAGCCGTCCTTCACCTAGCTTGTTGGGAACACAAAGTTTCTCTTCAGTTGCAAACTCCACTCCATACATATATATAGGGAAGTACTAGCTCCAACTCGGTTTTACAGTGAAAAATGCAGGAACTTCAAACCGGCACTAGGAAAAAGACCGAGAAACCAGAGTAAAAGTTTCTCCTGCAACCCGTTCCCTTTGTGCTTGATGAACGAACGTCTCCCCACATGCTCAGTTCTGAGAGATAAGTGTGTGTGAAAGCCGTACTTCATCTAGCTTGTTGGGAACACAAAGGTTCTCTGCACATGCAAACTCCACTCCATACATATATATGGGGATTTACTGGCTCCAACTCGGTTTTACAGTGAAAACTGCAGGAACTTGAATCCGGCACTAGGAAACAGACCGAGAAACCAGAGTAAAAATTTCTCCTGCAACCCGTTCCCTTTGTGCTAGATGAACGAACGTCTCTCCACATGCTCAGTTCTGAGAGATAATTGTGTGTGAAAGCCGTCCTTCATCTAGCTTGTTGGGAACACAAAGTTTCTCTTCAGTTGCAAACTCCACTCCATATATATATATGGGGAGGTAAAAGTTCCAAATCGGTTTTACAGTGAAAACTGCAGGAACTTCAAACCGGCACTGGGAAACAGACCGAGATACCAGAGTAAAAGTTTTTCCTGCAACCCGTTCCCTTTGTGCTAGATGAACGAACGTGTCTCCACATGCTCAGTTCTGAGAGATAAGTGTGTGTGAAAGCCGTCCTTCACCTAGCTTGTTGGGAACACAAAGTTTCTCTTCAGTTGCAAACTCCACACCATACATATATATGGGGAGGTACAAGCTCAAACTCAGTTTTACAGTGAAAAATGCAGGAACATCAAACCGGCACTAGGAAACAGACTGAGAAACCAGAGAAAAATTTTCTCCTGCAACCCGTTCCCTTTGATCTAGATGAACGAACGTCTCTCCACATGCTCAGTTCTGAGAGAGAAGTGTGTGTGAAAGCCGTACTTAAGCTAGCTTGTTGGGAACACAAAGATTCTCTTCAGTTGCAAACTCCACTCCATACATATATATGGGGAGGTACTAGCTCCAACTCGTTTTAATAGTGAAAACTGAATGAACTTCAAACCTGCACTAGGAAACAGACCGAGAAACCAGAGTAAATGTTTCTCCTGCAACCCGTTCCCTTTGTGCTAGATGAACGAACGTCGCTACACATATTCATTTCTGACAGATAAGTGTGTGTGAAAGCCGTCCTTCACCTAGCTTGTTGGGAACACAAAGTTTCTCTTCAGTTGCAAACTCCACTCCATACATATATATGGGGTTGGTACTAGCTCCAACTCGTTTTTACAGTGAAAACTGCAGGAACTTCAAGCCGGCACTAGGAAACAGACCGAAAATCGAGAGTAAAAGTTTCTCCTGCAACCCGTTCCCTTGTGCTAGATGAAAGAACGTCTCCCCACATGCTCAGTTCTGAGAGATAAGTGTGTGTGAAAGCCGTACTTCATCTAGCTTGTTGGGAACACAAAGGTTCTCTGCACTTGCAAACTCCACTCCATACATATATATGGGGATTTACTGGCTCCAACTCGGTTTTACAGTGAAAACTGCAGGAACTTGAATCCGGCACTAGGAAACAGACCGAGAAACCAGAGTAAAAATTTCTCCTGCAACCCGTTCCCTTTGTGCTAGATGAACGAACGTCTCTCCACATGCTCAGTTCTGAGAGATAATTGTGTGTGAAAGCCGTCCTTCATCTAGCTTGTTGGGAACACAAAGTTTCTCTTCAGTTGCAAACTCCACTCCATATATATATATGGGGAGGTAAAAGCTCCAAATCGGTTTTACAGTGAAAACTGCAGGAACTTCAAACCGGCACTGGGAAACAGACCGAGATACCAGAGTAAAAGTTTCTCCTGCAACCCGTTCCATTTGTGCTAGATGAACGAACGTGTCTCCACATGCTCAGTTCTGAGAGATAAGTGTGTGTGAAAGCCGTCCTTCACCTAGCTTGTTGGGAACACAAAGTTTCTCTTCAGTTGCAAACTCCACACCATACATATATATGGGGAGGTACAAGCTCAAACTCAGTTTTACAGTGAAAAATGCAGGAACATCAAACCGGCACTAGGAAACAGACTGAGAAACCAGAGAAAAATTTTCTCCTGCAACCCGTTCCCTTTGTTCTAGATGAACGAACGTCTCTCCACATGCTCAGTTCTGAGAGAGAAGTGTGTGTGAAAGCCGTACTTAATCTAGCTTGTTGGGAACACAAAGATTCTCTTCAGTTGCAAACTCCACTCCATACATATATATGGGGAGGTACTAGCTCCAACTCGTTTTAATAGTGAAAACTGAAGGAACTTCAAACCTGCACTAGGAAACAGACCGAGAAACCAGAGTAAATGTTTCTCCTGCAACCCGTTCCCTTTGTGCTAGATGAACGAACGTCGCTACACATGCTCATTTCTGACAGATAAGTGTGTGTGAAAGCCGTCCTTCACCTAGCTTGTTGGGAACACAAAGCTTCTCTTCAGTTGCAAAATCCACTCCAAACATATATACTGGGAGGTACTAGCTCCAACTCTGTTTTACAGTGAAAACTGCAGGAACATCAAACCGGTACTACGATACATACTGAGAAACCAGAGTAAAAGTTTCTCCTGCAACCCGTTCCCTTTGTTCTAGATGAACGAACGTCTCTCCACATGCTCAGTTCTGAGAGATAAGTGTGTGTGAAAGCCGTCTTTATCTAGCTTGTTGGGAACACAAATTTTCTATACAGTTGCAAACTCCACTCCATACATATATATGGGGTGGTACAAGCTCCAACTCAGTTTTACAGTGAAAACTGCAGGAACTTCAAACCGGCACTAGGAAACAGACTGATAAACCAGAGTAAAAGTTTCTCCTGCAACCCGTTCCCTTTGTGCTAGATGAACGAACGTCTCTCCACATGCAGAGTTCTGAGAGATAAGTGTGTGTGAAAGCCGTCCTTCACCTAGCTTGTTGGGAACACAAAGTTTCTCTTCAGTTGCAAACTCCACTCCATACATATATATGGGGAGGTACTAGCTCCAACTCGTTTTTACAGTGAAAACTGCAGGAACATCAAACCGGCACTAGGAAACAGACTGAGAACCAGAGTAAAAGTTTCTCCTGCAAACCGTTCCCTTTGTGCTACATGAACGAAAGTCTCTCCACATGCTCAGTTCTGAGAGATAAGTGTGTGTGAAAGCCGTACTTAATCTAGCTTGTTGGGAACACAAAGATTCTCTTCAGTTGCCAACTCCACTCCATACATATATATGGGGAGGTATTAGCTCCAACTCGTTTTTATAGTGAAAACTGCAGGAACATCAATCTGGCACTAGGAAACAGACCGAGAAACCAGAGTAAAAATTTCTCCTGCAACCCGTTCCCTTTGTGCTAGATGAACGAACGTCTCTCCACATGCTCAGTTCTGAGAGATAAGTGTGTGTGAAAGCAGTCCTTCACCTAGCTTGTTAGGAACACAAAGTTTCTCTTCAGTTGCAAACACCACTCCATACATATATATGGGGAGGTATTAGCTCCAACTCGGTTTTACAGTGAAAACTGCCGGAACTTCAAACCTGCACTAGGAAACAGTCCGATAAACCAGAGTAAATGTTTCTCCTGCAACCCGTTCCCTTTGTGCTACATGAACGAACGTCTCTCCACATGCTCAGTTCTGAGAGATAAGTGTGTGTGAAAGCCGTCCTTCACCTAGCTTGTTGGGAACACAAAGTTTCTCTTCAGTTGCAAACTACACTCCATAGATATATATGGGGTTGGTACTAGTTCCAACTCGGTTTTACAGTGAAAACTGCAGGAACTTCAAACCGGCACTAGGAAACAGACCGAGATACCAGAGTAAAAGTTTATCCTGCAACACGTTCCCTTTGTGCTAGATGATCGAACGTCTCCCCACATGCTCATTTCTGACAGATAAGTGTGTGTGAAAGCCGTCCTTCACCTAGCTTGTTGGGAACACAAAGCTTCTCTTCAGTTGCAAAATCCACTCCATACATATATACGGGGAGGTACTAGCTCCAACTCGGTTTTACAGTGAAAACTGCAGGAACATCAAACCGGCACTAGGAAACATACTGAGAAACCAGAGTAAAAGTTTCTCCTGCAACCCGTTCCCTTTGTTCTAGATAAACGAACGTCTCTCCACATGCTCAGTTCTGAGAGAAAAATGTGTGTGTGAAAGCCGTCCTTCACATAGCTTGTTGGGAACACAAAGTTTCTCTTCAGTTGCAAACTCCACTCCATACATATATATAGGGAGGTACTAGCTCCAACTCGGTTTTAGAGTGAAAACTGCAGGAACTTCAAACCGGCACTAGGAAACAGATCGAGAAACCAGAGTAAAAGTTTCTCCTGCAACCCGTTCCCTTTGTGCTTGATGAACGAACGTCTCCCCACATGCTCAGTTCTGAGAGATAAGTGTGTGTGAAAGCCGTACTTCATCTAGCTTGTTGGGAACACAAATTTTCTATACAGTTGCAAACTCCACTCCATACATATATATGGGGTGGTACAAGCTCCAACTCAGTTTTACAGTGAAAACTGCAGGAACTTCAAACCGGCACTAGGAAACAGACTGATAAACCAGAGTAAAAGTTTCTCCTGCAACCCGTTCCCTTTGTGCTACATGAACGAACGTCTCTCCACATGCTCAGTTCTGAGAGATAAGTGTGTGTGAAAGCCGTACTTAATCTAGCTTGTTGGGAACACAAAGATTCTCTTCAGTTGCCAACTCCACTCCATACATATATATGGGGAGGTACTAGCTCCTACTCGTATTTACAGTGAAAACTGCAGGAACATCAAACCGGCACTAGGAAACAGACTGAGAAACCAGAGTAAATGTTTCCCCTGCAACCCGTTCCCTTTGTGCTACATGAACGAACGTCTCTCCACATGCTCAGTTCTGAGAGATAAGTGTGTGTGAAAGCCGTACTTAATCTAGCTTGTTGGGAACACAAAGATTCTCTTCAGTTGCCAACTCCACTCCATACATATATATGGGGAGGTATTAGCTCCAACTCGTTTTTATAGTGAAAACTGCAGGAACATCAATCTGGCACTAGGAAACAGACCGAGAAACCAGAGTAAAAATTTCTCCTGCAACCCGTTCCCTTTGTGCTAGATGAACGAACGTCTCTCCACATGCTCAGTTCTGAGAGATAAGTGTGTGTGAAAGCAGTCCTTCACCTAGCTTGTTGGGAACACAAAGTTTCTCTTCAGTTGCAAACACCACTCCATACATATATATGGGGAGGTATTAGCTCCAACTCGGTTTTACAGTGAAAACTGCCGGAACTTCAAACCTGCACTAGGAAACAGACCGATAAACCAGAGTAAATGTTTCTCCTACAACCCGTTCCCTTTGTGCTAGATGAACGAACGTCTCTCCACATGCTCAGTTCTGAGAGATAAGTGTGTGTGAAAGCCGTCCTTCACCTAGCTTGTTGGGAACACAAAGTTTCTCTTCAGTTGCAAACTACACTCCATAGATATATATGGGGTTGGTACTAGTTCCAACTCGGTTTTACAGTGAAAACTGCAGGAACTTCAAACCGGCACTAGGAAACAGACCGAGAAACCAGAGTAAAAGTTTCTCCTGCAACCCGTTCCCTTTGTGCTTGATGAACGAACGTCTCCCCACATGCTCAGTTCTGAGAGATAAGTGTGTGTGAAAGCCGTACTTCATCTAGCTTGTTGGGAACACAAATTTTCTATACAGTTGCAAACTCCACTCCAAACATATATATGGGGTGGTACAAGCTCCAACTCAGTTTTACAGTGAAAACTGCAGGAACTTCAAACCGGCACTAGGAAACAGACTGATAAACCAGAGTAAAAATTTCTCCTGCAACCCGTTCCCTTTGTGCTAGATGAACGAACGTCTCTCCACATGCAGAGTTCTGAGAGATAATTGTGTGTGAAAGCCGTCCTTCACCTAGCTGGTTGGGAACACAAAGTTTCTCTTCAGTTGCAAACTCCACTCCATACATATATATGGGGAGGTACTAGCTCCAACTCGTTTTTACAGTGAAAACTGCAGGAACATCAAACCGGCACTAGGAAACAGACTGAGAAACCAGAGTAAAAGTTTCTCCTGCAACCCGTTCCCTTTGTGCTACATGAACGAACGTCTCTCCACATGCTCAGTTCTGAGAGATAAGTGTGTGTGAAAGCCGTACTTAATCTACCTTGTTGGGAACACAAAGATTCTCTTCAGTTGCCAACTCCACTCCATACATATATATGGGGAGGTATTAGCTCCAACTCGTTTTTATAGTAAAAACTGCAGGAACATCAATCTGGCACTAGGAAACAGACCGAGAAAAAAGAGTAAAAATTTCTCCTGAAACCCGTTCCCTTTGTGCTAGATGAAAGAACGTCTCTCCACTAGCTCAGTTCTGAGAGATAAGTGTGTGTGAAAGCAGTCCTTCACCTAGCTTGTTGGGAACACAAAGTATCTCTTCAGTTGCAAACACCACTCCATACATATATATGGGGAGGTATTAGCTCCATCTCGGTTTTACAGTGAAAACTGCCGGAACTTCAAGCCGGCACTAGGAAACAGACCGAAAATCCAGAGTAAAAGTTTCTCCTGCAACCCTTTCCCTTTGTGCTAGATGAAAGAACGTCTCCCCACATGCTCAGTTCTGAGAGATAAGTGTGTGTGAAAGCCGTACTTCATCTAGCTTGTTGGGAACACAAAGGTTCTCTGCACTTGCAAACTCCACTCCATACATATATATGGGGATTTACTGGCTCCAACACGGTTTTACAGTGAAAACTGCAGGAACTTGAATCCGGCACTAGGAAACAGACCGAGAAACCAGAGTAAAAATTTCTCCTGCAACCCGTTCCCTTTGTGCTAGATGAACGAACGTCTCTCCACATGCTCAGTTCTGAGAGATAATTGTGTGTGAAAGCCGTCCTTCATCTAGCTTGTTGGGAACACAAAGTTTCTCTTCAGTTGCAAACTCCACTCCATATATATATATGGGGAGGTAAAAGCTCCAAATCGGTTTTACAGTGAAAACTGCAGGAACTTCAAACCGGCACTGGGAAACAGACCGAGATACCAGAGTAAAAGTTTCTCCTGCAACCCGTTCCCTTTGTGCTAGATGAACGAACGTGTCTCCACATGCTCAGTTCTGAGAGATAAGTGTGTGTGAAAGCCGTCCTTCACCTAGCTTGTTGGGAACACAAAGTTTCTCTTCAGTTGCAAACTCCACACCATACATATATATGGGGAGGTACAAGCTCAAACTCAGTTTTACAGTGAAAAATGCAGGAACATCAAACCGGCACTAGGAAACAGACTGAGAAACCAGAGAAAAATTTTCTCCTGCAACCCGTTCCCTTTGTTCTAGATGAACGAACGTCTCTCCACATGCTCTGTTCTGAGAGATAAGTGTGTGTGAAAGCCGTACTTAATCTACCTTGTTGGGAACACAAAGATTCTCTTCAGTTGCCAACTCCACTCCATACATATATATGGGGAGGTATTAGCTCCAACTCGTTTTTATAGTAAAAACTGCAGGAACATCAATCTGGCACTAGGAAACAGACCGAGAAAAAAGAGTAAAAATTTCTCCTGAAACCCGTTCCCTTTGTGCTAGATGAAAGAACGTCTCTCCACTAGCTCAGTTCTGAGAGATAAGTGTGTGTGAAAGCAGTCCTTCACCTAGCTTGTTGGGAACACAAAGTATCTCTTCAGTTGCAAACACCACTCCATACATATATATGGGGAGGTATTAGCTCCAACTCGGTTTTACAGTGAAAACTGCCGGAACTTCAAACCTGCACTAGGAAACAGACCGATAAACCAGAGTAAATGTTTCTCCTGCAACCCGTTCCCTTTGTGCTACATGAACGAACGTCTCTCCACATGCTCAGTTCTGAGAGATAAGTGTGTGTGAAAGCCGTCCTTCACCTAGCTTGTTGGGAACACAAAGCTTCTCTTCAGTTGCAAAATCCTCTCCATACATATATACGGGGAGGTACTAGCTCCAACTCGGTTTTACAGTGAAAACTGCAGGAACATCAAACCGGCACTAGGAAACATACTGAGAAACCAGAGTAAAAGTTTCTCCTGCAACCCGTTCCCTTTGTTCTAGATAAACGAACGTCTCTCCACATGCTCAGTTCTGAGAGATAAGTGTGTGTGAAAGCCGTACTTCACCTAGCTTGTTGGGAACACAAAGGTTCTCTGCATTTGCAAACTCCACTCCATACATATATATGGGGATTTACTGGCTCCAACTCGGTTTTACAGTGAAAACTGCAGGAACTTGAATCCGGCACTAGGAAACAGACCGAGAAACCAGAGTAAAAATTTCTCCTGCAACCCGTTCCCTTTGTGCTAGATGAACGAACGTCTCTCCACATGCTCAGTTCTGAGAGATAATTGTGTGTGAAAGCCGTCCTTCATCTAGCTTGTTGGGAACACAAAGTTTCTCTTCAGTTGCAAACTCCACTCCATATATATATATGGGGAGGTAAAAGCTCCAAATCGGTTTTACAGTGAAAACTGCAGGAACTTCAAACCGGCACTGGGAAACAGACCGAGATACCAGAGTAAAAGTTTCTCCTGCAACCCGTTCCCTTTGTGCTAGATGAACGAACGTGTCTCCACATGCTCAGTTCTGAGAGATAAGTGTGTGTGAAAGCCGTCCTTCACCTAGCTTGTTGGGAACACAAAGTTTCTCTTCAGTTGCAAACTCCACACCATACATATATATGGGGAGGTACAAGCTCAAACTCAGTTTTACAGTGAAAAATGCAGGAACATCAAACCGGCACTAGGAAACAGACTGAGAAACCAGAGAAAAATTTTCTCCTGCAACCCGTTCCCTTTGTTCTAGATGAACGAACGTCTCTCCACATGCTCAGTTCTGAGAGAGAAGTGTGTGTGAAAGCCGTACTTAATCTAGCTTGTTGGGAACACAAAGATTCTCTTCAGTTGCAAACTCCACTCCATACATATATATGGGGAGGTACTAGCTCCAACTCGTTTTAATAGTGAAAACTGAATGAACTTCAAACCTGCACTAGGAAACAGACCGAGAAACCAGAGTAAATGTTTCTCCTGCAACCCGTTCCCTTTGTGCTAGATGAACGAACGTCGCTACACATGCTCATTTCTGACAGATAAGTGTGTGTGAAAGCCGTCCTTCACCTAGCTTGTTGGGAACACAAAGTTTCTCTTCAGTTGCAAACTCCACTCCATACATATATATGGGGTAGGTACTAGCTCCATCTCGGTTTTACAGTGAAAACTGCAGGAACTTCAAGCCGGCACTAGGAAACAGACCGAAAATCCAGAGTAAAAGTTTCTCCTGCAACCCGTTCCCTTTGTGCTAGATGAAAGAACGTCTCCCCACATGCTCAGTTCTGAGAGAGAAGTGTGTGTGAAAGCCGTACTTCATCTAGCTTGTTGGGAACACAAAGGTTCTCTGCACTTGCAAACTCCACTCCATACATATATATGGGGATTTACTGGCTCCAACTCGGTTTTACAGTGAAAACTGCAGGAACTTGAATCCGGCACTAGGAAACAGACCGAGAAACCAGAGTAAAAATTTCTCCTGCAACCCGTTCCCTTTGTGCTAGATGAACGAACGTCTCTCCACATGCTCAGTTCTGAGAGATAATTGTGTGTGAAAGCCGTCCTTCATCTAGCTTGTTGGGAACACAAAGTTTCTCTTCAGTTGCAAACTCCACTCCATATATATATATGGGGAGGTAAAAGCTCCAAATCGGTTTTACAGTGAAAACTGCAGGAACTTCAAACCGGCACTGGGAAACAGACCGAGATACCAGAGTAAAAGTTTCTCCTGCAACCCGTTCCCTTTGTGCTAGATGAACGAACGTGTCTCCACATGCTCAGTTCTGAGAGATAAGTGTGTGTGAAAGCCGTCCTTCACCTAGCTTGTTGGGAACACAAAGTTTCTCTTCAGTTGCAAACTCCACACCATACATATATATGGGGAGGTACAAGCTCAAACTCAGTTTTACAGTGAAAAATGCAGGAACATCAAACCGGCACTAGGAAACAGACTGAGAAACCAGAGAAAAATTTTCTCCTGCAACCCGTTCCCTTTGTTCTAGATGAACGAACGTCTCTCCACATGCTCTGTTCTGAGAGAGAAGTGTGTGTGAAAGCCGTACTTAATCTAGCTTGTTGGGAACACAAAGATTCTCTTCAGTTGCAAACTCCACTCCATACATATATATGGGGAGGTACAAGCTCCAACTCGTTTTAATAGTGAAATCTGAAGGAACTTCAAACCTGCACTAGGAAACAGACTGAGAAACCAGAGTAAATGTTTCTCCTGCAACCCGTTCCCTTTGTGCTAGATGAACGAACGTCGCTACACATGCTCATTTCTGACAGATAAGTGTGTGTGAAAGCCGTCCTTCACCTAGCTTGTTGGGAACACAAAGCTTCTCTTCAGTTGCAAAATCCACTCCAAACATATATACTGGGAGGTACTAGCTCCAACTCTGTTTTACAGTGAAAACTGCAGGAACATCAAACCGGTACTAGGATACATACTGAGAAACCTGAGTAAAATTTCTCCTGCAACCCGTTCCCTTTGTTCTAGATGAACGAACGTCTCTCCACATGCTCAGTTCTGAGAGATAAGTGTGTGTGAAAGCCGTCTTTATCTAGCTTGTTGGGAACACAAATTTTCTATACAGTTGCAAACTCCACTCCATACATATATATGGGGATTTACTGGCTCCAACTCGGTTTTACAGTGAAAACTGCAGGAACTTGAATCCGGCACTAGGAAACAGACCGAGAAAACAGAGTAAAAATTTCTCCTGCAACCCGTTCCCTTTGTGCTAGATGAACGAACGTCTCTCCACATGCTCAGTTCTGAGAGATAATTGTGTGTGAAAGCCGTCCTTCATCTAGCTTGTTGGGAACACAAAGTTTCTCTTCAGTTGCAAACTCCACTCCATATATATATATGGGGAGGTAAAAGCTCCAAATCGGTTTTACAGTGAAAACTGCAGGAACTTCAAACCGGCACTGGGAAACAGACCGAGATACCAGAGTAAAAGTTTCTCCTGCAACCCGTTCCCTTTGTGCTAGATGAACGAACGTGTCTCCACATGCTCAGTTCTGAGAGATAAGTGTGTGTGAAAGCCGTCCTTCACCTAGCTTGTTGGGAACACAAAGTTTCTCTTCAGTTGCAAACTCCACACCATACATATATATGGGGAGGTACAAGCTCAAACTCAGTTTTACAGTGAAAAATGCAGGAACATCAAACCGGCACTAGGAAACAGACTGAGAAACCAGAGAAAAATTTTCTCCTGCAACCCGTTCCCTTTGTTCTAGATGAACGAACGTCTCTCCACATGCTCAGTTCTGAGAGAGAAGTGTGTGTGAAAGCCGTACTTAATCTAGCTTGTTGGGAACACAAAGATTCTCTTCAGTTGCAAACTCCACTCCATACATATATATGGGGAGGTACTAGCTCCAACTCGTTTTAATAGTGAAAACTGAATGAACTTCAAACCTGCACTAGGAAACAGACCGAGAAACCAGAGTAAATGTTTCTCCTGCAACCCGTTCCCTTTGTGCTAGATGAACGAACGTCGCTACACATGCTCATTTCTGACAGATAAGTGTGTGTGAAAGCCGTCCTTCACCTAGCTTGTTGGGAACACAAAGTTTCTCTTCAGTTGCAAACTCCACTCCATACATATATATGGGGTAGGTACTAGCTCCATCTCGGTTTTACAGTGAAAACTGCAGGAACTTCAAGCCGGCACTAGGAAACAGACCGAAAATCCAGAGTAAAAGTTTCTCCTGCAACCCGTTCCCTTTGTGCTAGATGAAAGAACGTCTCCCCACATGCTCAGTTCTGAGAGATAAGTGTGTGTGAAAGCCGTACTTCATCTAGCTTGTTGGGAACACAAAGGTTCTCTGCACTTGCAAACTCCACTCCATACATATATATGGGGATTTACTGGCTCCAACTCGGTTTTACAGTGAAAACTGCAGGAACTTGAATCCGGCACTAGGAAACAGACCGAGAAACCAGAGTAAAAATTTCTCCTGCAACCCGTTCCCTTTGTGCTAGATGAACGAACGTCTCTCCACATGCTCAGTTCTGAGAGATAATTGTGTGTGAAAGCCGTCCTTCATCTAGCTTGTTGGGAACACAAAGTTTCTCTTCAGTTGCAAACTCCACTCCATATATATATATGGGGAGGTAAAAGCTCCAAATCGGTTTTACAGTGAAAACTGCAGGAACTTCAAACCGGCACTGGGAAACAGACCGAGATACCAGAGTAAAAGTTTCTCCTGCAACCCGTTCCCTTTGTGCTAGATGAACGAACGTGTCTCCACATGCTCAGTTCTGAGAGATAAGTGTGTGGGAAAGCCGTCCTTCACCTAGCTTGTTGGGAACACAAAGTTTCTCTTCAGTTGCAAACTCCACACCATACATATATATGGGGAGGTACAAGCTCAAACTCAGTTTTACAGTGAAAAATGCAGGAACATCAAACCGGCACTAGGAAACAGACTGAGAAACCAGAGAAAAATTTTCTCCTGCAACCCGTTCCCTTTGTTCTAGATGAACGAACGTCTCTCCACATGCTCTGTTCTGAGAGAGAAGTGTGTGTGAAAGCCGTACTTAATCTAGCTTGTTGGGAACACAAAGATTCTCTTCAGTTGCAAACTCCACTCCATACATATATATGGGGAGGTACAAGCTCCAACTCGTTTTAATAGTGAAATCTGAAGGAACTTCAAACCTGCACTAGGAAACAGACTGAGAAACCAGAGTAAATGTTTCTCCTGCAACCCGTTCCCTTTGTGCTAGATGAACGAACGTCGCTACACATGCTCATTTCTGACAGATAAGTGTGTGTGAAAGCCGTCCTTCACCTAGCTTGTTGGGAACACAAAGCTTCTCTTCAGTTGCAAAATCCACTCCAAACATATATACTGGGAGGTACTAGCTCCAACTCTGTTTTACAGTGAAAACTGCAGGAACATCAAACCGGTACTAGGATACATACTGAGAAACCTGAGTAAAATTTCTCCTGCAACCCGTTCCCTTTGTTCTAGATGAACGAACGTCTCTCCACATGCTCAGTTCTGAGAGATAAGTGTGTGTGAAAGCCGTCTTTATCTAGCTTGTTGGGAACACAAATTTTCTATACAGTTGCAAACTCCACTCCATACATATATATGGGGATTTACTGGCTCCAACTCGGTTTTACAGTGAAAACTGCAGGAACTTGAATCCGGCACTAGGAAACAGACCGAGAAACCAGAGTAAAAATTTCTCCTGCAACCCGTTCCCTTTGTGCTAGATGAACGAACGTCTCTCCACATGCTCAGTTCTGAGAGATAATTGTGTGTGAAAGCCGTCCTTCATCTAGCTTGTTGGGAACACAAAGTTTCTCTTCAGTTGCAAACTCCACTCCATATATATATATGGGGAGGTAAAAGCTCCAAATCGGTTTTACAGTGAAAACTGCAGGAACTTCAAACCGGCACTGGGAAACAGACCGAGATACCAGAGTAAAAGTTTCTCCTGCAACCCGTTCCCTTTGTGCTAGATGAACGAACGTGTCTCCACATGCTCAGTTCTGAGAGATAAGTGTGTGTGAAAGCCGTCCTTCACCTAGCTTGTTGGGAACACAAAGTTTCTCTTCAGTTGCAAACTCCACACCATACATATATATGGGGAGGTACAAGCTCAAACTCAGTTTTACAGTGAAAAATGCAGGAACATCAAACCGGCACTAGGAAACAGACTGAGAAACCAGAGTAAAAGTTTCTCCTGCAACCCGTTCCCTTTGTGCTACATGGACGAACGTCTCTCCACATGCTCAGTTCTGAGAGATAAGTGTGTGTGAAAGCCGTACTTAATCTAGCTTGTTGGGAACACAAAGATTCTCTTCAGTTGCAAAATCCACTCCAAACATATATACTGGGAGGTACTAGCTCCAACTCTGTTTTACAGTGAAAACTGCAGGAACATCAAACCGGTACTAGGATACATACTGAGAAACCTGAGTAAAATTTCTCCTGCAACCCGTTCCCTTTGTGCTACATGAACGAACGTCTCTCCACATGCTCATTTCTGACAGATAAGTGTGTGTGAAAGCCGTCCTTCACCTAGCTTGTTGGGAACACAAAGTTTCTCTTCAGTTGCAAACTCCACTCCATACATATATATGGGGTAGGTACTAGCTCCATCTCGGTTTTACAGTGAAAACTGCAGGAACTTCAAACCGGCACTAGGAAACAGACCGAGGTACCAGAGTAAAAGTTTATCCTGCAACCCGTTCCCTTTGTGCTAGATGATCGAACGTCTCCCCACATGCTCATTTCTGACAGATAAGTGTGTGTGAAAGCCGTCCTTCACCTAGCTTGTTGGGAACACAAAGCATCTCTTCAGTTGCAAAATCCACTCCATACATATATACGGGGAGGTACTAGCTCCAACTCGGTTATACAGTGAAAACTGCAGGAACATCAAACCGGCACTAGGAAACATACTGAGAAACCAGAGTAAAAGTTTCTCCTGCAACCCGTTCCCTTTGTGCTAGATGAAAGAACGTCTCCCCACATGCTCAGTTCTGAGAGATAAGTGTGTGTGAAAGCCGTACTTCATCTAGCTTGTTGGGAACACAAAGGTTCTCTGCACTTGCAAACTCCACTCCATACATATATATGGGGATTTACTGGCTCCAACTCGGTTTTACAGTGAAAACTGCAGGAACTTGAATCAGGCACTAGGAAACAGACCGAGAAACCAGAGTAAAAATTTCTCCTGCAACCCGTTCCCTTTGTGCTAGATGAACGAACGTCTCTCCACATGCTCAGTTCTGAGAGATAATTGTGTGTGAAAGCCGTCCTTCATCTAGCTTGTTGGGAACACAAAGTTTCTCTTCAGTTGCAAACTCCACTCCATATATATATATGGGGAGGTAAAAGCTCCAAATCGGTTTTACAGTGAAAACTGCAGGAACTTCAAACCGGCACTGGGAAACAGACCGAGATACCAGAGTAAAAGTTTCTCCTGCAACCCGTTCCCTTTGTGCTAGATGAACGAACGTGTCTCCACATGCTCAGTTCTGAGAGATAAGTGTGTGTGAAAGCCGTCCTTCACCTAGCTTGTTGGGAACACAAAGTTTCTCTTCAGTTGCAAACTCCACACCATACATATATATGGGGAGGTACAAGCTCAAACTCAGTTTTACAGTGAAAAATGCAGGAACATCAAACCGGCACTAGGAAACAGACTGAGAAACCAGAGAAAAATTTTCTCCTGCAACCCGTTCCCTTTGTTCTAGATGAACGAACGTCTCTCCACATGCTCAGTTCTGAGAGAGAAGTGTGTGTGAATGCCGTACTTAATCTAGCTTGTTGGGAACACAAAGATTCTCTTCAGTTGCAAACTCCACTCCGTACATATATATGGGGAGGTACTAGCTCCAACTCGTTTTAATAGTGAAATCTGAAGGAACTTCAAACCTGCACTAGGAAACAGACCGAGAAACCAGAGTAAATGTTTCTCCTGCAACCCGTTCCCTTTGTGCTAGATGAACGAACGTCGCTACACATGCTCATTTCTGACAGATAAGTGTGTGTGAAAGCCGTCCTTCACCTAGCTTGTTGGGAACACAAAGCTTCTCTTCAGTTGCAAAATCCACTCCAAACATATATACTGGGAGGTACTAGCTCCAACTCTGTTTTACAGTGAAAACTGCAGGAACATCAAACCGGTACTAGGATACATACTGAGAAACCTGAGTAAAATTTCTCCTGCAACCCGTTCCCTTTGTTCTAGATGAACGAACGTCTCTCCACATGCTCAGTTCTGAGAGATAATTGTGTGTGAAAGCCGTCTTTATCTAGCTTGTTGGGAACACAAATTTTCTATACAGTTGCAAACTCCACTCCATACATATATATGGGGTGGTACAAGCTCCAACTCAGTTTTACAGTGAAAACTGCAGGAACTTCAAACCGGCACTAGGAAACAGACTGATAAACCAGAGTAAAAGTTTCTCCTGCAACCCGTTCCCTTTGTGCTAGATGAACGAACGTCTCTCCACATGCAGAGTTCTGAGAGATAAGTGTGTGTGAAAGCCGTCCTTCACCTAGCTTGTTGGGAACACAAAGTTTCTCTTCAGTTGCAAACTCCACTCCATACATATATATGTGGAGGTACTAGCTCCAACTCGTTTTTACAGTGAAAACTGCAGGAACATCAAACCGGCACTAGGAAACAGACTGAGAAACCAGAGTAAAAGTTTCTCCTGCAACCCGTTCCCTTTGTGCTACATGAACGAACGTCTCTCCACATGCTCAGTTCTGAGAGATAAGTGTGTGTGAAAGCCGTACTTAATCTAGCTTGTTGGGAACACAAAGATTCTCTTCAGTTGCCAACTCCACTCCATACATATATATGGGGAGGTATTAGCTCCAAATCATTTTTATAGTGAAAACTGCAGGAACATCAATCTGGCACTAGGAAACAGACCGAGAAACCAGAGTAAAAATTTCTCCTGCAACCCGTTCCCTTTGTGCTAGATGAACGAACGTCTCTCCACATGCTCAGTTCTGAGAGATAAGTGTGTGTGAAAGCAGTCCTTCACCTAGCTTGTTGGGAACACAAAGTTTCTCTTCAGTTGCAAACACCACTCCATACATATATATGGGGAGGTATTAGCTCCAACTCGGTTTTACAGTGAAAACTGCCGGAACTTCAAACCTGCACTAGGAAACAGACCGATAAACCAGAGTAAATGTTTCTCCTGCAACCCGTTCCCATTGTGCTACATGAACGAACGTCTCTCCACATGCTCAGTTCTGAGAGATAAGTGTGTGTGAAAGCCGTCCTTCACCAAGCTTGTTGGGAACACAAAGTTTCTCTTCAGTTGCAAACTACACTCCATAGATATATATGGGGTTGGTACTAGTTCCAACTCTGTTTTACAGTGAAAACTGCAGGAACTTCAAACCGGCACTAGGAAACAGACCGAGATACCAGAGTAAAAGTTTATCCTGCAACCCGTTCCCTTTGTGCTAGATGATCGAACGTCTCCCCACATGCTCATTTCTGACAGATAAGTGTGTGTGAAAGCCGTCCTTCACCTAGCTTGTTGGGAACACAAAGCTTCTCTTCAGTTGCAAAATCCACTCCATACATATATACGGGGAGGTACTAGCTCCAACTCGGTTTTACAGTGAAAACTGCAGGAACATCAAACCGGCACTAGGAAACATACTGAGAAACCAGAGTAAAAGTTTCTCCTGCAACCCGTTCCCTTTGTTCTAGATAAACGAACGTCTCTCCACATGCTCAGTTCTGAGAGATAAGTGTGTGTGAAAGCCGTCCTTCACATAGCTTGTTGGGAACACAAAGTTTCTCTTCAGTTGCAAACTCCACTCCATACATATATATATTGGGAGGTACTAGCTCCAACTCGGTTTTACAGTGAAAACTGCAGGAACTTCAAACCGGCACTAGGAAACAGACCGAGAAACCAGAGTAAAAGTTTCTCCTGCAACCCGTTCCCTTTGTGCTTGATGAACGAACGTCTCCCCACATGCTCAGTTCTGAGAGATAAGTGTGTGTGAAAGCCGTACTTCATCTAGCTTGTTGGGAACACAAATTTTCTATACAGTTGCAAACTCCACTCCATACATATATATGGGGTGGTACAAGCTCCAACTCAGTTTTACAGTGAAAACTGCAGGAACTTCAAACCGGCACTAGGAAGCAGACTGATAAACCAGAGTAAAAGTTTCTCCTGCAACCCGTTCCCTTTGTGCTACATGAACGAACGTCTCTCCACATGCTCAGTTCTGAGAGATAAGTGTGTGTGAAAGCCGTACTTAATCTAGCTTGTTGGGAACACAAAGATTCTCTTCAGTTGCCAACTCCACTCCATACATATATATGGGGAGGTACTAGCTCCAACTCGTTTTTACAGTGAAACTGCAGGAACATCAAACCGGCACTAGGAAACAGACTGAGAAACCAGAGTAAATGTTTCTCCTGCAACCCGTTCCCTTTGTGCTACATGAACGAACGTCTCTCCACATGCTCAGTTCTGAGAGATAAGTGTGTGTGAAAGCCGTACTTAATCTAGCTTGTTGGGAACACAAAGATTCTCTTCAGTTGCCAACTCCACTCCATACATATATATGGGGAGGTATTAGCTCCAACTCGTTTTTATAGTGAAAACTGCAGGAACATCAATCTGGCACTAGGAAACAGACCGAGAAACCAGAGTAAAAATTTCTCCTGCAACCCGTTCCCTTTGTGCTAGATGAACGAACGTCTCTCCACATGCTCAGTTCTGAGAGATAAGTGTGTGTGAAAGCAGTCCTTCACCTAGCTTGTTGGGAACACAAAGTTTCTCTTCAGTTGCAAACACCACTCCATACATATATATGGGGAGGTATTAGCTCCAACTCGGTTTTACAGTGAAAACTGCAGGAACTTCAAACCTGCACTAGGAAACAGACCGATAAACCAGAGTAAATGTTTCTCCTACAACCCGTTCCCTTTGTGCTACATGAACGAAAGTACCTCCACATGCTCAGTTCTGAGAGATAAGTGTGTGTGAAAGCCGTCCTTCACCTAGCTTGTTGGGAACACAAAGTTTCTCTTCAGTTGCAAACTACACTCCATAGATATATATGGGGTTGGTACTAGTTCCAACTCGGTTTTACAGTGAAAACTGCAGGAACTTCAAACCGGCACTAGGAAACAGACCGATATACCAGAGTAAAAGTTTATCCTGCAACCCATTCCCTTTGTGCTAGATGATCGAACGTCTCCCCACATGCTTATTTCTGACAGATAAGTGTGTGTGAAAGCCGTCCTTCACCTAGCTTGTTGGGAACACAAAGCTTCTCTTCAGTTGCAAAATCCACTCCATACATATATACGGGGAGGTACTAGCTCCAACTCGGTTTTACAGTGAAAACTGCAGGAACATCAAACCGGCACTAGGAAACATACTGAGAAACCAGAGTAAAAGTTTCTCCTGCAACCCGTTCCCTTTGTTCTAGATAAACGAACGTCTCTCCACATGCTCAGTTCTGAGAGATAAGTGTGTGTGAAAGCCGTCCTTCACATAGCTTGTTGGGAACACAAAGTTTCTATTCAGTTGCAAACTCCACTCCATACGTATATATAGGGAGGTACTAGCTCCAACTCGGTTTTACAGTGAAAACTGCAGGAACTTCAAACCTGCACTACGAAACAGACCGAGAAACCAGAGTAAAAGTTTCTCCTGCAACCCGTTCCCTTTGTGCTTGATGAACGAACGTCTCCCCACATGCTCAGTTCTGAGAGATAAGTGTGTGTGAAAGCCGTACTTCATCTAGCTTGTTGGGAACACAAATTTTCTATACAGTTGCAAACTCCACTCCAAACATATATATGGGGTGGTACAAGCTCCAACTCAGTTTTACAGTGAAAACTGCAGGAACTTCAAACCGGCACTAGGAAACAGACTGATAAACCAGAGTAAAAGTTTCTCCTGCAACCCGTTCCGTTTGTGCTAGATGAACGAACGTCTCTCCACATGCAGAGTTCTGAGAGATAATTGTGTGTGAAAGCCGTCCTTCACCTAGCTTGTTGGGAACACAAAGTTTCTCTTCATTTGCAAACTCCACTCCATACATATATATGGGTAGGTACTAGCTCCAACTCGTTTTTACAGTGAAAACTGCAGGAACATCAAACCGGCACTAGGAAACAGACTGAGAAACCAGAGTAAAAGTTTCTCCTGCAACCCGTTCCCTTTGTGCTACATGAACGAACGTCTCTCCACATGCTCAGTTCTGAGAGATAAGTGTGTGTGAAAGCCGTACTTAATCTAGCTTGTTGGGAACACAAAGATTCTCTTCAGTTGCCAACTCCACTCCATATATATATGGGAAGGTATTAGCTCCAACTCGTTTTTATAGTGAAAACTGCAGGAACATCAATCTGGCACTAGGAAACAGACCGAGAAACCAGAGTAAAAATTTCTCCTGCAAACCGTTCCCTTTGTGCTAGATGAACGAACGTCTCTCCACATGCTCAGTTCTGAGAGATAAGTGTGTGTGAAAGCAGTCCTTCACCTAGCTTGTTGGGAACACAAAGTTTCTCTTCAGTTGCAAACACCACTCCATACATATATATGGGGAGGTATTAGCACCAACTCGGTTTTACAGTGAAAACTGCCGGAACTTCAAATCTGCACTAGGAAACAGACCGATAAACCAGAGTAAATGTTTCTCCTGCAACCCGTTCCCTTTGTGCTACATGAACGAACGTCTCTCCACATGCTCTGTTCTGAGAGATAAGTGTGTGTGAAAGCCGTCCTTCACCTAGCTTGTTGGGAACACAAAGTTTCTCTTCAGTTGCAAACTACACTCCATAGATATATATGGGGTTGGTACTAGTTCCAACTCGGTTTTACAGTGAAAACTGCAGGAACTTCAAACCGGCACTAGGAAACAGACCGAGATACCAGAGTAAATGTTTATCCTGCAACCCGTTCCCTTTGTGCTAGATGAACGACTTCTCTCCACATGCTCAGTTCTGAGAGATAATTGTGTGTGAAAGCCGTCTTTCACCTAGCTTGTTGGGAACACAAAGTTTCTCTTCAGTTGCAAACTCCACTCCATACATATATATTGGGAGGTACAAGCTCCAACTCGGTTTTACTGTGAAAACTGCAGGAACTTCAAACCGGCACTAGGAAACAGACCGAGAAACCAGAGTAAAAGTTTCTCCTGCAACCCGTTCCCTTTGTGCTAGATGAACGAACGTCTCTCCACATGCTCAGTTCTGAGAGATATGTGTGTGTGAAAGCCGTCCTTCACCTAGCTTGTTGGGAACACAAAGTTTCTCTAAAGTTGCAAACTCCACTCCATACATATATATGGGGAGGTAATAGCTCCAACTCGGATTTACAGTGAAAACTGCAGGAACTTCAAACCGGCACTAGGAAACAGACTGAGAAACCAGAGTAAAAGTTTCTCCTGCAACCCGTTCCCTTTGTGCTAGATGAACGAACGTCTCCCCACATGCTCAGTTCTGAGAGATAAGTGTGTGTGAAAGCCGTACTTCATCTAGCTTGTTGGGAACACAAAGTTTCTCTGCACTTACAAACTCCACTCCATACATATATATGGGGATGTACTGGCTCCAACTCGGTTTTACAGTGAAAACTGCAGGAACTTCAAACCGGCACTAGGAAACAGACTGAGAAACCAGAGAAAAGTTTCTCCTGCAACCCGTTCCCTTTGTGCTAGATGAACGTACGTCTCTCCACATGCTCAGTTCTGAGAGTTAAGTGTATGTGAAAGCCGTCCTTCACCTAGCTTGTTGGGAACACAAAGTTTCTCTTCAGTTGCAAACTCCACTCCATACATATATATGGGGAGGTACTAGCTCCAACTCGGATTTACAGTGAAAACTGCAGGATCTTCAACCCGGCACTAGGAAATAGACCGAGATACCAGAGTAAAAGTTTCTCCTGCAACCCGTTTCCTTTGTGCTAGATGAACGAACGTCTCTCCACATGCTCAGTTCTGAGAGATAAGTGTTTGTGAAAGCCGTCCTTCACCTAGCTTGTTGGGAACACAAAGTTTCTCTTCAGTTGCAAACTCCACTCCATACATATATATGGGGAGGTACTAGATCCAACTCGGTTTTACAGTGAAAACTGCAGGAACTTAAACCGGCACTAGGAAACAGACTGAGAAACCAGAGTAAAAATTTCTCCTGCAAACCGTATCCTTTGTTCTAGATGAACGAACGTCTCCCCACATGCTCAGTTCTGAGAGGTAAGAGTGTGTGTAAGCCGTAATTCATCTAGCTTGTTGGGAACACAAAGTTTCCCTACACTTGCAAACTATACTCTATACATATTTATGGGGAGGTACTAGCTCGAACTCGGTTTTACAGTGAAAACTGCAGGAACTTCAAACCGGCACTAGGAAACAGACCGAGAAACCAGAGTAAAACTTTCACCTGCAACCCGTTCCCTTTGTGCTAGATGAACGATCGTCTCTCCACATGCTCAGTTCTGAGAGATAAGTGTGTGTGAAAGCCGTCCTTCATCTAGCTTGTTGGGAACACAAAGATTCTCTTCAGTTGCCAACTCCACTCCATACATATATATGGGGAGGTATTAGCTCCAACTCGTTTTTATAGTGAAAACTGCAGGAACATCAATCTGGCACTAGGAAACAGACCGAGAAACCAGAGTAAAAATTTCTCCTGCAACCCGTTCCCTTTGTGCTAGATGAACGAACGTCTCTCCACATGCTCAGTTCTGAGAGATAAGTGTGTGTGAAAGCAGTCCTTCACCTAGCTTGTTGGGAACACAAAGTTTCTCTTCAGTTGCAAACACCACTCCATACATATATATGGGGAAGTATTAGCTCCAACTCGGTTTTACAGTGAAAACTGCCGGAACTTCAAACCTGCACTAGGAAACAGACCGATAAACCAGAGTAAATGTTTCTCCTACAACCCGTTCCCTTTGTGCTACATGAACGAAAGTCTCTCCACATGCTCAGTTCTGAGAGATAAGTGTGTGTGAAAGCCGTCCTTCACCTAGCTTGTTGGGAACACAAAGTTTCTCTTCAGTTGCAAACTACACTCCATAGATATATGTGGGGTTGGTACTAGTTCCAACTCGGTTTTACAGTGAAAACTGCAGGAACTTCAAACCGGCACTAGGAAACAGACCGATATACCAGAGTAAAAGTTTACCCTGCAACCCGTTCCCTTTGTGCTAGATGATCGAACGTCTCCCCACATGCTCATTTCTGACAGATAAGTGTGTGTGAAAGCCGTCCTTCACCTAGCTTGTTGGGAACACAAAGCTTCTCTTCAGTTGCAAAATCCACTCCATACATATATACGGGGAGGTACTAGCTCCAACTCGGTTTTACAGTGAAAACTGCAGGAACATCAAACCGGCACTAGGAAACAGACTGAGAAACCAGAGTAAAAGTTTCTCCTGCAACCCGTTCCCTTTGTTCTAGATAAACGAACGTCTCTCCACATGCTCAGTTCTGAGAGATAAGTGTGTGTGAAAGCCGTCCTTCACATAGCTTGTTGGGAACACAAAGTTTCTCTTCAGTTGCAAACTCCACTCCATACGTATATATAGGGAGGTACTAGCTCCAACTCGGTTTTACAGTGAAAACTGCAGGAACTTCAAACCTGCACTACGAAACAGACCGAGAAACCAGAGTAAAAGTTTCTCCTGCAACCCGTTCCCTTTGTGCTTGATGAACGAACGTCTCCCCACATGCTCAGTTCTGAGAGATAAGTGTGTGTGAAAGCCGTACTTCATCTAGCTTGTTGGGAACACAAATTTTCTATACAGTTGCAAACTCCACTCCAAACATATATATGGGGTGGTACAAGCTCCAACTCAGTTTTACAGTGAAAACTGCAGGAACTTCAAACCGGCACTAGGAAACAGACTGATAAACCAGAGTAAAAGTTTCTCCTGCAACCCGTTCCGTTTGTGCTAGATGAACGAACGTCTCTCCACATGCAGAGTTCTGAGAGATAATTGTGTGTGAAAGCCGTACTTCATCTAGCTTGTTGGGAACACAAAGTTTCTCTGCACTTACAAACTCCACTCCATACATATATATGGGGATGTACTGGCTCCAACTCGGTTTTACAGTGAAAACTGCAGGAACATCAAACCGGCACTAGGAAACAGACTGAGAAACCAGAGTAAAAGTTTCTCCTGCAACCCGTTCCCTTTGTGCTACATGAACGAACGTCTCTCCACATGCAGAGTTCTGAGAGATAAGTGTGTGTGAAAGCGTACTTAATCTAGCTTGTTGGGAACACAAAGATTCTCTTCAGTTGCCAACTCCACTCCATATATATATGGGAAGGTATTAGCTCCAACTCGTTTTTATAGTGAAAACTGCAGGAACATCAATCTGGCACTAGGAAACAGACCGAGAAACCAGAGTAAAAATTTCTCCTGCAACCCGTTCCCTTTGTGCTAGATGAACGAACGCCTCTCCACATGCTCAGTTCTGAGAGATAAGTGTGTGTGAAAGCAGTCCTTCACCTAGCTTGTTGGGAACACAAAGTTTCTCTTCAGTTGCAAACACCACTCCATACATATATATGGGGAGGTATTAGCACCAACTCGGTTTTACAGTGAAAACCGCCGGAACTTCAAACCTGCACTAGGAAACAGACCAATAAACCAGAGTAAATGTTTCTCCTGCAACCCGTTCCCTTTGTGCTACATGAACGAACGTCTGTCCACATGCTCTGTTCTGAGAGATAAGTGTGTGTGAAAGCCGTCCTTCACCTAGCTTGTTGGGAACACAAAGTTTCTCTTCAGTTGCAAACTACACTCCATAGATATATATGGGGTTGGTACTAGTTCCAACTCGGTTTTACAGTGAAAACTGCAGGAACTTCAAACCGGCACTAGGAAACAGACCGAGATACCAGAGTAAAAGTTTATCCTGCAACCCGTTCCCTTTGTGCTAGATGATCGAACGTCTCCCCACATGCTCATTTCTGACAGATAAGTGTGTGTGAAAGCCGTCCTTCACCTAGCTTGTTGGGAACACAAAGCTTCTCTTCAGTTGCAAAATCCACTCCATACATATATAGGGGGAGGTACAAGCTCCAACTCGGTTTTACAGTGAAAATTGCAGGAAATACAAACCGGCACTAGGAAACAGACTGAGAAACCAGAGTAAAAGTTTCTCCTGCAACCCGTTCCCTTTGTGCTAGATGAACGAACTTCTCTCCACATGCTCAGTTCTGAGAGATAATTGTGTGTGAAAGCCGTCTTTCACCTAGCTTGTTGGGAACACAAAGTTTCTCTTCAGTTGCAAACTCCACTCCATACATATATATGGGGAGGTACTAGCTCCAACTCGGTTTTACTGTGAAAACTGCAGGAACTTCAAACCGGCACTAGGAAACAGACCGAGAAACCAGAGTAAAAGTTTCTCCTGCAACCCGTTCCCTTTGTGCTAGATGAACGAACGTCTCTCCACATGCTCAGTTCTGAGAGATATGTGTGTGTGAAAGCCGTCCTTCACCTAGCTTGTTGGGAACACAAAGTTTCTCTAAAGTTGCAAACTCCACTCCATACATATATATGGGGAGGTAATAGCTCCAACTCGGATTTACAGTGAAAACTGCAGGAACTTCAAACCGGCACTAGGAAACAGACCGAGAAACCAGAGTAAAAGTTTCTCCTGCAACCCGTTCCCTTTGTGCTAGATGAACGAACGTCTCCCCACATGCTCAGTTCTGAGAGATAAGTGTGTGTGAAAGCCGTACTTCATCTAGCTTGTTGGGAACACAAAGTTTCTCTGCACTTACAAACTCCACTCCATACATATATATGGGGATGTACTGGCTCCAACTCGGTTTTACAGTGAAAACTGCAGGAACTTCAAACCGGCACTAGGAAACAGACTGAGAAACCAGAGAAAAGTTTCTCCTGCAACCCGTTCCCTTTGTGCTAGATGAACGTACGTCTCTCCACATGCTCAGTTCTGAGAGGTAAGTGTATGTGAAAGCCGTCCTTCACCTAGCTTGTTGGGAACACAAAGTTTCTCTTCAGTTGCAAACTCCACTCCATACATATATATGGGGAGGTACTAGCTCCAACTCGGATTTACAGTGAAAACTGCAGGATCTTCAACCCGGCACAAGGAAATAGACCGAGATACCAGAGTAAAAGTTTCTCCTGCAACCCGTTCCCTTTGTGCTAGATGAACGAACGTCTCTCCACATGCTCAGTTCTGAGAGATAAGTGTTTGTGAAAGCCGTCCTTCAACTAGCTTGTTGGGAACACAAAGTTTCTCTTCAGTTGCAAACTCCACTCCATACATATATATGGGGAGGTACTAGATCCAACTCGGTTTTACAGTGAAAACTGCAGGAACTTAAACCGGCACTAGGAAACAGACTGAGAAACCAGAGTAAAAATTTCTCCTGCAAACCGTATCCTTTGTTCTAGATGAACGAACGTCTCCCCACATGCTCAGTTCTGAGAGGTAAGTGTGTGTGAAAGCCGTAATTCATCTAGCTTGTTGGGAACACAAAGTTTCCCTACACTTGCAAACTATACTCTATACATATTTATTTGGAGGTACTAGCTCGAACTCGGTTTTACAGTGAAAACTGCAGGAACTTCAAACCGGCACTAGGAAACAGACCGAGAAACCAGAGTAAAACTTTCACCTGCAACCCGTTCCCTTTGTGCTAGATGAACGATCGTCTCTCCACATGCTCAGTTCTGAGAGATAAGTGTGTGTGAAAGCCGTCCTTCATCTAGCTTGTTGGGAACACAAAGTTTCTCTTCAGTTGCAAACTCCACTCCATACATATATATGGGGTTGGTACTAGCTCCAAATCGGTTTTACAGTGAAATCTGCAGGAACTTCAAACCGGCACTGGGAAACAGACCGAGATACCAGAGTAAAAGTTTCTCCTGCAACCCGTTCCCTTTGTGCTAGATGAACGAAAGTCTCTCCACATGCTCAGTTCTGAGAGATAAGTGTGTGTGAAAGCCGTCCTTCACCTAGCTTGTTGGGAACACAAAGTTTCTCTTCAGTTGCAAACCCCACTCCATACATATATATGGGGAGGTACTAGCTCCAACTCCGTTTTACAGTGAAAAATGCAGGAACTTCAAACTGGCACTAGGAAACAGACCGAGAATCCAGAGTAAAAGTTTCCCCTGCAACCCGTTCCCTTTGTGCTAGATGAACGAACGTCTCTCCACATGCTCAGTTCTGAGAGATACGTGTGTGTGGAAGCCGTCCTTCACCTAGCTTGTTGGGAACACAAAGTTTCTCTACAGTTGCAACTCCACTTCATACATATATATGTGGAGGTACTAGCTCCAACTCGGTTTTACAGTGAAAACTGCAGGAACATGAAACCGGCAGTAGTAAACAGACCGAGAAACCAGAGTAAAAGTTTCTCCTGCAACCCGTTCCATTTGTGCTAGATGAACAAACGTCTCTCCACATGCTCAGTTCTGAGAGATAAGTGTGTGTGAAAGCCGTCCTTCACCTACCTTGTTGGGAACACAAAGTTTCTCTTCAGTTGCAAACTCCACTCCATACAAATATATGGGGTTGGTACTAGCTCCAACTCGGCTTTACAGTGAATACTGCAGGAACTTCAAACTGGCACTAGGAAACAGACCGAGAAACCAGAGTAAAAGTTTCCCCTGCAGTCCGTTCCCTTTGTGCTAGATGAACGAACGTCTCTCCACATGCTCAGTTCTGAGAGATAAGGGTGTGTGAAAGCCGTCCTTCACCTAGCTTGTTGGGAACACAAAGTTTCTCTTCAGTTGCAAACTCCACTCCATACATATATAGGGGAGGTACTAGCTCCAACTCGGTTTTACAGTGATAATTGCAGGAACTTCTAACAGGCACTGGGAAACAGACTGAGAAACCAGAGTAATGTTTCTCCTGCAAAACGTTCCCTTTGTGCTAGATGAACGAACGTCTCTTCACATGCTCAGTTCTGAGAGATAATTGTGGGTGAAAGCCGTCCTTCACGTAGCTTGTTGGGAACACAAAGTTTCTCTTCAGTTGCAAACTCCAATCCGTACATATATATGGGAAGGTAGTAGATCCAAATTGGTTTTACTGTGAAAACTGCAGGAACTTCAAAACGGCACTAGGAAACAGACCGAGAAACCAGAGTAAAAGTTTCTCCTGCAACCCGTTCCCTTTGGGCTAGATGAACGAACGTCTCTCCACATGCTCAGTTCTGAGAGATAAGTGTGTGTGAAAGCCGTCCTTCACCTAGCTTGTTGGGAACACAAAGTTTCTCTTCAGTTGCAAACTCCACTCCATACATATACAAGGGGAGGTACTAGCTCCAACTCGGTTTTACAGTGAAAACTGCAGGAACTTCAAACCGGCACTAGGAAACAGACTGAGAAACCAGAGAAAAGTTTCTCCTGCAACCCGTTCCCTTTGTGCTACATGAACGAACGTCTCTCCACATGCTCAGTTCTGAGAAGTAAGTGTGTGTGAAAGCCGTCATTCACCTAGCTTGTTGGGAACACAAAGTTTCTCTTCAGTTGCAAACTCCACTCCATACATATATATGGGGAGGTACTAGCTCCAACTCTGTTTTACAGTGAAAACTGCAGGAATTTCAACCCGGCACTAACAAACAGACCGAGATACCAGAGTAAAAGTTTCTCCTGCAACCCGTTCCCTTTGTGCTAGATGAACGAACGTCTCTCCACATGCACAGTTCTGAGAGATAAGTGTTTGTGAAAGCCGTCCTTCACCTAGCTTGTTGGGAACACAAAGTTTCTCTTCAGTTGCAAACTCCACTCCATACATATATATGGGGAGGTACTAGATCCAACTCGGTTTTACAGTGAAAACTGCAGGAACTTCAAACCGGCACTAGGAAACAGACTGAGAAACCAGAGTAAAAATTTTTCCTGCAACCCGTATCCTTTGTTCTAGTTGAACGAACGACTCCCCACATGCTCAGTTCTGAGAGATAAGTGTGTGTGAAAGCCGTAATTCATCTAGCTTGTTGGGAACACAAAGTTTCCCTACACTTGCAAACTATACTCTATACATATTTATGGGGAGGTACTAGCTCCAACTCGGTTTTACAGTGAAAACTGCAGGAACATGAAACCGGCACTAGGAAACAGACCGAGAAACCAGAGTAAAACTTTCACCTGCAACCCGTTCCCTTTGTGCTAGATGAACGATCGTCTCTCCACATGCTCAGTTCTGAGAGATAAGTGTGTGTGAAAGCCGTACTTCATCTAGATTGTTGGAAACACAAAGTTTCTCTTCAGTTGAAAACTCCACTCCATACATATATATGAGGAGGTACTAGCTCCAACTCGGTTTTACAGTGAAAACTGCAGGAACTACAAACCGGTACTAGGAAACAGACCGAGATACCAGAGTAAAAGTTTCTCCTGCAACCCGATCCCTTTGTGCTAGATGAACGAACGTCTCTCCACATGCTCAGTTCTGAGAGATAAGGGTGTGTGAAAGCCGTCCTTCACCTAGCTTGTTGGGAACACAAAGCTTCTCTTCAGTTGCAATCTCCACTCCATACATATATATGGGGTGGTACTAGCTCCAACTCGGTTTTACAGTGAAAACTGAAGGAACTTCAAACTGGCACTAGGAAACAGACCGAGAAACCAGAGTAAAAGTTTCTACTGCAACCCGTTCCCTTTGTGCTAGATGAACAAACTTCTCTCCACATGCTCAGTTCTGAGAGATAAGTGTGTGTGAAAGCCGTCCTTCACCTAGCTTGTTGGGAACACAAAGTTTCTCTTCAGTTGCAAACTCCACTCCATACATATATATGGGTAGGTACTAGCTCCAACTCGGTTTTACAGTGAAAACTGCAGGAAATTCAAACTGGCACTAGGAAACGGACCGAGAAACCAGAGTAAAATTTTCTACTGCAACCCGTTCCCTTTTTGCTAGATGAACGAACGTCTCTCCACATGCTCAGTTCTGAGATATAAGTGTGTGTGAAAGCCGTCCTTCACCTAGCTTGTTGGGAACACAAAGTTTCTCTTCAGTTGCAAAATCCACTCCATACATATACATGGGGAGGTACTAGCTCCAACTCGGTTTTACAGTGAAAACTGCATGAACTTCAAACCGGCACTAGGAAACAGACTGAGAAACCAGAGAAAAGTTTCTCCTGCAACCCGTTCCCTTTGTGCTAGATGAACGAACGTCTCAACACATGCTCAGTTCTGAGAGGTAAGTGTGTGTGAAAGCCGTCCTTCACCTAGCTTGTTGGGAACACAAAGTTTCTCTTCAGTTGCAAACTCCACTCCATACATATATATGGGGAGGTACTAGCTCCAACTCGGTTTTACAGTGAAAACTGCAGGAACTTCAACCCGGCACTAGGAAACAGACCGAGATACCAGAGTAAAAGTTTCTCCTGCAACCCGCTCCCTTTGTGCTAGATGAACGAACGTCTCTCCACATGCACAGTTCTGAGAGATAAGTGTTTGTGAAAGCCGTCCTTCACCTAGCTTGTTGGGAACACAAAGTTTCTCTTCAGTTGCAAACTCCACTCCATACATATATATGGGGAGGTACTAGATCCAACTCGGTTTTACAGTGAAAACTGCAGGAACTTCAAACCGGCACTAGGAAACAGACTGAGAAACCAGAGTAAAAATTTCTCCTGCAACCTGTATCCTTTTTTCTAGATGAACGAACGTCTCCCCACATGCTCAGTTCTGAGAGATAAGTGTGTGTGAAAGCCGTAATTCATCTAGCTTGTTGGGAACACAAAGTTTCCCTACACTTGCAAACTATATTCTATACATATTTATGGGGAGGTACTAGCTCCAACTCCGTTTTACAGTGAAAACTGCAGGAACATCAAACCGGCACTAGGAAACAGACCGAGAAACAAGAGTAAAACTTTCACCTGCAACCCGTTCCCTTTGTGCTAGATGAACGATCGTCTCTCCACATGCTCAGTTCTGAGAGATAAGTGTGTGTGAAAGCCGTCCTTCATCTATCTTGATGGGAACACAAAGTTTCTCTTCAGTTGCAAACTCCACTCCATACATATATATGGGGTTGGTACTAGCTCCAACTCGGTTTTACAGTGAAAACTGCAGGAACTACAAACCGGTACTAGGAAACAGACCGAGATACCAGAGTAAAAGTTTCTCCTGCAACCCGATCCCTTTGTGCTAGATGAACGAACGTCTCTCCACATGCTCAGTTCTGAGAGATAAGTGTGTGTGAAAGCCGTCCTTCACCTAGCTTGTTGGGTACACAAAGCTTCTCTTCAGTTGCAAACTCCACTCCATACATATATATGGGGAGGTACTAGCTCCAACTCGGTTTTACAGTGAAAACTGCAGGAACTTCAAACCGGCACTAGGAAACAGACCGAGAATCCAGAGTAAAAGTTTCTACTGCAAACCGTTCCCTTTGTGCTAGATGAACGAACTTCTCTACACATGCTCAGTTCTGAGAGATAAGTGTGTGTGAAAGCCTTCCTTCACCTAGCTTGTTGGGAACACAAAGTTTCTCTTCAGTTGCAAACTCCACTCCATACATATATATGAGGAGGTACTAGCTCCAACTCGGTTTTACACTGAAAACTGCAGGAACTTCAAACCGGCACTAGGAAACATACTGAGAAACCAGAGTAAAAGTTTCCCCTGCAACCCGTTCCCTTTGTGCTAGATGAACGAACGTTTCTCCACATGCTCAGTTCTGAGAGGTAATTGTGTGTGAAAGCCGTCCTTCACCTAGCTTGTTTGGAACACAAAATTTCTCTTCTGTTGCAAACTCCACTCCATACATATATATGGGTAGGTACTAGCTCCAACTCGGTTTTACAGTGAAAACTGCAGGAAATTCAAACTGGCACTAGGAAACGGACCGAGAAACCAGAGTAAAAGTTTCTACTGCAACCCGTTCCCATTGTGCTAGATGAACGAACGTCTCTCCACATGCTCAGTTCTGAGAGAAAAGTGTGTGTGAAAGCCGTCCTTCACCTAGCTTGTTGGGAACACAAAGTTTCTCTTCAGTTGCAAACTCCACTCCATACATATATATGGGGAGGAACTAGCTCAAACTCGGTTTTACAATGAAAACTGCAGGAACTTCAACCCGGCACAAGGAAACAAAATGAGATACCAGAGTAAAAGTTTCTCCTGCAAACCGTTCCCTTTGTGCTAGATGAACGAACGTCTCTCCACATGCACAGATCTGAGAGATAATTGTTTGTGAAAGACGTCCTTCACCTAGCTTGTTGGGAACACAAAGTTTCTCTTCAGTTGCAAACTCCACTCCATACATATATATGGGGAGGTACTAGATCCAAATCGGTTTTACAGTGAAAACTGCAGGAACTTCAAACCGGCACTAAGAAACAGACTGAGAAACCAGAGTAAAAATTTCTTCTGCAAACCGTTTCCTTTTTTCTAGATGAAGGAACGTCTCCCCACATGCTCAGTTCTGAGAGATAATGTGTGTGAAAGCCGTCCTTCACCTAGCTTGTTGGGAACACAAAGTTTCTCTTCAGTTGGAAACACCACTCTATACATATATATGGGGAGGTACCAGCTCCAACTCGGTTTTACAGTGAAAACTGCAGGAACTTGTATCCGGCACTTGGAAACAGACCGAGAATCCAGAGTAAAAGTTTCTCCTGCAACCCGTTCCATTTGTGCTAGATGAACGAACGTCTCTCCACATGCTCAGTTCTGAGAGATAAGTGTGTGTGAAAGCCGTCCTTCATCTAGCTTGTTGGGAACACAAAGTTTCTCTTCAGTTGCAAACTCCACTCCATACATATATATGAGGAGGTACTAGCTCCAACTCGGTTTTACAGTGAAAACTGCAGGAAGTTCAAACCGGCACTAGGAAACAGACTGAGAAACCAGCGTAAAAGTTTCACCTGCAACCCGTCCCTTTGTGCTAGATGAACGAACGTCTCTCCACATGCTCAGTTCTGAGAGATAAGTGTGTATGAAAGCCGTCTTTCATCTAGCTTGTAGGGAACACAAAGTTTCTCTTCAGTTGCAAAATCCACTCCATACATATATATGGGGTTGGTACTAGCTCCAACTCGGTTTTACAGAGATAAATGCAGGAACTTCAAACCGGCACTAGGAAACATACTGAGAAACCAGAGTTAAAGTTTCTCCTGCAACCTGTTCCCTTTGTGCTAGATGAACGAACGTCTCTTCACATGCTCAAATCTGAGAGGTAAGTGTGTGTGAAAGCCGTCCTTCACCTAGCTTGTTGGGAACACAAAGTTTCTCTTCATTTGCAAACTCCACTCTATACATATATATGGGGAGGTACTAGCTCCAACTCGGATTTACAGTGAAAACTGCAGGAACTTCAACCCGGCACTAGGAAACAGACCGAGATACCAGAGTAAAAGTTTCTCCTGCAACCCGTTACCTTTGTGCTAGATGAACGAACGTCTCTCCACATGCAGAGTTCTGAGAGATAAGTTTTTGTGAAAGCAGTCCTTCACCTAGCTTGTTGGGAACACAAAGTTTCTCTTCAGTTGCAGACTCCACTCCATACATATATATGGGGAGGTACTAGATCCAAATCGGTTTTACAGTGAAAACTGCAGGAACTTCAAACCGGCACTAGGAAACAGACTGAGAAACCAGAGTAAAAATTTCTCCTGCAACCCGTATCCTTTGTTCTAGATGAACGAACGTCTCCCCACATGCTCAGTTCTGAGAGATAAGTGTGTGTGAAAGCCGTAATTCATCTAGCTTGTTGGGAACACAAAGTTTCCCTACACTTGCAAACTATACTCTATACATATTTATGTGGAGGTACTAGCTCCAACTCGGTTTTACAGTGAAAACTGCAGGAACATCAAACCGGCACTAGGAAACAGACCGAGAAACCAGAGTAAAACTTTCACCTGCAACCCGTTCCCTTTTTGCTAGATGAACGATCGTCTCTCCACATGCTCAGTTCTGAGAGATAAGTGTGTGTGAAAGCCGTCCTTCATCTAGCTTGTTGGGAACACAAAGTTTCTCTTCAGTTGCAAACTCCACTCCATACATATATATGGGATTGGTACTAGCTCCAACTCGGTTTTACAGTGAAAACTGCAGGAACTACAAACCGGTACTAGGAAACAGACCGAGATACCAGAGTAAAAGTTTCTCCTGCAACCCGATCCATTTGTGCTAGATGAACGAACGTCTCTCCACATGCTCAGTTCTGAGAGGTAAGTGTGTATGAAAGCCGTCCTTCACCTAGCTTGTTGGGAACACAAAGCTTCACTTCAGTTGCAAACTCCACTCCATACATATATATGGGGAGGTACTAGCTCCAACTCGGTTTTACAGTGAAAACTGCAGGAACTTCAAACCGGCACTAGGAAACAGACCGAGAAACCAGAGTAAAAGTTTCTCCTGCAACCCGTTCCCTTTGTGCTAGATGAACGAACGTCTCTCCACATGCTCAGTTCTGAGAGATATGTGTGTATGAAAGCCGTCCTTCACCTAGCTTGTTGGGAACACAAAGCTTGTCTTCAGAAGCAAACTCCACTTCATACATATATGGGGAGGTACTAGCTCCAAATCTGTTTTACAGTGAAAACTGCAGGAACTTCAAACTGGCACTAGGAAACAGACCGAGAAACCAGAGTAAAAGTTTCTAATGCAAACCGTTCCCTTTGTGCTAGATGAACGAACGTCTCTCCACATGCTCAGTTCTGAGAGATAAGTGTGTGTGAAATCCGTCCTTCACCTAGCTTGTTGGGAACACAAAGTTTCTCTTCAGTTGCAAAATCCACTCCATACATATATATGAGGAGGTACTAGCTCCAACTCGGTTTTACAGTGAAAACTGCAGGAACTTCAAACCGGCACTAGGAAACATACTGAGAAACAGAGTAAAAATTTCCCCTGCAACCCGTTCCCTTTGTGCTAGATGAACGAACGTCTCTCCACATGCTCAGTTCTGAGAGGTAAGTGTGTGTGAAAGCCGTCCTTCACCTAGCTTGTTGGGAACACAAAGTTTCTCTTCAGTTGCAAAATCCACTCCATACATATATATGGGAGGTACTAGCTCCAACTCGGTTTTACAGTGAAAACTGCAGGAAATTCAAACTGGCACTAGGAAACGGACCGAGAACCCAGAGTAAAAGTTTCTACTGCATCCCGTTCCCTTTGTGCTAGATGAACGAACGTCTCTCCACATGCTCAGTCCTGAGAGATAAGTGTGTGTGAAAGCCGCCCTTCAAATAACTTGTTGGGAACACAATGTTTCTCTTTAGTTGCAAACTCCACTCCATACATGTATATGGGGAGGTACTAGCTCCAACTTGGTTTTACAGTGAAAACTGCAGGAACTTCAAACCGGCACTAGGAAACAGTACGAGAAACCAGAGTAATAGATTAACTTGCAACCCGATCCCTTTGTGCTACAGGAAAGATCGTCTCTCCACATGCTCAGTTCTGAGAGATAAGTGTGTGTGAAAGCCGTCCTTCACCTAGCTTGTTGGGAACACAAAGCTTCTCTTCAGTTGCAAAATCCACTCCAAACATATATACTGGGAGGTACTAGCTCCAACTCTGTTTTACAGTGAAAACTGCAGGAACATCAAACCGGTACTAGGATACATACTGAGAAACCAGAGTAAAAGTTTCTCCTGCAACCCGTTCCCTTTGTTCTAGATGAACGAACGTCTCTCCACATGCTCAGTTCTGAGAGATAAGTGTGTGTGAAAGCCGTCTTTATCTAGCTTGTTGGGAACACAAATTTTCTATACAGTTGCAAACTCCACTCCATACATATATATGGGGTGGTACAAGCTCCAACTCAGTTTTACAGTGAAAACTGCAGGAACTTCAAACCGGCACTAGGAAACAGACTGATAAACCAGAGTAAAAGTTTCTCCTGCAACCCGTTCCCTTTGTGCTAGATGAACGAACGTTTCTCCACATGCAGAGTTCTGAGAGATAAGTGTGTGTGAAAGCCGTCCTTCACCTATCTTGTTGGGAACACAAAGTTTCTCTTCAGTTGCAAACTCCACTCCATACATATATATGGGGAGGTACTAGCTCCAACTCGTTTTTACAGTGAAAACTGCAGGAACATCAAACCGGCACTAGGAAACAGACTGAGTAACCAGAGTAAAAGTTTCTCCTGCAACCCGTTCCCTTTGTGCTACATGAACGAACGTCTCTCCACATGCTCAGTTCTGAGAGATAAGTGTGTGTGAAAGCCGTACTTAATCTAGCTTGTTGGGAACACAAAGATTCTCTTCAGTTGCCAACTCCACTCCATACATATATATGGGGAGGTATTAGCTCCAACTCGTTTTTATAGTGAAAACTGCAGGAACATCAATCTGGCACTAGGAAACAGACCGAGAAACCAGAGTAAAAATTTCTCCTGCAACCCGTTCCCTTTGTGCTAGATGAACGAACGTCTCTCCACATTCTCAGTTCTGAGAGATAAGTGTGTGTGAAAGCAGTCCTTAACCTAGCTTGTTGGGAACACAAAGTTTCTCTTCAGTTGCAAACACCACTCCATACATATATATGGGGAGGTATTAGCTCCAACTCGGTTTTACAGTGAAAACTGCCGGAACTTCAAACCTGCACTAGGAAACAGACCGATAAACCAGAGTAAATGTTTCTCCTGCAACCCGTTCCCTTTGTGCTACATGAACGAACGTCTCTCCACATGCTCAGTTCTGAGAGATAAGTGTGTGTGAAAGCCGTCCTTCACCTAGCTTGTTGGGAACACAAAGTTTCTCTTCAGTTGCAAACTACACTCCATAGATATATATGGGGTTGGTACTAGTTCCAACTCGGTTTTACAGTGAAAACTGCAGGAACTTCAAACCGGCACTAGGAAACAGACCGAGATACCAGAGTAAAAGTTTATCCTGCAACCCGTTCCCTTTGTGCTAGATGATCGAACGTCTCCCCACATGCTCATTTCTGACAGATAAGTGTGTGTGAAAGCCGTCCTTCACCTAGCTTGTTGGGAACACAAAGCTTCTCTTCAGTTGCAAAATCCACTCCATACATATATACGGGGAGGTACTAGCTCCAACTCGGTTTTACAGTGAAAACTGCAGGAACATCAAACCGGCACTAGGAAACATACTGAGAAACCAGAGTAAAAGTTTCTCCTGCAAACCGTTCCCTTTGTTCTAGATAAACGAACGTCTCTCCACATGCTCAGTTCTGAGAGATAAGTGTGTGTGAAAGCCGTCCTTCACATAGCTTGTTGGGAACACAAAGTTTCTCTTCAGTTGCAAACTCCACTCCATACATATATATAGGGAGGTACTAGCTCCAACTCGGTTTTACAGTGAAAACTGCAGGAACTTCAAACCGGCACTAGGAAACAGCCCGAGAAACCAGAGTAAACGTTTCTCCTGCAACCCGTTCCCTTTGTGCTTGATGAACGAACGTCTCCCCACATGCTCAGTTCTGAGAGATAAGTGTGTGTGAAAGCCGTACTTCATCTAGCTTGTTGGGAACACAAATTTTCTATACAGTTGCAAACTCCACTCCATACATATATATGGGGTGGTACAAGCTCCAACTCAGTTTTACAGTGAAAACTGCAGGAACTTCAAACCGGCACTAGGAAACAGACTGATAAACCAGAGTAAAAGTTTCCCCTGCAACCCGTTCCCTTTGTGCTACATGAACGAACGTCTCTCCACATGCTCAGTTCGGAGAGATAAGTGTGTGTGAAAGCCGTACTTAATCTAGCTTGTTGGGAACACAAAGATTCTCTTCAGTTGCCAACTCCACTCCATACATATATATGGGGAGGTACTAGCTCCAACTCGTTTTTACAGTGAAAACTGCAGGAACATCAAACCGGCACTAGGAAACAGACTGAGAAACCAGAGTAAATGTTTCTCCTGCAACCCGTTCCCTTTGTGCTACATGAACGAACGTCTCTCCACATGCTCAGTTCTGAGAGATAAGTGTGTGTGAAAGCCGTACTTAATCTAGCTTGTTGGGAACACAAAGATTCTCTTCAGTTGCCAACTCCACTCCATACATATATATGGGGAGGTATTAGCTCCAACTCGTTTTTATAGTGAAAACTGCAGGAACATCAATCTGGCACTAGGAAACAGACCGAGAAACCAGAGTAATAATTTCTCCTGCAACCCGTTCCCTTTGTGCTACATGAACGAACGTCTCTCCACATGCTCAGTTCTGAGAGATAAGTGTGTGTGAAAGCAGTCCTTCACCTAGCTTGTTGGGAACACAAAGTTTCTCTTCAGTTGCAAACACCACTCCATACATATATATGGGGAGGTATTAGCTCCAACTCGGTTTTACAGTGAAAACTGCCGGAACTTCAAACCTGCACTAGGAAACAGACCGATAAACCAGAGTAAATGTTTCTCCTACAACCCGTTCCCTTTGTGCTACATGAACGAACGTCTCTCCACATGCTCAGTTCTGAGAGATAAGTGTGTGTGAAAGCCGTCCTTCACCTAGCTTGTTGGGAACACAAAGTTTCTCTTCAGTTGCAAACTACACTCCATAGATATATATGGGGTTGGTACTAGTTCCAACTCGGTTTTACAGTGAAAACTGCAGGAACTTCAAACCGGCACTAGGAAACAGATCGATATACCAGAGTAAAAGTTTATCCTGCAACCCGTTCCCTTTGTGCTAGATGATCGAACGTCTCCCCACATGCTCATTTATGACAGATAAGTGTGTGTGAAAGCCGTCCTTCACCTAGCTTGTTGGGAACACAAAGCTTCTCTTCAGTTGCAAAATCCACTCCATACATATATACGGGGAGGTACTAGCTCCAACTCGGTTTTACAGTGAAAACTGCAGGAACATCAAACCGGCACTAGGAAACATACTGAGAAACCAGAGTAAAAGTTTCTCCTGCAACCCGTTCCCTTTGTTCTAGATAAACGAACGTCTCTCCACATGCTCAGTTCTGAGAGATAAGTGTGTGTGAAAGCCGTCCTTCACATAGCTTCTTGGGAACACAAATTTTCTCTTCAGTTGCAAACTCCACTAAATACATATATATAGGGAGGTACTAGCTCCAACTCGGTTTTACAGTGAAAACTGCAGGAACTTCAAACCTGCACTAGGAAACAGAACGAGAAACCAGAGTAATAGTTTCTCCTGCAACCCGTTCCCTTTGTGCTTGATGAAAGAACGTCTCCCCACATGCCCAGTTCTGAGAGATAAGTGTGTGTGAAAGCCGTACTTCATCTAGCTTGTTGGGAACACAAATTTTCTATACAGTTGCAAACTCCACTCCAAACATATATATGGGGTGGTACAAGCTCCAACTCAGTTTTACAGTGAAAACTGCAGGAACTTCAAACCGGCACTAGGAAACAGACTGATAAACCAGAGTAAAAGTTTCTCCTGCAACCCGTTCCCTTTGTGCTAGATGAACGAACGTCTCTCCACATGCAGAGTTCTGAGAGATAATTGTGTGTGAAAGCCGTCTTTCACCTAGCTTGTTGGGAAAACAAAGTTTCTCTTCAGTTGCAAACTCCACTCCATACATATATATGGGGAGGTACTAGCTCCAACTCGTTTTTACAGTGAAAACTGCAGGAACATCAAACCGGCACTAGGAAACAGACTGAGAAACCAGAGTAAAAGTTTCTCCTGCAACCCGTTCCCTTTGTGCTAGATGAACGAACGTCTCTCCACATGCAGAGTTCTGAGAGATAATTGTGTGTGAAAGCCGTCTTTCACCTAGCTTGTTGGGAAAACAAAGTTTCTCTTCAGTTGCAAACTCCACTCCATACATATATATGGGGAGGTACTAGCTCCAACTCGTTTTTACAGTGAAAACTGCAGGAACATCAAACCGGCACTAGGAAACAGACTGAGAAACCAGAGTAAAAGTTTCTCCTGCAACCCGTTCCCTTTGTGCTACATGAACGAACGTCTCTCCACATGCTCAGTTCTGAGAGCTAAGTGTGTGTGAAAGCAGTCCTTCACCTAGCTTGTTGGGAACACAAAGTTTCTCTTCAGTTGCAAACACCACTCCATACATATATATGGGGAGGTATTAGCTCCAACTCGGTTTTACAGTGAAAACTGCCGGAACTTCAAACCTGCACTAGGAAACAGACCGATAAACCAGAGTAAATGTTTCTCCTGCAACCCGTTCCCTTTGTGCTACATGAACGAACGTCTCTCCACATGCTCAGTTCTGAGAGATAAGTGTGTGTGAAAGCCGTCCTTCACCTAGCTTGTTGGGAACACAAAGTTTCTCTTCAGTTGCAAACTACACTCCATAGATATATATGAGGTTGGTACTAGTTCCAACTCGGTTTTACAGTGAAAACTGCAGGAACTTCAAACCGGCACTAGGAAACAGACCGAGATACCAGAGTAAAAGTTTATCCTGCAACCCGTTCCCTTTGTGCTAGATGATCGAACGTCTCCCCACATGCTCATTTCTGACAGATAAGTGTGTGTGAAAGCCGTCCTTCACCTAGCTTGTTGGGAACACAAAGCTTCTCTTCAGTTGCAAAATCCACTCCATACATATATACGGGGAGGTACTAGCTCCAACTCGGTTTTACAGTGAAAACTGCAGGAACATCAAACCGGCACTAGGAAACATACTGAGAAACCAGAGTAAAAGTTTCTCCTGCAACCCGTTCCCTTTGTTCTAGATAAACGAACGTCTCTCCACATGCTCAGTTCTGAGAGATAAGTGTGTGTGAAAGCCGTCCTTCACATAGCTTGTTGGGAACACAAAGTTTCTCTTCAGTTGCAAACTCCACTCCATACATATATATAGGGAGGTACTAGCTCCAACTCGGTTTTACAGTGAAAACTGCAGGAACTTCAAACCGGCACTAGGAAACAGACCGAGAAACCAGAGTAAAAGTTTCTCCTGCAACCCGTTCCCTTTGTGCTTGATGAACGAACGTCTCCCCACATGCTCAGTTCTGAGAGATAATTGTGTGTGAAAGCCGTCCTTCACCTAGCTTGTTGGGAACACAAAGTTTCTCTTCAGTTGCAAACTCCACTCCATACATATATATGGGGAGGTACTAGCTCCAACTCGTTTTTACAGTGAAAACTGCAGGAACATCAAACCGGCACTAGGAAACAGACTGAGAAGCCAGAGTAAAAGTTTCTCCTGCAACCCGTTCCCTTTGTGCTACATGAACGAACGTCTCTCCACATGCTCAGTTCTGAGAGATAAGTGTGTGTGAAAGCCGTACTTAATCTAGCTTGTTGGGAACACAAAGTTTCTCTTCAGTTGCAAACTCCACTCCATATATATATGGGGAGGTAAAAGCTCCAAATCGGTTTTACAGTGAAAACTGCAGGAACTTCAAACCGGCACTGGGAAACAGACCGAGATACCAGATTAAAAGTTTCTCCTGTAAATCGTTCCCTTTGTGCTAGATGAACGAACGTCTCTCCACATGCTCAGTTCTGAGAGATAAGTGTGTGTGAAAGCCGTCCTTCATCTATCTTGTTGGGAACACAAAATTTCTCTTCAGTTGCAAACTCCACTCCATACATATATATGGGGAGGTACAAGCTCCAACTCCGTTTTACAGTGAAAAATTCAGGAACATCAAACCGGCACTAGGAATCAGACTGAGAAACCAGAGTAAAAGTTTCTCCTGCAACCCGTTCCCTTTGTTCTAGATGAACTAACGTCTCTCCACATGCTGAGTTCTGAGAGATAAATGTGTGTGAAAGCCGTACTTAATCTAGCATGTTGGGAACACAAAGATTCTCTTCAGTTGCAAACTCCACTCCATACATTTATATGGGGAGGTACTAGCTCCAACTCGGTTTTACAGTGAAAACTGCAGGAACTTAAAACCTGCACTAGGAAACAGACCGAGAAACCAGAGTAAATGTTTCTCCTGCAACCAGTTCCCTTTGTGTTAGATGAACGAACGTCTCTCCACATGCTCAGTTCTGAGAGATAAGTGTGTGTGAAAGCCGTCCTTCACCTAGCTTGTTGGGAACACAAAGTTTCTCTTCAGTTGCAAACTCCACTCCATACATATATATGGGGAGGTACAAGCTCCAACACTGTTTTACAGTGAAAACTGCAGGAACATCAATCCGGCACTAGGAAACAGAACGAGAATCAAGGGTAAAAGTTTCTCCTGAAACCCGTTCCCTTTGGGCTAGATGAACGAACGTCTCTCCACATGCTCAGTTCTGAGAGATAAGTGTGTGTGAAAGCAGTCCTTCACCTAGCTTGTTGGGAACACAAAGTTTCTCTTCAGTTGCAAAATCCACTCCATACATATATATGGGGAGGTACTAGTTCCAACACGGTTTTACAGTGAAAACTGCAGGAACTTCAAACCTGCACTAGGAAACAGACCGAGAAACCAGAGTAAATGTTTCTCCTGCAACCCGTTCCCTTTGTGCTAGATGAACGAACGTCTCTCCACATGCTCAATTCTGAGAGATAAGTGTGTGTGAAAGCCGTCCTTCACCAATCTTGTTGGGAACACAAAGTTTCTCTTCAGTTGAAAACTCCACTCCGTATATATATATGGGGATGTACTAGCTCCAACTCGGTTTTACAGTGAAAACTGCAGGAACTTCAAACCGGCACTAGGGAACAGACCGAGAAACCAGAGTATAAGTTTCTCCTGCAACCCGTTCCCTTTGTGCTAGATGAACGAAAGTCTCTCCACATGCTCAGTTCTGAGAGATAAGTGTGTGTGAAAGCCGTCCTTCACCTAGCTTGTTGGGAACACAAAGATTCTCTTCAGTTGCAAACTCCACTCCTTACATATATATGGGGAGGTACAAGCTCCAACTCGGTTTTACAGTGAAAATTGCAGGAACTTCAAACCGGCACTAGGAAACAGACTGAGAAACCAGAGTAAAAGTTTCTCCTGCAACCCGTTCCCTTTGTGCTAGATGAACGAACTTCTCTCCACATGCTCAGTTCTGAGAGATAAGTGTGTGTGAAAGCCGTCCTTCACCTAGCTTGTTGGGAACACAAAGATTCTCTTCAGTTGCAAACTCCACTCCATACATATATATGGGCAGGTACAAGCTCCAACTCGGTTTTACAGTGAAAATTGCAGGAACTTCAAACCGGCACTAGGAAACAGACCGAGAAACCAGAGTAAAAGTTTCTCCTGCAACCCGTTCCCTTTGTGCTAGATGAACGAACGTCTCTCCACATGCTCAGTTCTGAGAGATATGTGTGTGTGAAAGCCATCCTTCACCTAGCTTGTTGGGAACACAAAGTTTCTCTACAGTTGCAAACTCCACTCCATACATATATATGGGGAGGTAATAGCTCCAACTCGGATTTACAGTGAAAACTGCAGGAACTTCAAACCGGCACTAGGAAACAGACCGAGAAACCAGAGTAAAAGTTTCTCCTGCAACCCGTTCCCTTTGTGCTAGATGAACGAACGTCTCCCCACATGCTCAGTTCTGAGAGATAAGTGTGTGTGAAAGCCGTACTTCATCTAGCTTGTTGGGAACACAAAGTTTCTCTGCACTTACAAACTCCACTCCATACATATATATGGGGAGGTACTAGCTCCAACTCGGTTTTACAGTGAAAACTGCAGGAACATCAAACCGGCACTAGGAAACATACTGAGAAACCAGAGTAAAAGTTTCTCCTGCAAACCGTTCCCTTTGTTCTAGATAAACGAACGTCTCTCCACATGCTCAGTTCTGAGAGATAAGTGTGTGTGAAAGCCGTCCTTCACATAGCTTGTTGGGAACACAAAGTTTCTCTTCAGTTGCAAACTCCACTCCATACATATATATAGGGAGGTACTAGCTCCAACTCGGTTTTACAGTGAAAACTGCAGGAACTTCAAACCGGCACTAGGAAACAGCCCGAGAAACCAGAGTAAACGTTTCTCCTGCAACCCGTTCCCTTTGTGCTTGATGAACGAACGTCTCCCGACATGCTCAGTTCTGAGAGATAAGTGTGTGTGAAAGCCGTACTTCATCTAGCTTGTTGGGAACACAAATTTTCTATACAGTTGCAAACTCCACTCCATACATATATATGGGGTGGTACAAGCTCCAACTCAGTTTTACAGTGAAAACTGCAGGAACTTCAAACCGGCACTAGGAAACAGACTGATAAACCAGAGAAAAAGTTTCCCCTGCAACCCGTTCCCTTTGTGCTACATGAACGAACGTCTCTCCACATGCTCAGTTCGGAGAGATAAGTGTGTGTGAAAGCCGTACTTAATCTAGCTTGTTGGGAACACAAAGATTCTCTTCAGTTGCCAACTCCACTCCATACATATATATGGGGAGGTACTAGCTCCAACTCGTTTTTACAGTGAAAACTGCAGGAACATCAAACCGGCACTAGGAAACAGACTGAGAAACCAGAGTAAATGTTTCTCCTGCAACCCGTTCCCTTTGTGCTACATGAACGAACGTCTCTCCACATGCTCAGTTCTGAGAGATAAGTGTGTGTGAAAGCCGTACTTAATCTAGCTTGTTGGGAACACAAAGATTCTCTTCAGTTGCCAACTCCACTCCATACATATATATGGGGAGGTATTAGCTCCAACTCGTTTTTATAGTGAAAACTGCAGGAACATCAATCTGGCACTAGGAAACAGACCGAGAAACCAGAGTAAAAATTTCTCCTGCAACCCGTTCCCTTTGTGCTAGATGAACGAACGTCTCTCCACATGCTCAGTTCTGAGAGATAAGTGTGTGTGAAAGCAGTCCTTCACCTAGCTTGTTGGGAACACAAAGTTTCTCTTCAGTTGCAAACACCACTCCATACATATATATGGGGAGGTATTAGCTCCAACTCGGTTTTACAGTGAAAACTGCCGGAACTTCAAACCTGCACTAGGAAACAGACCGATAAACCAGAGTAAATGTTTCTCCTACAACCCGTTCCCTTTGTGCTACATGAACGAACGTCTCTCCACATGCTCAGTTCTGAGAGATAAGTGTGTGTGAAAGCCGTCCTTCACCTAGCTTGTTGGGAACACAAAGCTTCTCTTCAGTTGCAAAATCCACTCCATACATATATACGGGGAGGTACTAGCTCCAACTCGGTTTTACAGTGAAAACTGCAGGAACATCAAACCGGCACTAGGAAACATACTGAGAAACCAGAGTAAAAGTTTCTCCTGCAACCCGTTCCCTTTGTTCTAGATAAACGAACGTCTCTCCACATGCTCAGTTCTGAGAGATAAGTGTGTGTGAAAGCCGTCCTTCCCATAGCTTCTTGGGAACACAAATTTTCTCTTCAGTTGCAAACTCCACTCCATACATATATATAGGGAGGTACTAGCTCCAACTCGGTTTTACAGTGAAAACTGCAGGAACTTCAAACCTGCACTAGGAAACAGTCCGAGAAACCAGAGTAAAAGTTTCTCCTGCAACCCGTTCCCTTTGTGCTTGATGAAAGAACGTCTCCCCACATGCTCAGTTCTGAGAGATAAGTGTGTGTGAAAGCCGTACTTCATCTAGCTTGTTGGGAACACAAATTTTCTATACAGTTGCAAACTCCACTCCAAACATATATATGGGGTGGTACAAGCTCCAACTCAGTTTTACAGTGAAAACTGCAGGAACTTCAAACCGGCACTAGGAAACAGACTGATAAACCAGAGTAAAAGTTTCTCCTGCAACCCGTTCCCTTTGTGCTAGATGAACGAACGTCTCTCCACATGCAGAGTTCTGAGAGATAATTGTGTGTGAAAGCCGTCTTTCACCTAGCTTGTTGGGAACACAAAGTTTCTCTTCAGTTGCAAACTCCACTCCATACATATATATGGGGAGGTACTAGCTCCAACTCGTTTTTACAGTGAAAACTGCAGGAACATCAAACCGGCACTAGGAAACAGACTGAGAAACCAGAGTAAAAGTTTCTCCTGCAACCCGTTCCCTTTGTGCTACATGAACGAACGTCTCTCCACATGCTCAGTTCTGAGAGATAAGTGTGTGTGAAAGCCGTACTTAATCTAGCTTGTTGGGAACACAAAGATTCTCTTCAGTTGCCAACTCCACTCCATACATATATATGGGGAGGTATTAGCTCCAACTCGTTTTTATAGTGAAAACTGCAGGAACATCAATCTGGCACTAGGAAACAGACCGAGAAACCAGAGTAAAAATTTCTCCTGCAACCCGTTCCCTTTGTGCTAGATGAACGAACGTCTCTCCACATGCTCAGTTCTGAGAGCTAAGTGTGTGTGAAAGCAGTCCTTCACCTAGCTTGTTGGGAACACAAAGTTTCTCTTCAGTTGCAAACACCACTCCATACATATATATGGGGAGGTATTAGCTCCAACTCGGTTTTACAGTGAAAACTGCCGGAACTTCAAACCTGCACTAGGAAACAGACCGATAAACCAGAGTAAATGTTTCTCCTGCAACCCGTTCCCTTTGTGCTACAGAAACGAACGTCTCTCCACATGCTCAGTTCTGAGAGATAAGTGTGTGTGAAAGCCGTCCTTCACCTAGCTTGTTGGGAACACAAAGTTTCTCTTCAGTTGCAAACTACACTCCATAGATATATATGGGGTTGGTACTAGTTCCAACTCGGTTTTACAGTGAAAACTGCAGGAACTTCAAACCGGCACTAGGAAACAGACCGAGATACCAGAGTAAAAGTTTATCCTGCAACCCGTTCCCTTTGTGCTAGATGATCGAACGTCTCCCCACATGCTCATTTCTGACAGATAAGTGTGTGTGAAAGCCGTCCTTCACCTAGCTTGTTGGGAACACAAAGCTTCTCTTCAGTTGCAAAATCCACTCCATACATATATACGGGGAGGTACTAGCTCCAACTCGGTTTTACAGTGAAAACTGCAGGAACATCAAACCGGCACTAGGAAACATACTGAGAAACCAGAGTAAAAGTTTCTCCTGCAACCCGTTCCCTTTGTTCTAGATAAACGAACGTCTCTCCACATGCTCAGTTCTGAGAGATAAGTGTGTGTGAAAGCCGTCCTTCACATAGCTTGTTGGGAACACAAAGTTTCTCTTCAGTTGCAAACTCCACTCCATACATATATATAGGGAGGTACTAGCTCCAACTCGGTTTTACAGTGAAAACTGCAGGAACTTCAAACCGGCACTAGGAAACAGACCGAGAAACCAGAGTAAAAGTTTCTCCTGCAACCCGTTCCCTTTGTGCTTGATGAACGAACGTCTCCCCACATGCTCAGTTCTGAGAGATAATTGTGTGTGAAAGCCGTCCTTCACCTAGCTTGTTGGGAACACAAAGTTTCTCTTCAGTTGCAAACTCCACTCCATACATATATATGGGGAGGTACTAGCTCCAACTCGTTTTTACAGTGAAAACTGCAGGAACATCAAACCGGCACTAGGAAACAGACTGAGAAGCCAGAGTAAAAGTTTCTCCTGCAACCAGTTCCCTTTGTGCTACATGAACGAACGTCTCTCCACATGCTCAGTTCTGAGAGATAAGTGTGTGTGAAAGCCGTACTTAATCTAGCTTGTTGGGAACACAAAGTTTCTCTTCAGTTGCAAACTCCACTCCATATATATATGGGGAGGTAAAAGCTCCAAATCGGTTTTACAGTGAAAACTGCAGGAACTTCAAACCGGCACTGGGAAACAGACCGAGATACCAGATTAAAAGTTTCTCCTGTAAATCGTTCCCTTTGTGCTAGATGAACGAACGTCTCTCCACATGCTCAGTTCTGAGAGATAAGTGTGTGTGAAAGCCGTCCTTCATCTATCTTGTTGGGAACACAAAATTTCTCTTCAGTTGCAAACTCCACTCCATACATATATATGGGGAGGTACAAGCTCCAACTCCGTTTTACAGTGAAAAATTCAGGAACATCAAACCGGCACTAGGAATCAGACTGAGAAACCAGAGTAAAAGTTTCTCCTGCAACCCGTTCCCTTTGTTCTAGATGAACTAACGTCTCTCCACATGCTGAGTTCTGAGAGATAAATGTGTGTGAAAGCCGTACTTAATCTAGCTTGTTGGGAACACAAAGATTCTCTTCAGTTGCAAACTCCACTCCATACATTTATATGGGGAGGTACTAGCTCCAACTCGTTTTTACAGTGAAAACTGCAGGAACTTAAAACCTGCACTAGGAAACAGACCGAGAAACCAGAGTAAATGTTTCTCCTGCAACCAGTTCCCTTTGTGTTAGATGAACGAACGTCTCTCCACATGCTCAGTTCTGAGAGATAAGTGTGTGTGAAAGCCGTCCTTCACCTAGCTTGTTGGGAACACAAAGTTTCTCTTCAGTTGCAAACTCCACTCCATACATATATATGGGGAGGTACAAGCTCCAACACTGTTTTACAGTGAAAACTGCAGGAACATCAATCCGGCACTAGGAAACAGAACGAGAATCAAGGGTAAAAGTTTCTCCTGAAACCCGTTCCCTTTGGGCTAGATGAACGAACGTCTCTCCACATGCTCAGTTCTGAGAGATAAGTGTGTGTGAAAGCAGTCCTTCACCTAGCTTGTTGGGAACACAAAGTTTCTCTTCAGTTGCAAAATCCACTCCATACATATATATGGGGAGGTACTAGTTCCAACACGGTTTTACAGTGAAAACTGCAGGAACTTCAAACCTGCACTAGGAAACAGACCGAGAAACCAGAGTAAATGTTTCTCCTGCAACCCGTTCCCTTTGTGCTAGATGAACGAACGTCTCTCCACATGCTCAATTCTGAGAGATAAGTGTGTGTGAAAGCCGTCCTTCACCAATCTTGTTGGGAACACAAAGTTTCTCTTCAGTTGAAAACTCCACTCCGTATATATATATGGGGATGTACTAGCTCCAACTCGGTTTTACAGTGAAAACTGCAGGAACTTCAAACCGGCACTAGGGAACAGACCGAGAAACCAGAGTATAAGTTTCTCCTGCAACCCGTTCCCTTTGTGCTAGATGAACGAAAGTCTCTCCACATGCTCAGTTCTGAGAGATAAGTGTGTGTGAAAGCCGTCCTTCACCTAGCTTGTTGGGAACACAAAGATTCTCTTCAGTTGCAAACTCCACTCCTTACATATATATGGGGAGGTACAAGCTCCAACTCGGTTTTACAGTGAAAATTGCAGGAACTTCAAACCGGCACTAGGAAACAGACTGAGAAACCAGAGTAAAAGTTTCTCCTGCAACCCGTTCCCTTTGTGCTAGATGAACGAACTTCTCTCCACATGCTCAGTTCTGAGAGATAAGTGTGTGTGAAAGCCGTCCTTCACCTAGCTTGTTGGGAACACAAAGATTCTCTTCAGTTGCAAACTCCACTCCATACATATATATGGGCAGGTACAAGCTCCAACTCGGTTTTACAGTGAAAATTGCAGGAACTTCAAACCGGCACTAGGAAACAGACCGAGAAACCAGAGTAAAAGTTTCTCCTGCAACCCGTTCCCTTTGTGCTAGATGAACGAACGTCTCTCCACATGCTCAGTTCTGAGAGATATGTGTGTGTGAAAGCCATCCTTCACCTAGCTTGTTGGGAACACAAAGTTTCTCTACAGTTGCAAACTCCACTCCATACATATATATGGGGAGGTAATAGCTCCAACTCGGATTTACAGTGAAAACTGCAGGAACTTCAAACCGGCACTAGGAAACAGACCGAGAAACCAGAGTAAAAGTTTCTCCTGCAACCCGTTCCCTTTGTGCTAGATGAACGAACGTCTCCCCACATGCTCAGTTCTGAGAGATAAGTGTGTGTGAAAGCCGTACTTCATCTAGCTTGTTGGGAACACAAAGTTTCTCTGCACTTACAAACTCCACTCCATACATATATATGGGGATGTACTGGCTCCAACTCGGTTTTACAGTGAAAACTGCAGGAACTTCAAACCGGCACTAGGAAACAGACCGAGAAACCAGAGTAAAACTTTCACCTGCAACCCGTTCCCTTTGTGCTGGATGAACGATCGTCTCTCCACATGCTCAGTTCTGAGAGATAAGTGTGTGTGAAAGCCGTACTTCATCTAGCTTGTTGGGAACACAAAGTTTCTCTTCAGTTGCAAACTCCACTGCATACATATATATGGGGAGGTACTAGCTCCAACTCGGTTTTACAGTGAAAACTGCAGGAACATCAAACCGGCACTAGGAAACATACTGAGAAACCAGAGTAAAAGTTTCTCCTGCAACCCGTTCCCTTTGTTTTAGATAAACGAACGTCTCTCCACATGCTCAGTTCTGAGAGATAAGTGTGTGTGAAAGCCGTCCTTCACATAGCTTCTTGGGAACACAAATTTTCTCTTCAGTTGCAAACTCCACTCCATACATATATATAGGGAGGTACTAGCTCCAACTCGGTTTTACAGTGAAAACTGCAGGAACTTCAAACCTGCACTAGGAAACAGTCCGAGAAACCAGAGTAAAAGTTTCTCCTGCAACCCGTTCCCTTTGTGCTTGATGAAAGAACGTCTCCCCACATGCTCAGTTCTGAGAGATAAGTGTGTGTGAAAGCCGTACTTCATCTAGCTTGTTGGGAACACAAATTTTCTATACAGTTGCAAACTCCACTCCAAACATATATATGGGGTGGTACAAGCTCCAACTCAGTTTTACAGTGAAAACTGCAGGAACTTCAAACCGGCACTAGGAAACAGACTGATAAACCAGAGTAAAAGTTTCTCCTGCAACCCGTTCCCTTTGTGCTAGATGAACGAACGTCTCTCCACATGCAGAGTTCTGAGAGATAATTGTGTGTGAAAGCCGTCTTTCACCTAGCTTGTTGGGAACACAAAGTTTCTCTTCAGTTGCAAACTCCACTCCATACATATATATGGGGAGGTACTAGCTCCAACTCGTTTTTACAGTGAAAACTGCAGGAACATCAAACCGGCACTAGGAAACAGACTGAGAAACCAGAGTAAAAGTTTCTCCTGCAACCCGTTCCCTTTGTGCTACATGAACGAACGTCTCTCCACATGCTCAGTTCTGAGAGATAAGTGTGTGTGAAAGCCGTACTTAATCTAGCTTGTTGGGAACACAAAGATTCTCTTCAGTTGCCAACTCCACTCCATACATATATATGGGGAGGTATTAGCTCCAACTCGTTTTTATAGTGAAAACTGCAGGAACATCAATCTGGCACTAGGAAACAGACCGAGAAACCAGAGTAAAAATTTCTCCTGCAACCCGTTCCCTTTGTGCTAGATGAACGAACGTCTCTCCACATGCTCAGTTCTGAGAGCTAAGTGTGTGTGAAAGCAGTCCTTCACCTAGCTTGTTGGGAACACAAAGTTTCTCTTCAGTTGCAAACACCACTCCATACATATATATGGGGAGGTATTAGCTCCAACTCGGTTTTACAGTGAAAACTGCCGGAACTTCAAACCTGCACTAGGAAACAGACCGATAAACCAGAGTAAATGTTTCTCCTGCAACCCGTTCCCTTTGTGCTACATGAACGAACGTCTCTCCACATGCTCAGTTCTGAGAGATAAGTGTGTGTGAAAGCCGTCCTTCACCTAGCTTGTTGGGAACACAAAGATTCTCTTCAGTTGCAAACTCCACTCCATACATATATATGGGGAGGTACAAGCTCCAACTCGGTTTTACAGTGAAAATTGCAGGAACTTCAAACCGGCACTAGGAAACAGACTGAGAAACCAGAGTAAAAGTTTCTCCTGCAACCCGTTCCCTTTGTGCTAGATGAACGAACTTCTCTCCACATGCTCAGTTCTGAGAGATAAGTGTGTGTGAAAGCCGTCCTTCACCTAGCTTGTTGGGAACACAAAGATTCTCTTCAGTTGCAAACTCCACTCCATACATATATATGGGCAGGTACAAGCTCCAACTCGGTTTTACAGTGAAAATTGCAGGAACTTCAAACCGGCACTAGGAAACAGACCGAGAAACCAGAGTAAAAGTTTCTCCTGCAACCCGTTCCCTTTGTGCTAGATGAACGAACGTCTCTCCACATGCTCAGTTCTGAGAGATATGTGTGTGTGAAAGCCATCCTTCACCTAGCTTGTTGGGAACACAAAGTTTCTCTACAGTTGCAAACTCCACTCCATACATATATATGGGGAGGTAATAGCTCCAACTCGGATTTACAGTGAAAACTGCAGGAACTTCAAACCGGCACTAGGAAACAGACCGAGAAACCAGAGTAAAAGTTTCTCCTGCAACCCGTTCCCTTTGTGCTAGATGAACGAACGTCTCCCCACATGCTCAGTTCTGAGAGATAAGTGTGTGTGAAAGCCGTACTTCATCTAGCTTGTTGGGAACACAAAGTTTCTCTGCACTTACAAACTCCACTCCATACATATATATGGGGATGTACTGGCTCCAACTCGGTTTTACAGTGAAAACTGCAGGAACTTCAAACCGGCACTAGGAAACAGACCGAGAAACCAGAGTAAAACTTTCACCTGCAACCCGTTCCCTTTGTGCTGGATGAACGATCGTCTCTCCACATGCTCAGTTCTGAGAGATAAGTGTGTGTGAAAGCCGTACTTCATCTAGCTTGTTGGGAACACAAAGTTTCTCTTCAGTTGCAAACTCCACTGCATACATATATATGGGGAGGTACTAGCTCCAACTCGGTTTTACAGTGAAAACTGCAGGAACATCAAACCGGCACTAGGAAACATACTGAGAAACCAGAGTAAAAGTTTCTCCTGCAACCCGTTCCCTTTGTTCTAGATAAACGAACGTCGCTCCACATGCTCAGTTCTGAGAGATAAGTGTGTGTGAAAGCCGTCCTTCACATAGCTTCTTGGGAACACAAATTTTCTCTTCAGTTGCAAACTCCACTCCATACATATATATAGGGAGGTACTAGCTCCAACTCGGTTTTACAGTGAAAACTGCAGGAACTTCAAACCTGCACTAGGAAACAGTCCGAGAAACCAGAGTAAAAGTTTCTCCTGCAACCCGTTCCCTTTGTGCTTGATGAAAGAACGTCTCCCCACATGCTCAGTTCTGAGAGATAAGTGTGTGTGAAAGCCGTACTTCATCTAGCTTGTTGGGAACACAAATTTTCTATACAGTTGCAAACTCCACTCCAAACATATATATGGGGTGGTACAAGCTCCAACTCAGTTTTACAGTGAAAACTGCAGGAACTTCAAACCGGCACTAGGAAACAGACTGATAAACCAGAGTAAAAGTTTCTCCTGCAACCCGTTCCCTTTGTGCTAGATGAACGAACGTCTCTCCACATGCAGAGTTCTGAGAGATAATTGTGTGTGAAAGCCGTCTTTCACCTAGCTTGTTGGGAACACAAAGTTTCTCTTCAGTTGCAACCTCCACTCCATACATATATATGGGGAGGTACTAGCTCCAACTCGTTTTTACAGTGAAAACTGCAGGAACATCAAACCGGCACTAGGAAACAGACTGAGAAACCAGAGTAAAAGTTTCTCCTGCAACCCGTTCCCTTTGTGCTACATGAACGAACGTCTCTCCACATGCTCAGTTCTGAGAGATAAGTGTGTGTGAAAGCCGTACTTAATCTAGCTTGTTGGGAACACAAAGATTCTCTTCAGTTGCCAACTCCACTCCATACATATATATGGGGAGGTATTAGCTCCAACTCGGTTTTACAGTGAAAACTGCCGGAACTTCAAACCTGCACTAGGAAACAGACCGATAAACCAGAGTAAATGTTTCTCCTGCAACCCGTTCCCTTTGTGCTACATGAACGAACGTCTCTCCACATGCTCAGTTCTGAGAGATAAGTGTGTGTGAAAGCCGTCCTTCACCTAGCTTGTTGGGAACACAAAGTTTCTCTTCAGTTGCAAACTACACTCCATAGATATATATGGGGTTGGTACTAGTTCCAACTCGGTTTTACAGTGAAAACTGCAGGAACATCAAACCGGCACTAGGAAACATACTGAGAAACCAGAGTAAAAGTTTCTCCTGCAACCCGTTCCCTTTGTTCTAGATAAACGAACGTCTCTCCACATGCTGAGTTCTGAGAGATAAATGTGTGTGAAAGCCGTACTTAATCTAGCTTGTTGGGAACACAAAGATTCTCTTCAGTTGCAAACTCCACTCCATACATTTATATGGGGAGGTACTAGCTCCAACTCGTTTTTACAGTGAAAACTGCAGGAACTTAAAACCTGCACTAGGAAACAGACCGAGAAACCAGAGTAAATGTTTCTCCTGCAACCAGTTCCCTTTGTGTTAGATGAACGAACGTCTCTCCACATGCTCAGTTCTGAGAGATAAGTGTGTGTGAAAGCCGTCCTTCACCTAGCTTGTTGGGAACACAAAGTTTCTCTTCAGTTGCAAACTCCACTCCATACATATATATGGGGAGGTACAAGCTCCAACACTGTTTTACAGTGAAAACTGCAGGAACATCAATCCGGCACTAGGAAACAGAACGAGAATCAAGGGTAAAAGTTTCTCCTGAAACCCGTTCCCTTTGGGCTAGATGAACGAACGTCTCTCCACATGCTCAGTTCTGAGAGATAAGTGTGTGTGAAAGCAGTCCTTCACCTAGCTTGTTGGGAACACAAAGTTTCTCTTCAGTTGCAAACTCCACTCCATACATATATATGGGGAGGTACTAGTTCCAACTCGGTTTTACAGTGAAAACTGCAGGAACTTCAAACCTGCACTAGGAAACAGACCGAGAAACCAGAGTAAATGTTTCTCCTGCAACCCGTTCCCTTTGTGCTAGATGAACGAACGTCTCTCCACATGCTCAATTCTGAGAGATAAGTGTGTGTGAAAGCCGTCCTTCACCAATCTTGTTGGGAACACAAAGTTTCTCTTCAGTTGAAAACTCCACTCCGTATATATATATGGGGATGTACTAGCTCCAACTCGGTTTTACAGTGAAAACTGCAGGAACTTCAAACCGGCACTAGGGAACAGACCGAGAAACCAGAGTATAAGTTTCTCCTGCAACCCGTTCCCTTTGTGCTAGATGAACGAAAGTCTCTCCACATGCTCAGTTCTGAGAGATAAGTGTGTGTGAAAGCCGTCCTTCACCTAGCTTGTTGGGAACACAAAGATTCTCTTCAGTTGCAAACTCCACTCCATACATATATATGGGGAGGTACAAGCTCCAACTCGGTTTTACAGTGAAAATTGCAGGAACTTCAAACCGGCACTAGGAAACAGACTGAGAAACCAGAGTAAAAGTTTCTCCTGCAACCCGTTCCCTTTGTGCTAGATGAACGAACTTCTCTCCACATGCTCAGTTCTGAGAGATAAGTGTGTGTGAAAGCCGTCCTTCACCTAGCTTGTTGGGAACACAAAGATTCTCTTCAGTTGCAAACTCCACTCCATACATATATATGGGCAGGTACAAGCTCCAACTCGGTTTTACAGTGAAAATTGCAGGAACTTCAAACCGGCACTAGGAAACAGACCGAGAAACCAGAGTAAAAGTTTCTCCTGCAACCCGTTCCCTTTGTGCTAGATGAACGAACGTCTCTCCACATGCTCAGTTCTGAGAGATATGTGTGTGTGAAAGCCATCCTTCACCTAGCTTGTTGGGAACACAAAGTTTCTCTACAGTTGCAAACTCCACTCCATACATATATATGGGGATGTACTGGCTCCAACTCGGTTTTACAGTGAAAACTGCAGGAACTTCAAACCGGCACTAGGAAACAGACCGAGAAACCAGAGTAAAACTTTCACCTGCAACCCGTTCCCTTTGTGCTGGATGAACGATCGTCTCTCCACATGCTCAGTTCTGAGAGATAAGTGTGTGTGAAAGCCGTACTTCATCTAGCTTGTTGGGAACACAAAGTTTCTCTTCAGTTGCAAACTCCACTGCATACATATATATGGGGAGGTACTAGCTCCAACTCGGTTTTACAGTGAAAACTGCAGGAACTTCAAACCGGCACTAGGAAACAGACTGAGAAACCAGAGTAAAAATTTCTCCTGCAAACCGTATCCTTTGTTCTAGATGAACGAACGTCTCCCCACATGCTCAGTTCTGAGAGGTAAGTGTGTGTGAAAGCCGTAATTCATCTAGCTTGTTGGGAACACAAAGTTTCCCTACACTTGCAAGCTATACTCTATACATATTTATGGGGAGGTACTAGCTCCAACTCGGTTTTACAGTGAAAACTGCAGGAACTTCAAACGGGCACTAGGAAACAGACCGAGAAACCAGAGTAAAACTTTCACCTGCAACCCGTTCCCTTTTTGCTAGATGAACGAAAGTCTCTCCACATGCTCAGTTCTGAGAGATATGTGTGTGTGAAAGCCATCCTTCACCTAGCTTGTTGGGAACACAAAGTTTCTCTACAGTTGCAAACTCCACTCCATACATATATATGGGGAGGTAATAGCTCCAACTCGGATTTACAGTGAAAACTGCAGGAACTTCAAACCGGCACTAGGAAACAGACCGAGAAACCAGAGTAAAAGTTTCTCCTGCAACCCGTTCCCTTTGTGCTAGATGAACGAACGTCTCCCCACATGCTCAGTTCTGAGAGATAAGTGTGTGTGAAAGCCGTACTTCATCTAGCTTGTTGGGAACACAAAGTTTCTCTGCACTTACAAACTCCACTCCATACATATATATGGGGATGTACTGGCTCCAACTCGGTTTTACAGTGAAAACTGCAGGAACATCAAACCGGCACTAGGAAACATACTGAGAAACCAGAGTAAAAGTTTCCCTTGCAACCAGTTCCCTTTGTGCTAGATGAACGAACGTCTCTCCACATGCTCAGTTCTGAGAGATAAGTGTGTGTGAAAGCCGTCCTTCACCTAGCTTGTTGGGAACACAAAGTTTCTCTTCAGTTGCAAACTCCAATCCATACATATATATAGGGAGGTACTAGCTCCATCTCGGTTTTACAGTGAAAACTGCAGGAACTTCAAACCTGCACTAGGAAACAGACCGAGAAACCAGAGTAAAAGTTTCTCCTGCAACCCGTTCCCTTTGTGCTTGATGAACGAACGTCTCTCCACATGCTCAGTTCTGAGAGATAAGTGTGTGTGAAAGCCTTACTTCATCTAGCTTGTTGGGAACACAAATTTTCTATACAGTTGCAAACTCCACTCCAAACATATATATGGGGTGGTACAAGCTCCAACTCAGTTTTACAGTGAAAACTGCAGGAACTTCAAACCGGCACTAGGAAACAGACTGATAAACCAGAGTAAAAGTTTCTCCTGCAACCCGTTCCGTTTGTGCTAGATGAACGAACGTCTCTCCACATGCAGAGTTCTGAGAGATAATTGTGTGTGAAAGCCGTCCTTCACCTAGCTTGTTGGGAACACAAAGTTTCTCTTCAGTTGCAAACTCCACTCCATACATATATATGGGGAGGTACTAGCTCCAACTCGTTTTTACAGTGAAAACTGCAGGAACATCAAAACGGCACTAGGAAACAGACTGAGAAACCAGAGTAAAAGTTTCTCCTGCAACCCGTTCCCTTTGTGCTAGATGAACGAACGTCTCCCCACATGCTCAGTTCTGAGAGATAAGTGTGTGTGAAAGCCGTACTTCATCTAGCTTGTTGGGAACACAAAGGTTCTCTGCACATGCAAACTCCACTCCATACATATATATGGGGATTTACTGGCTCCAAATCGGTTTTACAGTGAAAACTGCAGGAACTTGAATCCGGCACTAGGAAACAGACCGAGAAACCAGAGTAAAAATTTCTCCGGCAACCCGTTCCCTTTGTGCTAGATGAACGAACGTCTCTCCACATGCTCAGTTCTGAGAGATAAGTGTGTGTGAAAGCCGTCCCTCATCTAGCTTGTTGGGAACACAAAGTTTCTCTTCAGTTGCAAACTCCACTCCATATATATATGGGGAGGTAAAAGCTCCAAATCGGTTTTACAGTGAAAACTGCAGGAACTTCAAACCGGCACTGGGAAACAGACCGAGATACCAGATTAAAAGTTTCTCCTGTAAATCGTTCCCTTTGTGCTAGATGAACGAACGTCTCTCCACATGCTCAGTTCTGAGATATAAGTGTGTGTGAAAGCCGTCCTTCATCTATCTTGTTGGGAACACAAAATTTCTCTTCAGTTGCAAACTCCACTCCATACATATATATGGGGAGGTACAAGCTCCAACTCCGTTTTACAGTGAAAAATTCAGGAACATCAAACCGGCACTAGGAATCAGACTGAGAAACCAGAGTAAAAGTTTCTCCTGCAACCCGTTCCCTTTGTTCTAGATGAACTAACGTCTCCCCACATGCTCAGTTCTGAGAGGTAAGTGTGTGTGAAAGCCGTACTTAATCTAGCTTGTTGGGAACACAAAGATTCTCTTCAGTTGCAAACTCCACTCCATACATTTATATGGGGAGGTACTAGCTCCAACTCGTTTTTACAGTGAAAACTGCAGGAACTTAAAACCTGCACTAGGAAAGAGACCGAGAAACCAGAGTAAATGTTTCTCCTGCAACCAGTTCCCTTTGTGTTAGATGAACGAACGTCTCTCCACATGCTCAGTTCTGAGAGATAAGTGTGGGTGAAAGCCGTCCTTCACCTATCTTGTTGGGAACACAAAGTTTCTCTTCAGTTGCAAACTCCACTCCATACATATATATGGGGAGGTACAAGCTCCAACTCTGTTTTACAGTGAAAACTGCAGGAACATCAATCCGGCACTAGGAAACAGAACGAGAATCAAGGGTAAAAGTTTCTCCTGAAACCCGTTCCCTTTGGGCTAGATGAACGAACGTCTCTCCACATGCTCAGTTCTGAGAGATAAGTGTGTGTGAAAGCAGTCCTTCACCTAGCTTGTTGGGAACACAAAGTTTCTCTTCAGTTGCAAACTCCACTCCATACATATATATGGGGAGGTACTAGCTCCAACTCGGTTTTACAGTGAAAACTGCAGGAACTTCAATCCTGCACTAGGAAACAGACCGAGAAACCAGAGTAAATGTTTCTCCTGCAACCCGTTCCCTTTGTGCTAGATGAACGAACGTCTCTCCACATGCTCAATTCTGAGAGATAAGTGTGTGTGAAAGCCGTCCTTCACCAATCTTGTTGGGAACACAAAGTTTCTCTTCAGTTGCAAACTCCACTCCGTACATATATATGGGGATGTACTAGCTCCAACTCGGTTTTACAGTGAAAACTGCAGGAACTTCAAACCGGCACTAGGAAACAGACCGAGAAACCAGAGTATAAGTTTCTCCTGCAACCCGTTCCCTTTGTGCTAGATGAACGAAAGTCTCTCCACATGCTCAGTTCTGAGAGATAAGTGTGTGTGAAAGCCGTACTTCACCTAGCTTGTTGGGAACACAAAGATTCTCTTCAGTTGCAAACTCCACTCCATACATATATATGGGTTTGGTACTAGCTCCAACTCAATTTTACAGTGAAAACTGCAGGAACTTCAAACCGGCACTTGGAAACAGAACGAGAATCCAGAGTGAAAGTTTCTCCTGAAACCCGTTCCCTTTGTGCTAGATGAACGGACGTCTCTCCACATGCTCAGTTCTGAGAGATAAGTGTGTGTGAAAGCCGTCCTTCACCTAGCTTGTTGGGAACACAAAGTTTCTCTTCAGTTGCAAACTCCACTCCATACATATATATGGGGTTGGTACTAGCTCCAACTCGGCTTTACAGTGAAAATTGCAGGAACTTCAAACTGGCACTAGGAAACAGACCGAGAAACCAGAGTTAAAGTTTCTCTTGCAATCCGTTCCATTTGTGCTAGATGAACGAACGTCTCTCCACATGCTCAGTTCTGAGAGATAATTGTGTGTGAAAGCCGTACTTCACCTAGATTGTTGGGAACACAAAGTTTCTCTTCAGTTGCAAACTCCACTCCATACATATATATGGGGATTTACTGGCTCCAAATCGGTTTTACAGTGAAAACTGCAGGAACTTGAATCCGGCACTAGGAAACAGACCGAGAAACCAGAGTAAAAATTTCTCCGGCAACCCGTTCCCTTTGTGCTAGATGAACGAACGTCTCTCCACATGCTCAGTTCTGAGAGATAAGTGTGTGTGAAAGCCGTCCTTCACCTATCTTGTTGGGAACACAAAGTTTCTCTTCAGTTGCAAACTCCACTCCATACATATATATGGGGAGGTACAAGCTCCAACTCTGTTTTACAGTGAAAACTGCAGGAACATCAATCCGGCACTAGGAAACAGAACGAGAATCAAGGGTAAAAGTTTCCCCTGAAACCCGTTCCCTTTGGGCTAGATGAACGAACGTCTCTCCACATGCTCAGTTCTGAGAGATAAGTGTGTGTGAAAGCAGTCCTTCACCTAGATTGTTGGGAACACAAAGTTTCTCTTCAGTTGCAAACTCCACTCCATACATATATATGGGGATGTACTAGCTCCAACTCGGTTTTACAGTGAAAACTGCAGGAACTTCAAACCGGCACTAGGAAACAGACCGAGAAACCAGAGTATAAGTTTCTCCTGCAACCCGTTCCCTTTGTGCTAGATGAACGAAAGTCTCTCCACATGCTCAGTTCTGAGAGATAAGTGTGTGTGAAAGCCGTCCTTCACCTAGCTTGTTGGGAACACAAAGATTCTCTTCAGTTGCAAACTCCACTCCATACATATATATGGGTTTGGTACTAGCTCCAACTCAATTTTACAGTGAAAACTGCAGGAACTTCAAACCGGCACTAGGAAACAGAACGAGAATCCAGAGTGAAAGTTTCTCCTGAAACCCGTTCCCTTTGTGCTAGATGAACGGACGTCTCTCCACATGCTCAGTTCTGAGAGATAAGTGTGTGTGAAAGCCGTCCTTCACCTAGCTTGTTGGGAACACAAAGTTTCTCTTCAGTTGCAAACTCCACTCCATACATATATATGGGGTTGGTACTAGCTCCAACTCGCCTTTACAGTGAAAATTGCAGGAACTTCAAACTGGCACTAGGAAACAGACCGAGGAACCAGAGTTAAAGTTTCTCTTGCAATCCGTTCCATTTGTGCTAGATGAACGAACGTCTCTCCACCTGCTCAGTTCTGAGAGATAATTGTGTGTGAAAGCCGTACTTCACCTAGCTTGTTGGGAACACAAAGTTTCTCTTCAGTTGCAAACTCCACTCCATACATATATAGGGGAAGAACTAGCTCCAACTCGGTTTTACAGTTATAATTGCAGTAACTTCTAACAGGCACTGGGAAACAGACTGAGAAACCAGAGTAATGTTTCTCCTGCAACCCGTTCCCTTTGTGCTAGATGAACGAACGTCTCTCCACATGCTCAGTTCTGAGAAATAATTGTGGGTGAAAGCCGTCCTTCACCTAGCTTGTTGGGAACACAAAGTTTCTCTTCAGTTGCAAACTCCACTCCATACATATATATGGGGAGGTACAAGCTCCAACTCGGTTTTACAGTGAAAATTGCAGGAACTTCAAACCGGCACTAGGAAACAGACTGAGAAACCAGAGTAAAAGTTTCTCCTGCAACCCGTTCCCTTTGTGCTAGATGAACGAACTTCTCTCCACATGCTCTGTTCTGAGAGATAATTGTGTGTGAAAGCCGTCTTTCACCTAGCTTGTTGGGAACACAAAGTTTCTCTTCAGTTGCAAACTCCACTCCATACATATATATGGGGAGGTACTAGCTCCAACTCGGTTTTACTGTGAAAACTGCAGGAACTTCAAACCGGCACTAGGAAACAGACCGAGAAACCAGAGTAAAAGTTTCTCCTACAACCCGTTCCCTTTGTGCTAGATGAACGAACGTCTCTCCACATGCTCAGTTCTGAGAGATATGTGTGTGTGAAAGCCGTCCTTCAACTAGCTTGTTGGGAACACAAAGTTTCTCTACAGTTGCAAACTCCAATCCATACATATATATGGGGAGGTAATAGCTCCAACTCGGATTTACAGTGAAAACTGCAGGAACTTCAAACCAGCACTAGGAAACAGACCGAGAAACCAGAGTAAAAGTTTCTCCTGCAACCCGTTCCCTTTGTGCTAGATGAACGAACGTCTCCCCACATGCTCAGTTCTGAGAGATAAGTGTGTGTGAAAGCCGTACTTCATCTAGCTTGTTGGGAACACAAAGTTTCTCTGCACTTACAAACTCCACTCCATACATATATATGGGGATGTACTGGCTCCAACTCGGTTTTACAGTGAAAACTGCAGGAACTTCAAACCGGCACTAGGAAACAGACTGAGAAACCAGAGAAAAGTTTCTCCTGCAACCCGTTCCCTTTGTGCTAGATGAACGAACGTCTCTCCACATGCTCAGTTCTGAGAGGTAAGTGTGTGTGAAAGCCGTCCTTCACCTAGCTTGTTGGGAACACAAAGTTTCTCTGCAGTTGCAAACTCCACTCCATACATATATATGGGGAGGTACTAGCTCCAACTCGGATTTACAGTGAAAACTGCAGGAACTAGAACCCGGCACTAGGAAATAGACCGAGATACCAGAGTAAAAGTTTCTCCTGCAACCCGTTCCCTTTGTGCTAGATGAACGAACGTCTCTCCACATGCACAGTTCTGAGAGATAAGTGTTTGTGAAAGCCGTCCTTCACCTAGCTTGTTGGGAACACAAAGTTTCTCTTCAGTTGCAAACTCCACTACATACATATATATGGGGAGGTACTAGATCCAACTCGGTTTTACAGTGAAAACTGCAGGAACTTCAAACCGGCACTAGGAAACAGACTGAGAAACCAGAGTAAAAATTTCTCCTGCAAACCGTATCCTTTGTTCTAGATGAACGAACGTCTCCCCACATGCTCAGTTCTGAGAGGTAAGTGTGTGTGAAAGCCGTAATTCATCTAGCTTGTTGGGAACACAAAGTTTCCCTACACTTGCAAACTATACTCTATACATATTTATGGGGAGGTACTAGCTCCAACTCGGTTTTACAGTGAAAACTGCAGGAACTTCAAACCGGCACTAGGAAACAGACCGAGAAACCAGAGTAAAACTTTCACCTGCAACCCGTTCCCTTTGTGCTAGATGAACGATCGTCTCTCCACATGCTCAGTTCTGAGAGAAAAGTGTGTGTGAAAGCCGACCTTCGTCTAGCTTGTTGGGAACACAAAGTTTCTCTTCAGTTGCAAACTCCACTCCATACATATATATGGGGTTGGTACTAGCTCCAAATCGGTTTTACAGTGAAATCTGCAGGAACTTCAAACCGGCACTGGGAAACAGACCGAGATACCAGAGTAAAAGTTTCTCCTGCAACCCGTTCCCTTTGTGCTACATGAACGAAAGTCTCTCCACATGCTCAGTTCTGAGAGATAAGTGTGTGTGAAAGCCGTCCTTCACCTAGCTTGTTGGGAACACAAAGTTTCTCTTCAGTTGCAAACCCCACTCCATACATATATATGGGGAGGTACTAGCTCCAACTCCGTTTTACAGTGAAAAATGCAGGAACTTCAAACCGGCACTAGGAAACAGACCGAGAATCCAGAGTAAAAGTTTCCCCTGCAACCCGTTCCCTTTGTGCTAGATGAACGAACGTCTCTCCACATGCTCAGTTCTGAGAGATACGTGTGTGTGGAAGCCGTCCTTCACCTAGCTTGTTGGGAACACAAAGTTTCTCTACAGTTGCAACTCCACTTCATACATATATATGTGGAGGTACTAGCTCCAACTCGGTTTTACAGTGAAAACTGCAGGAACATGAAACCGGCAGTAGTAAACAGACCGAGAAACCAGAGTAAAAGTTTCTCCTGCAACCCGTTCCATTTGTGCTAGATGAACAAACGTCTCTCCACATGCTCAGTTCTGAGAGATAAGTGTGTGTGAAAGCCGTCCTTCACCTAGCTTGTTGGGAACACAAAGTCTCTCTTCAGTTGCAAACTCCACTCCATACAAATATATGGGGTTGGTACTAGCTCCAACTCGGCTTTACAGTGAAAACTGCAGGAACTTCAAACTGGCACTAGGAAACAGACCGAGAAACCAGAGTAAAAGTTTCTCCTGCAATCCGTTCCCTTTGTGCTAGATGAACGAACGTCTCTCCACATGCTCAGTTCTGAGAGATAAGTGTGTGTGAAAGCCGTCCTTCACCTAGCTTGTTGGGAACACAAAGTTTCTCTTCAGTTGCAAACTCCACTCCATACATATATAGGGGAGGTACTAGCTCCAACTCGGTTTTACAGTGATAATTGCAGGAACTTCTAACAGGCACTGGGAAACAGACTGAGAAACCAGAGTAATGTTTCTCCTGCAAACCGTTCCCTTTGTGCTAGATGAACGAACGTCTCTTCACATGCTCAGTTCTGAGAGATAATTGTGGGTGAAAGCCGTCCTTCACGTAGCTTGTTGGGAACACAAAGTTTCTCTTCAGTTGCAAACTCCACTCCATACATATATATGGGGAGGTACAAGCTCCAACTCGGTTTTACAGTGAAAATTGCAGGAATTTCAAACCGGCACTAGGAAACAGACTGAGAAACCAGAGTAAAAGTTACTCTGCAACCCGTTCCCTTTGTGCTAGATGAACGAACTTCTCTCCACATGCTCAGTTCTGAGAGATAAGTGTGTGTGAAAGCCGTCTTTCACCTAGCTTGTTGGGAACACAAAGTTTCTCTTCAGTTGCAAACTCCACTCCATACATATACAAGGGGAGGTACTAGCTCCAACAAGGTTTTACAGTGAAAACTGCAGGAACTTCAAACCGGCACTAGGAAACAGACTGAGAAACCAGAGAAAAGTTTCTCCTGCAACACGTTCCCTTTGTGCTACATGAACGAACGTCTCTCCACATGCTCAGTTCTGAGAGGTAAGTGTGTGTGAAAGCCGTCATTCCCCTAGCTTGTTGGGAACACAAAGTTTCTCTTCAGTTGCAAACTCCACTCCATACATATATATGGGGAGGTACTAGCTCCAACTCGGTTTTACAGTGAAAACTGCAGGAACTTCAACCCGGCACTAACAAACAGACCGAGATACCAGAGTAAAAGTTTCTCCTGCAACCCGTTCCATTTGTGCTAGATGAACGAACGTCTCTCCACATGCACAGTTCTGAGAGATAAGTGTTTGTGAAAGCCGTCCTTCACCTAGCTTGTTGGGAACACAAAGTTTCTCTTCAGTTGCAAACTCCACTCCATACATATATATGGGGGGGTAATAGCTCCAACTCGGATTTACAGTGAAAACTGCAGGAACTTCAAACCAGCACTAGGAAACAGACCGAGAAACCAGAGTAAAAGTTTCTCCTGCAACCCGTTCCCTTTGTGCTAGATGAACGAACGTCTCCCCACATGCTCAGTTCTGAGAGATAAGTGTGTGTGAAAGCCGTACTTCATCTAGCTTGTTGGGAACACAAAGTTTCTCTGCACTTACAAACTCCACTCCATACATATATATGGGGATGTACTGGCTCCAACTCGGTTTTACAGTGAAAACTGCAGGAACTTCAAACCGGCACTAGGAAACAGACTGAGAAACCAGAGAAAAGTTTCTCCTGCAAACCGTTCAATTTGTGCTAGATGAACGAACGTCTCTCCACATGCTCAGTTCTGAGAGGTAAGTGTGTGTGAAAGCCGTCCTTCACCTAGCTTGTTGGGAACACAAAGTTTCTCTGCAGTTGCAAACTCCACTCCATACATATATATGGGGAGGTACCAGCTCCAACTCGGATTTACAGTGAAAACTGCAGGAACTTCAACCCGGCACTAACAAACAGACCGAGATACCAGAGTAAAAGTTTCTCCTGCAACCCGTTCCCTTTGTGCTAGATGAACGAACGTCTCTCCACATGCACAGTTCTGAGAGATAAGTGTTTGTGAAAGCCGTCCTTCACCTAGCTTGTTGGGAACACAAAGTTTCTCTTCAGTTGCAAACTCCACTACATACATATATATGGGGAGGTACTAGATCCAACTCGGTTTTACAGTGAAAACTGCAGGAACTTCAAACCGGCACTAGGAAACAGACTGAGAAACCAGAGTAAAAATTTCTCCTGCAAACCGTATCCTTTGTTCTAGATGAACGAACGTCTCCCCACATGCTCAGTTCTGAGAGGTATGTGTGTGTGAAAGCCGTAATTCATCTAGCTTGTTGGGAACACAAAGTTTCCCTACACTTGCAAACTATACTCTATACATATTTATGGGGAGGTACTAGCTCCAACTCGGTTTTACAGTGAAAACTGCAGGAACTTCAAACCGGCACTAGGAAACAGACCGAGAAACCAAAGTAAAACTTTCACCTGCAACCCTTTCCCTTTGTGCTAGATGTACGATCGTCTCTCCACATGCTCAGTTCTGAGAGATAAGTGTGTGTGAAAGCCGTCCTTCATCTAGCTTGTTGGGAACACAAAGTTTCTCTTCAGTTGCAAACTCCACTCCATACATATATATGGGGTTGGTACTAGCTCCAAATCGGTTTTACAGTGAAATCTGCAGGAACTTCAAACCGGCACTGGGAAACAGACCGAGATACCAGAGTAAAAGTTTCTCCTGCAACCCGTTCCCTTTGTGCTAGATGAACGAAAGTCTCTCCACATGCTCAGTTCTGAGAGATAAGTGTGTGTGAAAGCCGCCCTTCACCTAGCTTGTTGGGAACACAAAGTTTCTCTTCAGTTGCAAACCCCACTCCATACATATATATGGGGAGGTACTTGCTCCAACTCCGATTTACAGTGAAAAATGCAGGAAATTCAAACCGGCACTAGGAAACAGACCGAGAATCCAGAGTAAAAGTTTCCCCTGCAACCCGTTCCCTTTGTGCTAGATGAACGAACGTCTCTCCACATGCTCAGTTCTGAGAGATACGTGTGTGTGGAAGCCGTCCTTCACCTAGCTTGTTGGGAACACAAAGTTTCTCTACAGTTGCAACTCCACTTCATACATATATATGTGGAGGTACTAGCTCCAACTCGGTTTTACAGTGAAAACTGCAGGAACATGAAACCGGCAGTAGTAAACAGACCGAGAAACCAGAGTAAAAGTTTCTCCTGCAACCCGTTCCATTTGTGCTAGATGAACAAACGTCTCTCCACATGCTCAGTTCTGAGAGATAAGTGTGTGTGAAAGCCGTCCTTCACCTAGCTTGTTGGGAACACAAAGTTTCTCTTCAGTTGCAAACTCCACTCCATACAAATATATGGGGTTGGTACTAGCTCCAACTCGGCTTTACAGTGAAAACTGCAGGAACTTCAAACTGGCACTAGGAAACAGACCGAGAAACCAGAGTAAAAGTTTCTCCTGCAATCCGTTCCCTTTGTGCTAGATGAACGAACGTCTCTCCACATGCTCAGTTCTGAGAGATAAGTGTGTGTGAAAGCCGTCCTTCACCTAGCTTGTTGGGAACACAAAGTTTCTCTTCAGTTGCAAACTCCACTCCATACATATATAGGGGAGGTACTAGCTCCAACTCGGTTTTACAGTGATAATTGCAGGAACTTCTAACAGGCACTGGGAAACAGACTGAGAAACCAGAGTAATGTTTCTCCTGCAAACCGTTCCCTTTGTGCTAGATGAACGAACGTCTCTTCACATGCTCAGTTCTGAGAGATAATTGTGGGTGAAAGCCGTCCTTCACGTAGCTTGTTGGGAACACAAAGTTTCTCTTCAGTTGCAAACTCCACTCCATACAAATATATGGGGAGGTACAAGCTCCAACTCGGTTTTACAGTGAAAATTGCAGGAATTTCAAACCGGCACTAGGAAACAGACTGAGAAACCAGAGTAAAAGTTACTCTGCAACCCGTTCCCTTTGTGCTAGATGAACGAACTTCTCTCCACATGCTCAGTTCTGAGAGATAAGTGTGTGTGAAAGCCGTCTTTCACCTAGCTTCTTGGGAACACAAAGTTTCTCTTCAGTTGCAAACTCCACTCCATACATATACAAGGGGAGGTACTAGCTCCAACACGGTTTTACAGTGAAAACTGCAGGATCTTCAAACCGGCACTAGGAAACAGACTGAGAAACCAGAGAAAAGTTTCTCCTGCAACACGTTCCCTTTGTGCTACATGAACGAACGTCTCTCCACATGCTCAGTTCTGAGAGGTAAGTGTGTGTGAAAGCCGTCATTCCCCTAGCTTGTTGGGAACACAAAGTTTCTCTTCAGTTGCAAACTCCACTCCATACATATATATGGGGAGGTACTAGCTCCAACTCGGTTTTACAGTGAAAACTGCAGGAACTTCAACCCGGCACTAACAAACAGATCGAGATACCAGAGTAAAAGTTTCTCCTGCAACCCGTTCCCTTTGTGCTAGATGAACGAACGTCTCTCCACATGCACAGTTCTGAGAGATAAGTGTTTGTGAAAGCCGTCCTTCACCTAGCTTGTTGGGAACACAAAGTTTCTCTTCAGTTGCAAACTCCCCTCCATACATATATATGGGGAGGTACTAGATCCAACTCGGTTTTACAGTGAAAACTGCAGGAACTTCAAACCGGCACTAGGAAACAGACTGAGAAACCAGAGAAAAATTTCTCCTGCAACCCGTATCCTTTGTTCTACATGAACGAACGTCTCCCCACATGCTCAGTTCTGAGAGATAAGTGTGTGTGAAAGCCGTAATTCATTTAGCTTGTTGGGAACACAAAGTTTCCCTACACTTGCAAACTATACTCTATACATATTTATGGGGAGGTACTAGCTCCAACTCGGTTTTACAGTGAAAACTGCAGGAACATGAAACCGGCACTAGGAAACAGACCGAGAAACCAGAGTAAAACTTTCACCTGCAACCCGTTCCCTTTGTGCTAGATGAACGATCGTCTCTCCACATGCTCAGTTCTGAGAGATAAGTGTGTGTGAAAGCCGTCCTTCATCTAGCTTGTTGGGAACACAAAGTTTCTCTTCAGTTGCAAACTCCACTCCATACATATATATGAGGAAGTACTAGCTCCAACTCGGTTTTACAGTGAAAACTGCAGGAACTACAAACCGGTACTAGGAAACAGACCGAGATACCAGAGTAAAAGTTTCTCCTGCAACCCGATCCCTTTGTGCTAGATGAACGAACGTCTCTCCCCATGCTCAGTTCTGAGAGATAAGGGTGTGTGAAAGCCGTCCTTCACCTAGCTTGTTGGGAACACAAAGCTTCTCTTCAGTTGCAATCTCCACTCCATACATATATATGGGGAGGTACTAGCTCCAACTCGGTTTTACAGTGAAAACTGAAGGAACTTCAAACTGGCACTAGGAAACAGACCGAGAAACCAGAGTAAAAGTTTCTACTGCAACCCGTTCCCTTTGTGCTAGATGAACGAACTTCTCTCCACATGCTCAGTTCTGAGAGATAAGTGTGTGTGAAAGCCGTCCTTCACCTAGCTTGTTGGGAACACAAAGTTTCTCTTCAGTTGCAAACTCCCCTCCATACATATATATGGGGAGGTACTAGATCCAACTCGGTTTTACAGTGAAAACTGCAGGAACTTCAAACCGGCACTAGGAAACAGACTGAGAAACCAGAGAAAAATTTCTCCTGCAACCCGTATCCTTTGTTCTACATGAACGAACGTCTCCCCACATGCTCAGTTCTGAGAGATAAGTGTGTGTGAAAGCCGTAATTCATTTAGCTTGTTGGGAACACAAAGTTTCCCTACACTTGCAAACTATACTCTATACATATTTATGGGGAGGTACTAGCTCCAACTCGGTTTTACAGTGAAAACTGCAGGAACATGAAACCGGCACTAGGAAACAGACCGAGAAACCAGAGTAAAACTTTCACCTGCAACCCGTTCCCTTTGTGCTAGATGAACGATCGTCTCTCCACATGCTCAGTTCTGAGAGATAAGTGTGTGTGAAAGCCGTCCTTCATCTAGCTTGTTGGGAACACAAAGTTTCTCTTCAGTTGCAAACTCCACTCCATACATATATATGAGGAAGTACTAGCTCCAACTCGGTTTTACAGTGAAAACTGCAGGAACTACAAACCGGTACTAGGAAACAGACCGAGATACCAGAGTAAAAGTTTCTCCTGCAACCCGATCCCTTTGTGCTAGATGAACGAACGTCTCTCCCCATGCTCAGTTCTGAGAGATAAGGGTGTGTGAAAGCCGTCCTTCACCTAGCTTGTTGGGAACACAAAGCTTCTCTTCAGTTGCAATCTCCACTCCATACATATATATGGGGAGGTACTAGCTCCAACTCGGTTTTACAGTGAAAACTGAAGGAACTTCAAACTGGCACTAGGAAACAGACCGAGAAACCAGAGTAAAAGTTTCTACTGCAACCCGTTCCCTTTGTGCTAGATGAACGAACTTCTCTCCACATGCTCAGTTCTGAGAGATAAGTGTGTGTGAAAGCCGTCCTTCACCTAGCTTGTTGGGAACACAAAGTTTCTCTTCAGTTGCAAACTCCACTCCATACATATATATGGGTAGGTACTAGCTCCAACTCGGTTTTACAGTGAAAACTGCAGGAAATTCAAACTGGCACTAGGAAACAGACCGAGAAACCAGAGTAAAATTTTCTACTGCAACCCGTTCCCTTTGTGCTAGATGAACGAACGTCTCTCCACATGCTCAGTTCTGAGATATAAGTGTGTGTGAAAGCCGTCCTTCACCTAGCTTGTTGGGAACACAAAGTTTCTCTTCAGTTGCAAAATCCACTCCATACATATACATGGGGAGGTACTAGCTCCAACTCGGTTTTACAGTGAAAACTGCATGAACTTCAAACCGGCACTAGGAAACAGACTGAGAAACCAGAGAAAAGTTTCTCCTGCAACCCGTTCCCTTTGTGCTAGATGAACGAACGTCTCTCCACATGCTCAGTTCTGAGAGGTAAGTGTGTGTGAAAGCCGTCCTTCACCTAGCTTGTTGGGAACACAAAGTTTCTCTTCAGTTGCAAACTCCACTCCATACATATATATGGGGAGGTACTAGCTCCAACTCGGTTTTACAGTGAAAACTGCAGGAACTTCAACCCGGCACTAGGAAACAGACCGAGATACCAGAGTAAAAGTTTCTCCTGCAACCCGTTCCCTTTGTGCTAGATGAACGAACTTCTCTCCACATGCAAAGTTCTGAGAGATAAGTGTTTGTGAAAGCCGTCCTTCACCTAGCTTGTTGGGAACACAAAGTTTCTCTTCAGTTGCAAACTCCACTCCATACATATATATGGGGAGGTACTAGATCCAACTCGGTTTTACAGTGAAAACTGCAGGATCTTCAAACCGGCACTAGGAAACAGACTGAGAAACCAGAGTAAAAATTTCTCCTGCAACCTGTATCCTTTGTTCTAGATGAACGAACGTCTCCCCACATGCTCAGTTCTGAGAGATAAGTGTGTGTGAAAGCCGTAATTCATCTAGCTTGTTGGGAACACAAAGTTTCCCTACACTTGCAAACTATACTCTATACATATTTAAGGGGAGGTACTAGCTCCAACTCCGTTTTACAGTGAAAACTGCAGGAACTACAAACCGGTACTAGGAAACAGACCGAGATACCAGAGTAAAAGTTTCTCCTGCAACCCGATCCCTTTGTGCTAGATGAACGAAGGTCTCTCCACATGCTCAGTTCTGAGAGATAAGTGTGTGTGAAAGCCGTCCTTCACCTAGCTTGTTGGGTACACAAAGCTTCTCTTCAGTTGCAAACTCCACTCCATACATATATATGGGGAGGTACTAGCTCCAACTCGGTTTTACAGTGAAAACTGCAGGAACTTCAAACCGGCACTAGGAAACAGACCGAGAAACCAGAGTAAAAGTTTCTACTGCAACCCGTTCCCTTTGTGCTAGATGAACGAACTTCTCTACACATGCTCAGTTCTGAGAGATAAGTGTGTGTGAAAGCCGTCCTTCACCTAGCTTGTTGGGAACACAAAGTTTCTCTTCAGTTGCAAACTCCACTCCATACATATATATGAGGAGGTACTAGCTCCAACTCTGTTTTACAGTGAAAACTGCAGGAAGTTCAAACCGGCACTAGGAAACAGACTGAGAAACCAGCGTAAAAGTTTCACCTGCAACCCGTCCCTTTGTGCTAGATGAACGAACGTCTCTCCACATGCTCAGTTCTGAGAGATAAGTGTGTATGAAAGCCGTCTTTCATCTAGCTTGTAGGGAACACAAAGTTTCTCTTCAGTTGCAAAATCCACTCCATACATATATATGGGGTTGGTACTAGCTCCAACTCGGTTTTACAGAGATAAATGCAGGAACTTCAAACCGGCACTAGGAAACAGACTGAGAAACCAGAGTAAAAGTTTCTCCTGCAACCTGTTCCCTTTCTGCTAGATGAACGAACGTCTCTTCACATGCTCAGATCTGAGAGGTAAGTGTGTGTGAAAGCCGTCCTTTACCTAGCTTGTTGGGAACACAAAGTTTCTCTTCATTTGCAAACTCCACTCCATACATATATATGGGGAGGTACTAGCTCCAACTCGGTTTTACAGTGAAAACTGCAGGAACTTCAAACCGGCTCTAGGATACAGACTGAGAAACCAGAGAAAAGTTTCTCCTGCAACCCGTTCCCTTTGTGCTAGATGAACGAACGTCTCCCACATGCTCAGTTTTGAGAGGTAAGTTTGTGTGAAAGCCGTGCTTCACCTAGCTTGTTGGGAACACAAAGTTTCTCTTCAGGTGCAAACTCCACTCCATACATATATATGGGGAGGTACTAGCTCCAACTCGGCTTTACAGTGAAAACTGCAGGAACTTCAACCCGGCACTAGGAAACAGACCGAGATACCAGAGTAAAAGTTTCTCCTGCAACCCGTTACCTTTGTGCTAGATGAACGAACGTCTCTCCACATGCACAGTTCTGAGAGATAAGTTTTTGTGAAAGCCGTCCTTCACCTAGCTTGTTGGGAACACAAAGTTTCTCTTCAGTTGAAGACTCCACTCCATACATATATATGGGGAGGTACTAGATCCAACTCGGTTTTACAGTGAAAACTGCAGGAACTTCAAACCGGCACTAGGAAACAGACTTAGAAACCAGAGTAAAAATTTCTCCTGCAAACCGTATCCTTTGTTCTAGATGAACGAACGTCTCCCCACATGCTCAGTTCTGAGAGATAAGTGTGTGTGAAAGCCGTAATTCATCTACCTTGTTGGGAACACAAAGTTTCCCTACACTTGCAAACTATACTCTATACATATTTATGGGGAGGTACTAGCTCCAACTCGGTTTTACAGTGAAAACTGCAGGAACATCAAACCGGCACTAGGAAACAGACCGAGAAACCAGAGTAAAACTTTCACCTGCAACCCGTTCCCTTTGTGCTAGATGAACGATCGTCTCTCCACATGCTCAGTTCTGAGAGATAAGTGTGTGTGAAAGCCGTCCTTCATCTAGCTTGTTGGGAACACAAAGTTTCTCTTCAGTTGCAAACTCCACTCCATACATATATATGGGGAAGTACTAGCTCCAACTCGGTTTTACAGTGAAAACTGCAGGAACTACAAACCGGTACTAGGAAACAGACCGAGATACCAGAGTAAAAGTTTCTCCTGCAACCCGATCCATTTGTGCTAGATGAACGAACGTCTCTCCACATGCTCAGTTCTGAGAGATAAGTGTGTATGAAAGCCGTCCTTCAAATAGCTTGTTGGGAACACAAAGCTTCTCTTCAGTTGCAAACTCCACTCCATACATATATATGGGGAGGTACTAGCTCCAACTCGGTTTTACAGTGAAAACTGCAGGAACTTCAAACTGGCACTAGGAAACAGACCGAGAAACCAGAGTAAAAGTTTCTACTGCAACCCGTTCCCTTTGTGCTAGATGAACGAACGTCTCTCCACATGCTCAGTTCTGAGAGATAAGTGTGTGTGAAAGCCGTCCTTCACCTAGCTTGTTGGGAACACAAAGTTTCTCTTCAGTTGCAAACTCCACTCCATACATATATATGAGGAGGTACTAGCTCCAACTCGGTTTTACACTGAAAACTGCAGGAACTTCAAACCGGCACTAGGAAACATACTGAGAAACCAGAGTAAAAGTTTCCCCTGCAACCCGTTCCCTTTGTGCTAGATGAACGAACGTCTCTCCACATGCTCAGTTCTGAGAAGTAAGTGTGTGTGAAAGCCATCCTTCACCTAGCTTGTTGGGAACACAAAGTTTCTCTTCAGTTGCAAACTCCACTCCATACATATATATGGGGAGGTACTAGCTCCAACATGGTTTTACAGTGAAAACTGCAGGAACTTCAAACCGGCACTAGGAAACATACTGAGAAACCAGAGTAAAAGTTTCCCTTGCAACCAGTTCCCTTTGTGCTAGATGAACGAACGTCTCTCCACATGCTCAGTTCTGAGAGGTAAGTGTGTGTGAAAGCCGTCCTTCACCTAGCTTGTTGGGAACACAAAGTTTCTATTCAGTTGCAAACTCCACTCCATACATATATATGGGGAGGTACTAGCTCCAACACGGTTTTACAGTGAAAACTGCAGGAAATTCAAACTGGCACTAGGAAACCGTCCGAGAAACCAGAGTAAAAGTTTCTACTGCAACCCGTTCCCTTTGTGCTAGATGAACGAACGTCTCTCCACATGCTCAGTTCTGAGAGATAATAGTGTGTGAAAGCCGTACTTCACCTAGCTTGTTGGGAACACAAAGTTTCTCTTCAGTTGCAAACTCCAATCCATACATATATATGGGGAGGTACTAGCTCCAACTCGGTTTTACAGTGAAAACTACAGGAACTTCAAACCGGCACTAGGAAAAAGACCGAGAAACCAGAGTAAAAGTATCTCCTGCAACCCGTTCCCTTTGTGCTAGATGAACGAACGTCTCTCCACATGCTCAGTTCTGAGAGATAAGTGTGTATGAAAGCCGTCCTTCACCTAGCTTGTTGGGAACACAAAGCTTGTCTTCAGTTGCAAACTCCACTTCATACATATATATGGGGAGGTACTAGCTCCAAATCGGTTTTACAGTGAAAACTGCAGGAACTTCAAACTGGCACTAGGAAACAGACTGAGAAACCAGAGTAAAAGTTTCTACTGCAAACCGTTCCCTTTGTGCTAGATGAACGAACGTCTCTCCACATGCTCAGTTCTGAGAGATAAGTGTGTGTGAAATCCGTCCTTCACCTAGCTTGTTGGGAACACAAAGTTTCTCTTCAGTTGCAAACTCCACTCCATACATATATATGAGGAGGTACTAGCTCCAACTCGGTTTTACAGTGAAAACTGCAGGAACTTCAAACCGGCACTAGGAAACATACTGAGAAACCAGAGTAAAAGTTTCCCCTGCAACCCGTTCCCTTTGTGCTAGATGAACGAACGTCTCTCCACATGCTCAGTTCTGAGAGGTAAGCGTGTGTGAAAGCCGTCCTTCACCTAGCTTGTTGGGAACACAAAGTTTCTCTTCAGTTGCAAAATCCACTCCATACATATATATCGGAGGTACTAGCTCCAACTCGGTTTTACAGTGAAAACTGCAGGAAATTCAAACTGGCACTAGGAAACGGACCGAGAACCCAGAGTAAAAGTTTCTACTGCAACCCGTTCCCTTTGTGCTAGATGAACGAACGTCTCTCCACATGCTCAGTCCTGAGAGATAAGTGTGTGTGAAAGCCGCCCTTCAAATAACTTGTTGGGAACACAATGTTTCTCTTTAGTTGCAAACTCCACTCCATACATGTATATGGGGAGGTACTAGCTCCAACTTGGTTTTACAGTGAAAACTGCAGGAACTTCAAACCGGCACTAGGAAACAGTACGAGAAACCAGAGTAATAGATTAACTTGCAACCCGTTCCCTTTGTGCTACAGGAAAGATCGTCTCTCCACATGCTCAGTTCTGAGAGATAAGTGTGTGTGAAAGCCGTCCTTCACCTAGCTTGTTGGGAACACAAAGATTCTCTTCAGTTGCAAACTCCACTCCATACATATATATGGGGAGGTACTAGCAACAAAGCGGTTTTACAGTGAAAACTGCAGGAACTTCAAACCGGCACTAGGAAACAGAACGAGAAACCAGAGTAAAAGTTTCTCCTGCAACCCGTTCCCATTGTGCTAGATGAACGAACGTCTCTCCACATGCTATGTTCTGAGAGATAAATGTGTGTGAAAGCCGTCCTTCACCTAGCTTCTTGGGAACAAAAAGTTTCTCTTCAGTTGCAAACTCCAATCCATACATATATATGGAGAGGAACAAGCTCCAACTCCGGTTTTACAGTGAAAACTGCAGGAACTTCAAACCAGCACTAGGAAACAGACCGAGAAACCAGAGTAAAAGTTTCCACTGCAACCCGTTCCCTTTTTGCTAGATGAACGAACGTCTCTCTACATGCTCAGTTCTGAGAGATAAGTGTGTGTGAAAGCCGTCCTTCACCTAGCTTGTTGGGAACACAAAGTTTCTCTTCAGTTGCCAACTCCACTCCATACATATATATGGGGAGGTACTTGCTCCAACTCGATTTTACAGTGAAATCTGCAGGAACATCAAACCTGTACTAGGAAACAGACTGAGAAACCAGAGTAAAAGTTTCCCTTGCAACCCGTTTACTTTCTTCTAGATGAACGAACGTCTCTCCACATGCTCAGTACTGAGAGATAAGTGTGTGTGAAAGCCGTCCTTCACCTAGCTTGTTGGGAACACAAAGTTTCTCTTCAGTTGAAAACTCCACTCCATACATATATATGGGGGGTACTAGCTCCAACTCGGTTTTACAGTGAAAACAGTAGGAACATCAAACCGGCACGAGGAAACAGACTGAGAAACCAGAGTAAAAGTTTCTCCTGCAACCCGTTCCCTTTGTTCTAGTTGAACGAAATTCTCTCCACATGCTCAGTTCTGAGAGATATGTGTGTGTGAAATCCGTCCTTCATCTAGCTTGTTGGGAACACAAAATTCTCTTCAGTTGCAAACTCCACTCCAAACATATATATGGGGAGGTACTAGCTCCAACTCGGTTTTACAGTGAAAACTGCAGGAACTTCTAACCGGCACTAGGAAACAGACCGAGAAACCAGAGTAAAAGTTTCCCCTGCATCCCATTCCCTTTGTGCTAGATGAACGAACGTCTGTCCACATGCTCTGTTCTGAGAGATAATTGTGTGTGAAAGCCGTAATTCACCTAGCTTGTTGGGAACACAAAGTTTCTCTTCAGTTGCAAACTCCACTCCATACATATATATGGGGAGGTACTAGCTCCAACTCGGTTTTACAGTGAAAACTGCAGGAACTTCAAACCGGCACTAGGAAAGAGACAGAGATACCAGAGTAAAAGTTCCTCCTGCAACCCGTTCCCTTTGTGCGAGATGAACGAACGTCTCTCCACATGCTCAGTTCTGAGAGATATGTGTGTGTGAAAGCCGTTCTTCACGTAGCTTGTTGGGAACACAAAGATTCTATTCAGTTGCAAACTCCAATCCATAAATATATATGGGGAGGTACTAGCTCCAACTCGGTTTTACAGTGAAATCTCAGGAACATCAAACCTGCACTAGGAAACAGACTGAGAAACCAGAGTAAAAGTTTCCGCTGCAAACCATTCCCTTTCTTCTAGATGAACGAACGACTCTCAACATGCTCAGTTCTGAGAGATAAGTGTGTGTGAAAGCCGTCCTTCACCTAGCTTGTTGGGAACACAAAGTTTCTCTTCAGTTGCAAACTCCACTCCAAACATATATATGGGGAGGTACTAGCTCCAAATCTGTTTTACAGTGAAAACTGCAGGAACTTCAAACCGGCACTAGGAAACAGACCGAGAAACCAGAGTAAAAGTTTCTCCTGCAACCCGTTCCCTTTTTGCTACATGAACGAACGTCTCTCCACATGCTCAGTTCTGAGAGATAAGTGTGTGTGAAAGCCGTACTTCACCTAGCTTTTTGGGAACACAAAGTTTCTCTTCAGTTGCAAACTCCACTCCATACATATATATGGGGAAGTACTAGCTCCAACTCGGTTTTACAGTGAAAACTGCAGGAACTTCAAACCGGCACTAGGAAAGAGACAGAGATACCAGAGTAAAAGTTCCTCCTGCAACCCGTTCCATTTGTGCTAGATGAACGAACGTCTCTCCACATGCTCAGTTCTGAGAGATATGTGTGTGTGAAAGCCGTCCTTCACCTAGCTTGTTGGGAACACAAAGATTCTATTCAGTTGCAAACTCCAATCCATACATATATATAGGGAGGTACTAGCTCCAACTCGGTTTTACAGTGAAAACAGCAGGAACATCAAAACGGCACTAGGAAACAGACTGAGAAACCAGAGTAAAATTTCTCCTGCAAACCGTTCCATTTGTGCTAGATGAACGAACGTCTCTCCACATGCTCAGTTCTGAGAGATAAGTGTGTGTGAAAGCCGTCCTTCACCTAGCTTGTAGGGAACACAAAGTATCTCTTCAGTTGCAAACCCCACTCCATATATATATATGGGGAGGTACTAACTCCAACTCGGTTTTACAGTGAAAACTGCAGGAACTTCAAACCGGCACTCGGAAACAGACCGAGACACCAGAGTAAAAGTTTCCCCTGCAACCCGTTCCCTTTGTGCTAGATGAACGAACGTCTCTCTACATGCTCAGTCCTGAGAGATAAGTGTGTGTGAAAGCCGCCCTTCAAATAACTTGTTGGGAACACAATGTTTCTCTTTAGTTGCAAACTCCACTCCATACATGTATATGGGGAGGTACTAGCCCCAACGCGGTTTTACAGTGAAAACTGCAGGAACTTCAAACCGGCACTAGGAAACAGTACGAGAAACCAGAGTAATAGATTAACTTGCAACCAGTTCCCTTTGTGCTACAGGAAAGATCGTCTCTCCACATGCTCAGTTCTGAGAGATAAGTGTGTGTGAAAGCCGTCCTTCACCTAGCTTGTTGGGAACACAAAGTTTCTCTTCAGTTGCCAACTCCACTCCATACATATATATGGGGAGGTACTTGCTCCAACTCGATTTTACAGTGAAATCTGCAGGAACATCAAACCTGTACTAGGAAACAGACTGAGAAACCAGAGTAAAAGTTTCCCTTGCAACCCGTTCCCTTTCTTCTAGATGAACGAACGTCTCTCCACATGCTCAGTACTGAGAGATAAGTGTGTGTGAAAGCCGTCCTTCACCTAGCTTGTTGGGAACACAAAGTTTCTCTTCAGTTGGAAACTCCACTCCATACATATATATGGGGAGGTACTAGCTCCAACTCGGTTTTACAGTGAAAACTGTAGGAACATCAAACCGGCACGAGGAAACAGACTGAGAACCCAGAGTAAAAGTTTCTCCTGCAACCCGTTCCCTTTGTTCTAGTTGAACGAAAGTCTCTCCACATGCTCAGTTCTGAGAGATATGTGTGTGTGAAATCCGTCCTTCATCTAGCTTGTTGGGAACACAAAGTTTCTCTTCAGTTGCAAACTCCACTCCAAACATATATATGGGGAGGTACTAGCTCCAACTCGGTTTTACAGTGAAAACTGCAGGAACTTCTAACCGGCACTAGGAAACAGACCGAGAAACCAGAGTAAAAGTTTCCCCTGCATCCCATTCCCTTTGTGCTAGATGAACGAACGTCTGTCCACATGCTCAGTTCTGAGAGATAAGTGTGTGTGAAAGCCGTCATTCACCTAGCTTGTTGGGAACACAAAGTTTCTCTTCAGTTGCAAACTCCAATCCATACATATATATGGGGAGGTACTAGCTCCAACTCGGTTTTACAATGAAAACTGCAGTCACTTCAAACCGGCACTAAGAAACAGACCGAAAACCAGAGTAAAAGTTTTCCCTGCAACCCGTTCCATTTGTGCTAGATGAACGAACGTCTCTCCACATGCTCAGTTCTGAGAGATAATTGTGTGTGAAAGCCGTAATTCACCTAGCTTGTTGGGAACACAAAGTTTCTCTTCAGTTGCAAACTCCACTCCATATATATATATGGGGAGGTACTAGCTCCAACTCGGTTTTACAGTGAAAACTGCAGGAACTTAAAACCGGCACTAGGAAAGAGACAGAGATACCAGAGTAAAAGTTCCTCCTGCAACCCGTTCCCTTTGTGCGAGAAGAACGAACGTCTCTCCACATGCTCAGTTCTGAGAGATATGTGTGTGTGAAAGCCGTTCTTCACGTAGCTTGTTGGGAACACAAAGATTCTATTCAGTTGCAAACTCCAATCCATAAATATATATGGGGAGGTACTAGCTCCACCTCGGTTTTACAGTGAAATCTCAGGAACATCAAACCTGCACTAGGAAACAGACTGAGAAACCAGAGTAAAAGTTTCCGCTGCATACCATTCCCTTTCTTCTAGATGAACGAACGACCCTCAACATGCTCAGTTCTGAGAGATAAGTGTGTGTGAAAGCCGTCCTTCACCTAGCTTGTTGGGAACACAAAGTTTCTCTTCAGTTGCAAACTCCACTCCAAACATATATATGGGGAGGTACTAGCTCCAAATCTGTTTTACAGTGAAAACTGCAGGAACTTCAAACCGGCACTAGGAAACAGACCGAGAAACCAGAGTAAAAGTTTCTCCTGCAACCCGTTCCCTTTTTGCTAGATGAACGAACGTCTCTCCACATGTTCATTTCTGAGAGATAATTGTGTGTGAAAGCCGTACTTCACCTAGCTTGTTGGGAACACAAAGTTTCTCTTCAGTTGCAAACTCCACTCCATACATATATAAGGGGAAGTACTAGCTCCAACTCGGTTTTACAGTGAAAACTGCAGGAACTTCAAACCGGCACTAGGAAAGAGACAGAGATACCAGAGTAAAAGTTCCTCGTGCAACCCGTTCCATTTGTGCTAGATGAACGAACGTCTCTCCACATGCTCAGTTCTGAGAGATATGTGTGTGTGAAAGCCGTCCTTCACCTAGCTTGTTGGGAACACAAAGATTCTATTCAGTTGCAAACTCCAATCCATACATATATATAGGGAGGTACTAGCTCCAACTCGGTTTTACAGTGAAAACAGCAGGAACATCAAAACGGCACTAGGAAACAGACTGAGAAACCAGAGTAAAATTTCTCCTGCAAACCGTTCCATTTGTGCTAGATGAACGAACGTCTCTCCACATGCTCAGTTCTGAGAGATAAGTGTGTGTGAAAGCCGTCCTTCACCTAGCTTGTTGGGAACACAAAGTATCTCTTCAGTTGCAAACCCCACTCCATATATATATATGGGGAGGTACTAACTCCAACTCGGTTTTACAGTGAAAACTGCAGGAATTTCAAATCGGCACTAGGAAACAGACCGAGACACCAGAGTAAAAGTTTCCCCTGCAACCCGTTCCCTTTGTGCTAGATGAACGAACGTCTCTCCACATGCTCAGTCCTGAGAGATAAGTGTGTGTGAAAGCCGCCCTTCAAATAACTTGTTGGGAACACAAAGTTTCTCTTTAGTTGCAAACTCCACTCCATACATGTATATGGGGAGGTACTAGCTCCAACTTGGTTTTACAGTGAAAACTGCAGGAACTTCAAACCGGCACTAGGAAACAGTCCGAGAAACCAGAGTAATAGATTAACCTGCAACCCGTTCCATTTGTGCTACAGGAAAGAACGTCTCTCCACATGCTCAGTTCTGAGAGATAAGTGTGTGTGAAAGCCGTCCTTCACCTAGCTTGTTGGGAACACAAAGATTCTCTTCAGTTGCAAACTCCACTCCATACATATATATGGGGAGTTACTAGCCCCAACGCGGTTTTACAGTGAAAACTGCAGGAACTTCAAACCGGCACTAGGAAACAGAACGAGAAACCAGAGTAAAAGTTTCTCCTGCAACCCGTTCCCTTGGTGCTAGATGAACGAACGTCTCTCCACATGCTCTGTTCTGAGACATAATTGTGTGTGAAAGCCGTCCTTCACCTAGCTTGTTGGGAACACAAAGTTTCTCTTCAGTTGCCAACTCCAATCCGTACATATATATGGGGAGGTACTAGCTCCAAATCGTTTTTACAGTGAAAACTGCAGGAACTTCAAACCGGCACTAGGAAACAGACCGAGAAACCAGAGTAATAGTTTCTCCTGCAACCCGTTCCTGTTTTGCTAGATGAACGAACGTCTCTTCACATGCTCAGTTCTGAGAGATAAGTGTGTGTGAAAGCCGTCCTTCACATAGCTTGTTGGGAACACAAAGTTTCTCTTCAGTTGCAAACTCCAATCCATAATTATATAAGGGGAGGTACTAGCTCCAACTCGGTTTTACAGTGAAAACTGCAGGAACATCAAACCGGCACTAGGAAACAGACCGAGAAACCAGAGTAAATGTTTCTCCTGCAACCCGTTCCTTTTGTGCTAGATGAACGAACGTCTCTCCACATGCTCAGTTCTGAGAGATAAGTGTGTGTGAAAGCCGTCCTTCACCTAGCTTGTTGGGAACACAAAGTTTCTCTTCAGTTGCCAACACCACTCCATACATATATATGGGGAGGTACTTGCTCCAACTCGATTTTACAGTGAAATCTGCAGGAACATCAAACCTGTACTAGGAAACAGACTGAGAAACCAGAGTAAAAGTTTCCCCTGCAACCCGTTCCCTTTCTTCTAGATGAACGAACGTCTCTCCACATGCTCAGTTCTGAAAGATACGTGTGTGTGAAAGCCGTACTTCACCTAGCTTGTTGGGAACACCAAGTTACTCTTCAGTTGCAAACTCCACTCCTTACATATATATGGGGATGTACTAGCTCAAACTCGGTTTTATATTGAAAACTGCAGGAAATTCAAACCGGCACAAGGAAACAGACCGAGATACCAGAGTAACAGTTTCTCCTGCAACACGTTCCTTTGTGCTAGTTGAACGAACGTCTCTCCACATGCTCAGTTCTGAGATATGTGTGTGTGAAAGCCGTCATTCATCTAGCTTGTTGGGAACACAAAGATTCTCTTCAGTTGTAAACTACACTCCATACATATATATGGGGAAATAATAACTCCAACTCGGTTTTACAGTGAAAACTGCAGGAACTTCAAACCGGCACTAGGAAACAGACCGAGATACCAGAGTAAAAGTTTCTCCTGCAACCCTTTCCCTTTGTGCTAGATGAACGAACGTCTCTCCACATGCTCAGTTCTGAGAGATAAGTGTGTGTGAAAGCCGTCCTTCACCTAGCTTGTTGGGAAAACAAAGTTCCTTTTCAGTTGCAAACTCCAATCCATACATATATATGGGGAGGTACAAGCTCCAACTCGGATTTACAGTGAAAACTGCAGGAACTTCAAACCGGCACTAGGAAACAGACCGAGATACCCGAGTAAAAGTTTCTCCTGCAACCCGTTCCCTTTGTGCTAGATGAACGAACGTCTCTCCACATGTTCAGTTCTGAGAGATAAGTGTGTGTGAAAGCCGTCCTTCACCTAGCTTGTTGGGAACACAAAGTTTCTCTTCAGTTGCAAATTCCACTCCATACATATATAATGGGAGGTACTAGCTCCAACTCGGTTTTACAGTGAAAACTGCAGTCACTTCAAACCGGCACTAAGAAACAGTCCGAAAAACCAGAGTAAATGTTTCCCCTGCAACCAGTTCCATTTGTGCTAGATGAACGAACGTCTCTCCACATGCTCAGTTCTGAGAGATAATTGTGTGTGAAAGCCGTACTTCAACTAGATTGTTGGGAACACAAAGTTTCTCTTCAGTTGCAAACTCCACTCCATACATATATATGGGGAGGTACTAGCTCCACCTCGGTTTTACAGTGAAAAATGCAGGATCTTCAAACCGGCACTAGGAAAGAGACAGAGATACCAGAGTAAAAGTTCCTCCTGCAACCCGTTCCCTTTCTGCTAGATGAACGAACGTCTCTCCACATGCTCAGTTCTGAGAGATATGTGTGTGTGAAAGCCGTCCTTCACCTAGCTTGTTGGGAACACAAAGTTTCTCTTCAGTTGCAAATTCCACTCCATACATTTATATGGGGAGGTACTAGCTCCACCTCGGTTTTACAGTGAAAAATGCAGGGACTTCAAACCGGCACTAGGAAACAGACTGAGATACCCGAGTAAAAGTTTCTCCTGCAACCCGTTCCCTTTGTGCTAGATGAACGAACGTCTCTCCACATGCTCAGTTCTGAGAGATAATTGTGTGTGAAAGCCGTACTTCAACTAGATTGTTGGGAACACAAAGTTTCTCTTCAGTTGCAAACTCCACTCCATACATATATATGGGAAGGTACTAGCTCCACCTCGGTTTTACAGTGAAAAATGCAGGATCTTCAAACCGGCAGTAGGAAAGAGACAGAGATACCAGAGTAAAAGTTCCTCCTGCAACCCGTTCCCTTTCTGCTAGATGAACGAACGTCTCTCCACATGCTCAGTTCTGAGAGATATGTGTGTGTGAAAGCCGTCCTTCACCTAGCTTGTTGGGAACACAAAGATTCTATTCAGTTGCAAACTCCAATCCATAAATATATATGGGGAGGTACTAGCTCCACCTCGGTTTTACAGTGAAATCTCAGGAACATCAAACCTGCACTAGGAAACAGACTGAGAAACCAGAGTAAAAGATTCCGCTGCAAACCATTCCCTTTCTTCTAGATGAACGAACGACTCTCAACATGCTCAGTTCTGAGAGATAAGTGTGTGTGAAAGCCGTCCTTCACCTAGCTTGTTGGGAACACAAAGTTTCTCTTCAGTTGCAAACTCCATTCCAAACATATATATGGGGAGGTACTAGCTCCAGATCTGTTTTACAGTGAAAACTGCAGGAACTTCAAACCGGCACTAGGAAACAGACCGAGAAACCAGAGTAAAAGTTTCTCCTGCAACCCGTTCCCTTTTTGCTAGATGAACGAACGTCTCTCCACATGCTCAGTTCTGAGAGATAATTGTGTGTGAAAGCCGTACTTCACCTAGCTTGTTGGGAACACAAAGTTTCTCTTCAGTTGCAAACTCCACTCCATACATATATATGGGGAAGTACTAGCTCCAACTCGGTTTTACAGTGAAAACTGCAGGAACTTCAAACCGGCACTAGGAAAGAGACAGAGATACCAGAGTAAAAGTTCCTCGTGCAACCCGTTCCATTTGTGCTAGATGAACGAACGTCTCTCCACATGCTCAGTTCTGAGAGATATTTGTGTGTGAAAGCCGTACTTCACCTAGCTTGTTGGGAACACAAAGATTCTATTCAGTTGCAAACTCCAATCCATACATATATATAGGGAGGTACTAGCTCCAACTCGATTTTACAGTGAAAACAGCAGGAACATCAAAACGGCACTAGGAAACAGACTGAGAAACCAGAGTAAAATTTCTCCTGCAAACCGTTCCATTTGTGCTAGATGAACGAACGTCTCTCCACATGTTCAGTTCTGAGAGATAAGAGTGTGTGAAAGCCGTCCTTCACCTAGCTTGTTGGGAACACAAACTATCTCTTCAGTTGCAAACCCCACTCCATATATATATATGGGGAGGTACTAACTCCAACTCGGTTTTACAGTGAAAACTGCAGGAACTTCAAACCGGTACTAGGAAACAGAACGAGACACCAGAGTAAAAGTTTCCCCTGCAACACGTTCCCTATGTGCTAGATGAACGAACGTCTCTCCACATGCTCAGTCCTGAGAGATAAGTGTGTGTGAAAGCCGCCCTTCAAATAACTTGTTGGGAACACAATGTTTCTCTTTAGTTGCAAACTCCACTCCATACATGTATATGGGGAGGTACTAGCTCCAACTTGGTTTTACAGTGAAAACTGCAGGAACTTCAAACCGGCACTAGGAAACAGTCCGAGAAACCAGAGTAATAGATTAAACTGCAACCCGTTCCATTTGTGCTACAGGAAAGAACGTCTCTCCACATGCTCAGTTCTGAGAGATAAGTGTGTGTGAAAGCCGTCCTTCACCTAGCTTTTTGGGAACACAAAGATTCTCTTCAGTTGCAAACTCCACTCCATACATATATATGGGGAGTTACTAGCCCCAACGCGGTTTTACAGTGAAAACTGCAGGAACTTCAAACCGGCACTAGGAAACAGAACGAGAAACCAGAGTAAAAGTTTCTCCTGCAACCCGTTCCCTTGGTGCTAGATGAACGAACGTCTCTCCACATGCTCTGTTCTGAGACATAATTGTGTTTGAAAGCCGTACTTCAACTAGCTTGTTGGGAACACAAAGTTTCTCTTCAGTTGCCAACTCCAATCCGTACATATATATGGGGAGGTACTAGCTCCAAATCGGTTTTACAGTGAAAACTGCAGGAACTTCAAACCGGCACTAGGAAACAGACCGAGAAACCAGAGTAATAGTTTCTCCTGCAACCCGTTCCTGTTTTGCTAGATGAACGAACGTCTCTTCACATGCTCAGTTCTGAGAGATAAGTGTGTGTGAAAGCCGTCCTTCACCTAGCTTGTTGGGAACACAAAGTTTCTCTTCAGTTGTCAACACCAATCCATACATATATATGGGGAGGTACTTGCTCCAACTCGATTTTACAGTGAAATCTGCAGGAACATCAAACCTGTACTAGGAAACAGACTGAGAAACCAGAGTAAAAGTTTCCCCTGCAACCCGTTCCCTTTCTTCTAGATGAACGAACGTCTCTCCACATGCTCAGTTCTGAGAGATAAGTGTGTGTGAAAGCCGTCCTTCACCTAGCTTGTTGGGAACACAAAGTTTTTCTTCAGTTGCAAACTCCACTCCAAACATATATATGGGGAGGTACTAGCTCCAACTCGGGTTTACAGTGAAAACTGCAGTAACTTCTAACAGGCACTAGGACACAGACCTAGAAACCAGAGTAAAAGTTTCCCCTGCATCCCATTCCCTTTGTGCTAGATGAACGAACGTCTCTCCACATGCTCAGTTCTGAGAGATAAGTGTGTGTGAAAGCCGTCCTTCACCTAGCTTGTTGGGAACACAAAGATTCTATTCAGTTGCAAACTCCAATCCATACATATATATAGGGAGGTACTAGCTCCAACTCGGTTTTACAGTGAAAACTGCAGGAACATCAAAACGGCACTAGGAAACAGACTGAGAAACCAGAGTAAAAGTTTCTCCTGCAACCCGTTCCCTTTGTGCTAGATGAACGAACGTCTCTCCACATGCTCAGTTCTGAGAGATAAGTGTGTGTGAAAGCCGTCCTTCATCTAGCTTGTTGGGAACACAAAGTTTCTCTTCAGTTGCAAACTCCACTCCATAAATATATATGGGGAGTTACTAGCTCCAACTCGGTTTTACAGTGAAATCTCAGGAACATCAAACCTGCACTAGGAAACAGACTGAGAAACCAGAGTAAAAGTTTCCCCTGCAAAACGTTCCCTTTCTTCTAGATGAACGAACGACTCTCCACATGCTCAGTTCTGAGAGATAAGTGTGTCTGAAAGCCGTACTTCACCAAGCTTGTTGGGAACACAAAGTTTCTCTTCAGTTGCAAACTCCACTCCAAACATATATATGGGGAGGTACTAGCTACAACTCTGTTTTACAGGGAAAACTGCAGGAACTTCAAACCGGCACTAAGAAACAGTCCGAAAAACCAGAGTAAATGTTTCCCCTGCAACCAGTTCCAATTGTGCTAGATGAACGAACGTCTCTCCACATGCTCAGTTCTGAGAGATAACTGTGTGTGAAAGCCATACTTCAACTAGATTGTTGGGAACACATAGTTTCCCTTCAGTTGCAAACTCCACTCCATACATATATATGGGGGGGTACTTGCTCCAACTCGATTTTACAGTGAAATCTGCAGGAACATCAAACCTGTACTAGGAAACAGACTGAGAAACCAGAGTAAAAGTTTCCCCTGCAACCCGTTCCCTTTCTTCTAGATGAACGAACGTCTCTCCACATGCTCAGTTCTGAGAGATAAGTGTGTGTGAAAGCCGTCCTTCACCTAGCTTGTTGGGAACACAAAGTTTCTCTTCAGTTGCAAACTCCACTCCATACATATATAAGGGGAGGTACTAGCTCCAACTCGGTTTTACAGTGAAAACTGCAGGAAATTCAAGCCGGCACTAGGAAACAGACCGAGAAACCAGAGTAAATGTTTCTCCTGCAACCCGTTCCTTTTGTGCTAGATGAACGAACGTCTCTCCACATGCTCAGTTCTGAGGGATAAGTGTGTGTGAAAGCCGTCCTTCACCTAGCTTGTTGGGAACACAAAGTTTCTCTTCAGTTGCCAACACCACTCCATACATATATATGGGGAGGTACTTGCTCCAACTCGATTTTACAGTGAAATCTGCAGGAACATCAAACCTGTACTAGGAAACAGACTGAGAAACCAGAGTAAAAGTTTCCCCTGCAACCCGTTCCCTTTCTTCTAGATGAACGAACGTCTCTCCACATGCTCAGTTCTGAGAGATAAGTGTGTGTGAAAGCCGTCCTTCACCTAGCTTGTTGGGAACACAAAGTTTTTCTTCAGTTGCAAACTCCACTCCAAACATATATATGGGGAGGTACTAGCTCCAACTCGGGTTTACAGTGAAAACTGCAGTAACTTCTAACAGGCACTAGGACACAGACCTAGAATCCAGAGTAAAAGTTTCCCCTGCATCCCATTCCCTTTGTGCTAGATGAACGAACGTCTCTCCACATGCTCAGTTCTGAGAGATAAGTGTGTGTGAAAGCCGTCCTTCATCTAGCTTGTTGGGAACACAAAGTTTCTCTTCAGTTGCAAACTCCACTCCATAAATATATATGGGGAGGTACTAGCTCCAACTCGGTTTTACAGTGAAATCTCAGGAACATCAAACCTGCACTAGGAAACAGACTGAGAAACCAGAGTAAAAGTTTCCCCTGCAAAACTTTCCCTTTCTTCTAGATGAACGAAAGACTCTCCACATGCTCAGTTCTGAGAGATAAGTGTGTGTGAAAGCCGTACTTCACCAAGCTTGTTGGGAACACAAAGTTTCTCTTCAGTTGCAAACTCCACTCCAAACATATATATGGGGAGGTACTAGCTACAACTCTGTTTTACAGTGAAAACTGCAGGAACTTCAAACCGGCACTAAGAAACAGTCCGAAAAACCAGAGTAAATGTTTCCCCTGCAACCAGTTCCAATTGTGCTAGATGAACGAACGTCTCTCCACATGCTCAGTTCTGAGAGATAACTGTGTGTGAAAGCCATACTTCAACTAGATTGTTGGGAACACATAGTTTCCCTTCAGTTGCAAACTCCACTCCATACATATATATGGGGAGGTACTTGCTCCAACTCGATTTTACAGTGAAATCTGCAGGAACATCAAACCTGTACTAGGAAACAGACTGAGAAACCAGAGTAAAAGTTTCCCCTGCAACCCGTTCCCTTTCTTCTAGATGAACGAACGTCTCTCCACATGCTCAGTTCTGAGAGATAAGTGTGTGTGTAAGCCGTCCTTCACCTAGCTTGTTGGGAACACAAAGTTTTTCTTCAGTTGCAAACTCCACTCCAAACATATATATGGGGAGGTACTAGCTCCAACTCGGGTTTACAGTGAAAACTGCAGTAACTTCTAACAGGCACTAGGACACAGACCTAGAAACCAGAGTAAAAGTTTCCCCTGCATCCCATTCCCTTTGTGCTAGATGAACGAACGTCTCTCCACATGCTCAGTTCTGAGAGATAAGTGTGTGTGAAAGCCGTCCTTCACCTAGCTTGTTGGGAACACAAAGATTCTATTCAGTTGCAAACTCCAATCCATACATATATATAGGGAGGTACTAGCTCCAACTCGGTTTTACAGTGAAAACTGCAGGAACATCAAAACGGCACTAGGAAACAGACTGAGAAACCAGAGTAAAAGTTTCTGCTGCAACCCGTTCCCTTTGTGCTAGATGAACGAACGTCTCTCCACATGCTCAGTTCTGAGAGATAAGTGTGTGTGAAAGCCGTCCTTCATCTAGCTTGTTGGGAACACAAAGTTTCTCTTCAGTTGCAAACTCCACTCCATAAATATATATGGGGAGGTACTAGCTCCAACTCGGTTTTACAGTGAAATCTCAGGAACATCAAACCTGCACTAGGAAACAGACTGAGAAACCAGAGTAAAAGTTTCCCCTGCAAAACTTTCCCTTTGTTCTAGATGAACGAACGACTCTCCACATGCTCAGTTCTGAGAGATAAGTGTGTGTGAAAGCCGTACTTCACCAAGCTTGTTGGGAACACAAAGTTTCTCTTCAGTTGCAAACTCCACTCCATAAATATATATGGGGAGGTACTAGCTCCAACTCGGTTTTACAGTGAAATCTCAGGAACATCAAACCTGCACTAGGAAACAGACTGAGAAACCAGAGTAAAAGTTTCCCCTGCAAAACTTTCCCTTTCTTCTAGATGAACGAAAGACTCTCCACATGCTCAGTTCTGAGAGATAAGTGTGTGTGAAAGCCGTACTTCACCAAGCTTGTTGGGAACACAAAGTTTCTCTTCAGTTGCAAACTCCACTCCAAACATATATATGGGGAGGTACTAGCTACAACTCTGTTTTACAGTGAAAACTGCAGGAACTTCAAACCGGCACTAAGAAACAGTCCGAAAAACCAGAGTAAATGTTTCCCCTGCAACCAGTTCCAATTGTGCTAGATGAACGAACGTCTCTCCACATGCTCAGTTCTGAGAGATAACTGTGTGTGAAAGCCATACTTCAACTAGATTGTTGGGAACACATAGTTTCCCTTCAGTTGCAAACTCCACTCCATACATATATATGGGGAGGTACTTGCTCCAACTCGATTTTACATTGAAATCTGCAGGAACATCAAACCTGTACTAGGAAACAGACTGAGAAACCAGAGTAAAAGTTTCCCCTGCAACCCGTTCCCTTTCTTCTAGATGAACGAACGTCTCTCCACATGCTCAGTTCTGAGAGATAAGTGTGTGTGTAAGCCGTCCTTCACCTAGCTTGTTGGGAACACAAAGTTTTTCTTCAGTTGCAAACTCCACTCCAAACATATATATGGGGAGGTACTAGCTCCAACTCGGGTTTACAGTGAAAACTGCAGTAACTTCTAACAGGCACTAGGACACAGACCTAGAAACCAGAGTAAAAGTTTCCCCTGCATCCCATTCCCTTTGTGCTAGATGAACGAACGTCTCTCCACATGCTCAGTTCTGAGAGATAAGTGTGTGTGAAAGCCGTCCTTCACCTAGCTTGTTGGGAACACAAAGATTCTATTCAGTTGCAAACTCCAATCCATACATATATATAGGGAGGTACTAGCTCCAACTCGGTTTTACAGTGAAAACTGCAGGAACATCAAAACGGCACTAGGAAACAGACTGAGAAACCAGAGTAAAAGTTTCTGCTGCAACCCGTTCCCTTTGTGCTAGATGAACGAACGTCTCTCCACATGCTCAGTTCTGAGAGATAAGTGTGTGTGAAAGCCGTCCTTCATCTAGCTTGTTGGGAACACAAAGTTTCTCTTCAGTTGCAAACTCCACTCCATAAATATATATGGGGAGGTACTAGCTCCAACTCGGTTTTACAGTGAAATCTCAGGAACATCAAACCTGCACTAGGAAACAGACTGAGAAACCAGAGTAAAAGTTTCCCCTGCAAAACTTTCCCTTTGTTCTAGATGAACGAACGACTCTCCACATGCTCAGTTCTGAGAGATAAGTGTGTGTGAAAGCCGTACTTCACCAAGCTTGTTGGGAACACAAAGTTTCTCTTCAGTTGCAAACTCCACTCCAAACATATATATGGGGAGGTACTAGCTACAACTCTGTTTTTCAGTGAAAACTGCAGGAAATTCAAACCGGCACTAAGAAACAGTCCGAAAAACCAGAGTAAATGTTTCCCCTGCAACCAGTTCCAATTGTGCTAGATGAACGAACGTCTCTCCACATGCTCAGTTCTGAGAGATAACTGTGTGTGAAAGCCGTACTTCACCAAGCTTGTTGGGAACACAATGTTCCTTTTCAGTTGCAAACTCCAATCCATACATATATATGGGGAGGTACAAGCTCCAACTCGGATTTACAGTGAAAACTGCAGGAACTTCAAACCGGCACTAGGAAACAGACCGAGATACCCGAGTAAAAGTTTCTCCTGCAACCCGTTCCCTTTGTGCTAGATGAACGAACGTCTCTCCACATGTTCAGTTCTGAGAGATAAGTGTGTGTGAAAGCCGTCCTTCACCTAGCTTGTTGGGAACACAAAGTTTCTCTTCAGTTGCAAATTCCACTCCATACATATATAATGGGAGGTACTAGCTCCAACTCGGTTTTACAGAGGAAACTGCAGTCACTTCAAACCGGCACTAAGAAACAGTCCGAAAAACCAGAGTAAATGTTTCCCCTGCAACCAGTTCCATTTGTGCTAGATGAACGAACGTCTCTCCACATGCTCAGTTCTGAGAGATAATTGTGTGTGAAAGCCGTACTTCAACTAGATTGTTGGGAACACAAAGTTTCTCTTCAGTTGCAAACTCCACTCCATACATATATATGGGGAGGTACTAGCTCCACCTCGGTTTTACAGTGAAAAATGCAGGATCTTCAAACCGGCACTAGGAAAGAGACAGAGATACCAGAGTAAAAGTTCCTCCTGCAACCCGTTCCCTTTCTGCTAGATGAACGAACGTCTCTCCACATGCTCAGTTCTGAGAGATATGTGTGTGTGAAAGCCGTCCTTCACCTAGCTTGTTGGGAACACAAAGTTTCTCTTCAGTTGCAAATTCCACTCCATACATATATATGGGGAGGTACTAGCTCCACCTCGGTTTTACAGTGAAAAATGCAGGGACTTCAAACCGGCACTAGGAAACAGACTGAGATACCCGAGTAAAAGTTTCTCCTGCAACCCGTTCCCTTTGTGCTAGATGAACGAACGTCTCTCCACATGCTCAGTTCTGAGAGATAATTGTGTGTGAAAGCCGTACTTCAACTAGATTGTTGAGAACACAAAGTTTCTCTTCAGTTGAAAACTCCACTCCATACATATATATGGGGAGGTACTAGCTCCACCTCGGTTTTACAGTGAAAAATGCAGGATCTTCAAACCGGCAGTAGGAAAGAGACAGAGATACCAGAGTAAAATTCCTCCTGCAACCCGTTCCCTTTCTGCTAGATGAACGAACGTCTCTCCACATGCTCAGTTCTGAGAGATATGTGTGTGTGAAAGCCGTCCTTCACCTAGCTTGTTGGGAACACAGATTCTATTCAGTTGCAAACTTCACTCCATACATATATATGGGGAGGTACTAGCTCCAACTCGGTTTTACAGTGAAAACTGCAGGAACTTCAAACCGGCACTAGGAAACAGACCGAGAAACCAGAGTAACAGTTTGTCCTGCAACACGTTCCCTTTGTGCTAGATGAACGAACGTCTCTCCACATGCTCAGTTCTGAGAGATACGTGTGTGTGAAAGCCGTACTTCACCTAGCTTGTTGGGAACACAAAGATTCTCTTCAGTTGCAAACTCCACTCCATACATATATATGGGGAGATACTAACTCCAACTCGGTTTTACAGTGAAAACTGCAGGAACTTCAAACCGGCACTAGGAAACAGACCGAGATACCAGAGTAAAAGTTTCTCCTGCAACCCGTTCCCTTTGTGCTAGATGAACGAACGTCTCTCCACATGCTCAGTTCTGAGATAAGTGTGTGTGAAAGCCGTCCTTCACCTAGCTTGTTGGGAACACAATGTTTCTCTTCAGTTGCAAATTCCACTCCATACATATATAATGGGAGGTACTAACACCAACTCGGTTTTACAGTGAAAACTGCTGTCACTTCAAACCGGCACTAAGAAACAGTCCGAAAAACCAGAGTAAATGTTTCCCCTGCAACCAGTTCCATTTGTGCTAGATGAACGAACGTCTCTCCACATGCTCAGTTCTGAGAGATAATTGTGTGTGAAAGCCGTACTTCAACTAGATTGTTGGGAACACAAAGTTTCTCTTCAGTTGCAAACTCCACTCCATACATATATATGGGGAGGTACTAGCTCCACCTCTGTTTTACAGTGAAAAATGCAGGATCTTCAAACCGGCACTAGGAAAGAGACAGAGATACCAGAGTAAAAGTTCCTCCTGCAACCCGTTCCCTTTCTGCTAGATGAACGAACGTCTCTCCACATGCTCAGTTCTGAGAGATATGTGTGTGTGAAAGCCGTCCTTCACCTAGCTTGTTGGGAACACAGATTCTATTCAGTTGCAAACTCCAATCCATACATATATATAGGGAGGTACTAGCTCCAACTCGGTTTTACAGTGAAAACGGCAGGAACATCAAAACGGCACTAGGAAACAGACTGAGAACCCAGAGTAACTGTTTCTCCTGCAACCAGTTCCCTTTGTGCTAGATGAACGAACGTCTCTCCACATGCTCAGTTCTGAGAGATACGTGTGTGTGAAAGCCGTACTTCACCTAGCTTGTTGGGAACACCAAGTTTCTCTTCAGTTGCAAACTCCACTCCTTACATATATATGGGGATGTACTAGCTCAAACTCGGTTTTATATTGAAAACTGCAGGAACTTCAAACTGGCACTAGGAAACAGACCGAGATACCCGAGTAAAAGTTTCTCCTGCAACCCGTTCCCTTTGTGCTAGATGAACGAACGTCTCTCCACATGCTCAGTTCTGAGAGATACGTGTGTGTGAAAGCCGTACTTCACCTAGCTTGTTGGGAACACCAAGTTTCTCTTCAGTTGCAAACTCCACTCCTTACATATATATGGGGATGTACTAGCTCAAACTCGGTTTTATATTGAAAACTGCAGGAACTTCAAACCGGCACAAGGAAACAGACCGAGATACCAGAGTAACAGTTTCTCCTGCAACACGGTCCTTTGTGCTAGATGAACGAACGTCTCTCCACATGCTCAGTTCTGAGATTTAAGTGTGTGTGAAAGCCGTCATTCATCTAGCTTGTTGGGAACACAAAGATTCTCTTCAGTTGCAAACTCCACTCCATACATATATATGGGGAGGTACTAGCTCCACCTCGGTTTTACAGTGAAAAATGCAAGATCTTCAAACCGGCACTAGGAAACAGACTGAGAACCCAGAGTAACTGTTTCTCCTGCAACCCGTTCCCTTTGTGCTAGATGAATGAACGTCTCTCCACATGCTCAGTTCTGAGAGATAAGTGTGTGTGAAAGCCGTCATTCATCTAGCTTGTTGGGAACACAAAGATTCTCTTCAGTTGCAAACTCCACTCCATAAATATATATGGGGAGGTACTAGCTCCAACTCGGTTTTACAGTGAAAACTGCAGGAAATTCAAACCGGCACTAGGAAACAGACCGAGATACCAGAGTAAAAGTTTCCCCTGCAACCCGTTCCCTTTGTGCTAGATGAACGAACGACTCTCCACATGCTCAGTTCTGAGAGATAAGTGTGTGTGAAAGCCGTCCTTCACCTAGCTTGTTGGGAACACAAAGTTCCTTTTCAGTTGCAAACTCCAATCCATACATATATATGGGGAGGTACAAGCTCCAACTCGGATTTACAGTGAAAACTGCAGGAACTTCAAACCGGCACTAGGAAACAGACCGAGAAACCAGAGTAAAAGTTTCTCCTGCAACCCGTTCCCTTTGTGCTAGATGAACGAACGTCTCTCCACATGCTCAGTTCTGAGATAAGTGTGTGTGAAAGCCGTCCTTCACCTAGCTTGTTGGGAACACAAAGTTTCTCTTCAGTTGCAAATTCCACTCCATACATATATAATGGGAGGTACTAGCTCCAACTCGGTTTTACAGTGAAAACTGCAGTCACTTCAAACCGGCACCAAGAAACAGTCCGAAAAACCAGAGTAAATGTTTCCCCTGCAACCAGTTCCATTTGTGCTAGATGAACGAACGTCTCTCCACATGCTCAGTTCTGAGAGATAATTGTGTGTGAAAGCCGTACTTCAACTAGATTGTTGGGAACACAAAGTTTCTCTTCAGTTGCAAACTCCACTCCATACATATATATGGGGAGGTACTAGCTCCACCTCGGTTTTACAGTGAAAAATGCAGGATCTTCAAACCGGCACTAGGAAAGAGACAGAGATACCAGAGTAAAAGTTCCTCCTGCAACCCGTTCCCTTTCTGCTAGATGAACGAACGTCTCTCCACATGCTCAGTTCTGAGAAATAATTGTCTGTGAAAGCCGTACTTCACCTAGCTTGTTGGGAACACAAAGATTCTCTTCAGTTGCAAACTCCACTCCATACATATATATGGGGAGGTACTAGCTCCAACTCTGTTTTACAGTGAAAACTGCAGGAACTTCAAACCGGCACTAGGAAACAGACCGAGAAACCAGAGTAATAGTTTGTCCTGCAACCCGTTCCCTTTGTGCTAGATGAACGAACGTCTCTCCACATGCTCAGTTCTGAGAGATACGTGTGTGTGAAAGCCGTACTTCACCTAGCTTGTTGGGAACACCAAGTTTCTCTTCAGTTGCAAACTCCACTCCTTACATATATATGGGGATGTACTAGCTCAAACTCGGTTTTATATTGAAAACTGTAGGAATTTCAAACCGGCACAAGGAAACAGACCGAGATACCAGAGTAACAGTTTCTCCTGCAACACGTTCTTTTGTGCTAGATGAACGAACGTCTCTCCACATGCTCAGTTCTGAGATATAAGTGTGTGTGAAAGCCGTCATTCATCTAGCTTGTTGGGAACACAAAGATTCTCTTCAGTTGCAAACTCCAATCCATACATATATATGGGGAGGTACTAGCTCCAACTCGGTTTTACAGTGAAAACTGCAGGAACTTCAAACCGGCACTAGGAAACAGACCGAGAGACCAGAGTAAAAGTTTCTCCTGCCATCCGTTCCCTTTGTGCTAGATGAACGAACGTCTCTCCACATGCTCAGTTCTGAGAGATAAGTTTGTGTGAAAGCCGTCCTTCACCTAGCTTGTTGGGAACACAAAGTTTCTCTTCAGTTGCAAACTCCACTCCATACATATATATGGGGAGGTACTAGCTCCAACTCGGTTTTACAGTGAAATCTGCAGGAACTTCAAACCAGCACTAGGAAACAGACCGAGAAACCAGAATAAAAATTTCTCCTGCAACCCGTTCCCTTTGTGCTACATGAAAGAACGTCTAACCACATGCTAAATTCTGAGAGAAAAGTGTGTGTGAAAGCCGTCCTTCACCTAGCTTGTTGGGAACACAAAGTTTCTCTTCAGTTGCAAACTCCACTACATACATATATATGGGGAGGTACTAGCTCCAACTCGGTTTTACAGTGAAAACTGCAGGAACTTCAAACAGGCACTAGGAAAGAGACCGAGAAACCAGAGTAAAAGTTTCCCCTGCAACCCGTTCCCTTTGTGCTAGATGAACGAACGACTCTCCACATGCTCAGTTCTGTGAGATAATTGTGTGTGAAAGCCGTCCTTAATCTAGCTTGTTGGGAACACAAAGTTTCTCTTCAGTTGCAAACTCCACTCCATATGTTATATTTGACGTACTAGCTCCAACTCGGTTTTACAGTGAAAACTGCAGGAACTTCAAACCGGCACTAGTAACAGACCAAGAAACCAGAGTAATAGTTTCTCCTGCAACCCGTTCCTTTTGTGCTAGATGAACGAACGTCTCTCCACATGCTCAGATCTGAGAGATAAGTGTGTGTGAAAGCCGTCCTTCACCTAGCTTGTTGGTAACACAAAGTTTCTCTTCAGTTGCAAACTCCACTCGATACATATATATGGGGAGGTACTAGCTCAAACTCGGTTTTACCCTGAAAACGGCAGGAACTTCAAACCGGCACTAGGAAACAGACTGAGAAACAGAGTAAAAGTTTTTCCTGCAACCCGTTCCATTTGTGCTAGATGAAAGAACGTCTCTCCACATGCACAGTTCTGGGAGATAATTGTGTGTGAAAGCCGTACTTCAACTAGATTGTTGGGAACACAAAGTTTCTCTTCAGTTGCAAACTCCACTCCATACATATATATGGGGAGGTACTAGCTCCACCTCGGTTTTACAGTGAAAAATGCAGGATCTTCAAACCGGCACTAGGAAAGAGACAGAGATACCAGAGTAAAAGTTCCTCCTGCAACCCGTTCCCTTTCTGCTAGATGAACGAACGTCTCTCCACATGCTCAGTTCTGAGAGATATGTGTGTGTGAAAGCCGACCTTCACCTAGCTTGTTGGGAACACAGATTCTATTCAGTTGCAAACTCCAATCCATACATATATATAGGGAGGTACTAGCTCCAACTCGGTTTTACAGTGAAAACGGCAGGAACATCAAAACGGCACTAGGAAACAGACTGAGAACCCAGAGTAACTGTTTCTCCTGCAACCCGTTCCCTTTGTGCTAGATGAACGAACGTCTCTCCACATGCTCAGTTCTGAGAGATAAGTGTGTGTGAAAGCCGTCATTCATCTAGCTTGTTGGGAACACAAAGATTCTCTTCAGTTGCAAACTCCACTCCATAAATATATATGGGGAGGTACTAGCTCCAACTCGGTTTTACAGTGAAAACTGCAGGAACTTCAAACCGGCACTAGGAAACAGACCGAGATACCAGAGTAAAAGTTTCCCCTGCAACCCGTTCCCTTTGTGCTAGATGAACGAACGACTCTCCACATGCTCAGTTCTGAGAGATAAGTGTGTGTGAAAGCCGTCCTTCACCTAGCTTGTTGGGAACACAAAGTTCCTTTTCAGTTGCAAACTCCAATCCATACATATATATGGGGAGGTACAAGCTCCAACTCGGATTTACAGTGAAAACTGCAGGAACTTCAAACCGGCACTAGGAAACAGACCGAGAAACCAGAGTAAAAGTTTCTCCTGCAACCCGTTCCCTTTGTGCTAGATGAACGAACGTCTCTCCACATGCTCAGTTCTGAGAGATAAGTGTGTGTGAAAGCCGGCCTTCACCTAGCTTGTTGGGAACACAAAGTTTCTCTTCAGTTGCAAACTCCACTCCATACATATATATGGGGAGGTACTAGCTCCAACTCGGTTTTACAGTGAAAACTGCAGGAACTTCAAACCGGCACTAGGAAACAGACCGAGATACCCGAGTAAAAGTTTCTCCTGCAACCAGTTCCCTTTGTGCTAGATGAACGAAAGTCTCTCCACATGCTCAGTTCTGAGAGATAATTTTGAGTGTAAGCCGTCCTTCACCTAGCTTGTTGGGAACACAAAGTTCCTCTTCAGTTGCAAACTCCACTCCATACATTTATATGGGGAGGTAATAGCTCCAACTCCGTTTAACAGTGAAAACTGCAGGAACATCAAACCGGCACTAGGAAACAGACTGAGAAACCAGAGTAAAAATTTCTCCTGCACCCCGTTCCCTTTGTGCTAGATGAACGAACGTCTCTCCACATGCTCAGTTCTGAGAAATAATTGTCTGTGAAAGCCGTACTTCACCTAGCTTGTTGGGAACACAAAGATTCTCTTCAGTTGCAAACTCCACTCCATACATATATATGGGGAGGTACTAGCTCCAACTCGGTTTTACAGTGAAAACTGCAGGAACTTCAAACCGGCACTAGGAAACAGACCGAGAAACCAGAGTAAAAGTTTCTCCTGCCATCCGTTCCCTTTGTGCTAGATGAACGAACGTCTCTCCACATGCTCAGTTCTGAGAGATAAGTTTGTGTGAAAGCCGTCCTTCACCTAGCTTGTTGGGAACACAAAGTTTCTCTTCAGTTGCAAACTCCACTCCATACATATATATGGGGAGGTACTAGCTCCAACTCGGTTTTACAGTGAAATCTGCAGGAACTTCAAACCGGCACTAGGAAACAGACCGAGAAACCAGAATAAAAATTTCTCCTGCAACGCGTTCCCTTTGTGCTACATGAAAGAACGTCTAACCACATGCTAAGTTCTGAGAGAAAATTGTGTGTGAAAGCCGTCCTTCACCTAGCTTGTTGGGAACACAAAGTTTCTCTTCAGTTGCAAACTCCACTACATACATATATATGGGGAAGTACTAGCTCCAACTCGGTTTTACAGTGAAAACTGCAGGAACTTCAAACCGGCACTAGGAAACAGACCGAGAAACCAGAGTAAAAGTTTCCCCTGCAACCCGTTCCATTTGTTCAAGATGAACGAAAGTCTATCCACATGCTCAGTTCTGTGAGATAATTGTGTGTGAAAGCCGTCCTTAATCTAGCTTGTTGGGAACACAAAGTTTCTCTTCAGTTGCAAACTCCACTCCATATGTTATATTTGACGTACTAGCTCCAACTCGGTTTTACAGTGAAAACTGCAGGAACTTCAAACCGGCACTAGTAACAGACCAAGAAACCAGAGTAATAGTTTCTCCTGCAACCCGTTCCTTTTGTGCTAGATGAACGAACGTCTCTCCACATGCTCAGTTCTGAGAGATAAGTGTGTGTGAAAGCCGTCCTTCACCTAGCTTGTTGGTAACACAAAGTTTCTCTTCAGTTGCAAACTCCACTCGATACATATATATGGGGAGGTACTAGCTCAAACTCGGTTTTACCCTGAAAACGGCAGGAACTTCAAACCGGCACTAGGAAACAGACTGAGAAACAGAGTAAAAGTTTTTCCTGCAACCCGTTCCATTTGTGCTAGATGAAAGAACGTCTCACCACATGCTCAGTTCTGAGAGATAAGTGTGTTTGAAAACAGTCCTTCACCTACCTTGTTCGGAACACAAAGTTTCTCTTCAGTTGCAAACTCCACTCCATACATATATATGGGGAGGTACCAGCTCCAACTCGGTTTTACAGTGAAAACTGCAGGAATATCAAACCGGCACTAGGAAACAGACTGAGAAACCAGATTAAAATTTCTCCTGCAACCCGTTCCCTCTGTTCTAGATGAACGAACGTCTCTCCACATGCTCAGTTCTGAGAGATAAGTGTGTGTGAAAGCCGTCCTTCATCTTGCTTGTTGGGAACACATAGTTTCTCTAGAGTTGCAAACTCCACTCCATACATATATATGGGGAGGTACTAGCTCCAACTCGGTTTTACAGTGAAAACTGCAGGAACTTCAAACCGGCATTAGGAAACAGACTGAGAAACCAGAGTAAAAGTTTCTCCTGTAACCCGTTCCTTTGTGCTAGATGAAAGAAAGTCTCTCCACATGCTCAGTTCTGAGATATAAGTGTGTGTGAATGGCGTCCTTCAACTAGCTTGTTGGGAACACAGAGTTTCTCTTCAGTTGCAAACTCCACTCCATACATATATATGGGGAGGTACTAGCTCCAACTCGGTTTTACAGTGAAAACTGCAGGAACTTCTAACCGGCACTAGGAAACAGACCGAGAAACCAGAGTAAAAGTTTCTCCTGCAACCCGTTCCCTTTGTTCTAGATGAACGAACGTCTCTCCACATGCTCAGTTCTGAGAGATAAGTGTGTGTGAAAGCCGTCCTTCACCTAGCTTGTTGGGAACACAAAGTTTCTCTACAGTTGCAAACTCCACTCCATACATATATATGGGGAGGTACTAGCTCCAACTCGGTTTTACAGTGAAAACTTCAGGAACTTCAAACCGACACTAGGAAACAGACCGAGATACGAGAGTAAAAGTTTCTCCTGAAACCCGTTCCCTTTCTGCTAGATGAACGAACGTCTCTCCACATGCTCAGTTCTGAGAGATAAGTGTGTGTGAAAGCCGTCCTTCACCTAGCTTTTTGGGAACACAAAATTTCTCTTCAGTTTCCAACTCCATTCCATACATATATATGGGGAGTTACTAGCTCCAACTAGGTTTTACAGTGAAAACTGCAGGAACTTCAAACCGGCACTAGGAAACAGACCGAGAAACCAGAGTAAAAGTTTCTCCTGCAACCCGTTCCCTTTGTGCTAGATGAACGAACGTCTCTCCACATGATCAGTTCTGAGAGATAAATGTGTGTAAAAGCCGTCCTTCATCTAGCTTGTTGGGAACACAAAGTTTCTCTTCAGTTGCCAACTCCAATCCATACATATATATGGGGAGGTACTTGCTCCAACTCGGTATTACAGTGAAAACTGCAGGAACTTCAAACCGGCACTAGGAAAGTGACCGAGAAACCAGAGTAAAAGTTTCTCCTGCAACCCGTTCCCTTTGTGCTAGATGAACGAACGTCTCTCCACATGCTCAGTTCTGAGAGATAAGTGTGTTTGAAAGCCGTCCTTCACCTAGCTTGTTGGGAACACAAAGTTTCTCTTCAGTTGCCAACTCCATTCCATACATATATATGGGGAGTTACTAGCTCCAACTCGCTTTTACAGTGAAAACTGCAGGAACTTCAAACCGGCACTAGGAAACAGACCGAGAAACCAGAGTAAAAGTTTCTCCTGCAACCCGTTCCCTTTGTGGTAGATGAACGAACGTCTCTCCACATGCTCAGTTCTGAGAGATAAGTGTGTGTGAAAGCCGTCCTTCACCTAGCTTGTTGGGAACACAAAGTTTCTCTTCAGTTGCAAACTCCACTTCATACATATATATGGGGAGGTACTAACTCCAACTCGGTTTTACAGTGAAAACTGCAGGAACTTCAAACCGGCACTAGGAATCAGACCGAGATACCAGAGTAAAAGTTTCTCCTGCAACCCGTTCCCTTTGTGCTAGATGAACGAACGTCTCTCCACATGCTCAGTTCTGTGAGATAATTGTGTGTGAAAGCCGTCCTTAATCTAGCTTGTTGGGAACACAAAGTTTCTCTTCAGTTGCAAACTCCACTCCATACGTTATATTTGGACGTACTAGCTCCAACTCGGTTTTACAGTGAAAACTGCAGGAACTTCAAACCGGCACTAGTAACAGACCGAGAAACCAGAGTAATAGTTTCTCCTGCAACCCGTTCCTTTTGTGCTAGATGAATGAACGTCTCTCCACATGCTCAGTTCTGAGAGATAAGTGTGTGTGAAAGCCGTCCTTCACCTAGCTTGTTGGTAACACAAAGTTTCTCTTCAGTTGCAAACTCCACTCGATACATATATATGGGGAGGTACTAGCTCAAACTCGGTTTTACCCTGAAAACGGCAGGAACTTCAAACCGGCACTAGGAAACAGACTGAGAAACAGAGTAAAAGTTTTTCCTGCAACCCGTTCCATTTGTGCTAGATGAAAGAACGTCTCTCCACATGCTCAGTTCTGAGAGATAAGTGTGTTTGAAAACAGTCCTTCACCTACCTTGTTAGGAACACAAAGTTTCTCTTCAGTTGCAAACTCCACTCCATACATATATATGGGGAGGTACCAGCTCCAACTCGGTTTTAAAGTGAAAACTGCAGGAATATCAAACCGGCACTAGGAAACAGACTGAGAAACCAGATTAAAATTTCTCCTGCAACCCGTTCCCTCTGTTCTAGATGAACGAACGTCTCTCCACATGCTCAGTTCTGAGAGATAAGTGTGTGTGAAAGCCGTCCTTCATCTTGCTTGTTGGGAACACATAGTTTCTCTAGAGTTGCAAACTCCACTCCATACATATATATGGGGAGGTACTAGCTCCAACTCGGTTTTACAGTGAAAACTGCAGGAACTTCAAACCGGCATTAGGAAACAGACTGAGAAACCAGAGTAAAATTTCTCCTGCAACCCGTTCCTTTGTGCTAGATGAAAGAACGTCTCTCCACATGCTCAGTTCTGAGAGATAAGTGTGTGTGAATGGCGTCCTTCAACTAGCTTGTTGGGAACACAGAGTTTCTCTTCAGTTGCAAACTCCACTCCATACATATATAAGGGGAGGTACTAGCTCCAACTCGGTTTTACAGTGAAAACTGCAGGAACTTCTAACCGGCACTAGGAAACAGACCGAGAAACCAGAGTAAAAGTTTCTCCTGCAACCCGTTCCCTTTGTTCTAGATGAACGAACGTCTCTCCACATGCTAAGTTCTGAGAGATAAGTGTGTGTGAAAGCCGTCCTTCACCTAGCTTGTTGGGAACACAAAGTTTCTCTACAGTTGCAAACTCCACTCCATACATATATATGGGGAGGTACTAGCTCCAAATCGGTTTTACAGTGAAAACTTCAGGAACTTCAAACCGACACTAGGAAACAGACCGAGAAACCAGAATAAAAATTTCTCCTGCAACCCGTTCCCTTTGTGCTACATGAAAGAACGTCTAACCACATGCTAAGTTCTGAGAGATAAGTGTGTGTGAAAGCCGTCCTTCACCTAGCTTGTTGGGAACACAAAGTTTCTCTTCAGTTGCAAACTCCACTACATACATATATATGGGGAGGTACTAGCTCCAACTCGGTTTTACAGTGAAAACTGCAGGAACTTCAAACAGGCACTAGGAAACAGACCGAGAAACCAGAGTAAAAGTTTCCCCTGCAACCCGTTCCATTTGTTCTAGATGAACGAAAGTCTCTCCACATGCTCAGTTCTGTGAGATAATTGTGTGTGAAAGCCGTCCTTAATCTAGCTTGTTGGGAACACAAAGTTTCTCTTCAGTTGCAAACTCCACTCCATATGTTATATTTGACGTACTAGCTCCAACTCGGTTTTACAGTGAAAACTGCAGGAACTTCAAACCGGCACTAGTAACAGACCAAGAAACCAGAGTAATAGTTTCTCCTGCAACCCGTTCCTTTTGTGCTAGATGAACGAACGTCTCTCCACATGCTCAGTTCTGAGAGATAAGTGTGTGTGAAAGCCGTCCTTCACCTAGCTTGTTGGTAACACAAAGTTTCTCTTCAGTTGCAAACTCCACTCGATACATATATATGGGGAGGTACAAGCTCAAACTCGGTTTTACCCTGAAAACGGCAGGAACTTCAAACCGGCACTAGGAAACAGACTGAGAAACAGAGTAAAAGTTTTTCCTGCAACCCGTTCCATTTGTGCTAGATGAAAGAACGTCTCTCCACATTCACAGTTCTGGGAGATAATTGTGTGTGAAAGCCGTACTTCAACTAGATTGTTGGGAACACAAAGTTTCTCTTCAGTTGCAAACTCCACTCCATACATATATATGGGGAGGTACTAGCTCCACCTCGGTTTTACAGTGAAAATTGCAGGATCTTCAAACCGGCACTAGGAAAGAGACAGAGATACCACAGTAAAAGTTCCTCCTGCAACCCGTTCCCTTTCTGCTAGATGAACGAACGTCTCTCCACATGCTCAGTTCTGAGAGATATGTGTGTGTGAAAGCCGACCTTCACCTAGCTTGTTGGGAACAGAGATTCTATTCAGTTGCAAACTCCAATCCATACATATATATAGGGAGGTACTAGCTCCAACTCGGTTTTACAGTGAAAACTGCAGGAACTTCAAACCGGCACTAGGAAACAGACCGAGAAACCAGAGTAAAAGTTTCTCCTGCAACCCGTTCCCTTTGTGCTAGATGAACGAACGTCTCTCCACATGCTCAGTTCTGAGATAAGTGTGTGTGAAAGCCGTCCTTCACCTAGCTTGTTGGGAACACAAAGTTTCTCTTCAGTTGCAAATTCCACTCCATACATATATAATGGGAGGTACTAGCTCCAACTCGGTTTTACAGTGAAAACTGCAGTCACTTCAAACCGGCACCAAGAAACAGTCCGAAAAACCAGAGTAAATGTTTCCCCTGCAACCAGTTCCATTTGTGCTAGATGAACGAACGTCTCTCCACATGCTCAGTTCTGAGAGATAATTGTGTGTGAAAGCCGTACTTCAACTAGATTGTTGGGAACACAAAGTTTCTCTTCAGTTGCAAACTCCACTCCATACATATATATGGGGGGGTACTAGCTCCACCTCGGTTTTACAGTGAAAAATGCAGGATCTTCAAACCGGCACTAGGAAAGAGACAGAGATACCAGAGTAAAAGTTCCTCCTGCAACCCGTTCCCTTTCTGCTAGATGAACGAACGTCTCTCCACATGCTCAGTTCTGAGAGATATGTGTGTGTGAAAGCCGTCCTTCACCTAGCTTGTTGGGAACACAGATTCTATTCAGTTGCAAACTCCAATTCATACATATATATAGGGAAGTACTAGCTCCAACTCGGTTTTACAGTGTAAACTGCAGGAACATCAAAACGGCACTAGGAAACAGACTGAGAACCCAGAGTAACAGTTTCTCCTGCAACCCGTTCCCTTTGTGCTAGATGAACGAACGTCTCTCCACATGCTCAGTTCTGAGAGATAAGTGTGTGTGAAAGCCGGCCTTCATCTTGCTTGTTGGGAACACATAGTTTCTCTAGAGTTGCAAACTCCACTCCATACATATATATGGGGAGGTACTAGCTCCAACTCGGTTTTACAGTGAAAACTGCAGGAACTTCAAACCGGCATTAGGAAACAGACTGAGAAACCAGAGTAAGAGTTTCTCCTGTAACCCGTTCCTTTGTGCTAGATGAAAGAAAGTCTCTCCACATGCTCAGTTCTGAGAGATAAGTGTGTGTGAATGGCGTCCTTCAACTAGCTTGTTGGGAACACAGAGTTTCTCTTCAGTTGCAAACTCCACTCCATACATATATATGGGGAGGTACTAGCTCCAACTCGGTTTTACAGTGAAAACTGCAGGAACTTCTAACCGGCACTAGGAAACAGACCGAGAAACCAGAGTAAAAGTTTCTCCTGCAACCCGTTCCCTTTGTGCTTGATGAACGAACGTCTCTCCACATGCTCAGTTCTGAGAGATAAGTGTGTGTGAAAGCCGTCCTTCACCTAGCTTGTTGGGAACACAAAGTTTCTCTACAGTTGCAAACTCCACTCCATACATATATATGGGGAGGTACTAGCTCCAACTCGGTTTTACAGTGAAAACTTCAGGAACTTCAAACCGACACTAGGAAACAGACCGAGATATCAGAGTAAAAGTTTCACCTGAAACCCGTTCCCTTTCTGCTAGATGAACGAACGTCTCTCCACATGCTCAGTTCTGAGAGATAAGTGTGTGTGAAAGCCGTCCTTCACCTAGCTTTTTGGGAACACAAAATTTCTCTTCAGTTTCCAACTCCATTCCATACATATATATGGGGAGTTACTAGCTCCAACTAGGTTTTACAGTGAAAACTGCAGGAACTTCAAACCGGCACTAGGAAACAGACCGAGAAACCAGAGTAAAAGTTTCTCCTGCAACCCGTTCCCTTTGTGCTAGATGAACGAACGTCTCTCCACATGCTCAGTTCTGAGAGATAAATGTGTGTGAAAGCCGTCCTTCATCTAGCTTGTTGGGAACACAAAGTTTCTCTTCAGTTGCCAACTCCAATCCATACATATATATGGGGAGGTACTTGCTCCAACTCGGTTTTACAGTGAAAACTGCAGGAACTTCAAACCGGCACTAGGAAACAGACCGATAAACCAGAGTAAAAGTTTCTCCTGCAACCCGTTCCCTTTGTGCTAGATGAACGAACGTCTCTCCACATGCTCAGTTCTGAGAGATAAGTGTGTGTGAAAGCCGTCCTTCACCTAGCTTTTTGGGAACACAAAGTTTCTCTTCAGTTGCCAACTCCATTCCATACATATATATGGGGAGTTACTAGCTCCAACTCGCTTTTACAGTGAAAACTGCAGGAACTTCAAACCGGCACTAGGAAACAGACCGAGAAACCAGAGTAAAAGTTTCTCCTGCAACCCGTTCCCTTTGTGGTAGATGAACGAACGTCTCTCCACATGCTCAGTTCTGAGAGATAAGTGTGTGTGAAAGCCGTCCTTCACCTAGCTTGTTGGGAACACAAAGTTTCTCTTCAGTTGCAAACTCCACTTCATACATATATATGGGGAGGTACTAACTCCAACTCGGTTTTACAGTGAAAACTGCAGGAACTTCAAACCGGCACTAGGAAACAGACCGAGATACCAGAGTAAAAGTTTCTCCTGCAACCCGTTCCCTTTGTGCTAGATGAACGAACGTCTCTCCACATGCTCAGTTCTGTGAGATAATTGTGTGTGAAAGCCGTCCTTAATCTAGCTTGTTGGGAACACAAAGTTTCTCTTCAGTTGCAAACTCCACTCCATACGTTATATTTGGACGTACTAGCTCCAACTCGGTTTTACAGTGAAAACTGCAGGAACTTCAAACCGGCACTAGTAACAGACCGAGAAACCAGAGTAATAGTTTCTCCTGCAACACGTTCCTTTTGTGCTAGATGAATGAACGTCTCTCCACATGCTCAGTTCTGAGAGATAAGTGGGTGTGAAAGCCATCCTTCACCTAGCTTGTTGGTAACACAAAGTTTCTCTTCAGTTGCAAACTCCACTCGATACATATATATGGGGAGGTACTAGCTCAAACTCGGTTTTACCCTAAAAACGGCAGGAACTTCAAACCGGCACTAGGAAACAGACTGAGAAACAGAGTAAAAGTTTTTCCTGCAACCCGTTCCATTTGTGCTAGATGAAAGAACGTCTCTCCACATGCTCAGTTCTGAGAGATAAGTGTGTTTGAAAACAGTCCTTCACCTACCTTGTTAGGAACACAAAGTTTCTCTTCAGTTGCAAACTCCACTCCATACATATATATGGGGAGGTACCAGCTCCAACTCGGTTTTACAGTGAAAACTGCAGGAACTTCAAACCGGCACTAGGAAACAGACCGAGATACCAGAGTAAAAGTTTCTCCTGCAACCCGTTCCCTTTGTGCTAGATGAACGAACGTCTCTCCACATGCTCAGTTCTGTGAGATAATTGTGTGTGAAAGCCGTCCTTAATCTAGCTTGTTGGGAACACAAAGTTTCTCTTCAGTTGCAAACTCCACTCCATACGTTATATTTGGACGTACTAGCTCCAACTCGGTTTTACAGTGAAAACTGCAGGAACTTCAAACCGGCACTAGTAACAAACCGAGAAACCAGAGTAATAGTTTCTCCTGCAACCCGTTCCTTTTGTGCTAGATGAATGAACGTCTCTCCACATGCTCAGTTCTGAGAGATAAGTGTGTGTGAAAGCCGTCCTTCACCTAGCTTGTTGGTAACACAAAGTTTCTCTTCAGTTGCAAACTCCACTCGATACATATATATGGGGAGGTACTAGCTCAAACTCGGTTTTACCCTGAAAACGGCAGGAACTTCAAACCGGCACTAGGAAACAGACTGAGAAACAGAGTAAAAGTTTTTCCTGCAACCCGTTCCATTTGTGATAGATGAAAGAACGTCTCTCCACATGCTCAGTTCTGAGAGATAAGTGTGTTTGAAAACAGTCCTTCACCTACCTTGTTAGGAACACAAAGTTTCTCTTCAGTTGCAAACTCCACTCCATACATATATATGGGGAGGTACCAGCTCCAACTCGGTTTTACAGTGAAAACTGCAGGAATATCAAACCGGCACTAGGAAACAGACTGAGAAACCAGATTAAAATTTCTCCTGCAACCCGTTCCCTCTGTTCTAGATGAACGAACGTCTCTCCACATGCTCAGTTCTGAGAGATAAATGTGTGTGAAAGCCGTCCTTCATCTAGCTTGTTGGGAACACAAAGTTTCTCTTCAGTTGCCAACTCCAATCCATACATATATATGGGGAGGTACTTGCTCCAACTCGGTTTTACAGTGAAAACTGCAGGAACTTCAAACCGGCACTAGGAAACAGAACGAGAAACCAGAGTAAAAGTTTCTCCTGCAACCCATTCCCTTTGTGCTAGATGAACGAACGTCTCTCCACATGCTCAGTTCTGAGAGATAAGTGTGTGTGAAAGCCGTCCTTCACCTAGCTTGTTGGGAACACAAAGTTTCTCTTCAGTTGCCAACTGCATTCCATACATATATATGGGGAGTTACTAGCTCCAACTCGCTTTTACAGTGAAAACTGCAGGAACTTCAAACCGGCACTAGGAAACAGACCGAGAAACCAGAGTAAAAGTTTCTCCTGCAACCCGTTCCCTTTGTGGTAGATGAACGAACGTCTCTCCACATGCTCAGTTCTGAGAGATAATTGTGTGTGAAAGCCGTCCTTCACCTAGCTTGTTGGGAACACAAAGTTTCTCTTCAGTTGCAAACTCCACTTCATACATATATATGGGGAGGTACTAACTCCAACTCGGTTTTACAGTGAAAACTGCAGGAACTTCAAACCGGCACTAGGAAACAGACCGAGATACCAGAGTAAAAGTTTCTCCTGCAACCCGTTCCCTTTGTGCTAGATGAACGAACGTCTCTCCACATGCTCAGTTCTGAGAGATAAGTGTGTGTGAAAGCCGTCCTTCACCTAGCTTGTTGGGAACACA